>NC_083716.1:8022500-8622500 GCF_028564815.1 Eubalaena glacialis
CTGTATAGGGAAGGAATCAGACCCAGAGTAAGTGCTCAATGAGTGCTTTATTTCTTCCAAAGGTCAAGTCCCCCAGGAATGGGGCAGGGAGAAAACACACTAATCGCCTAATCACTGGCCCTGCCTTCCAGCTGGGAGTGGGGAGAAGGGAGGAAGGCTCTCTGGGGGTGGGGCAGGGCTTGGGGAAGTCCACGTGGGAGCAGGTGAGGTGACTGGGCCTGTTTGCAGGTTTTGGTGTATAAATCGCCACCCTGATGCAAAGAGCAGCCTGAGTGATGGTAACAGAGACTTTTCTCTGTTCTGGTGCTTCCTTATTCCTGAGAGCACCTCAAGGTCAACTGTTTCCAGATTGAAATTTGGATACCAACTGGCAGACACCAGAAGAATCCCAATTCTCCCATCTCTCCCCCGTCAGCGTTGACCTTCGTGAGCCTGGACCGTGTTAAAATTCTGGGGCTTCTTTCTCCCTATTCTGCTGCTGGGTGTGAGGAGCCCTCATTTGCTTATATATTAAAAAAGGGGAGAGAAAGCCTGCAGGACCACTTTAGAATTTCATCTGTAATCAAAATCTGCCTAACTGCATTTTCTCCTGGAAAAAGGAGAATTTCAAGGCTATTGAGTTAGCTCCCAGCCACCCGTAAAGGTGGGCTTCATTTCCATAATGTGTCCCCACCAGGGTTTCCCTGGCTGAGAGGTGGTGATTGAGACATTGTCAGAGTTCTTCTTCCAGGAGGGGCATCGCAGCTTGCCAAGAACTTGCCGGCTTAAATGTCATCGGGTTGACTGAAAATATATTTCACCGAGTGTCCAGAGGTGGTTTTTAGAAGGTTAAAGCGTTTCAGGGCTCTTCCCCCAGCAGAAGGTGAGATCCTGGAAAGACAAGGTGGTTCCCTCTCCCACGCGGACATAGAACCCACCCAGAGGGAGAGAAGCATGCGGGGGTCCCAGTGACCGGGGGTCGGGTCCGTGGATCCAGAACAAGCATCTCAAAGTCCAGGGAGTCAGTGCAGGAGAGACTTGTAAGGACATTGTTCACACACTGTCAGAAAGTCAAGAGGGGCAACAAAACCACAGAGATGAGGTGTAGAGAAGACTTCCAATGAATCCAGGAACGGGGACCTACGCTCAGCCTCACACGGTTCTGGGCGGCAGCAGGAACTGGACAAGGAGAACCAGAGTGCCAGAGACAAAGAGAACCACGGCCCTGGAGGACGTCACACACCGTTTGAGAAGTCTTCGAACTTTGTGTGCAAACTGGATGCCAGGAAATTACTGCAGTTGTTAGGGAGACCACTGACCAAAACCATCTGCCCTGGCCAGACATGCTAGCAACCACCTGCATGAGTTCTCTTACAACAGCAAGTCCTGGTAAGGAACGTGGAACTAACAAGCTACCACCAACTGGAAAAATTCAGGAAAGGTCGAAAGGAGAGAGGAGACGCCAGTCCTTATGTCCTACCAACCTCCCAGAATCCTTCTCACTAGAATCTGTCTTGGCTGAGAGATGGGCCACCAGGAAGGACCGTGAGTCAGACCAAATATGGGTCAAGCAAAATGACTGGCCAGAGACCACCCAGAAACTAACCCCATCACCATAAACCCTGAGACTGCGAGCCACGTGGCAGAGCAGTTCTCCTGGGTTCCTTTACCCTGCCGCTCTCCACCCGGGCACCCCTTCCCAATAAAGTCTCCTGCGTTGTCAGGACGTGTGTCTCCTCGGACTATCCATTTCCGAGTGTTAGACAAGACCCCGCTCTCGGGTCTCCCTTCCTGCAACACTGTGACATGAGGAGTGTGGGACACAGAAGTATGGAGTGCAGAAAAGAATCCATAAAATGACAAAAAAGAAGTATCTGCACCAGCTTAAGCCTGGGAGGTTACTTGGGCCAGACTTGCGGTGACCGAAGCTGGGCGCCCGTATCCGACGGTCACTGCACATTTCTGTGCCCTGGGACCCCTTGGGAGACACTGCATCATGTTCCAAGTGCCAGCTAAAGAATGTCACTCACCATCTGGTTCTACGAGGATCAGGTCATTAGCTACTGCAGTCGCTAACCCTCAACACACCCCAAAAGGACTTCAGGGTGGAGAGCCGGGATGAGGCGCTCTGTCCTCTGGGAAAAACTGGCAGAAAAGGCCTTCAGATGGTGAGATATTTTCAAGAGAAAATTTTATGAATCCAATTTCTTGCATCTTCTCATACCTAGAAAAGCATAGACATCTGCTCCTCGTGACTAGCAGCAAACTTCTACCGAGATGTGTGCTTGATTGCACGTATCCCCTTCACCAAAACCATATATTTTGTAAAAGAATACATGTATGTGTAACTGAGTCACTCTGCTGCACAGCAGAAATTAACAGAACATTGTAAATCAACTGTACCTCAATAAAAATTTTTTAAAAAATCATATATTTACTGACCTCCCCTCCACCTCTTTGGAGGAATTCCTCCAAGCTATCTGAGAGGCTGTCTCCGGGCTATAGTCCTCAGTAAGCCCTAAATAAAACTGAACTCACAGCTCTCACCTTGTGTCTTTTTTCAGTCAACACAAGTCTAACGTGGTGGTCACCTGGTGGGATTGGGAGCCACTGGACTTGCGTTTAGGTGCCAGCTGCACTTCAGACAAGTCACATAACAAGTCACCTCACACCTTCTGAGCCTCACCTGAGAAATGGGAATAATGGGTGTGCCTACTATTTGTTGTAAGTACTAAATTAAATAATGTGTGCTAGTTATAATAATGCTTTATAAGGGTCTGGTTAAAGAACTCCTCTGGGTGCTATTAAGAAGGACTTTATCCACGTGACCCCCAACCATGTCCATCAGGACCATGCAGGTCCCTTCCCACAGAATAGAGTCAGCCCTGCTGGACCCCGTGGGAGCGTGGACGGCTCCAGCCTCACGTCCCACGGGTTTCCAGAAGTGTGTGTTCCTGGCCCCCTGGACTCCAGGCTGTCTCTTCACTCTGACATGGTCCCCTCCTAACTCGCATGTAAAACAGCATGTAATATGGAACATATATAATAATAGGGGAGCTATAAACGGGAGCCCGGCTCTATTTTTAGAAACAGCATTCACAGCTGTGCAATGTGGCGGAAGGTCTGTAATTCCCCCCCGGGTGTGAAGAGAGCGCACGAGCAGAAGTGGCGGAAAGTACTTCTGAAAAGGAGGGTTGGAGGTGGCACGGGTGCCCAGCTCCTGCCTTCATTCTGCAGCTCACCCTCCCGGGTAGCAGGGCCCCGGGTCACCTATATCGGAGAAATGGACACTGTTGGCCCCTGACACTTAGCCTGGGTGGTCTGTGCCTTGGCAGAGTCATGGACACAACCGGGATGGCTCCTCCGGGGGGTCAGGGTGAGGACCCTCCTCGCGCGCTGGTGGCAGCAGTAGGATGCACCCACTGGAGCAGTGTTGTCCCAGGGGGACGCTCCTACTGTGATGGGGAGACTTGAGCCCCGCCCCCTTCTGTCCCTGCCCCCCAACTGGAAGTGACCGTGGTTGTCAGTGTCCCTCTTAAGGGTCAACCCACGGGGTGGATGCCACGCTTGGGCTCTCATTGCAGCCTGGCCCCAAGTAAGCATGGCTGGTCCCACAGGGCTGGGCGGAACATGAGCCTTTGGCCCTCAGGGACAGAGAACACGTCCTCCATGGCCAAAAACCCTGGGCGAAGAGGCCACTGCTCCTGCCCAGAAAGGGAACCCGGCACGGGGGTGGGGGGATTGTGGGGGCATTGGGTGGTGGTCAGGGTGGGGCAGAGGGAGGACCCAGACAGGCAGGCTTTGAGCCTTGTGTTATTCCAGCTGCTGCGTCATCCCTCTTAGCCTCAGTCTGCTCTGCTGTAAAATGGGTGAGTCTTACTGCCCAGAGATGGAATGTAGATGGGCATCCCCCAGGGGCTGTGCTTTGCAGCACAGGGGGCTCAAATCAAAGCGCCCCACACACTGGAGGGGTTCGTTAAAGCCTCCAGGCGTCTGTAAATCAGTCCTGCGGAGCAGGCTCCTGAGGACAAAGGGATTTGAATGTAGGCTTGGGGATTTTTTTCCCCAGACAGAAGTAAAAGTGTCGACCAGACGTCTCTTCCAGCTGTCAAGGTTTTCAGCTACTGAGTTGGACGTTCCAGTTTAACCCGAATCGGAAATCCCACAGGAAACAGACGAGCCAACGGAGGAGGTTGTCGGCAAAACGCTCTGCTTGCAAAGCAAACGTCTGAGGTGAGGAAGCTGGCGCAAAGGTGACGGGGCTGGGGGTGAGGAAGCCAGGCCAGGGCCGCTGGGGCTGCAGGGCTTCCAGAGGTGCCCCCACCGGGGGAGAGAGGGTCCCCCTCACCCCGTCTCCTTTCTGATCCGCATCCGGCCCTCCTGGGAGCAGGGGCAGGAGTGGCTCACTGGGGATCCCTCCGGAAAATTAAACCTTAGGAAGAGGAAAGAGAGAGGGAAGGAGCAGACGGCTGGTGGGAGCTGAGTGACCTCCTGGTCCACAGGCACGGCTGGGCTGTGGCCGCCTTCCAGGCAGTGGGCTGGCCCCGTGGGTGTCCCTGGCTGCAGCCGTGATGTTGGCACAAGTCCTCAAGAGGGGGTCCCCCTCTGTCGCTCTGGGAGAAGGGCCCCTGCCACTGTCGGGGGGTGTAAGCACGCGTGTGTGAGTGTGTGTGTATGTGTGTGTGTGAAGATTTCCCACTGCGCGGGTCCAGCCCTTTCCATCAACGCCCTTCAGTGGCTCCCGAGCTGCTTCAGGCCCTCTGTGTGCTCCTGTTGGGGAGGAAGAAATTTTCCTCTGCCCGACCAGGTCCTCCTGGCAGGTCTAAGAACTAAACTGACGACATGAGAAAAATTAACAGGACAAAATCACACCAAAGTTTAATAACATGCATACATGGGAGAGACCCAGGAAAACTGAGTAAGTCACCAAAATGGCTGAAAACGTCTCCTTAAATACCATCTTCAGTTAAAGACAAAATAGGATGTTGGGGGTAGTGGTTTGGGACTTCAAAGGGGAGAAAGGCAATTCACCTGGAGATGGAAAAGCTCACGTTCGGTAAATGTTTGCCGGCCCCGCAGAGGCAATGGACACAGAGTGGACGCTGATCTCTAGGCCGTGTTCTCCCACCACACCCAGCCTGTGTTCTCTACAGACATCTCTGGTGATTGCTCTATTCTGGAAACAGGCCTCCTATCCAAATTTTTTTAGGCAGTTAAGGGGAAGTTCAAAGTTTTCCTGAGTCTTTTGGACCTTGATTGCTTTCAACTAGAAATAATCCCCATGCCAAAGAGATATTTTGGGGTGTCAAGTTTTGCTCCCCTACAGGCCCCACCCCTCCTTTCTCCCCAGTTTCCCATGGCCACCCCGGGGCATGTGCTCGGGGCCCAACCTCTGGTTCCCACCATGCTCGGGGGTTGGCCAGCTGCTTCACCCCGTTTCTTTTCTCTCTCTGGAATTCCTACGCCCTACTTGTGTGCAGCTGTTGTGATTCTCCCTCATCCATCAATGTCACCTCCTCCAGGAAGCCTTCCCTGATGGGCTGAATCATGTCTCCTCTGAACTACCACTGCACTTAGCACACTCCTCCTGTGCTGGGTGCACCTGGGGCACCTATTCTGTACTGGGAAGGAGGTGGTGGCAAGAGGGCACCTTTGTGGCCGAATCCTGGCGCTGCCAACCCCCAGCTGGGTGACCTCATGCAGATTACGCTGATGCTCTGAGCATCAAGCGCAAACAGTAATCTGCTCTCACAGGCTGTTGGGAGGACAGATGAGAGAATTCCCACAAGGCGGGAGGCTGCTGAATGTTGGCTCCCAGGTCCTTCTGACCTGGGGGTGGAGCTGTGAAGCTCGACTGCAGCCAGACAACCGGCCCTCTGAACAGCCCTGAGCTGAATTAACTCATGGTCTGGGGCCTCTCCGGGTGTCAGTGGTGCAAGGCAGTAGGCAGAGCAGGGGCTGGACAGGGTTTGAATGCGGCTCCACCTTTGACCAGCAGGGGACTGACGCCCCTCTCTGGGGATAGCGAGGCCGCCCACACAGTGACAGCACCCCACTGGCCCCGTCAAGGTAGACACTGAAGGGACTCCCACCCACCCCTCATTTTCTGCCTTCCTCTTCTCTCTCTTGCCAGTTTGCACTGAGAGGCCTTGTGAGGGATCCTTCAAGAGTGAAAGCAGCAGCCTGACAAGGGGGTGGGTGGTGGTTCCACTGCCGAGGCCTCAGGGCGCCTCAACTGCAAGCAACAGAAACTCCGACTGGCTTTTCTGGAAAGTGCTGGAAGGGTACCTGCTAGCCTGCAGACTCGGAGCTGGCTTTGGTTTCGCAACACAGCTGCGTTGTCCCCTGGGGGCACCGACCCATCAGGAGATGGAAGCTCGGGGAAATAGGGGGCAGCTCTGAGGGGGGGGGTCTGTGCAGCCCCCCGGGGACCTGAGCTCAGGCTTGGTGTAGGGGGGGACCAGAAACCATCTCTCTTTCTCTCTCCATCTCGCCCTCATCTTATCTGGGCCTTGGGGCCTGGGCTGCCCATCCTGGACCGGCCTTTCCACGTGTTCTCCCTCCTGCTGGGAAGCCAGCAGCGCCTGTCCCCTGCCTGTGCTTTCCTCACTCCACAGCCACTTGCACGGGGCTCCTTTATTGCTGCATTTCCCTACCTGGTCAACAGCTTTGCCTGCCTCAGCCCCAGTTGTTTGGCGGTCTGGCTGGGTAATGGCGGCCAATTTCCCACCCTCTCTGAGCTGTGGGATTGAGGATACTTATTTTACAGGCTTGTTGTAAGGATTAAATGAGAAGCGTCCATGTAACTCCAATGCCTGGACCCCCCGCCCCGCCCCCCCGCAAGCCCAGGGCCTGCATCCCATGGAAAGCACACAAGAACACAAGGTAGACCCCAGGAGTGTCAAGGAGACATTTACAAGGGCTTCTTGGGGTCACACAAGAGGGGGTTAAACCAACGGGACACAGCCATACTCCCCCCAACTCCCATGTGAGCAGTTCTCTTTGCAAACCGCTCCCACCCCTGTCCCCTTCCTGGTGCTCTCAGATCTAGCTCCCTGCAAGCCCCCAGCCTGGGATTGGCTCCACTTCCCCACCTTCCCTCTCCAGCCACCTATCTGCCTAGTGAGTTAGCAATCTTAGCCTTTCCCATTTGCATTTCCTGCAAAAGTTTGATTTCTGAGCCACACAAACAAATAATTCGTTTTCTTTGTTGGACAAGGAAAGGGTGCTTGGGAGCATTCATAATTTTCTTTTATTTCTTTGCTGTCACATATGTGAAGTTCCTAAACAGTACATGTCTCCTTGCAGCTTTTCAACCAGTAGTGCTCCCTGGTTCCCAGGCCAAGTGGCCCCTGCCAGCCCCGAGGAGAGGGATCCTCCAGGGGCACAGGTGTGCGGGGATGGTCGGAAGGTGCTGGCTTTCAGAGCCCAGCTGTCCTCTGTGTGTGGGGCTCCCCTCTGGGTCTGGAGTCGGTTTTGCATCCCAGAGGTTCATTGTGGGGCTAGCTCTTCCTTGGGCCTAAATAGCCTGGTGGGAATCAGGGTTCACCACGCTTGAATCCGAGGTTTCCAGTCAAGTTCATTTAGGAGAGCATGTTGATGTCAAGTGGAACTGCTGTCTGGTCGTCCCTCTGCCCAGAGCCTTCACTGGTTCCCCTAGACTCTCAGGGCAAAGGCTGGCTCATTAGGACAGCATCCAGGGCCCTGGTGGTCTGGGCCGTTCTCCGTCTCAGCTGCCCCTGGATGCTCAGCAAAGGCCCTTTGTGTGCTGCGCTCTCTCACCATGGCTCTCTCTCTCTCTCCTGTTGTTACGATCCGCCCCCACAATCCAGTTTATTCATCCTCAGCCTCATGTCACTCTGCTCAGGAGGCCCCTCCCAGCATCATGGATGCCTCCTACCCCATCAGAACACCTCTCGGCCTGGCTCACAATCACCTCCGGCTCTCTTCTCTGAGGTCCCCCACCAGGCTCCGAGCTCTATGAGCGCAGGGACTGCACCTGTATTGTCACCATTGTGTCCCCAGTACCTCCTATGGGATGGGGACCCATACAAGGCTCAACAGAGTGGATGAATGAAGGCTCTTGTTTTGATCAGATGCCACACTTTTAGCAAAGAAAGTCTTGGTTTCGTTTCAGAAGGATTCGCTAGATATTCATCTTTAAATGACGTTATCACTGGCCTTAAATAAAAATTTGAAAATAATAAACACGTTGTTTTGGGGTTTGGGTTCAACATAAAATATAGTTTGGTAAGTTTCTGGAATCCTGGTTGGGTCTAATTGCTGTAAAAAGTAAAACTTCTTAGTCAAAGCGATTATTTGTTCGTGAAAAAAAAAAATCCACACCCTGCGGTTTGGTTACATTAAATCCCCGCCACCGCATCCCCTGTCCCTGCCCCGGCCCCAGATCTGGGGATCCCAGCGTGAGGTTCCTGCAGGGCCTGACATCAGCCCAGCCCAGGAGAGCGTGGGGCTAGCTGCCTGTGCCGCTACATTTTCTGCTTCCATCTTCAGATGATTGAATGCTCTGGGGGAAAAGCTTTGAAAAGAACCCAGCCCTTCAGCAGGTTAGTTTAGCTTAGTAATTAGCAGTCACTATATAAGCTGGATAATTATCCCCAAAAGTCAAAAGAAAAACACAGATGTTTTTTAAAGTTGCACAGTGGAGAGTTTTCCTTTCAACTGTAATAATTTAGCATGCGAAATGAATTAGATGCTGGCTTTTCCTGGGACTTCATTTGCAAGGCAGGTTAAGGAAAACCCTGCTGTTTTTGAAAAGAACAGACTTGGTTGGGGGGCGGCTAGGGTGGGGGGAACCCATACAATGCATGACAATTTTCAAAATCTAGCAAGAGGCAAGAGAGGCTGGATTGAATAAATTAATGGGGTTTTTTCCTCCTGGGATTTGAGTTAAAGCTTTCTCATAATTGAAAACTTGTGAGATGCTCCTCTGCTGAAATACAAAACTACAGGTGTGTGTTTGTGGATTGGCCTGGCTGTGACGTGAAATGGGTCTGGACAAAGGAATTGATACCTCCAGGCGGCTCTGCTTTCTCTGGATTCCAGAACTTTCCCGTGGGGGTCTCTCCCATTTGCTCACCATGATTCTTCCATAACTTTAGGAAGGTCCTCAGAGAAACAAACCAGCCAACTTTGTTTCTGGAAATGAATCAAAAGGATCAGATCACTGGGAAAATGGAAAAGGCATGGCCGAGTGGGGCCCCTGGTGCACTGGGTCCTTTCTGTGGCCTCCATCCTGTGCCATCTGGGAGGGCCCCCGGGAAATTTCATTTGTCTGGGGAGACACAAGCATGCACTGGCCTTGGGTCAGGGACTTGGATTTGAATTTGAGATCTGCTACTGACTCACTTGGTTTTTGTAGGTAAACCCTGTCGTCCTCAGGACCTTGGTTCCCTCAACTATAAAACGGAAGTTGGTTTCCACTGATGTTTTCCCAAATTGTGTTCTGCAGAACTGTAGTTCTAAGAGATGTTAAATAATAAAACAAAACAAAAGGACCTAGTGGACGACACCTTTCCCCTGGGCAATGGTTCTCAATCTGGCTGATTTTGTTCCCCAGGGGACATTTGGCAATGTCTGGAGACATTTTTTGGTTTGTCCTAAATGGGAGGTGGTGGGGTTTGCTACTGGCATCTACTAGGTGGAGGCCAGGGGTGCTGCTAATATCCTACGTGCCCAGGTCAGCCCCCTCAACAAAGATTTACCCAGTCCTTCTTAAAAAACAAAATGCAACTGAGTACATTTTCAAGATTTTATTGGCTTTATTCAACAGTTCATGAATCAGGCAGGGTCCCATCAAGTAAACAGAAAGGAGCTCCGAAGAGTTGTATAAAACGAAAGATCCTTATAGGCAGAAAGGGGCAGGACAAGGAAGTTACTAGCAAAGAGAGGTTTGTTCGTGGCAAAGTCACCTTCCTTTATGGGATGACAGAGGTCTACCAAGCAGATTACCTCACTATGCCAACCAGGTAATTCCAGACTGACTGGTCTAAAATTCCACTCCTGGGAGAGGTTGAAACTGTAATTAAGTTTGACATTAAGTCTTGGTTTGGTGATGTGGGCTTAGCACAAGTGACTCCATTTTGGGCCTGTTGTTTCTTTTTTTAATGCCCCAAATGTCAATAGTGCTGAGGTTGAGAAATGCTGCCCTAGGATCCCAGAACCTACTTGAATATGAAACTCTATGTGCAATAAAGAGATCTTTTAAACTTTTAAGCCAGAATTCCATACACGTACATGCAGGCAGAATCTCTTTTGTCTTCCTACCTAGCAATAGGATTAATGTACCTTAGAACTCACTCTGGGAAACAGAGCTAAATGTTAACTAAGGTTTCCTTCCACTCTGACCAGCTCGGACGCTATACCCAATGAACAGACCTTCCCAGAATGCTGCTTCTTACTACTGGTAAGAAGTGCGGTACATCAGTCAGACGAAGTGTTCAGGAATTGCCAGGAGAGTTGAATCAAAAAAGCTGGTCTTAGTGGAGGTTCTCTGAAGCAGAGCCTGACATAGAGATGCTTGTTCAAGTGCTTTATTGGAAAAGAGCTCTCGGGAGAAGAGTGAGGGAAGCGGCTGGGACAGGGCACAGAGCTAAGCAAGGATGTGGTCTCTGCTGGAGACTTGCTTCTGCCTGATCCTGCAGCGGGGAGCTTTGAGGCGGGAATTGTATCTCAGTGTTGGGACTGACCTTGAGGTAGGAGGTCAGTCTATCATTCAGTCCGAGGAGTCCGTCCAACATTGGCCTTGGTCTAGGGGAGGGCATAGTCTCCCAGGCAAAGATCGGTTCTCTGGAGAACGAGGTGGCTGTGAGCTGTTATCACAGACCCTTCCGGGCGCTGACTGCACGGGCAGATAGAGGGGACCGGAAGGAGGCACCAATAACACCCACTACCATGTCGCAGAGCATGAAAGTGCTCAGGACTCTCAACGCAGGGAACCTTACAGCCTGGAGGAAAAGCATGGTCCGCGATTGACTGACTGTTGGAATTGGGGAGGGATTCGGGGGTTAACCTCATTGCCATGTCACTGGGTCAAAATCGAATCTCACTCAAAGTGATGATGGGTGTGTGCAGTGGTGTTTTTCCCTCTTATTTCAGCAAATATTTGGGCTTTAACTTTTATTCTTTCCCAGCTTTCTGGGATCCTATTGCAGCTGTAAACCGTGGGAGCCCAGGGGAGTAAAATGGCTGGTGAGGAAAACTATAGAGGAAAACCAGCCACCGGCCAATCAGCCACTTGATGAGCCCCTGCATAGGCCAGACCCCAAGGGAGGGGTGGTTTCAGAGGAGGAATCTAGGGTTCTGAGAGGTCCAAGCTCACACAGCTGCCAGGAATCAGGACTTGGGGCTTTCTCTCTGCGCTCTTCCGCATGTGGACCACATGCCTTCTTCGAAGTGGCAGGGGTGGGGCTGCTGATGGATTAAACAAGGGTGAAATATGCAAGACGCAATTACTTAATTAGCCTCATATTTGAAAACATGTGGCTTCAAACTGGATGCCAGTGGAACATTCTGGCCCACATTCCCTGTTCTTCCAAGATCTGAACCCGTGCCATCTTGTATCATTTCATGGGTGTTAGCGGCTGCTGCCGTCCCAGCAGATTTGCAGCCGCAGGAAGGAGAAGGCTCTTCAGGGTCAGACTGAGAGGCAGGCTCCCCTCGTGGGAGGACACTGGACTTGGAGTCAAAGCCTCTGCTGCCATGGAATTCCCAATAGCGGCATTATATCCCTTCATATGGATTTACTGTAATTTTCATGAGCAGTAATTTACTGCTGGACATATGGGGTATTTTTTTCCCAGAATTTTCAGTATTTTAAGTATCAACACAATGAATATCTTTGTATATTCAGCTCTGCCTACATCTCGACTAAATCCCTTGGGATAAAGTCTTAAAATAATTACTGGCTCAAGTTTACATACATCTTAAAGGCTGCCAGATTGCCCTTCAGAAAGACTGTGCAAATTTATACACCCCATGTCAGTGTATGGAGGGTCCATTTCTCTGCTTCCTCACCTGGGCTAGACAGCATGTTGGCCAATCTACTAAAAAAAATCACATCCCAGTGTTTTAATTTGCTTTTATTGTTTACTGTTGAGGCTGAACTTTTTCCCCTGCTTTTTGACCACTTGTACCTCTTCTTTTGTAAATTGCCGACTCGTAACTGTGCCCTCTATTCTCCTGGCCGTCCATCTCGTGAGCACTTCTGTGTATTAAGGATCTCAGCCCTTTATGATGAAGGTCATACCTACTTTTCCCAGTTTGTTGTTTGCCTTGTTTTCTTTCTGTGGGAATCCCACTTTGAAACCTTGACCCTCCAGGTAGAGATGGTTCCCCAGGAAGTAGCGACTATTGAACTTTTGGGGTAAGAGATTGTCTCCCACTCATCTTAAAAAAAACGAAAGCTCGGCTGGAACCATAGAGGTCAGTGGGGAAGAAGTTCAAGGGGTCAGAGCATATCCTGTTCCTCATTTCACAAATCATGCTGCTAATTGCCCAATTTGGAGTGATTTGGTGGTAAGTCTTGACAGCAGGATGTGCATTGCTTCACACACAAGGGCAGCTGAGTTTGTTTTCATTTTGTTGAGTGGTGTGTCAGGAAGTCCCACGGTCCCATGGTGGCCTCTGGGGCCCAGTGTCAAAAGCCCTGGTCTTGGAGTGGGACAGACCTGGCTTAGCTCTGTGTGACTGTGAGGGGTCATTGATCTCCTCTGGATTTTCTATACCTAAAAGACAGGCTCTAACACTTAGCCTGCAGTGTTATTGGGACAATTCAATGATTGGCCAGTGTGAAAATGGTCCTGCTTGTGGGTGGTGATCTGAAGCTTTGAAAGAACTTTCCTTTAACCCCTCAGAGTTATGAAATGCAGTATGAAAAATATTTATTTATGCCTTTACTCTGTGGGCAGTGATTCAATTTCCTCTCCCTATTTATAAAATAGAATTGTTTCTCACAGGGTTGTATGGACGGTGGCACCACGTCCCCTGGGTTGTTTGGGTTCTCTCCCAACAGAATTCTGTGTAACATGCTTTGCAAGAATCCCTGCTGGCTGCAAAGTGGCAGGAAAGCGACTGCCTTGTCCTTTCAGGCTGCTGTAACACAGTAACACCGACTGGGGGGCTTATAAACAACAGAAATTTGTTGCTCACGGTTCTGGAGGCTGGAAGTCCAAGATCAGGGTGCCAGCATGTTCAGGCAGGGCCCTCTTCCTGGTTCATAGCTGTGCCTTTTCACTGTGTTCTCCCTCACATGGTGGAAGGGGCAAGGGAACAGTGGGGTGTCTTTTATTAGGGCCCTAATCCCATCATGAGGGTGCCAACCTCCCCCAAGTCCACCTACTAAGATCATCACCTTTGGGGGTTAGAATTTCTACATATGAATTTGGGGGCACACAAACATTTAGCCCATAGCAAGGACCCTCCAAATCCCCACTTTGCAATCTCCCTTCCTACAGGAAAGGGCTACTCCAGTGCGGGGGGGTGGGAGGGGGACTTTGTTACAAGTAACCATGGCCTTGTGATAATAGTAATGGCTGAATAATGCTGGGCGCCCTCTGGGTGCCAAGCTCTGTGCTCAGCACTTCAGAGGCAAAGTCTCTACACGTATGTGACTGTCACCAGAGAGGCCACACCCAGCTCTCCCTCTGAAGGATGTCCGGACCAGGACTCAGAGACCCACACAGAGACACGAGTGTACAGGCACACACACACACACATGCTTGCCCACATATACACACACACACTCACACAGGCACAGACACACTCACACACATATACACACACTCACACACACACAGACACTCACACACATATACACACACTCACATAGATACAGACACACACATACACAACATACACAACACACACACAAATACACACACACAGACACACTCACACACATACACACACGCACACAGACACAGACACACGCATACACAACACACACACACTCACACAGACCCACTCACAGACACACACAACACTCAAAACACACACACACACACAGACACGCACACACAGACACACACACGCACACACAGACACACGCACACACATACACACACTCACACACACAGACACATGCATACACAACACACACAGACACACTCACAGACACACACACAACACTCAAAACACACACATATACATACACCCTCAGACACACTCACAGACATGCACATACACAACACTCACAACACACGTATACACACTCACACAGACACACGCATACACCACACACTCACACACATATACACACAGACACACACACACACTCTCACACAGGTGGGCACACACATACACATACTACACAGACACACCCTCACACACACGCACCCACACGGTGGCATCAGGCACGACCCCAAGTGGGGGGCTGGCTCCTGGCCATCACACGTGAAGAAGGACAGACACAGGCTGAGGCCCACTCGGAAGCGGGTGGGCAGGTGGAGAATGATTTTTTGGTCAAATACGGATGGAGCTCCTCTGCTGGGCCGGGCGCTGGGGTGACGCGGTGAAGGACAGACCTGGAGGTCATGTCCTTCCAGGGAGGGGTCTGAGAGGATAACGAGCTGGGGTATCTGTGGCTGAAGGGGTGTGTGGGGCCGCGGGCAGGAGTCAGCTCCTGTCACAGACTGTGTCAGCAGCCAGGTGACAGGGTGTCTGGCCGGGGCTTCAAGCCCTGGGCGGGGCGACTGGATGAGGCGCTCTGCAGGATCCTGCTCATCTACGACCCCAGAGCTGCAGGTTTAGGTTTCACGCTTGGCGGTTCTCACAGAAGAGCGATCAGGGAGAGGAAGTAACAAGGGTTTCTTCAACCCCTCCACCCCCAGCCCTCCGTGTTCTTCAGGTGGCCTTATTAGAGCACATCAATGGCAGGGGTAAAGAGTGGTCCAGGGACTTCCCTGGCGGTCCAGTGGGTAACACTCCATGCTCCCAGAGCAGGAGGCCCGGGTTGCATCCCTGGTCGGGGAGCTAGATCCCGTATGTATGCTGCAACTAAAGATCCCACATGCCACAATGAAGATCTCCCAACTAAGACCTGGTGCAACCAAAATAAATAAATATATAATAAATAAATAAATATTAAAAAAAAAAAGAGTGGTCCAGCAGCCCAGTGACCATTGCCTTGGCTCCCCGCAAAAAGACAACCTGCTTCAGCAGATGATCATTTCAAGTTGAGAGGCCCAAGGGGGCAGAGCGGGGCAGCAGAAAGAGCAGAGTGAGGACAGGGAGGCAGGGGGCCTGGGTCCAGCCCTCTGCTCTGCAACTTATTTGCTGTTCACCTTTAGGCAAGTCACTTACCCTCTCTGGGCCTCTACTGTAATTTGAGGGAGTTGCACTGGTTGGTTTTACAGTCACTCCAGCCCCAAAGGGCTACAAATAACCCTGAGCCCATGACAGGCCCCCACAAAGGGTGGGTGGGTGGGCTGGCCTGCCTCGCTGTGGCTGCCGGGCTGAGATCAAACATCCAAGCAGAAGTGTTTTTGGAGTGATGCTATTTATTTCCTTCTGGGTTTCAGAACAAAACCTCAGAAGCAGAAACCACTTACTTTCCAGCCCCCAGAGGTTTCTTTCCAAGGATGGTACGTGTCTTTCTTTCCAAAGACGGCTGCATCAGAGCTGAGATTTTTCTTTAAACTCTCCTCTGTAAACCTCCACACTGGACACTCCCTTGCCTGCAAAACTTGGATGGTAGCTTTAAATAGATAACCTCAGGGCCTCAGATTTCAGCAGAGGCAAAATCCGCAAACAGCCAAAAGCCAAATGGGAAAATTAAAAGTTTCAGAAACTTATATATTAAAACTTAAAACAAGCATGCAGCACGCTTTATGAGACTACTCAGTGGTACTAAGTGGTCCCCAACCCTCCCAATCCTTAGACTAAATCGATGCTGGTAATAATACGCCAGGCAGTCGGCATGAACTTTGAACCATTTCTACAAAGTCTGTGGTAAAGGTTGACACCCAATGCCTCAACCAGCCCCCCACCCCCACCCCAGATGATCCAAGCAGGGCTGGCTTCATGGGTGGGCACAGCATCTTTTGCTTAGAAGGGTCTCATGCTTGGTTTCATGTCCAGCTGTCACGATCTTAAAAGTCTTAATTTTTGAACAAGGGGCTCTGTGTTTTCATTTTGCACTGGGTCCTGTAAACTATGCAGCCTGTCTGAACCCAAGCACACTTTTCCTAGACAATCACTGAACTGATGGCAGTGTGCTAGTATCTGGTCTAAAGCCATTTAACTTTCAGAAGAACTAAGCGTTCAACTTTGGTTTTATTAGCACATGACTTAGCCTACTCACCTGTCCAGAATCAGTGACAAGCACAAAAGAAAGATGGGATTTTTTGGCTCAGAAATAAAACCAGGTCTGTCTCATATATAACTGTTCTCATATGTAATTCCAAATACAATTGCCTAAACTTACATAAATTTGGTAGGGTACCTACAAAGACCATAAGGAATCGCTAACTTTCCAACCCTTGAATTAGATGGTCTAGATCAGGGGTGAGCTAACTATGTCCCTGGGCCAAATATGGCTTGCCACCTGCTTTTGTAAATAGTGTTTTATTGAAACACAGCCGTCTCATTCATTTACCTATTGTCTAGTGCTGCTTTCAGGCTACAGTGGCAGAGTTGAGTAGTTACAAGAGACTGGAGGACCAATAAAGCCTACAATATTTACCATCTGGCCCTTTACAGAAAAAGTTTGCCAACCCTGGTCTAGCTATTAGAATTTCTAAATTTCTAGAATACACTAGTGAACCTCTGAAAACATAGCTCTTAAGAATAATGTTGTACCCTTGGGATAGGGAATGATTACTTAGATATAAACCATAAGTGAAAAAGATTTATTTACAAATTATGATTACATTAAAATAAAAACTTTTGCATGGCAAAAGCCACCAATAACAAGGTTAAGAGAAGCAGCTGTATGGGAGAAAATGTTTTCAAAATACTAAACAGAATGCAATTCAAATTGTATGAAGAAATCCTGAAAATCCAAGAAAAGTAGAAAAACAGCGGGCAAAGGGTAGGTACAGAAAATTCACAGAAGAAATACAAACGGCCAAAAGTATATTAAAAGACACCCTCATTTAATAATTAGGAATATGCCAATTGAATAAGATGCTGTTTTTCATCCATCAGATGGGCAAGAATGTTAAAGTCAGATAGTTTCACATAAGCAAGGATGTGAGAAAATAGTGAGCATACACTGTACTGGTGGAAGAATAAATTGCTACAACTGGTTTGGAAAGCTATCTGGCAGTGTCTAGAAAACTCTGCTCCTATCCTATGCACCCAGCAATCCTCTTCTGGATACATAAGCCCTAGAAAAACTTTCAAAGAAAGGAAGCATGTGTGAGGATGTTCACTGCAGCATTGTTTACAATGGGGGAAAATGAACCAAAAGCAGCATCTATGGAAAATGGACAAGTTCAGCTCCTGTGTTTCCCCTCTTTGGCATTTCTAAGCCAAAGAGGCACTATGTGGCATAATGCAGCCATTCCCCTGAGCATCCTTGCCTCTCTGCGGCTTCTTAACTAGAGCTGTGCGATGGCTCATCTTGGATCTGGACCTGTGGACAAATGCTCTCCAGCTCTGCACACATGGATGATGCAGAGGACCCTTTCACTAAGTGGCCAGAGTGGTCTGTCACTCTATGCGGGTGGTGGAGACGTAGAGCACCCTCACCAGGCTCCGTGGTGAATTTGGCCCTACGCTGTCAGAACAATGCAGTGGGATGGAAATGCACCGATTTTGTTGACCACGCCTCCAGCTTGCATTCCTGCCCCATCACTTACTGCCTGCATGGCCCTGAACCCTAGAGTGTAACTGCCCCAAGGTTTTCCCCCTTTTCTCTAAGATGATGTATGTCCTGGTGATTAACTGAGATGGCATCTGAAAATACCCAGGACAGGGCCTGGCAACCTGATGGCCCACCTAAGGCAGGCCCAGCGTGTCCTTCACAAGGTCCAAGAACTACTGGAGACCTCTGAGTTGAGCAAAGCAGGATCATGAATCTCTGTCCAAGTTGGACCTGGGGCCTCTACCTTTTGCTGCATTACAAGGTTATAGAAGCTAAATTCTCAAAGCTCTCCTGTTGAACAACTCTCTATTGGTCTTTCTTTCTGTTTTTAAACTTCAAAACAGAAGTAACCTTAAAACTGCATTTCTAGAACTGCCTTTGCAACAGTTGGGTTCTCGTTGTTGGTTTTGAGTGGCTCCAGACATCTCTCTACACTCAGAGAAAATCTAGGTTGGAGTCTGAAAAGGGGAAGATTCACAAAAGAGGCTGGTGGTGTATCTATGTGTGAGTGACGTTTCTAAAGGGATATAAGACTCTCCTGATGGATGTTACCTCTGCAGAGGGGGACTGGTGATCTGGGGTGAGAGGGAGCCTCACTTTTCTGGTAAATGTTTTCATGCTGTGAAGTCACCCTCCCTCACTTATAAGAGTTTATTATTATTATTATTGTTTTATTTAACATGCTTAACAAAAGAAAAGGACTTCAGGTCAAGATGGCACAGTAATATTTTGTTTCAAATACCCAGAAGACTTTACTTCTGCCGCAACAGCAGACTATTGTAAGAAATCAAAAACTATATCCAGGCTCAAAACTAGGGTAAATCTCTCCAAAGACCAAAGGAGAACAGAAATACAAACCAGTGGCTGCGCAGGCTTGCTGGGTCTGGAAGTTTGGAGTTTAGATGGAAAGTGATCCATGTGAGAAGGGGGATTGATCACACACAGGTGGGGATAGGCCTCCGGGCACCTGTGAAGGAAGCTGATACCAGCACATGGCGACCTCCACCTGGGGCCAAGGTGTGTGGAAAGCTGGGGGAGCAGGCCAGAGAGAGCACGAGGGGTCAGTCTATGACCAGGACCTGAACCAAGGCCCCCGTGGTGCTGTGACTGGATCTGTGATGACATCATATGGGGTGGGGACTCTTGACGTCCATCAGAAAATGTGATCCTACACTGGGAACAGGGAAGGCTGGTGGGAGCAACTTGGAACCCTGGACAGAGGAAAGAAGTGGAGGCAGAAAACCACAGACAAATAAAAGAGAAAATGAGAAACCACTGAGTCAAAATGAGTGTGCAAAATAAAATTTAAAAAGTAAATAAATGAAATCTAGAAGTCATGAAGATATCTGATGTTAAGAATTGCAGTCAGCGATTTCAGTAGCCAGAATATTAAATCATTACAAATGAAATAAATTTTACAGATGAGTCTGACAAAAACTTTAAAAGTAATATGCAAAGCATAAGCAAAAATAAAAGGCTAGTGAATACATAAAAGCAACTATTAGAAACTGTAGAAATAAAAAAAATAGGGTCATCAAAAATTAAAAAAAGAAAAAAGCTCTAGGGTGAGAAATTGAGATTTGGAAGCTACCATAAGCAGACCTCAGAGATACTGAGGGTTTGGGTCCAGACCACCCCAATAGACAACAAAGTGAGTCACATGAATTTTGTGTTTCCCAGTGCATATAAAAGTTATGTTTATACTATACTGTAGTCTATTAAGTGTGCAATAGTATTATATCTAAAAAAAAGTACATATTTTAATTAAAAAATACTTCATTGTCAAAAAATGCTAACCATCAACAGTAAAATCAACAGTAAAAAGATAGAAGTATGTTTGGAAATTTTAAAATGGTCTGCTGAATAACACATGCATTGCAGAGGAAATCACCATGAAGTGACAAAATGTTTAGAACTGAACAAGAATAAAAGAACAATATATCACAATTTGCGGGGTGTAGCAAAAACAGCACTCAGAGGGAAATTTATAGCCTTAGCTATAAATGAGTTCAGTGTTCAAGTCAAGTATCTAGAAAAAGTAAACCTAAAAATATAAAAGAAGAAGAAAATGATAAATATAAGAGCAGAAATTCAAAAAACAGAAAACGAAAGAATCAATTATTATATATGAGAAATACATGAGCAGGGTTCTGGACTATATTATGCTTTTTTATTGGCATAAATAATTTCATCAGCAAATGTATCACAAGCACAACTACCTAGTGATTGTGCAGTTATTTGTTTAATATCTGTTTCCCCTATTACACTATATATTCTATGCTTGTTTTGTTCACCGTTTTAAATCCCACCATCTGGCTCTTGATAGACATTCATTAAATATTTGCAAATTGAATGAGTGAATGGAATCCCAGCTCTGCCACTGATGGCGTACCTTTGAGCAAGTGACTTCCTCTCCTTCCTCATCTATGAAATGGGGGAACAAAGCCCCCTCACAGGGTCGATGTAAGAAACAAATGATGTAATGTACTTGAAGCTTTTGCACAGTTCCTGGCACAGAGTGAAAAGTCAATATATGGAGAGAAGTATAACTAGAGTCATGGAATTTGCTCAGATGTAGGAGTGTAACCGGCCTGCCCAGCAGACCCCACCTCCATCGCGTCCCCCCAGCTCTCTGAAGGGCAGCACTTGGCTCTGCTGGAAAGCATCAAAGAGGCAGGCTTGAGTGGAAAGGGGCAATTGGGCAAAAGGGAATTACGAGGGGGGTCAACCAGATGACCAGTGCCAGTGACAAGCCCGGACAATGACGAGGAAGCCAATGCAGCCATCCCTGCCCTGCCCACTCTGTATTCCATTGGTAGGAATTCTCCTCCCCTGGTCTTTGCATGGCTCCCTCCTTTCAGCATATGGGTCTTGACTCAATATTGCCTCCTGTTCCAGCCATTGGCCTGTTTGCCCTAACATCCACCTCCTTTTTTCCCTGCCCGGCTACATATCACAGGCCCCTGGGGGAAAATACATTTTCTAGGCTTGCTTGCCATTGGCTTCTGGTTACGTCCAGCCATTGGCAGGTGCTGGCAGCAGATTGGAGGGCAGGAGGCAAGGAGAAGCCAGGGTATTTCTAGTCCCCAGTCTCCCTCTGCTTCAGGGGCCATCTCCTTTCCTGCAGCTCCTCCATCTCCTGTAGTTCCGATTCTACTGGACAGCCCTTCCCTCTATGGTGCCCCTTCCTGGGCTCTGGGACACCCTCCTTCCCCTTTGTCTCTCCTCTAGGGTTGGTAGCAGCTGCCTGGTGCTGCTAATCTCCGGGGAGACTCACCATCCTCTTTGTTCTTTCTGCCCTTCCTGCACCTTTGTAACTAGTTCTCTATATTAAAATCCTTCTACTGAACTACAGGCTGTGGGATCTGCTTTCTCCATGGGCTTGATGTTAAATATCTGGGATTCTGTGACTTTGCTTTGCAATTACTATAATATTATAATTGAGCCAATCTGCAAATAACTCAAAATTTCAAATTTCCTTGTCCAGAGTTGTCAGCCCAGTTAATAAAAGCCAGAAATCACTAATTCCTTAGAGAGCTTTGTTCTGCTGGAAGGCCATTTGTGCTGGGAGGCCACTGCTCTCCGTTAAGCGCTCAAGTGTGTGCACTCATTAGGAAGAAATGGAACAGAGGGGCCATCACTCAGAATCAGCAGTGACCTGACAACGTGGGCAGCTCACACCGACCATTCCAAATGCCAATCAACACGTAATTGCGGCGTCGGAGGCCAGCGGGGCTCAGCCAAGCTCATTGGAACCTGCCACTCTAAGCTGTCTCCAGTAACACATGGGAAGGCTGGAGCCTTTGTGCTTTGAACTTTAACTCCGCTGCATACTGAGCAGTCATTTCCACGTGGGCGCACCAGGAGCATTAGAAATCTTTTGAAATGTGCATTGGAAACTTAGAATTTAGACAGCTTCTCTCTCCCCGTTACCACTGCCTCTAGCCCAGAGTCCCCCTCGCTTCTGGTCTAGACCATTCACCAGCTTCCGAACAGGTCCCCTGCTGCCAGAATGCCCCCCTCCTCTACTCTATCCCCTTCCAATCCATCCTCCACGCTGCCATGAGAATGGCCTTTCCAAAGTGCTCAGAGGACTGAATCACTCACCCGCTTAATACCCTTAAATAATTCCCTGTAGCTTTCAGGATAATTTCCTGCCTCCCTTAGCCTGGCACTCATGATTACCGCATGGTCTGTCCTTCCCGCAGCATCTGCAGCCTTGACTTTAAACACCCCCTCTCCACGTGTGCTTTAAACACCACGTTTCTTGTGGTTTCCCCACTCTATCTGCCCCACTACCCCTCAGCATCTTGGCTCATGCTCTTCCTTCCGCCTAGAATACCCTTCCTTCCTTCTTCATCTGATGCTCATACCTTTTCCCCTCAAGTTTAAAATAAAACATCTGGGCTTCCCTGGTGGCGCAGAGGTTGAGAATCTGCCTGCCAATGCAGGGGACACGGGTTCGATCCCTGGTCTGGGAAGATCCCACATGCCGCGGAGCAACTAGGCCCGTGAGCCACAACTACTGAGCCTGCGCGTCTGGAGCCTGTGCTCCGCAACAAGAGAGGCCGCGATAGTGCGAGGCCCGCGCACCGCGATGAAGGGTGGCCCCCACTTGCCGCAACTAAAGAAAGCCCTCGCACAGAAACGAAGACCCAACACAGCCATAAATAATAAATGAATAAATAAATAAAATAAAACATCTGTGTCCAAGGGTTATAAAGAATATCCTACCAAGCTTAAGAAATGAAGTAAATCAACACAGTCAAGGCCCTCTGTACCCCTTCCTAATCCTAACTCTCTTCCTCTCTTCTCCAGGTAACCACCATTCTGAATTCACTGTTTCATCATTTCTATAAAGATCTTTATATGTTTACCATGAATGTATGTACGCATCCCTAAGTAATATGCATTGTTGCTTAGAATGTTTAAAAACTTCATGCAAATGTCATTCTCTCTGTATTCTCCTATAGCTTGCAATTTGTGCCCAATATCATGTTTTTGAGATGTTTCATGTTGATGCATGTAGCCTTAGTTCATTCATTTTCAGTGCTGTACAATATTCTAGCATGTGCGTGCACATACGTGTGTTCACATCCATTCTTTTGTAGAAGGACATTTAGGTTTCTTTCTCTTTTTTTGTTTGTTATTACAAACCTTATTGCTATGAACACTATAAACACCTCTGCTTGGGCACATGGGCAAGAGCTCTTCAAGGGCATCCTACAGATGTGGAATTACAAATCACAGGGCAAGCATATTTTCAGTTTTATTAGGTATTGCCAAATAATTTGCTAAATTATTGGGGCAGTTTATACGCTCACCAGTGGTATATAAAGAAAATTCCCTCCAGTCTACAAGGTTGCCTGAACTTCCTAATGACACATTTTAAAGATTTTGACAACAAATGGGTATGAAATGAAATCCCATTGTGGTTTTGATTTGGCATTCCCTGATTGTAAGCGGATTGCTACGTTCCCCCTTCTGTGAAATGCCCGTTGGTAACTTCTGTTCATCTTTCATTTTTTTCCTCTAATAGTTTTTTTTTAATGTTTTGAGGAATTTAAAAAATAGATTCTGGATAATAATAGTTTTGGGTATAGATAGCAAATATCTTTTCCCTGTTTGTGGTTTGCATTTTTCTGTTTATGGTATCTTAACAGAAGTTTTAACAGAAACTTAACAGAAGTTAATAGAAGTTTAACAGAAGTTTTTTTTTTTTTAATTTAGTCAACTTCTTCTATTTTCCTTCTATTATTTATGTTTGTTTCCATATAATCTGAGGCAGGGATCCATTTTTTTCCATAATCAATTTTCCCAGCACCATTTATCCAAGTCAGTCCTTTACTCTTATAGTCAAATTTTTCTGTTGAATAAAAGCAGTGATCATAGACTTGTCTCATTCATCATTTTAAAAGGAATGTTTTTAAATGCTTTACTGTCAAATGTGATGTTTATATAGATTTTTAAATTTATTCTATCAGGTTAAAGTAAATTATTGTCTTTTTCTAGGTTGCTAAGAATATTTGTCATGAATGAGTGTTAAATTTTATCTAATGCCTTTTTCTGTCTCAATGAGATTATGATATAATTTTTCTTTAATCCCTTAATATAGTGAAATTTGCTATATTGCAATAATTTGCTAATAAACTATCTTTACATTCCTAGGATAAACCCAACTTGATGATTGTGCATTATTATTTTACAGACTTTGATAGATTTGGATTGTTAATATCCTGTTAGGACTTCTGCATGTAAACTTGTGAGAAATGTTAGCCAGTGATTTGCCTTCTCATACTGTCCTTCCCTGGTTTTATTATCAAGGTTATTCTAGCTTCACAAAATGGTTTCTCCTTTTATAGTCTCTGGAAGAGTTTAAATAAGATTAAAAGTTTGGTAGAATTCTCCTATAAAACCATAGGGGCCTAGCAGTTTTTCAGTGAATACAATTTACTTAGTGATCATAGAACTGCTCAGGTTTTCTATTTCCTCTGGAGTCCATTTTGGTGAGTTAATTCATTAGGACTTAAGACTGATCTCAGATGTCATATCCTGCAGGAAGCCTTCTGTGACCACCCCCTGCCCATATGGACTAAACTACCCTCCGTTAACTCCCACATAGCAGTGACATTTATTCACTGAAAAAACATTTATTGAGTGTGTACTATAGGTACTGTTCTAGATGCAAGGAAACAGTAGTAAACAAAATAGGCAAAATCACCATTCTTACAGAACATATATTCTCATAGGAGGAGGCAGGCAATAAACAAAATAAATGAAAGAAATTATAAGATATACTGGAGGGAAAAACCAAAACAGCACAGAAACAGTCCCAGGAGTGCCAAGGCAGGAGGGGCCACAAGCTGTGACACAGTGGTCAGAGATATCACTATACGTTCCTTCATTTAAGAAGTATTTATTGAGTAAATATTAGGTGCTGGATACTAGGATTAAAATGGACAACTGAATAGACAATGTTCTTGCTTTCGTGTTTATATTTTAGTGGGGAGACAAATAATAAATAAGTGAAAATCAAATAAGTAAAAATTATAGCTGTTGATGATAGGTGCTTTGATAGAGTCGGGAAGCCTGCATTGAATCAGGTGCTAAGGGAAGAAAGACCTTTTGAAGGGGTGGCCTTGAAGTTGGGGCTTGAAAAGTGAGAAGGAGACGGTTGAGCAGAGCATCACTTTGAAATAGTCTGTTCACCTCCTGTCTTTTCCTCTAGACTCTGAGCTCCTTGAGGGAAGATACCATGAATCATTCATTTGGGTATCCCTGACTGAGCATTGGGCCTGGCACACTGCAGATGCCCAACACACATGTGTTTAACTGTTAGGTACAGGAAATCAAGTGTAAGAGTTGAAAGACCTTTGGAAACTTACATTATTAGCTGGCTGGATGGACCAAAGTTTATAAAGCAAATAGCTGACCTCTATTCAAGTTGATGGGCTTCAGGTTGTGAGGGAGACCTCCCCTTGAGGGGTCATGATGTAGAAGGGGAGACAGACTGGGGTTTTTTTCTCTTTCAAAACAGAGTCCAGGCTCCCAGCAGCCTCAGCACAGAGAGGCTGGTGTGTGGAGTGGAAGCAGACCAGGGGCTGTGCCTCCAGTCAGTGGTGCACAGCCGGGGTGTGCCGCATCCCTTGGGATGCAAAGGTGGGCGCGGTGTGAGTGGTCTGGGTCCTCCTTGGTCCAGGGCCTTGGATATGGATTTGAGCAGTGACCAGACTCCACTGGCGGGTGAGCCCACGGACCCATCTGCTGGGTTCCTTGCGGACGGCAGGACACAAGCCAAGCCTGTTAAGGAGACAGCCCCTGCAGACATCACCCAGCATCCAAACCCTGCTTCCAACTGACTCAAAGTCTCTGGGGATGTTCCCCAGCCATCCAGCTGTTTAAATTGCAGAAGCCCTTGCTACCTTGTCTCAGGGAGTTTGATAGGACTGATGGGATGATTTGCACGCCGAGAGGGAGAAAAATGTCCTCCCCTGAGATGTGTCATCAAAACAGTGAGAGCATTTGGAATTAACTGGGCAGGTCCATGTTTCTTCATTTCCTAGCAGTGTCCAAGTGACACTTGCTGCCAGTTTGCTTCATGCAGCCCTCTTCAGATGGGTCAGAATGTGTTGATGTGCCTGGGCCTCTGATGGTTTGGAGGAGTCTGCAAAACAAGCTTTTAAAATATGCAATGACAACGTCTTGTTCCAATATTTACCTACACCTTGTAAATATGTGTTTCTAAGACTTAAAAACCTGGTAATTTCTTCCAGATAAGATTCAGTAAGTATGATATATTGAAAATAACAGAACACTCCTCTGCTAAAACAAAAATTAAAAAGGAATCTCCAGCTACTGTAAGCAAAGAAAGTAATTGACAATTTAGGACAGAAGTTAAATTATTACAAATGTATAGGATCAAGCAGGTACTTTCTCACATACTCTAGTTATCAACTGTCGGTGCTCAGTCAAAACCCAGCTTTGGGCACAGGCTGTCTCCTGACGGCTACAGGAACCATTTGGGGCCACAGGAATGCCCTGGGATGCTGGGATAAAAGCCGTGGTCAGCAGCACCCATCTGTTTGGATCCTCTGGCAGGAGGGACCTTCACTGCCCACCTTTTGTGGGGGTCACTGTAGCCCTCCACGCCGGCTCTGGGGTGCCCCCCGGGGCTCTGGCCTCCCTGGGCATGGCTGGTAAATCAGCAAGTGAACAACAAGGTCATAACAAGAGGCAGTTTTCCTAAAAAATTACGAAAGAGAGCCTATGACTGCCGCTTTTCTTACTTTTTCTATGTTTTCTCCCTTTTACCTTGCAATCACAAACAACTGATCTCTTTAGGAGGCTTGCAACCTGCCTTTCTCTTCTGCCTAAATTTAGTCAGAGCTTTTGACTCCTTAAAGAGCTTTATAAAATAGGCTTTATAAGCAAAAGTCAAACAAACAAAATTCTGTTCTTCTACGCAGAGTCAGGGTTTTATCTTCACTCCCTCATGGGGCTCGACATTGCTGGGCCAATGTCGAGTATCAAGTGTCGAGCTATCAAGCTACTTGATAGCTTTCAAATGAGTTCTTTTTTTTTTAATGCTTTTTTATTGTGGTAAAAGTCACATAATATAAAACATCCTATTTTAACCATATTTAACTGTACGGTTCAGTGGCACTAAGTACATTCACATTGTTGTGCAACCCTCACCATCACCCATCTCCCGGATTTTTCACCTTCTTAAACTGAAACTCTGCTCCCATTAAACACTAGCTCCCCATTCCCCCTCGCGACCCACCCCCATCCCCCGGCCCCCTGGCATCTACCAACGTACTTTCTGACTCTATGAATTTGACTGTTCGAGGTACCTTGTATAAGTGGAATCAAACAGTATCAAATCAGTTCTCGTCTTTGATCTTCACTGTCCTTCAGCTGGGTGTCCTGGTCAGGACTTGGCAGACACAGTTACCCCACAGCGCTGATGGGGAAACCAAGGCCCGGAGAATTCGGTTACATATCTAGCCCTACTCCCTCTTCTCCATCCTCACTGCCCTGAGATCAGACATCACCTTCTTGTCATTTTGCATTTGGAATCCACAGGGATCCCATCTCTGGCCTCAGTGCGTCCAGCTTTATCTGTCCCAGTCTCTCTGTGGTCCGGGACAGCTGTGGGTGCTGTCCTCAAGGCTGCCGCGCCAGCGCACGTGCCCTCCACCGTAGCAGATAGAACTCAGCGCTACAACCAGCACGGGGGGCGGGTGGGGGAAGACAGGAGGCAGGGACCGGGTCTCAGTCACAGCTGGTGCCTCGGTTGTCAGAACTGGCTACACGTTGAGTAAGGGGCTCAGTGAATTGTATGACTTACATGTAAGCAAATGCAAAAGAAAACTCTAAAAATGGAATAAGGTTCTTAAGGTTCCCTGGCTGGTTGGAAGCAGAGCTGAGGGCAGAGGCCAGGCCCCGATTCCTGGTCCAGGACCCTTCCTGTCTCCTTGTGATTCTTCTTCAAGTTCCGCCATCTTGCTTTACTTTTCACGAAACAGTATTTGTCAAATATGTGCTTTCTTTAATTTGCTTTTAAAGCCCAGGAGTAGCATAAAAATGTTCTTTTGCAGTCATCAATTTACAAAAGGGGGTTAAAAAGTGATCGCAGGCAGACCTCGTTTTATTGTGCTCCGCAGATATTGCGCTTTTTATAAACTGAAGGTTTGTGGCAACCCTGCGTCAGGCAAGTCTATTGGTGCCATTTTTCCAACGGCATTTGCTCACTTTGTGTCTCTGTGTCACGTTTTTGTAATTCTCGCAATATTTCAGACCCTCCATCAGCAAAAAGATGAAGAAGTTCTGAAGGCTCAGATGACGGTTGGCATTTTTTAGCAATAAAGTATTTTTAAATTAAGATGCATATGTTGGTTTTTTTAGACATATTGCTATTGCACACTTCATACACTAAAGTATAGTGTAAACATAACTTCTGTATGCAGTAGGAAACCAAAAAAATTTACGTGATATCTTGTTTGCAATATTTGTTTTATTGTGGTGGTCTGGAACCGAACAGGCAATGTCGAGGTCTGCCTGTACTGCTGAGATTGTGAAGTTCTGGTTGAAGGGTAAGTGCCCGCCTTAGAACTTGACTTTCCCTGTGATTGGGCCTAGGAGATGCCCAGGTGTGGGGGGAGGCAGTCTCTCCTCTCACAGAAAAGCTCCCCACTTGGCTACCTGGAGGGTAAGGTACTCAGTGCCAACCTGCCCTAGCAGCCAGATCCTCCCTGGGACACCTGGTGCCCTGTGCCTGGGCCCTCACGATTCCGACAGTCTCGGCAGGACTGCTGGGCTGCTGGCTGGGGGGGGGGGTCACCACTTTGTCCTCCCACCACCCCTGCCCCTGCCCAAATAACTGCAGGTACCACTGCCCCATCCTCTTTCTTCCCAGCCTGGCTCCGTCCAGGCAATTCTTTTTTAATAAATTTATTTATTTTATTTATTTATTTTTGGCTGTGTTGGGTCTTCGTTGCTGCGCGCTGGTTTTCTCTAGTTGTGGCAAGCAGGGGCTACTCTTTGTTGCCATGCGCAGGCTTGCAGTGGCTTCTCTTGTTGTGGAGTACGAGCTTCAGTAGTTGTGGTTAGTGGGCTTAGTTGCTCCGCGGCATGTGGGATCTTCCCGGCCCAGGGCTCGAACCCGTGTCCCTGCAGCGGCAGGCAGCTTCTTAACCACTGCGCCACCAGGGGAGCCCCGTCCAGGTAATTCTTATTGGAACAATGCTTTTGCTCTTTCTTCTGAGATGACAAATGGAGGGATTAACCTGACTGGTGGTTTGGGAAGTTTACTAATGTTAAAAATATGTAAAAATATTCCAGCAAGTTTAAATGGTGCCATTACCTTCAAGACCAAGCCAGGGATGTAGTGGGCGTGCCATCAACATTTGTGCAGTGAATGAATGGAAACGTCAACCCCTTGAACCACATGGGGCAGGAAAAATGATCACACGGCAGCTGAATTTCACATTATCGATTTTAGCTTGTTCTTGCTTTAAGAAAAATGCATGTGCTCATGTTAATGTTTAATATCTAGGAACTTCCAAGTTTGAGCTCGAGGCTAACTAGAAATATCAGTGACTCCGGAGAGATTTGGCAAAGTAACAGCAGAAAAAAGAAAGGAATGGCTTCCGCCCGAGGGTCTGCAGGGAAGTCCCAAGATGCTGAGTAAAATGCTACCAATGGTGTCATTTCAAAAGAGTTTTTCCTTATTTAATTTTTTGAGCTATTATGTATCCATCCTTATCTTCTCCTTCCTTTGCTCATGACTTCCAGGCTCCCATCTCTTCTCCTTATTTCCTATTTTAAGGGTTCATTTCAGTCCTCCAGGGACTAAACGGCACAGAGAATTTCTGCTTGTGATCTGAAACCCGGGGAGCACAGGGAGGCTGGGAGAGGCGTGAAGAGGCGTGAAAGGGAAACTGGGAAGCCAAAGAGGGGAAGGCGAAGAGGAAGAGGTGTTTTCTCCCCGCTGGTCCCCTGCCCTCCTGATGCTGGTCCCCGGGGGCCTCTCCCTGCAGCAGCCTCAGTACACCCCCAGACAGCGGGGCTGCAGCTGGGAGAGCGTTACTGGCCTGGCTTCTGATGTGCTGGCCATGGGCCCTGGGAAACTGCACACAGAGTCACACAGCCTTTCCCCACCCTAAGGTGACAGTATGCTGTGCATTCCGGGGTGGCTGCCTCAGTTTCCCTGCTCAGCGCTCCTGGTTTTAGCCCTATCCTGGACCCTTCCCTGAGTTGCCACCTTCTTGGCTGGAGCCTGATCAATGTCTTGGCAACCCTTAGGTCTTCCTCACTGCCCGTGGCCAGCCCCGCCCCGGCCTGGCCTCCCTCACAGCAGAGTTGTTTTCCAAAGTCCCTTAAATGTCTCTCCGACCCCAGCAGGCTAGCCTAGGATTCTGAGGTCCCTGTGCATCTCAAACCCAGGGCTATTGTGTGTGTGCGTGCATGAAGCTGTCAAGGCCTCTTTTTCTCCATCCTTCTATTTCCAGGGAGGAAGCCCTCCAGAGCCCCCAGCTTCCGCCCCGGAAGTGAGGAGAGAGCAGCCACCTCTCTCAAGTGTCTTGCAGGGAAAGGAGGAGCTCAGCACGGCGTGGGTCTGCTCGCAGAGCTTGGCGGCTTTGGGGCAGGGGAAGGGAACAGCATCAGGAGAGCTTGAGTCCAGGTCCTGCCATTCCTGCGCATGCCTGTGACACCAGGCAGGGTCCCTAACCTCTCTGGGTTCAGAGGGCACACCTGTAAACTGCAGCGGGGCTGACAGCCTGCTTCTCAAGGCTGCTGGGAGGCCCAGGATGCTGCCGGCACTGGGTTAAGGTCTGTGTTCCGGGCCAAGCTCCCGGACAGTGAGGATCAGCCCCTCTGCCCCTCTAGAACCCTCGGAATCAGGAAATCTAGTTACAAACAGGTCCTCCTTTGGAGAGCAAGAACGACTGTTTAAAAGCAGAGAGTAGAGGCTGAGAAATGGTGGCCTGGCGTCCGAGAGAACGAAGGCAGGGCCCTCGAGTGCAGTCTGCTCCTCGGTGACGGCTGTCCCCTTAACTTCTCGTGCCCTGGCACAAACGCCTGGACCCCAGCGGCGCCGGCCTCTTTTTTTAGTGATGAAAGGAACAGATGTGAGTGGACAGAACTCCTTCGAGGAAACAGATACTAAAGGCCTGGGTGCTTCTGGAAACATCTGAAGAGGATTTGCAGGGGAAATCAAAGTTGCAGCAAGAATCATAATTGGAAACCCCTTTATTACATTAATTACCCCTCTTGGAAACGAGAGCAAGGCTTCCCAGGAAGCTTTTAACATCCTGCATTATGGCCGTGGGCGTCTCAGGGCTCCACGCGGAAAGAATGGGGCTCATCAATTATACACGGGCCGTGTTGGCCGGAGTCGGCTCTGCTGGGAGTGGTGGGGATGGACCACGACCCGCTGGGAGAGGGAAGGGAACGTGGCTCTTCTCCAGGAGGCCATCCCGGCTGTGCCTCCCCTCGGGAGTGACTTGCGAGTGAAGAGAAAAATCGCTCAAGTGCCGAGGGTTAAAAGGGAAAATAATTGTTGGGAAATCTATGCAAAATATTAACGTGTGGAAGCAGAGGAGGAAGTGCCTGTGTTCGCACACGTGCTGGGCCCCACGGGTTGGATGTTTGGAAGGTTCGTGCTGGAAAACCCTTGGAGAGAGTCTAATCCATGCCCTCAATTTACCGATGAGGGTGCACAGAAGGGGATATGACTGATCCAGGGTCACACAGCGGTGGGAGGGGGTGTGTGAGACGTGGTGAAACACAGGGGGTGCCCCAAGGAGCTGCTTGGGAAAAGTGGGGTGAGAGAAGTGCCCCTCTAGGTTTTGTGCCTTCACAAACCTGGGAGCTGAAGACCTGCTGCTCCCTCCCAGCCAGACCTTTCAGGGCAGCCAGGACCCCAGGCCTTGCCTACTGCTCCCACCCCTTGGCCGTGGTGCTGAAGCGGGCCCTGCAGTGCCTTTCCTCCCGGCCCTTGGGGGGGCCAGTGTCCAGCCTGGCATCCAGGTGTCAGGGAGCCCAGGAGTGCCCCAAATTATTTCTGGCCAAAGCTGCTGCTAAATCCACAGACCCCAGAGCCCTGCCAGGTGAGGGGACAGAATGGTGGCTACAGCCAAGCAGAGAAGAGGACAGAATGTCCTGGGAGGGCTGACAGCTGGTCAGTGCTAGGGGAGGAGAGGCTGGGGGCTGGGCGGATGGGATCTCTCGAGGGTCACACAAGGGCTGAGGGCCTTGGGGTAGACCATCATTCCAGGGCTGGAGCAGCGGGGTAGGGTGGGGTGATGTTTGACCCCAGGGAGGTGCCCTCTGTGGTCTGCTAATATACACTGTGCAGATTGGATACATCATTCAAAGGCTTAATGTTTATCTCTGCAGGCGGCTGTGCTGCTGTATAGGTCTCCTGGGGTGAGGCTCAGCGGAAGGTGAGGCAGCCTGGCCCTGACTCACTTGCTTACTACCAGCTTGGTCACTTACCTGAGAGAAAGCTCTGATAGCCTGGCTGAGGACACAGAGTCCCTGGGGCCAGGGTGCCTCAGGCTTCACCGTCAGGGCCCCAGGGAAGGCTGGTAGGCTGGTGACAGGGCAGTGTGTGTGCTCCCTGGCAATCAAGAGGTGCCACCTGGCAGAACAGTAGGGCAAGAATACTCTCAGCCTCCAGGTGGGTGGTCGCTGGGGTGCTTGCGGTTTGCCTTTGTTGGGGTCCCAGGTCCAAGGGCTCGACGGCCAGGTGACCAGCTCCGGCATAGGAAGGCTCAAATCTTTTAGAATGGGAGCAAAATGAAAATTTCTAAAAATAGGACCTGTGGAAAGCAGCAGCAGAGGGGTTTTGTGCTTGCCTGGATAGGGGCAAGAGTGAGGGTTAGGGGATTCTCTGGGAGGGGGGCCAACTTTGGCCTCTCCCAGGACTACTGAGCTATCACAGTGTGAAATGTAGAGCTTGGTCTGGGTTCCGCCACTTGCCAGTTATGGGCTGAATGTTTGTGTCCCTCCCAATTCCTATGCTGAAGCCTTATTCCCTGTGGTGATATTTGGAGATAGAGCCTTTGGGAGGTAATTAGGGTCAGATGAGTTCATGAGGGTGGAGCCCCCATGATGGGATTAGTGCCCTTATAAGAAGGGACACCAAAGAGATTGCTCCCTCTCTGCCATGTGAGGACGCAGAGAGACGGTGACCATCTGCAGTTAGGAAGAGTTCTCACCAGAAACCAACCCTGTCAGCAGATGTTTAAGCTCCCCAGGGCGTGGTATTTTGTTATGGCCGCCTGAGCAGACTAATACACAAGCCACATGGTGACCTCTGCACCTCTCTGAATTGTACACAACATATTTTAGAGAGGAAGATACAGTGTGTGTTTATGTTTGGGTCTGCTCAGAATGTTATACCCCTTTCTTCGGGGGAATCTTCTCTCCAGTTGTGTGGCTCTGGGGGTACAGCTGAACAAATTCCATTCTTACAAGACACGATGGCATCTGAAAGCACTTGGCACAGTGTTGGCCGTAGAGAGGGCACTGGGTAAACACCCTCTCTCCACTGCTCCTTCCCCATCCACCACCACAAGGGGCCTGGGGCCGGGAGGCAGGGCTAGACCCTGTGCCCAGTAAGACCAGGCCACGATGCCCAGCAAACACTGGGTGATGAAAAGTGGTGGAGGAGAAGAGCTTTGAAGTCTGTTCTGGGCTTTGCATCCAATTCACCCTCCAAGGTTGCCTATGGGCCTCCCTCTGGTTCTTTATCCTTCACCAGAGCAGGGACAAGGAGGTCTCAGTCTCCTTCCGGAGGATCTAAACCCCTGATGGCTGGCATCTACTGCCATCCAGGACACTTGCTGGCTGTGTGTGTGAGTGATGGAGAGGCACCCTCAGGGACCTTGGCAGGAGGTCTAGGGCACATGCACTGCCTGATTAGCTCACTCTGGGGAAGAAGCTTTCTGTGAAAGCACACAGCTCAGAGGCCAAAGGAAGACCAGGGCTCGGTAGCTAAGAGGCCATACAACCAAACTCAAAGTGGGAATAGATTTGGCATCTGGCAAGAATGCCATATTAAGAGGTAATTTTTCTTCTGTTATAAATCCATTAGGAAATTAAAAATCTAGGCTGTGACCTTAAAATATGGAATGGAATTTGCTTCAGAGCCCTTGAAGGTAAGTCTTTTTCCCTTAGTAAATGCTGAAATCTAATGAATCCAAATCCCCTCACTAGGATAATGTTCCCAGAGGTGGCGTTTGCTTCTTAAGCATTCACTGGCTTGCAGCTAGGATTGTATTTTCAGAAATGTTAACATAGAGTCTGGCAGTATTTGCCCTGGGCTGGACCTGAAGCTGTGTTCATGAGTGTTAGGAGACACCTACTAGGTGGCAGGACCCACTGGGTGCTGAGCCAGTGTGGAGGCGGGAAGGGCCGACTCCCAGGTGGTTGAGGTCTGCTCAGATCCCACAGCTCAGGGTTGGTTTGGGAGACGTACATGAGAGAAACAATACACAAAGGTGCATGTCAACCAGGGCAAGTTAGAGTGCAACTAGGACTAGTTAGTTTTCAACCAGGGAAGTTAGTGTACAATCAGTTCTAGTTAATGTATAACCAGGTTAAGTTAATGTTAGTAGGACTAGTTAGTTTACTCCAAGGTCAAGTTAGTGTATAACCAAGACTAGTTAGCCTACCACCAGGGTAAGTTAATGGACTGCATGTAAGTGTTTTAATATTCCACCAACCCGGAAATCAGACTTTGAGGAAACCCGGGTTTAGAACAAACCTGAGGTCTGAGCTGGGTGTGCAGATGGGAGGCAGGGAGGCTCTGAGGAGCCAGGGTCTTCACTCTGAGTCTCTCCCCTCTGCCCCTGGGCTTCCAGGGAGGCCCAGGTTGGAGCAGAAGTGCATCTGCCAGCCTGAGAGGGGCCGTCGGACGGCAGCCGGAGGACCAGAGAAAAGACCCCCGCAGAGGCACAACGGATGAAGCAGGCCTCTCTGTATGAACTCATGCTCATAGGATAATCTTAAATCACCAAGAAAACTGTAGCCATCTACTGATGTCAGAATCCAAGAAGCACATAAAAATTTTAATCGAGGTTTTTGACCAAAGTGATTGAAATTTTAAAACTTCACGTCTGAGGGTGAATCTCACTGACCTAGGATATTTGATTTAGTTGATGCACATTCTCCAACCAGGCTGGATGGGTGTGAGAATGTGTGTGTGTGTGTGGTGTGGTCTGCGTGTATGTGGTATGTGTATATATGTGTGTGTGTGTGTGTGTGGTGTATGTGTGGTGTGGTGTGTGTGATGTGATGTGTATGTGGTTTGTGTGTACCTGTGTGGTGTGTATGTGGTGTGTGGGGGTGTGTATTGTGTGGGGTCTGTGTGTGTGTGGTTCCTGAGCACCGAATAAGTGCAAAAGAGGTGCCAACCAGGCAGGTAAACACGCAGGCACTGCTCTAAAGAGAAGGGGAGCTTGGCTGTCTCAAAGGTGGGCTAGGGCATTGGAAGTGGAAAAGACACAAGCAAATAAACAGACTGTTTTGATCCCAGATAAGATAACAGTTCTCTCAAAATATATTTACACAATTCAGTTGCATTCAATCCCGATCAACAAAGAGACATCTCCTCTGCCAATGTCCCAACAGTGGCATCGGAGGTTTACGAACGTTACAAGGAACCTGTGGATGTGGGGAGATCTGTCACAGACCCAATTGGGCATTAGGAGACCAAAGTCTGACTAGCTCTATGACCTTTCCGGGTCTCATTTTCCATAAAAATCTGTAAATTCTGTCTAGATGCTAGTGGATTGTAAGCAGAGTTTGTATCAGAATCACCTCGGATGCTTTTTCATAATGCGCGCACCCAGGTCACACACCTGATCTACTGAACCAGCACATACAGGTAGAGTTCAAGCACCTGGATGTCAAATAAGCTCCATATGTGATTTTAGTCTCAAGACAAAGTTGAGAACCCATTGTGTTAGATTATGCTACTCCTATAACAAACAACCCCCAAAGTTCACCGGTTCAACACAATTACAGTTTGTTCCTGGTCCTGTAACAATCTATGCAAATACCCCAGCAGCAATCTTCCCAGTGATGACTCCATCCTGACTCCTTCTATCCTGTGCCTCGGTCACCTTCAATATCATCTTCAGCCACATCTGTGGTCTAATTGGGGGTCGTCTCCATTCCAGTGGGCTGGAAGAGGAAAGAGTGTGGGGGACACATGGAGCATGGAAACCTTTGAAGGCCAGCCTTGGGAGGGTGCACGTCCTTCTTCTCACATCCCTCTGATGGGAAGGCAGTAATGGGGACACACGGGCACACGCACTGCAGAGCAGCCTGGGAAATGTAGTCTATAGGAGCTGAGGCGTTTTGGTGTCACGTGACTTCTTGCTGTAGCTGATTGGACAGGGATGACAATGACCCAAGGCCACTGACCAATCAAATTATTTCCCTAGAGAAATGGATTGACAATGTCAGCTCATGAGGGTCAATCTGCCCTGCTCGTGCTGTGTCCTGGCGCTTCACAGCACCTGGCAAACGGTAGGCACCTTGTAGGTATTTGCTAACTGAAGGACGAGACCAAGCAACTCAGAGGCTAGTCAGAGCGTCGTGGCCATTAAAACTGCAAGATCACATGTACTGTGGCAGATGGAAAAAGAGAGAAAAGAGAGGCCTGGAGAGGAGGGAGACCATGGGGTCCAGGGAAGAGAGACAGAGACAGATAGAGTTAGAAAGGACAGAGGTACAGAGATGCAGACAGACACAGAGAGAGACACAGAGACTTTGAATTCCTGAATTCTGCAGACCCTTAAAATAAACTCCCTTTCCAAGCTCTCTGTGCAGGTTTTGCTCTTAACCAAGGCAATAGCAGGGCAAGGATTAGGATTCAGGATCCCAGGATTTTCTCTACTAATCAACAGTTCCCGAACCTTGTATCTTTTTTCCCATCAGAGACCATATCAAAATCCCAGCCTCCTCTGTGAGAGAAATGGAAACCAGCTTTTCCGAGAGAATATTCTCAAGTCCTGGGCGTCCGGTGTCTTCTACAGAATTCCTAACATCTTCTATCTCAGCTGGACTCTGTCTTCCTGTCCTTTGGGGGTGCCCCTTCTGCCTGGAGAACTCCTGGGGGTCAGAAAGCACCCCTGGCTGCCATGGCCTTTGTTCCATCTGCATCCATGAATGGAGATCATCCCACAGGTGGCACACACACACACACACACCCCATATCCTGTTTTTCTTCGTTGTCAAGCCAGCCCGCTCCAGGGTTACCGCCTCTTCACACCAGCAGCATCTTAAACGCAAGGCTTCTGAATGATTCCACACTATTCCGGCAGTGTTCCAGTCCTGCCTCATTTCCTCCTATTGTTTGAAGAGGATGTGCTTGATGCTCTGTGTGTGTGTGTGTGTGTGTGTGTGTGTGTGTGTGTGTAACCGAGGAAATGGCTGCAAGATGCTCTGTTTGTCAGCTTTATTAGTGAGGGGACCACGGTTGTAAATTCTGATTCCTGGGGGAGAAGCTAGGAGGGGAGGCCATCCTATGTTCTCGCCTTCTGGGTGTTTTTAATGCACTGAACACGTGTTTGCAGAATGCCCACGCCCCCAGCCCTTCACCAGCCACTGAGCAATGCTCGGGGAAAAACAAAGAAAAATAACACCTGGACCCACGTCCTGGGGAAGCTGACGATTGGCAGGTGGTGAGGGGGGTGGGGGAGCAGGGAATGCCACCGACACTTGTGGAGCTCTCCCGTGTGCCTAGGACTGTGCCTACCTAGCCCTTTCCTCCCCTGCCACCCGGGAGGCAGTTTCCATTTTATAGATGAGGAAGTCGAAGCTCAGGATGTGACACAGCTATTAAGTGGGGAAGCCAAGATTTGAGCCCAGGTCTGCCGTGGCTGGGTCACCAGGCCAGGCCGACTTTGGAAATAAACAAAACTAGCAAAAGAAACACGCACAGACCAGGAGCTGGGTGCGGGCCCACTGCTGGGCCGGCAGGTGTGCAGAAGGGTTCGGGGAGGAGCCAAGAGTGAGGGCAAGGCTCCCAGGCCGAGGAAGCCCTGGGTCAGGTGGAGACGTGGCTGGTTCTCTGCTCCAGAAGGGAACCTGGGCGCCCAAGTTGGCTTAAAATCCTCATCCCGACCAAAGGGCTCGGAGGGAGCGGGCCCTGCCCAGGGGTCCGGGAGGCTGGGCAGAACCAGCCCTGCGCTGGGGACCATCCTGCGGCTTGAAGGGGACCTTGCTCTGGCAAACTCTGCTTCCCCTCTTCCCCACCTCCCCACCCCAGCCTCGCCCTCCTCCCTCCCTTCAGGCAAAGCTGGGCGGGGGGAGCAGTGTGATGCTGGGTCCCTCTGTGTCTGGAATGAGCTTAGATGTGAACCTGTTTCCTCAGGAGCAGAAAATTGCTTATCTTACAACGTGACAACGGGAGAGTCATCTTTCTCAACTTCGTGGAGCCCAGTCTTAATGAGGTACTCCCGTGGGGAAGGCAGGTGGCTTTAGAGTGTCAGTGTGCTCTGGTGGACTCACCCCGCTGATGGGAAATTAAGAGGACACGGGAGGACAGGACCCCACCTGGAGCCACGGCTCAGCCACTGGGAGGATTCGGGAGGTCGGCCCTCTTTGTGGGTCTTGCATGCTGGTCCCCGTGTCTGGTGCCACCAGCCCTGCATCAAGGCCTGCCTGGCCCGGGCAGCTTGGGGAGCTGGGGTCCAGCTCAGGCTTGAGATGAACTCGCAGTGTGACCTGGACAGAGTGCTCTCTCCTCTCAACCTCAGTGTCCCCATCCGTTCAGCGGGGCTGTGGGACCAGACGGTGGCCACACATCACCCCTGACCAGGGATTGAACCCGCGCCCTCGGCAGTGAAAACGTCGAATCCTAACCACTGGACTGCCAGGGAATTCCCCACCAGGGAGCTTTAAAAACATGACCAACGCCCAGCCCCAGGCCCAGAGATTCTGACGTAATTTGTTTGAGGTGGGACCCGGTTATTCGCACTTTTAAAAAATCTCCGCCAGCAGATCTGAACGCACAGCCGGCGTGGAAAAGCGTGGGCCTAGATGAGGGCGAGGGTTCTCCTCCGCGTCTCACCTGGGGGCGGGGGCTTTGCCTTGGGAAGGAGAAACAAGGTATTTGAAAGTCAGAATTATTTTCACCACTGATGGTCCTGTTTCTTTATTTTGTCCATCAACTCAGAGAATTTGTAGGTAACTTTATTGAGATATTGGCTAAAGCTTTCATAAAATTATCGATGAAGGTCAAGGGCAGCGAGGGTTGTGCTGTTCCTTACAGCAGCCGCTAGCCACACGTGCTGATTTAAATGGATAAAAGTTAAATAAAATTAAAATTTCAGTTCCTCAGTGTTCCATACTCCCACGTGGCTAGTGACAGCTGGATAGGACGGCAGAGCTGGATAGGGTGTGCCTGTCATCACAGAAAATTCTGCTGGACAGGGCTGATCTAGAGACTAGGTTCCAACTTTGCCATCCTACAGATGGGGAAACTGAGGCCCACAGAGGCTACGTGTCTCGCTCAGGGTCACAGAGCTGAGTGAGGCTGGGGCCCTGGGATCCTGACATTCTGTCCCAGATTCTCCACTTGAGGAGAACTGGGGAAAGAGTTTAGACTTTTGAGACTGGAGCTTTTGTGATCCACATGTTTTCTTTCTCACTATTGGCCTCCCCCATGAAAATGTCATGCTGGTGTCTGGTCGCCTCTGTCAGCCTGGCACACACTGGGTGCCCAAATATTTGTTGACTGAATAAACAAGGATCAGGAGGGTGGCTGGAATCGCACGGAGAGCAGAGAAGGGGCTGCAGGAGAAATCTTTTAAAAAGCAGGTTGGGGAGGAGCCGTAAGACAGGGAAGGGCCAGAGCTGTTGGAGCAGAACCAGGCAGAGAGGGAGAGAGGAGACTTCCAGGAGGAGGGTGACCACTGGTGCCTAAAGCTGCCAAAGGGCCAAAATAGGGACGAAGGGTAGGGAGACATCGGGGGACACTTGGTGGTATCGAGGCTGGCTGCGTTTGGGCGGCCGTGTTCGCTCAGACCTTGGTCAGCACCTGGCCGCATCCTGTCCTGCCAGGTGTGTCCCAAAGGACTTCCGTGCCCTTGCCCTGGGCCCATGCTCACAGATGCTGGCACAGGCCCGCTGCTGAAGGACCCTCGTCCCCCCAACGGTGCTAGTTGTGGGAAGAGGTGTGTCCCCCCAAGCCTCTTTCTCGGCTGGGCCTGGGGTCTGAGACAGGGGAGGGCGAGGCCTCCTCCCCGAGCCTGGGCCTTTCCAGCCGGTGCCCTGGGCTGCTGTCCGTTCCGGGGGCTGCTTCTGAAGCTGTCAGTGCTGAGCAGAGTGGGAAATGGATCTTCCTCTGCGGTCTTCCAGCTCTCAGCCCTGAAGCATCTTTACAAAAGGGTGTTGATTTTATCAAGCGTGGATCGGAGCCAAGTCCGTTATCTGAAGACAAGCCTGAGCTGGGCTCTCAGAAGCCAAAGGCCCCTCCCTCAGGCTCCTCCCCCTCCAGGCCTGGCCCAACCCCCTCCCGGAGCCTCCACCTCCTAGGCTTCAGGCTGAAGGGAAATTTCAAATGGAAGGTGTCTTTAGGATAACATCGAGTGGTTTTTAAAAAGTGCTATTTCATTTTCTATTCTTTTTTCAAAATCTCTGTGGAACGTATGAGCATTAGGGCTTTTTTAAAAAAAGTATTCAGGGGGCTGAGCTAAGGGCAATTAGAACAGTCACTTAAAATATTCCACGCCAATGCTCTGAAAGTGATGTGCTAAAGGGGATCGAATTAGCAGTGCGGGCAGGGTTCCCGCCAGAAGGAGAAAGAAGGGTGCAGCTATGCTGCGCTGTGCTCCAGTCTGTGACCTGGGATGGAGGAAATAATGTTGGCAGGAAGGTGTCCTCACCCCTGCGACTCAGTTGAGATGTTGCAAAACACGTGGCATCTTTTACATCCCTAGGTGTACTGGGAAGGGAGTCAGGATCGCTGTCTGAGAAGCAAGCCCTCTCCATCCTTAGGAAACCCTGGAAGTGCTCAGTGCATGGACTGAGGGGCAGATTGTAGCCCCATCGCCTCTCTCTGCTGATGGCCATGCACTTGCTTCCAAGAAAAAATTAGAGCAACCTAGGAGACTGTCCACAAGCTCCCCACCCACCTGCTTCTTTGCCTTCACAATCTTTGTCTTCTCTCCATGCAATGTGGATGGACCACGTCTGTGTCCAGCCATCAGGCACCAGATCTCATCTTATCTCTCTTGCTCTAAAGACACTGCTCTAGCAATTTCTCCTCCTCCCACATCAAGGCTTCCTTTCTCTATGGGTTCACCCTCATCAACATCGTACCATGCTGTGCTTCTCCCTGTAAACCAAAACTCCTCTTGTACCCCACTTCCCCTCCGTCTGCCACTCCATTCCGTTCCTTCCTTTCACAGCTATGCTGCTAGAGAATATCGTCTATATTCGCCGTTGCCAATTTCTCTCTGCCCAACCCGTTACTTCTTCCCTCCCTGATTTGTTTTTTCTGCTTACACGTCACTAGCATGCTACCGAATCTTAGCCACCTCCCTAGAGTTAATCTCCCTGAAGGCAGGGATCTGGTCTACTTTATTCATGGCTGTCACCTTACTACCTAGAACAGTGCTGGTCTAGAGCAGGGGCTAGATAAATATTTTTAAAATAAATGGATGGATGAATTGTAGATGACAAAACGTTTCCACCTACATTAGTGAGGTATTGCAAGGGATTTTCACAACCCGCCCTGAGGTTGGTCTCGGTCTATCTCATTTTGCAGAAGAGGAGACAGAAACATAGGGGTTGACTAGCTTCCCCCAGGTTGCTGGGTCAGGATGGTGGCTGGTCCAGCTCATGTCTCTGACTCCTAGTTTAATGCTTTCTGCTTTACCCCACAGCTGCCTCCAGCAAAGGGCCCCTGCTTCTGTGTCTCTAATGCCCTGGTGGGAGCCACCAGCTTTGCAGATGGCAGCCACCAGCTTTGCAGATGGAAGCCAGGACTCAAGCTGCGGGTAACATGCATTAACCCCATCACCCAGTGCCTTAGCGCTCCCCTCCCCCCATCCAGGGCTGACCTTCCATTGCCTCCCAAACCTCTCTAGTTCAGCAAAACATCGATTGCATGATGCGTTGGTTAAGATATTACATTTGGGGGTGTAATTATTTCAAAGGCAATTAGGTACTCGATATTTTTTATTCTGCCCGCCAGTAGGAATTAATAGAAAACCTTTCAATCAGGAACAACTGCAAAACAATTTCTGGCCCCAAAGATGATCAATATGACCCAGCAGAGCATTCTTCGAGCTTCAGGAGGCTATTCATTTCTGGTACTTTCAAAATAAGAGGGGAACGTTCTACTTCCATATTCATCAGAAGCCCCTGCCTGCATTCTTTACATACAGTCTTTAAAAAGACACTGAAATCTATATGGCTTTTTCTGACCATCCATCTCCATGTCACCTTCCAGGGTGCAGGTAGTTAGTCCTAGAAAACCCTACCCAGTGGCATTGTGAGTGACGTTCATGTTATTAGGAACACGAGTCACTGCTTTGTCCTGAGCTTTCCGACCAGACTTTCCAGGGCCTGAGATGGGATATGAGACTCTTAACCATCCACTAGATGGTACGTCCTAGAAGCCCCCCAGAGCCCACGGACCTGGCATCCTCCCAGGAGCACCTCCGGAGGGGTTGGTTCCCTCCCCTCTGTGGTGCAGGCCCAGTCCCAGGGCTGGCCTCTGTCTCAGTTTCCCTGCTGTCATGAGGGTTGGTGTCCTGCCTGCTTGGTGAGGTCCCCGACATCTTGTCCAGCTCTGGCCAGGCCCTCCCCAGGGTGGAGACTGTGTGTGTGTGCGGGGGAGGGGTGGAACAAAGGTATATTGTTGGATTCTGCTCTCTCTATCCCTCTGCCCCCTCATTTTTCTGTGTTCACATCATGTTCTGTTCTTAAGTCTGCAGGAATTATGGTGGAAGGGGAGTCACCAATGATGGCAATCAATGGAATGGGAAGATTTTTCATATGTTAGTAGGGGCAGTGATCTCAGACCACCATTTACATACAACAGGGTAAGGGACACTATAGGGCAATCAGGTCAGAGGGAGAAATGTAGACAATGTTCTAGAACAAAGGCATCTTTTGCATGGACTTCTTGGATAGGAAGATTCTGTTTCCACTGGAACCAATGTAATTTCTGCACTCCCAGGCTTTCCCATCCACAAGTGTGTGAAAGTCCCACACCTTGGGTTCATCTGTAATCTATAATGCTGGCTGCATAGGCTGCGGTCCTGGAGATGCTGTGGCAGACTTGAAAGCTGATGGAAAAATGAACCCACGAACCCTTTTCAGAAAGGAGATAGGGACCTATGAGCCTTAAAGGTTTGAAGTCAGAGGTAAATGGGCAGGCTCTCTCTATGGCCAGCTGAGCACAAGTGTGCTGAAGCCTTGGGGGTCCATTGGAGCACTACCTTTTCCAGGTTGTGATGATGTGGATTCAGGAGGGCTGCGGCTCAGCTGGGCCAACATGCAACGCATTTTCAAAACAATCTATTTAAGCTGAACTCAAAGGTGTAATAGTGAATCTATGGAAGAGAGTAAAATTTTAGGAGGCTGAGAACAGAAAAATGTTCATTTCTAATTATAAGCCAGAGAGTCCCCTCTTCCAGCTTTGTTCTTCCCCTCACGTCCCCCCTCCCTCCACCCCACTTTAATCCTCCGCCTTCAATTCCTCCAAAAAGCCATGGCCCTCCCCTCTACCTGAAGAGGATCTAACCCTTGCAAAAAAGTGTTTGGGGAAACCGAGGTGCAGAGAAGTAAAGTGATGGCCTTGTGGTCACCCAGTCAGGAAATGGCAGAGCCATGATGTAAACCCAGGGGTGTGTGATTCCATGTGACTCCCCAGCAAAGACTTCCAAGAGATTTGGGGTTAGCTCCACACAAACATCTGGTGAATGCCCTGAGCATCCTGTGGTCAATTCACCAAACATTTAATGAACATTTAGGGTACAGCAGGCGACAGTCTCAGGCTGAGTGACTCATCAGAGTAGCACACACAAGATCAAATGTCCTAATTTGATCCATTCTCTTCTCTGAAGACCCCACACTGGCGCTTCCTGGGCTTCTGATATGAGATTCTCCCATTGTTTAATGGTAAAGGGAATTAGGAGGTGATGGCTGTGATTACGTGGTTGTGTTTTCAATTAAAGATGCTCTCCAATGACCGCGTGTTGACATGGCAGGCACAGCGCTGTCTGTGGGCGGAGAGGTGATGGGCATTGTGCCTCTGGTGGGTGCCCTATCACGTTGGATGTCTGATGACCTTCTAGGCTGTGGCACATTCCCAGTGGCAGGATGGGTGAACTTCCCATGCCTGGTGAAGTTTCTTTCCCAGGTGGGGGGTGGCGTGGGCTGGTGGCTTCTAGCTCCTACTAGATGCCAGTCCTTCCTGCTCCTAACTCCCAAAGCCCCCTTTGCAAGACCCTGTATCCTTTATGGCAGCCTCTTGTTTTTTGACCAGGCAGTGGCTGTCTGTCCATCTGTTAACACAGCGGTCCCCAGCCTTTTTGGCACCAGGGACGGGTTTCGTGGAAGACAATTTTTCCACGGACGGGGTGGGGCAGGGGGATGGTTCAGGCGGTAATGCCAGTGATGGGGAGCTCACCCACCGCTCACCTCCTGCTGTGTGGCCCGGTTCCTAACAGGCCGCGGACCGGTACCGGTCCGTGGCGCGGGGGTTGGGGACCCTGTGTTAACACATCAGTCCCCCACCCATCCATCCACCACCAGATTTTCCACCTGTTCTCCACTGCCTCCAGGATAAGACCCAGACTCCTGGTGCATCCATTTAGGATGATTTTGCTCTGAGGAATAAGAGGCCTCAATCCAAACTGGTTTCAACTGTAAGGACATTTGTCATCTCATAACCCAGAAGTCCAGAGCAGGGCATGCTCTAGATGGGATGTCAAGGCTCTGACCTCACTTCCCCCGATCCCATCAGCTCTACCCAATCCTGCATGATGGATTTGTCCTCAGGCTGGAAGCGAGACAGTCACAGCTGCTCTGGGCATCCCACTGTCCCAAGGAAGAAGAGGGACCCTTTCTTCTTCTGTCTCTTTCGATGGCCTTTGGTTGTGGATTGTCTCATCCCCCGGAGAGACCATGAGCCAATCATGGGGAGTGAATTCAAATCCAATTGGCTGTCTCAGTGGGTCTCACATCAGGCCAGGCTGGTGGAAAGAGACAAACAACGACTTTCAGCTGATTCCTGGAGGCCAAGCGACTGGGCAGCTGAGCACAGCCGTTGTAAGATGCCCCTGTCCGCTGGGCAGCACTGAGCCTCTCTCTTCTCCCAGAGCCTGGCATCACACAGCCAGCCATTAAAGCACAAAATCCAAACTGTCTATTCACCTGGCAGCTCTTCTCCCAGCCTCCAAGCCCCCTCCAGGAACTGGCCTCCCTGGGGTCTTTCAGACAGTCTTCTCACTTGTTACCTTGGGTTCGATTTTCTTTTTGCCCAGGAAGGAAGACAATCAGCATAATGGCTCCCTTGTGCTAAATGTGACACCAGAGACAGGCTACCATGGCTGCCTGCAAGCTCCTCTCTCTCCCCTCCTCCCAGTGGTCATGACGACTGGCCTCAGGGCCCAGCCCAGCAATCCTCCTCTGCCCCCCAGAGCAGAGGCAACGTGGGGCTGGGAGATCATGTGGCCTCTGATGTCAGAGGGACCTGAGCTCAAACTGCAGGTGGGCTTCTCAGGAGCTGGCTGGGTAGGGGTAATTGCCCAACATCTCTGGGTCTCAGTGTTCTCATCTAGGGAATGGGGATAATAAGTCTGTATCTCAGAATCAAATGACATAAGATGCTTGAAAAGTGCTTTACACACGGGGAGGGCTGTGCAAATTTGGGGGTGGTGGCCAGGGGGCTATTCTAGGACTGGAGGGGCCAAGGCCTCTGAATCCCAGTGTCAGAGTAGAAGCAAGTGATGAGGACTGTGTCCATCCCATCCTTTCACAGTTTCCTTTCAAAAACAAAACAGAACAAAACAAAAAACCAGGCTCCATCACACACGAAAGTCTTCTGCAAACTGAGCTGAGAGATAATGTTTGGTGTGAGCTGCCCTGGAGGGAGAGGGCGTGGTGGGGATCTTTCTGGGCATAACTTGCCACTTGTCCCAGCACCAGGGGGAAGCCCCACCTCTCCCCTGAGGTCTACTACATAAAAGGAAGGCCAGAAAGCAAGCATCATTCATGAATTCATTCGACAAACTTCAGCGAGCACCCACTGTGTGCTAGAATCTGTGCTGAGTGCCGGGCATAGAGAAGCGGATAAGGAAGGGGTCCAGCTGTGGGCTTGGACAGACCGTCCCTTGGCACCTGGGCAACTAAACGAGCCACGTAACCTCTCTGAGCCTCAGTTTCCTGGTCTGCAAAATGGGAAGAAGAAATAGTATACACTTGATCATGAGGATTAGATGAGATGTGGTATGTGCGTACAGCATTCAGACAGTCATCATGAAATGATGAACGATGGTGATGATGGTGGTGATGATGGTGATGGTGACAGGGACTACAATGATGGTGATGACAAAGTTCCTCCCTTTGGGTAAATCGCAGGACACTGTAGAAGCATAGGCTGGGGACCTGAGTTTCACTGGCTTCTAGAGGGGGTGGCTCTTGAGTGTGTGGAAGAGGGAAGGGAGCTCCCCAGGCCATGAATCTGGGTGGGCGAGGCCTCTGCTACAGTCACTGCAACACTGACGTCTCAGGGGATTGACACATACAATTTGTTTCTTGTTCACACACAGGCCATGTATGTTGAGAGACTGGACATCAGGTGTCCACCTTACGGTGACTCAGTGATGGAGGTTGCTTTGGCCTGCGGGGTCCACCCCCTCCCCAGACAGCACAGGGAGAGTTCCCACCTGCTCTTCTGTGCTTCAGCTGGAAATGACACGCGTCATCCTACAGGCAGTCCCCTGGCCAGAACTCATGTGATCCCATCGAACCGCAGGGAGGGCTGGGATATGGGGGAAGCCATGCAGAGGGTGTGGGCGGGGAGAGCCCCCCAGGTGGAGGGAGGGCCCAGGGATGAGAAGAACAGTGCTAGAAACTGAGAGTCGATCAGGGCTCCTGCGGTTAGGAGAGCAAGGAAGGTGGGGGCTTGGGGCAGGGTGGAGGCAAGGAGACCCACTGGGAGGCAGGGATCTGGGCAAGGGGAGTGGAGGCCTGAGGCGGGCCCATGGCAATGAGGCGGGAGGAGGAGACAGCGCCTTGAACCATCAACAAGCAGAATCAAGAGACCCGTGGGAAGTGGGGAAGAAGGGATGAAGGGCAATTCCCAGCCTCCTCGCCTGGGGGACTGCCATTCCCTGAGGTGGGATCAGGGAGGCTGGGGCAGCTGGGCACCAGATGAAGTCTGGTGCCTCTGCCCCGGCCACGGGACATACAGAGCTTGGGAGAGAGGCCTGGGCTAAAGAGCAACCAATCCACAGAGCACAGCCGTCCTGCCCGTCCCATCTCCCGGGTGCCACACCAAACACCGCCTGTCACCCGCCCTCCGTCCACAGACCCCTGCTGGGCGTGCTTGGAGGAGACAGGGAAACCAGCCAGGCCTGGAAGAACAAAGGCGGGGGGTGGGGGGGAGATTAAAAAGCACCACGCGTCATCTCAGCTGCTGAAGTTCTGAAGCTGGTGATCAATTCCCAGGCTGAACACATCCGATCCCGGGGCAGGCTGGGAAGGGTTGGGGGACAAAAATTGAGATGCTAATTATGGCATATGGAAGTACAGCTTTAACACAGAGGATGGCCGGGACACATCACATCGGTATCAGTCTTTGCAACCGTTGAGGTAATTGAAACATGATTAACCCCCCGTCTTTGGTCTTTGGGATTTGGAATCCAATATACTGTAAAGGGCTCCCTTCTGAAACTGGCTCTCTCACCCGGTCCTCCGCAGACAGGAGCTACTCACATAAGCATCATCAAAAGCCTCGAGCATTATTGAATAGGAGAGGTAGCTTTCGTGTGCCCTGATGTCTTTTGTCGTTTCCTCTGGCATTTCAAAGGCTCTTTTCGAGTCAACATAGAGCCACGTTCAGCCTCCAGGGAGGAGCCCCCTGGCCCTGAACATGGAGGTTATTTGAAGATGAATCAGAGGCAGGCTCTTTACAAATCAATCAATACCTGCATTTTATTCTAGCCATTTCGCAGATGGGTAAACGGAGGTGCAGATGGGTCAGGTCATTTATTTGCCAGCCTCACCGAGGAAAAGCATATTGGGGTGAAAATAGGAACTGGAAGTTTTGCTCTGGCTTCCGTAAATTGCGGCTGCACCCGGCCTCTGCAGAGAGAAGACAAAAACCCTGCTAGAACAAAAGAGAAAGCAGCTTCACCTGAATCCTCCTGCACGAAAGTGACAGGCTTGGGAAGGACAGCCACACTTGTGGGAGCTTCTCTGCCCTGTAGAGAGGCCTGACCGCCTTTTATTAAACAGAGGACTATTCAACAATAAATATTTTTCACACCCGGCCAGAGAAGTTACCACTATTGCCTCTTTCCCAGCCTGGTTGAGTCAGCAGGAAATTAGCCAAGGTGCAGAAAACCTTGTGTTCTGTGGTTCTGGTGTGTTGATATTTTTAAAATACTGAGCTGGAAAGCAACAGAACTAAAAAACACCCTTGAATGCCATCACCCTTGTGGGTCCCTTATCCCGGAAAAAATGGGTCAGGGTCCTAGGGTGCCAGGAGCCTCCTTAGGGTGAAAGGATGGGTGGGTGAATGTTACAGGGGGTTTGGGAAGTGGCCCAAGGTGACGCTCTCTCAGTTACAGTTTCCTTATGTATAAAATGGGTGGAATAATGTACTTTCCTCAGGGCCGCGATGAGGCTGAGATTTTTCTGCTGAGTGAAGAGGGTTTAGTAGGGAAAGCACTGGCCTTGGATTGAATCCTTCCTTTACAGTTAGGACTTCTGAGCTGAGTCCTTGGGCAAGAACCTTTCTCTCGCTGAGACTACTGCTTCTTTATAAAATGGTGCATTAATATGTCGCATATGGATCTTTAAGAGTTAGGTACAGGGGCCCAAAGGACTGGACGAATGCAAAAGTGTCTGCAAATTGTAAAGCCCTAGAGGTACTCCAGGTATGATTTTTTTTTTTTTTTTTTGGTGCTGTTGTTACCGTGGCCTCTACCGAGGGCAGGTCCCGAATGAGGTCAGGCAGCGGCTTGTGGGACCTTGCTTATTTGTGTTAGGCTTTTAGCAGAGTCTGGGGACACCTCCTTCACTGGGGCTTAACAGAAAAAAAACGACAAAAACTGGTTCTGTTGTTCCCTTCACATAATTAATATTCCAAAAAAGAATCATGCAGTCGTTTCTATGAATATTTGATTCCTTGACTCCTCAAATATCAGCTTAGCTCTCTGGCTGATTTGAAAGAAGAAATAATTGTTTTCACACCGACCCGGACAGACCAGCAGCTGTAGGCCCTGATCACGGCCTGAGGAGGGATGACTTAGTTTGGCTGACAAGATACATTGTACAAATGTCTGCATCCTGGTTGCTGAAGGGGGAGAAGCACCCCTCGGCTCCTTTTGAGGTGAGCATCGAAGGGGTGGACTTCGGGGGTCCTGGGCCCCTGTGAAGCAGGAGGGAAGCCCGGCAAGAGGCTGGTTTCAGGGGGGCCCCATGACAGGACACCCAGGACTCACAGAGACCCAGCCTTGCGGGGAGATCAGTGCCAGTGCATGGAGAAGGCGGCTTATCTCCGATGCAGCCCCCAGTGGGCACCTGTGGAAAAATAGTTCCTCCCTCAACTGGGCGCAAAGACGGTGGGTCCTCCCGGCTCAGGAAAGAGGGACAGCAGGCCTGCATATGCTGCAGCGCACACGGGTCTCTGGGTCCAGACCCTTCTCACTTCTTGACTCCTTCCTCCCAGAATTCTCCCTCCTGCAGGCCAACCAGAGGCCAGATACATCACAACTACCATGATACAGGCTGGCTTGGCCAGGCAAAAAAGGGAATACACGAGAAATGACAAACTGCTCTGAGGATTGTAATTGTAACATTGTCATCTGAGAATGCTCACAGTCATTGGCGTGTGCCACTGGTGTGTAAGTATGCAAATCGGGAGTGAGGTGACTGGTGGCCTCTGAGGCTCCTGGAGGAGACCTCTGACTGAGTGCTCCAGCCTTTTCAGAGCTAACCTTCTGGATGGGACTCTTAGGTGACTTCTGGTCCACTTCTGGGTTGGGGGGGTACCCCAAACAGAGCACTGATTCAAGGGGCAATGGGCCCCACCCCATCTCCTGCTCTGCTATTTGCAAAGCTGTGTGCCTTTGGGCAACTATCTGAGCCTCAGTTTTCTGACCTGTAAAATGGGATGATAACCTCTTAGCCCCTCCCAGACCTTCACAGAAGCAGCTTGCTGAAGTGTCAGGAGCCATTGGTACAGAGCTACGGAAGTGGTAGCCTGTAGACATCTCTCCTGCAATCTGAATGGGTTGGTTCCCACTGTGCCATATAATTTTTTTCTCTGATTTAGTTGCCAATCCAAGATTACTTTTAAAATTGAGCTATTTCACAATAAAACTCAGATTTCTGGCTCCCATGCCCCATCTAGCAGGAACTGAGACCCAGCTATCTCCTTGGATGGGTGTGTGTGCTCCACAGTGCCCCAGACCCCACCCTTCCCCATTGCCCACCTCTCGTCCCCTCAACAGTGTCTCGGCTGGAAGGAATGTGCACGGCCCCCAGCAGAGTGCCTGGCAACAGACAGGTGTGCAAGAAACATCCTCTTCCCCTGTCTCTGTGCAGCCGTGAGGCCGGGAGAGCACCCTGTATTCCCGGGGAGGGACTGGTCCTACTCTCTCCCCTTCCCTCCCCTGTGGCCACGGTATAGCCAGGCAGTTGGCACATCTCCTTGCTCTGCCCGTGTCCTTGGGAAACTGGGGTGGGTTGGAGACCAGGTCACTGCAAAGCACCAGGAAGTCATCAGGCCTACCTCACAGTTGACCAGAAGGGCCCACAGCTCAATTCTGGATGGATGGACTTGGCGTGATGCCAGCGTCTTGTTAGTTCCACTGATGCGGCCCATGGGTTAGGCCTTCAAGTCGTGCCTTGGCTGAGTACCTCCCATCTCAACCTCCTCAAATGTTCAGGATGCCTGAGACTTAGGAGATAAAAAAGCTACCTGCAGTCTCCTCTGAGACCTGGGGATGGGAGAATGGCCTTCATTAGACATTCATTTAAGGTGTGGAGGCCCCCAGGCTCTTTCCCAGGGCCAGCTTGCGGTCGGGGTATGAGCAATGCTTTGGATCTTGAGTCTTGAGTCGTGAGGGGAGTGAGATTTGGAGAAGAGGTTCAGGTGCCAAGGTCAGAGGAGGGCAAACTCGGAGCCCAAGCTTTCTTCACCTAAGGGGACTCTCCCTGGTGGCCTGGGCTGTTCCTCTCCACCCTCTGACCCCTCCCCATCCACATCCCCTCTCTGCACACACACAGTTACAGTCTGGGACACTGCAGAGTCCAGAGGGGCCTCAAGAGCTTGTCCAGGCCACAGGGGACTTTTAGGGATACATGGACCAGGCATTAAATATAATGGAGATGCTTACTGGGAAAGTTAGATCAGAAGGATTTAAAGAAAATTGTGAAGTCCTCTTAAAAACTATCCCAGTGCGAAAGCTCACTGGGTTCTAGTCCTTAAACTCTGACACTTGCTAATTTTCCTAACAGGGAGTATTAACAGGGAGAAAACACCTCTCAGTACCTGGCTGGAATTTAACCACTTTGTTTTTTTTTTTTTTTAATTATATTTAATTTTTGACAAATTTTTATGGTGAATGATAGTGGTTTTTCCATTCACAAGGAAATAACTCATCTTTTATAAGAATAATTTTTAAACTCTTTTTACTGTGGGGCTTTCCAAACACAGACCAGAAATAGAGATGGGTGCCCAACACCCCACCTTCCAGCTCCAACCGTCATCAGCCCGTGGCCAGTGCCATTTCTCTGTGCCCCAACCTCTTCCCACACCCCATTATTGAAGCAACTCCCAGCCACCTTACAGCTTCATCTGTATATATTTCAGTATGTAAATTGCTTCTATGTGAGCATATTGAAAGAACGTGGTAAGTGAATCACTGTTCCAGATAAAGCAAAATCTGAGAGCACCCTGGATGACTGGGGGTTGGGGACGCTTATGCAGGCCAGCTTCTTATTGAGTGCATGACAAAGCTGCCCCCCCCACCCCCCCACCCCCCCGGGCCCCTGCCCCAGCACTGGCACAGGCTTGACACTTGGTTTTCCCTGTCTGTGTCCTTTTAGACTGTGAGCCTCTAGAGGGCAGGGCTGCTGTTCTGGGAGCTCATGAGTGGTGTCCCTGGACCCACTCGGGAAATGTTCCCTGAAGAAGTGATGCGGGCAAGAGCCGCTAGCCTTTTGGCTAGCCCAGCAGCAAAGCTGGGCAGGAAGGGGGTGCAAATCACCAACAGCTGCTTGGCGCCTCTGAGTGTGGGTGTGTCATTCCCCTCATCCTCCCAAGCAGGGCTTTGTAACATGTGACTGCATTAAATGCTCAGCCAGGAAAATGAAACGTGTTTAGAAGGCTCAGGTATTTCACAGCTAGGGCAGGCAATGCTACTTTAAATTTACTAAGTCAACAGCTCATTTTTGCTGTTGGGTGGGTTGGAGATTTTATGACAGAAGCGAGTAAGTGAAAATGCTACCAGCTGTAAACTTTATCTTACTGGCGAAATGTCTATTATGCAGCTAAAAACATCCAGTTAATAGGCGACGCCCGCCAACAGTTGGCAGCAACGGTCTTAGGTGGTGATAACAATGACATTACGTCTCTTTCATCACCTGTAGGTTCTTTTTATCACCAATTACTGGCCATACGCTCACTCGTGCAGGATGAAGAGGTGATGATGCTGTCATCACTAAAACCACTTAGAGTCTTCATCTGATTTTCCTTCAGAGGTTTCTGCCTGTGCTTTTTGGATCCCCAGTCTTCATTGGTGGGGAAGGCATTTGATTTTAGAAAATAATTTGGTGGACAAGTCGCTAATCAAGCCAGGAAATTCCACCTGGGTCATTCACTGGATGTGTCCGTTGTGCCAGGCTCTGAGCTAGGGGCTGGGAACACAGAGACTTACCCGACCCTCTTCTTGCCCTCAAAGGGCTTACAGATTTCCCTGGAGGGAACTCAAAATAGAGTTCTAAAACCTTTCAGCTGTGGCAGCATCTTTAGAGTAAGTGAACTGACCCCCGGGGGGGGACCCCATTAGAATAGGCAATGCTCGTGTAAACACACCCATTCCGACGTTTGTTTAAAACTGGCCCCATTGCTTTCTTCACTGAAGTTTCGATACAGAGTTGAAGCCTGCAGCTTTAAGGAATTTGTTATTATCCTAAATCTGGTTGAGGTTTTGGATCGAGTGTAGGAAATTTTCACAAGAACCTAAATTTCACGTTGATTTGTGATGGATTAGCATACCAAAATTGGCTTCAAGTGCACTTAATGGATGCATTACTGCAGAAGGGATCTGTCTAACCACAGTATTTTTAAATTTATGAAATTGAAATGCACTTCAGGTTACTGAGCAGTCTAAATTCGTCAAAGTCACAGGGCTGGAAGCAGGTCGCTGCTGGTGGCAGAGATCTGAAGCCAGCTCCAACGAAACAAATTGGAGAGCCTGTGCACTGATCCCCAGGGGCCCCATGGCCCTCAGGAGCAGCCCTTCCCAGCACAGGAACTCTGACTCTGGCAGTCCCCACCCCCCAATGCCGTCCCCTTGGAAACAACCTCGAGTTGGGGAATAAGCTGAATGTGAATTGAACTTCATCCCAGTCTCTGCTAAAGTGTTAACTGAAAATTAAGGCGTTAGCTGAAAACTAAGTCCTCTGACATGTAAAAGGGGCATTCCATTCTAACAGAAGTTTCTTGGAAGACCCCAAATGCTCTGGTCTTAATGCTCACATGGTGGAATGACCAAAGGCAAGGTTGCGGCTGTTGAGTTGGGGCTTGTAATGAGCAGTGCCCATGGCCCGACCTTATCTCCTTTCCCCTTAAGTGGTCTGTTGTCCCCACTTTCAAATTACTGGGCCAGTTCCTTGCACTGTGATTCCCATCCCTTAATCCCTTTAAAATGAACTTCCAACAGCAATGCCTCTTGAATCAAGAGCTTTAGAAGATGCCAGAGCCGCAGCTTTCAAGGTCCTTCTCCCCTGCATGTGGGGAAACTGAGAGTCAGAGAGGGGCTCAAGGGCTTACAGAAGCAGAACTTGGGTCCCCCAAGCTTCAGTATTTCTTAAGCAAATTGCACATAAGACGCCTGGAGAGTGACACAGCGGTGTTTACTTCTTTATTCTCACTACGCTTACCTGATGGGTGTGCCCACCATGAACTTGAATTCACTGGTACGAGTGCACACTAAAGGTATAGGAGTGGGCTTTGGTCTTTTCCTATGTTGTTTTTTTTCCTGAGCCTCAGTCTCCTCACCTGAAAAATGGGGATTAAATAATATTGGCTCACAAGGCTGTTGTGAAGGTCAAATGATGTAGCACGGGGAAGTACTTAGTAGTGTTTGTCACATGGTGGGGATCTGTAGGTCTCCATCCTCAGGAGGGTTTGGAGACTTAATCTTCTTAGTGGCTCCAACATTCACTCCAGTGTGTGGCACAGAGCAGAGGTTCAGGGAGTGTCTGTTGAATGAATGAATGAATGAATGAATGTAACTTGGGGATCATGGCAGGTCCCTGGTCTTCCAGTTTTCTGATGTGCTTGCATTCTCATAGAATCTTTACTCAAGTAATACTTGTTCATTAATTCAATTAACCAGTTCAATAACAGTTCTTATGTGACTATTATATGCAAAACCACTTTCAGTAATATTGATTACTAATAATAGCTAATATTTCTGAGCTCTTACTAGGTCCTAAGAATTATGCTTAATGTTTTTCAAACACTGTATCATTAGTCTTCACACCAGCCCACTGAGGGAATGTATCAGTCAGCCACTTCCACAATAATGCTATGTAACAAAATTTCCAACATTCAATAGCTTGCAACAAGCATTTCCCCCTTGTTCATGTGTTTGTAGGTCAGCTGAGGCAGTTCTGAATCCAGGCTGGGTCACTTGGCTCCAGGCTGCAAGTTGAGTTCAGGTCTGCTCCATGTGTGTTTATTCTGGAGCCTTGCTGGAAGAGGCAGCAGCTTCTCAGGATGTGTTCTTCTCATTATGGATCCAAAGCACAGGAGAGCAAGCCCAGCCCTGCAACACATGTCAAGCCTCTGATTCAGTCACATTCTTCAAAATCTCATTGTCTAAAGCAAGTCATATGACCAAGTCCAAAGTCAAGGGATGGGGAAGCACATTCCATGTGCTATGAGGCTGTGACAAAGATGTAGAAGCGTAATACCCCCATGGGGTCAATAATTCAATTTACTGCTTGTAGGGGCTATTATAGGCCCCAGACTGAGGCAAAGAAAGAAGTGACTTGCCCAAAGTCACTCAGCTCGTTGGTGTCAGCAATAGGGGTTGAAGCCAGACAATTTAATTCCAGAATTATGGAGGCCTACGTGTGCATATGGTGAGGGGATATTTGTTTTCTTAAATTACTTGTATTTTTTTACCCATTAGTTGCCAATGTCATGTTGGCACCAGCCTCTCTCACAGTTACCCATCCATCTACTCACCCACCCACTCACTCACACGTCTGGCCTTTGGGTATTCTCTCAACTCTCCAGAATAAAAGACTCAAGTGCAATTCTTGGGTGATTTTTTGAAATTGATGTTGAGGGGAAAAATTGCCATCCAGTTAATCTCAGTCACGTATATAAATACCTTTAGAAAGTCCCTGGTGGAATCCATATCAAAGCGGCACCGTGATTTTACTTAAAAACAGTTTGTTCTGAGTCAACTGAGATTTCTGACACCTGAATCTGAAAGTGATCTGGGTGGGCCCTGGCTGTCTCCACAACGGAGTGGTGTGTTTACTTGGAGGGAGGAGAGGAAAGACGAGGTATGTGTGGCTGTGGAATAAGGTTCCACACACGCTTACAGGAGGGGATTTCCTCCTCCGTGTTTCCATAGAACCTTCCCTGTGTTTGTTTAAGCCCATTGCACACTCTGGTCTGACAGCTGCCTGGCCCAGGGCCTTCCTTGCAGAAGCATGCACAACCAACCTTCTTTAACAGCACCCTGCACTGTGTCCCCCGAGGCAATTACTTGAGTCTATAAACCTTACTGAAAGGCAGGCTTTTCTTGGGAACTAATAAATAAGCCTCAAAGCCACAACGTGGGTAAGACCTTGAAAAATGGCATCATCATCATCTATTGGGAATTGTGAACCCTGCAAAAAGCAGCTCATTGTATTTTCAGAAAAAGCTTTTTGTTTAAAAAAATAATAATGAACAAAACCCACCAAGTGGAGTCTATATGGAAAAAGCAATCTCGTCTGAGATTCTAAGGCTGGTCTCTTTGCTGCATTAATCTTTCTTCGTAGACTTTATGTAAGAGGCATGATTTGCAGGAAAACAAGATACCGTTTTGAAGAATTCCCCTCTCATCCCAGCTTTCCATCTGCAGTTATAATCCTCTGATTGTGACCTCTGCATCAGTTGAGCAGAAGTTTGTGGCCTCAGGATGGGTTATAGTTTCTTGGGGGGGGGGTGAAATGAAGCCTCAAGCAATAAAAGTCACGTATTTCCAGAAAGAGAGGAAAGGGGGAAAAGGCACCCTCAGGACGCATCCCTCAGCGGTGTGCCAGCGCTTGACATTTATGGAGCATTTTAGCTCCACTCTTGGTTGCTTTGTTGCTTTGAGGACAAGATGCTGGATTGTAGCCATGGGGACACGGGCAGGCAAAAGGCTATGTGACTGAGGACAAGGATTTTTTTTTTTTTTTCTGTCCCTTGGACCTGTTTCCTGAGAGGCTGGGCTTGAGTCGAGTCTTCCAGAATTCAAAGTGTCTTTTCTTTAAGTGACGGTATCTTCAGTCAAGAGCCCGGGAGTCGACCACTGGTGCCGCTTCCTTGACCTCGGGCAGCCCAGGTGGTTTCCTGGAGCTGCCGCCCCCCTGGGCCACTGCGGCCGGCCGGGCTCGGGGTCCCGCTGAGCCTTCCCTCACCGTGGAAGCAAACAGGCTGGGCCGAAGAGCCTGGGAGAGCCTTCTCGGGATGCAAAAATACAACAGAGGGCGCGGAACCCACCAGCGCCGTGGCCTTGAATATCAACGTATGGGCTGGCTCCAGACCGCCAAGTTCGTTAAAAATGTCTCTGGCAGGGTGTCATTGGCCGACTTTAGGGGTTTCGGTTTGCTTTCTATTTGGAATCACCGCATCGCACAAGCCGTGTTTACTTGGAAGGGGAGGGGGCGGGAACCAAACCCACCGCTCCGCGCACACGCCTTTTTCTCACATTCCAGACTCGAGCTGATGTGTGTCAGCGCGACACGGGGCGGGGGGAGGGTTCTTTTCGGATGTTTCATTCGCCATCCGCACGTCACTCCCAAACTTTTCCTCCCTGCGCTCGGGGAGTCAGGTTGACGCGCCCTGGATGAGGGGCTCGAGGCGCGGGGCTGGGCGCGCTCCCGCGGAGCCGGAGCCGAAGAGGCTCCCGGGCTGGACTCGGGCTTCTCAGGTACAAGTTGGGTGCCAGGCGCGGCGGCGGGGGCGGCGACGAGCGGCGGGTGGGTGTCTGGCTCCGGGCTCCGGGCTTCGGCGCCCCTCCGCGTTCTGGCCGGGCAGCGCCGGGGGCGGCCCGGGCTGGGCGTAGGGAGTCCGGGCTGGCGGAGGCTGCGCGCAGCCTCACTCCCCGCGGCGCTCCCGGCGCGGCGGCGGCGACGACGGCCCAGGCAGACAATGAACTTGCGAGCGCGCGGAGCCGAGGCAAGTTTGGGCCCCGCGACCCTCGGCCCAGTCTCCCCGAGGCAACCGCGGCCCCCAGCGGAGGGCGTCCCCTCGCCGCCGGTTCTGGCCGCGCTCTGGGCGCCCCGCGCGCTGGGGACCCCGCGGGAAGGGTCGCACGCCCCCCTCCCCGGCTCGGGAAAATGCGGTCGGAGCTCGGGGACGGGGGAATCGGCGGCAGGGTGGTGGCGCTGCGGACAGCCGGAGGCCGGCGGGGGGCGCACGCCACAGGGCACGCACGGGCCGGCTGTCCAGGAGAACGACCCCAGGAGTCGGAATCGGGGCGGCGCGCTGCAGGCGGAGGACCGACGGACCGACAGATCCGTGCTTTCACCTTAAGAGCGCGCTTTGGGTGGGGATGGGGGTGGGGATGGGGGTGGGGGTGGGGATTCCCCAGCCATGCGCTCCGCTTCCCGGCGCACTTCTGGGAAGTTTCCAGGCGCGGCCCGGGGCAGGTAGGTGTGCATCTGCCACTCTCTCCGGGACTCCGGTTCAGAACCGCCTCCTCGCCCCGGCTCCAGTCCCGCGGCCGCACAGGGAGGGGAGGCCTGGGGGGTGGGGTGTCCCAGGCGCCGAAGCCTGTGGGACCGGGTTCCGGGAGGGGGACCGCGGGGGCGGGCCTGGGAGGAGACGAGGGCGCGGCGAGGCCCGGGGCGGCCTGAACTTTTGCCCCCCGCTCCCTCTTCCTGCCCCCTCCCAGCGCCCCGCCGCAGCTCAGGAGGCGGCGTGACTCCGGAGTAGCCGGCGCTTCCCGGCTGCGGTGGCGGCGGCGGCGGCGGCGTCCCCGGCCGGCCTGGGCGCGGCGAGCCGAGCGCTGCAGGTCTGAGCCGAGTGGCGCGGCGGGGCGGCCGGGCGGTGGGGCTGCGGGGTGACGAAGCTGTGGGGAGCCGGGGTGGCAACGGCCCCTGCGCGGGGGCGACGCTGCCGATCGTGATGGGGCGCGAGTCTTTTGGGTTGTGTGTGCGGGTGGAGAGGACTCGGCGGCCGTGGGCGGATGGCGGGCGGCTCGTGGCGCAGTTGGCCCCCTTGGAGCCCCCTAGGGTCTTGGGATGGAGGCGCCCGGGAGAAGGGAACCTCGCCTTTGGGGGAATGAATGAAGAGCTATGGAAGCGCCTTCCGACTCCTCCGGGCGAACGGATTGGCCGGCGCGCGCGCTTGTGTGTGCGTGTGTGTTTAGGATTCGGAGCCGCCAGGGTCCAGGGCGCGGCTGCTTGACCGCCCCGTCGCGGTCCTGGTGCCCACGCTGCCCGTCCGCCCTGCGCCCGGGGTCGGCCCGCGGGGCTGGCGCGGCGGGTGTGGACTGAAGGCTGGGGCTCGGGTGCCGGCTGTAGGCAGCTGGGCGTCCGCGCCTCGAGCAGGGAGGTTCGCGAAGGAGGCGGCAAAGGCTGGGGCTGAGACTCGCTCCTCCGGCCCCCATATTCCGGTTCCCCGAGGCCCTTCGCTGCATTCACGTTGGGTGAGTTGATGGCACGGAGTTTTGGGGAATGAAGTTGTATGTCCAGGAAGCCGCAGGACGCCCCGGGAAGGGATGTGGCGCGCTGTTCTGTGAGGCTGAGCCGAGGGGTTCGCAGGGCCCCAGCTCCTTTTTATCAGCTGCGGTTCCTAAGAGGGCAGCCAGCCGGTGTTGGAGCAGAAAGCAGCCCGGGGGCACGTGCACCCGCTGAGGCGCCCAGGTGGAAACTGAGGCCTGGAGATTTGCCCCAAGTTCCTCTAGAACCTCGCACACCATTTTCCATGCCCAGCTTTCCTACTCCCGCCCCCCTCCCAAATGGTGCAAAATCAGGAACCCTCCCTTCCAGAACGTGGCACTTATTAATTTTACCAGCTGTATGTTGAATCAGGCTGTCTTGAGGTGCAAATCATATATGACTTTGTTTAAAATAGCATGGGAATAAAAATGCCTTTTTATTAGGTAGTTTTTAATCAAGTACGTTTTTCTCTCTCATACTCCTGAAAGATTGGCAGGAAAATGTTTTCCTTGCCTCCTGCTGCATGGGGAAACTGAGCCAGCAAGGTGAAGCAGCTTGCCGTGGTCTCTCTCTCTCAGTGCATAGGTGCGTAGTTGAGCCAGAAGTGGAGCTGCAGGGCTCTTCTTCCCTCCCAGGTGCAGCTCCCTGGGAGAACCATTTCTAGGGCCCTCTGAAGGAAATTCAATAATGTTCTTATGTTTTTTCTCTCTGGGTATTGCATGACTGCAGTGAGCAGGGTTAATTCATCCAGGATATTGTGTGTGGGAGGTGGAGAGGCAGGTTTGTCCATAGTGGATCCCACGTGAGCCTTGCTTTTCTTTGACGGTTAGATGGCCAGGCATCCCGGCACTGTCACTGTGGCTGCCGTGAGGGCTCTGTGTCTGCACCTTTCTTCTCCTCTGTTGTTGCTGCCCCTGGCCAGAAGAGGTGAGGAATTTGATTTTCCGCTGGCCTGAAGGAGAGAAGATTAATCCCTGCATCTGGAAGAGGCTATGTTTACAGGAAAGTTTGGGAGAGGTTGGGAAGTGGACTCTGCTTATTTGGTGTCTGGAGAAAGAGCAGAAAAGAAACTCCAAGTCAACCAGCTGGGCCACGGGAGCCCCAGGCTCTTGGAACCTGCACTAGCAGAAGCTTTACGTTAGGGCTGGGTTGTGATTAGACTGTGGCTGTCCAAGGCCACCTAGGGCTTGGCTGGAGGTGGCCGGCTAGCATCCGCCTAGCATCTGCCGATGGCATGGCTAGCATCCGCATCCGGGCTAGCTCCAGGGGATGGGGAGAGGGGAGACACTCTGGGGCTGCCCTGGGCAGGTGAGCACATGCCCTACCTAAAGAGGGCAGCTTCGACTCAGCTCCCGCCAGTTGGGGGAAAAAAAAATCAACTTGGCAAGTCTTGTTACTTTTCAAGAGAATTCTCGAGCCTGGACATTTAAGTGTGGGCTCCAGTTCTACAAGTAGGGGGTGGGGTGAGTGCTCTGCCAGGAGGTCTGAAGCTTGACATCTGGCCCTGTGTCTGTGTACTGGGGAGGGCATCCCACTGTCAGAGACATGTGACACCTGACAGGGCATGGGGATCGCATCTCCCCGAGGCCGAGGGACTGAGAATTGACGGGTGCCCAATATGCCTGTGGCCATGTGCCCGGCTCCTTCATGTGCTGTGTGTCATGCATCCATTCAATAGCTATTTGATGAATTCTTTTTTTTTTTTGAATTTTATTTATTTATTTATTTGTACAGCAGGTTCTTATTAGTTGTCTATTTTATACATATTAGTGTATATATGTCAATCGCAATCTCCCAGTTCATCACACCACCACCACCCCCCTTCCCCCCTTGGTGTGCATACATTTGTTCTCTACATCTGTGTCTCTATTTCTGCCTTGCAAAGCGATGAATTCTTGTCATGTGGAAAGAGACACCCTGCCTAAAACTTTTCATATAATTTCATTATCAAATAGTATACCATGATAAGACAGAGTCCCAGCCCTCGTAGGAAGGGAGCAGGCAAAAATGCCTGTACCTGATGGACAGATGAAAAGCGAGCTGCGTTCAAAGGTGGGCAGGACAGTAAGGCAAGGAAAGTGAGAGGTGGGTTGTGGAGGAGGGGTCTCCTTTTACTGATGTGGAAATTGAGGCTCGGAGCAGTGGGTCTGAAGTCACACAGCCCAGAAGTGGAAAGTCAGCCCAGGTCTCTGATTCTCCAGCTCCTGGGCCGGCTCTTTCATCCCACCCTGCTGGGCTGGAGCCTCTTGGAAACTTCTAGATGAATGGACATTCGCTGTGGTGGGGAGCTCTTGCTTCCTGTCCCTGTATTCAGACCCTGTCCTGGTCCCCAGGTCTCAGCAGGCCCTGGATTGCCAGGTGTCATTTGGGACGCATTTGTATGAGAGAGGAGTTTCCTTAAATTCTAAAAACAGAAACTATTTGGAAACGTAGCTGGCCTGGGAGTGTCACTGTGTGAGCCCTCTGTCACTGGGCATCTCTTTAGCAGCACGTGATTTAGAAGCGACACTTTCAGCCACTGGTGAGAACGGTACATCCACCTGAAAGTCAGGATGCTCAGGTGATGTTGACTGAGTTCCGCCGTAACTGTGTTGCTTTGCTGTGAATCCAGAGCCTGTCTTCTCACTTAGCTAACAACGTACTGGGAGACTGTTTTGACTTGCGCAGGGTCTTTCGTTATTGTTCTCAAGTGCTGGGGTCTGATTTCCTTCCTGAGGCGCTCATCCTTTAAAATGAAGCACTGGGACGAGATGATCTATGTGTAGACCCGTGTCTTCACAGCATGAAATGAAGCATAGAGGTGGAAGTTTTCTACTGAGTATCCAGTCTCCATATCTAGGAAGAAAAGTAAAGGTTTTCTGTGGATTTGGGCCAAAACAGAATATATATATTTTTTAAGTACGGGGGTTGGGGAGGAAGACATTTGGTCATAACAGCTGTCATTTGCCGGGCCCCTACTGATTCCCAGCTGGCCCTGTGCCAGCCAGGTCAGACAGGTGTCCCCCTTTGTCTCAATCAGAGGGCAGGGAGACTGCTGGAGATCACAGGGAAGAAGCTTTTAGCCATCCGGATGTGCAGGAGCTAGGAGCACAGAATGGCAGTGGAGGAAGGAGGGAAATGGGGCTGGAGGTGGAGAAAAACAATCGTGGCTCTAGAAGGGGAAGGCGGGTGTGAATCAGCAAGTGGTAAGGGGCGGGGAGGTGGCAGAAGAAAGCAGGTTCTCAGTCTCTGCTGATTTCGAAAAGGATGTACTGGAAACGCGAGCAGCCTCTTTCATCAGCAGCAGCTACATGCAGCATTTACGCCTTCTTCCAGGTGCAGGCCCAGGGCCAGGTGCGTGGGAGCTGAGAGGCAGCACTCAGAGTAGTGGGCGAGGCAGAACTTGCGCAAGTCAGAGTTACACAGTGCTGCCCAGAGTGCGGCAGGAGCCTGGGTTAGCGACTCTGACATTGGAGTGGTCTGGGGCGACTTCACCCCTGGCCTGAGGGCTGGGGTCCTATACATGACAATACCTGCCAGACACTTGCAGTGGTGCCTGACATACAGTAAGTGCTTAAGAAACATCGGCTTTTGTGGTGTTCTTTAGCTCTAGAGCTCATAACCAGGGACGGGGGACGTCTCTGATCTCTCTGAAATTGCACGTACAGATTTTTATGTAGATGTGTATATTTCTTGGTGTGTGTGTGGGGTGGAATTCTAGCATATTCTACCTCAGAGGGCTTCTCTGACACCCCGTAAGGCCAGGAGCCCCAGGACACATTGGATTCTAGTCAGGCTGGTTGCTTCACCTCTCTGGGCTACTTCTTCATCTGTGCAAAGAGGGGGCTGGATCCACAGTTGCCCTCTGGGATGCTTCCAGCGGAACGCTGTGGACAGGCTGTAGGTCCGTTTGGCTGTGCTCCTATGAGATGCGCTTAAGCCCAGGGCACACCAGGAAGTGTGCTGGGGTGGCTGGCTTTTGAATGTTACATCTTGAGCACCACTGCAAGCTTCAAAGAGTCCTGAGCAGGTGTGGGGGGGGGGGGCCTTTTTGCCGGGGCAGGCTCTCCCTGACACCTATGCTACATTTCTAGAGTTTGTCCTGGTCCAGGCCTTTCAGGTCTCTGAAGAAAGTGAGGCTGGCAGATCCTCAAAAGCAGAGAGTATCATTATAATGGAAACCTGGACACTTTCCAGAATTGTGTTTGTGATAAAAATATTGAAACAGGCAGCCTAGTTACCCAGGTGCCTGCAAAATACCCCAACATGGGCAAATAATTGGATTACAGGGCAGGCGCAATTGTTTTTTCCAGTGATATTCGGGAACCTGGTGGTTTCACGTCTTCTCTTGAAATGGGGTATGTGTTTGCTGGCCCTTTTTGCTCCCTGTGGTCGAAAACGTAGTGGAGTTGCCTCTGAGGGGGAAAGGGCCTGAGAGTTGGCAATTCTATCCCTCTCGGGGCAGCCCTGGATCTTGGGGGAAGTTCTGTCCCGCTGTGCTGTGCCCTTGTAGGGTGCTGCCCCAAGGGCCGGGGCCCGTGGCACATTTGCTGTGATGTTAGAAGGTGCATTTCAGAGTCTGAGAGGTCTGTGAAGGCGTGTTATTTTCTCACCCCTTGTTGAAAGGGGTCTGGGCAGCTCTGTCTGCCCTTCGTGACACACGTTAACTGACTCGGGCTGGATGAAGTAAGTTCGGCCAGCACCTTCATTTTCCAATCAACCAAATGTTTGGTGCCCATCATGCGGATGTTCTTTTAGCCTGGGTGTTGAATCCTGTATAGACCCTTGGAGGTGGTGGGGTGAGCCTGGGCACCACGTTGACCTGCGTTTGATCATGACCCTGGGCAAGTGGTTTAATCTCCTTGTGCCTCGGTTTGCTCATTTGTAAAGTGGGGTTAATAATCTCTACCTTGTCCTTGTAGTGTAGTTTGAGTACCAGTAGTACAAGTTAGGGTTCAAGGGAGCTCCCCAAACTGAACCCCTCTTTCCTGGCCAAGTTCTGAACCTACTGAGAGAGAGGGGAGGAGAAAGAGGGGTGGAGGTAAAAATGCAATGTTTGTTCCCGACTGAAGTAGACATAGTAGAATGTGATCGAACCGGTGGGCACGTGGGCATCGCAATCCTCAAGTGAGAAGTGGGCAGTTAGGCCGGCTGACCTCCCCTGAGTCACAGGTTGAGTGGGAAAGCGGCAGCCTCTCCCTGGGGCGGCCCCCTTCCTCCACAGGGCAGCCAGCAGGGGGCAGTGCCTACTCTGTGTGGGAAGAGGCAAGGCCAGGCTACCTATGTCTAGGTCCTCCTTGCACACTCCTGGGATGGGGGTGGATGGACACCACCAGGTGTAGACACAAGTGGTGGTACACAGGTGGCGCTCTCTCCACGAGGAAGGAAACATCAGGAGTGGGCAAGAAGATACCCCCCCCCCACCCCCCGATCCCCCACCCCACCTCTACACACAGCAAATAATAAGTACTTAGCCCAGGGCCTGACCCACGGGGGCGGGGGGGGCGGGCAGGGGTTTGGGGCTGGCACGTGGCACCTATTGGGCATAAGTTGATAAGGGCAGCATTAGATATGCAGTTGATAAGGATATTGAGGGGGACATTGAGATTAGGAAGTGAGCCTGTTAACCAGGCCTTGTTATCTGCAGAGCATGGCAGTGATTAGCCAGATTGAGATAATGGTTAGCCTTTGTAACACACATGTAATTTACAAGGGGGGGGGTGTGTGCCCACGGAGCCAGGGGCTGACTGACAGCCTGGTAGCCTGAGTGGGAGAGCCTTTTCTGCCTCCTCTTGGTTCTCCCTCCTGGTTCATCCCAGAGGGGAACTGTGGATCCAGCCCCCTCTTTGCATGGCCTGAACCTTCATCAGCCCCCTGCCCCCCCTCCCATCACCACCTTCGGGAAGCTTTGCCAGTAATTCTTACCATCTCTCCATATCCTCCCATCCAGGTGTTACCATCCTCCTCTGAGCGTCTGCAATTCTACGCTATTGAACTCAACCTACTTTATACCACGTTCTTTCTAGTTTTCCTGGGTGTGGTCCACTCACCCAGGCCCAGCAAGCCTCTCAAGGGTGAGGAGGCTGTCTGGGGGCCCACTCAGTCACGAGAGACTGTCATTTGTTGAATTAATGCATCAAAAGCCAGCTAGTCCTGGAGAAAGGGCTGTGATGGATTTCATGTGGGCCTCTGGGTGTGCAGCCAGAAGACAGAAAAGTATCCCCAATTTGGCAGCATGGTGCAGGAGAGTTAATGCTTGTCACTAAATTTCTGAAGGAGTCAAGAGCCTAATGTAATAACCTTGGATTTCCTGACACTAGATTCTTGGGCTATTAAAGGTAGTGACCACAGTTTTTTTTGTGTCTTGAGAGTCTTGGGGATAAACGTTATGGAATTTTGGTTGGTATTTCAGGAATAGAAGCAGGAGCCATTTACTCAGGAAAGAAATGTGGCGGCCGTTAGTGTTTCTTATGGCCAGTATAAATAGCTTGTCTTTAAGTTCCATGCTCCTTTGTTTGGAATGTAAATATTTGCATTAAAAATATAAAGTATGTCCTGGCACGTATTTATAGGGACCATAATTTCCAAACCAAAAATCAGAGTATTGGTCTACAGAGGATTACTGCCTCCGATTCATGAACCTGTTTATATAAAGTCTTCCAAATGTACACACACAGAACCGTATTTGCTTTGTGCACGTAAGGGATCTCCAGGATTACAAGAAAGCAGAGTTGCCCCGGGGAATTGGGTCAAGTAGTTGGGTTTCCCGGCAGACACTTATGATCACGCTGTCTATTAAGTTGCAACCACCCCGGGCAGGGCGAAGTTTTGGCCCAGGTCCCGTGGGACCGGCCGGCTTCTCTGTCCTCAGTTTCCTAGACATCCAGGTGGGAGTTGGCCGCAGCTGGCTCATCTCTGGGTCATGTAACCAGACACCTGATTTCAGAATTGCTGTTGCTGTAGGAAGATGTGAGAAGAATGCGGGGATTGGTGTTCTTTCCGCCATCTCGTTTCTGGTTCAAGGATGAAGTCTGAGGGCCCCTGGAGGATGTCATCCTCCATCAGATTCTTGGGGCAGTTTAGCTTTTTAATTTTCCATGAAGAAAAGTGCAGATTTGTCAGACATTTGCTGGAGGCAGGATATCACCACTTATTTGGTCTCTGCCCTCTTCTTTGCAATGAGAGATTGGGGGCTGCAGTCGGGCTGGGCCAGGGCCTCTGCTCCTGGCACTGTGTGTGTGTGTGTGTGTGTGTGTGTGTGTGTGTGTGTTGGGTGGGTTTATTCTCCAAACTCTCTGTTGGCAGCCCTCGATGGAAAGTCTCTCTCCAGATTCTCAATAGAGTGGGGGATGTCTGGTCTGTTGGAGAGGGCCAACATAGTCCATAAGCCAGCCCTGAATCCAGGCTCGTCCCCCGCCTGGAAACCTCCCTATCATCACAGGGTGAAGGACAAATGAGTGGGGACCCAGGGGGGTCTTGGCAGGGCCGGGGCCCCCAGCTCTGGCCTCTGTTTGGCTGCTACCAGGACCTCCTTTGTATGGCATCCCAGCCAGCCCACGGCCCTTCTCTCTGGTGGGACCAACACCTCCTCTCCCACTGGGCACTGTTGCCTTAGGACTGGGACTCAGTTTTGAGGTAGCAGGACTCCTTCCCTGTCTTGCAAAGGGCATGGTGTCCTGGCTATAGGAGTTTCAAGCATCTTTCTGCTTGGGGTCCCAGGATGCTGAGCCCCACCCAGGGGAGGAAGTAAAACAGGGTGGTGGTCTGAGGGGAGGGGCGTGGAGAGCTGAGTTGTAGGCCCACGCTGCCTGTGTACCATCCAGCATTAAGCACTAAACTTCCCCTGTTTGCCTCTTACTTTGACCCATCAGTATTTCTTGTCTGAAAGAAACACCGTGTGGGCTTAGAAATGGTGAGTCCTTAGGGAGGACCATCTTCCTGTGTACCTGGGTGTTCTTGAACCGTGGGAAGCTCACGATTGCCTTTTCTTTGGTCATCTGTAGCCTGACCTTCAGTGATGGGACCTTCCCTTATTCTGTCACAACTCTCTATAAAGATAATAGTTCCAGGAAGGCCCCATCCAACGCCACTTCAGGCTAGTAATCCAAGTGCACTATATTGAAAGTCAGAGGAAATAGCTGCTTTTAGGACATGTTGAACTTGGCTAAGAAAGTTATCAGCAGCACTAAATGAGAGGATGAAAGAAGGCTCCGATTAATGAAAGTGGGATCAGCCTGATATCTGTGTTGCCCTAACTTTGAAAAGCTATTTATACCTGCTCTGTAGCAGTTTCTGTGAGAAATTAGATATGGAAAGATGTACAAAAGGGAAGAGTGAGCTTAACAAATGTGGCCTCTTTATTGGAAATAGCTTCCAGGAAAAAAAAAAATCTTTTGCCCATGGGTCGACAGCTGAAAATCCACGGATCTTTTGCATTGTTCACAGTTTGGCTCAGAGAATAAAAATGATGTATTGGAAAGTAGATGAAACCTCAGTTGCCATTTAGATGGTAGAAAATAAATTTGCTTTTGGCTGTTAAAACTGAAACAAATCAATAGAAAAATGCAGGCCTGCCCACTTTTAAGTCAGCAGTTTCTTTTTTTCTGTGTGTGTGTGTGGGTTTATGTACCTTTGGATCAGTTATGAAGGTACAGGATTGTTTAGGGAGACGTGTGTGTGTGTGTGTGTGTGTGTGTGTGTGTGTGTGTGTGTGTGTATTTATGTGTATATATATTTTATGAAGTTCTCATCTGATTTTTTTAATTTGAATTTTATTTCTTTTATTTTTTTATACAGCAGATTCTTATTAGTTATCTATTTTATACATATTAGTGTATATATGTCAATCCCAATCTCCCAAATCATGCAACAGACTTTTTTGCCCATTCAACCTGTCCTTTTTATAAAACAGCTTTAACGAGATGTAATTCACACAACATAAAATTCACCCATTTAAAGTATACAATTCTGTAGTTTTTAGTATGTTCACAGACATGTGCAACCAGCACCACATGTAATTTTAGAACACTTCATTGTATCAGAAAGAAACCATGTACCTATTAGCTTTCAGCCCTCTATCTCTCCATTCACCCCCCACCCTCCAGCCTTAAGCAACCAGGAATCTATTTTCTACCTCTATTGATTTCTCTATTCTGGACTTCAGATGAATGAAATCATATAATATGTTTTTTGTGTGGGTCTGGTTTCTTTCACTTAACATAATGTTTTATGGTTCATCCATATGGTAGCTTACATCAGTACTTCATTCCTTTTTATGGCCAAATAATATTCCATTGTATGAATAGACCACATTTTATTTATCCATTCATCTGTTGATAGACATTTGGGTGTTCTCCACCTGTTGGCCCTTATGAATAGTGCTGCTATAAACGTTCATTTATGAGTTTTTGTGTGGACACGTTTCCATTTCTAGAATTAAAATTTATGAGATATTTTTACTTGCTTTTAATAATAAGATTCATTTACTTTTTTATGTGCTTTTTCCCTGGCCCTAGAGAAGGCTTGATTCTCAGATGAGGTTCTGATCCCCACCTGAATTGTCTGAATTCTAGAGCTTGGAAAGGGCTTCAGGGAAACATAGTGCAGCCCCATTTTGTAGATGGGGAAACCGAAGCCCAGAGAGGCCACACAGAGTCAGGACTGAATCGGGGTTTTCAGAGTCAGTCCAGTTACCCTGAACGTTTTCCCTGAGCGCTTAGTCAAACCGCAGGTCACCCTCTTGATTGGCTGGCGACAGTAAACACAGGCTGGTCGGGTGGACAGACGGTGCCCGCCTGGCCCAAGCCCACCGTTCTAATCCCCTTTGATCGGCAAAGGCCCCAGAGCAACCCATCCTCCACCAGCTGCCAAGGGAGAAGTGCAGCTCGTGGCTCATGGCGCCAGTGCCTTCTGAGTCCGTCCCCTGCAGCCATGGGAGGCCAGCGCTTATCCGGAGAGTAATTAAATTAGGAACCAATTCAGAGAATGAAATTTTATCTGATCTGGCCGAGCCCATAAACAAGGGGCTGTGACTGTGACTCCAGGGTACATTATGAAGTTGTTTTTTAAAGAGTTAGGCTGGGCCACAGCCAGGAAGGAAATGTGCGGGACCTGCGGGCAGCTCTCCCGGGTGGGTGTGTTGCAAGGGCTGGGGGTGCGTCCCGGGGTGTTGAGCTGAATCCCCAGACTAGCTTTTGTTTTTTTGTTCTTTCCTTTTTTTTTTTCTAGTTTTACTGAGATATAATTGACATATAACATTGTATTACTTTAAGGTGTACAACATCATGATTTGATATATGTTTATGTTGCAAAATGATCACCACAATAGGTTTAGCTGCCATCCATCACCTCACGTAGTTGCAATTTTTTTTCTTGTGATGAGAACTTTTAAGATTTACTCTCAGCAACTTTCAAAAACACAATACAGTATTGTTAACTATAGTCACCATGCTGCACATTCAATTCCCCAGGACTTATTTATCTTATAACTGGGAGTTTGTACCTTTTGACCACCTTCACTCATTTCCCCTCCCCTCAGGCTTCCCTGCCCCCCAACAATCACCAGTCTGTTGTCTGAACCTTATCATTCAGCCTCGCTCTAGCTCGTCTCTTTTTTTTTTTTTTTGAATTTTATATTATTTATTTTTTTATACAGCAGGTCCTTATTAGTCATCAATTTTATACACATCAGTGTATACATGTCAATCCCAATTGCCCAATTCATCACACTCCGCCCACCACCCCCACCCCCACCCCCCAGACTAGCTTTTGTTTTGTGACTGGAATGTTCTCAATGCTTAGGAAAGTTTACCTGCTAAGCTCCTCCTGGATACATTTCACGCTGTTATCATTGACCTCTACAACTGTAATCAGAAGGAAACTTTGCAGGAGGCTCGTTGACTCTAAATCCAGGGTGCCACATCAGAACTCCTATGGGGCGTTTTGAAAGAAATATGCATACTCCAGTCCTACATGAGTTCTTCAGGGGTTGGCCCAGGGCATCTGTGTGTGTGTGCTCATGTGTGGTCACATGTACTCATGTTCGTACGTGGGCGCGTGTGTTAAGCTCTTTGGTTAAGATGGAATGTAGCAGTGATTGTAATTGTTCTCCTGAGGAGGATTTCCAGTCCTTCCATGGCAAAGATGGGGGACAGATAATCAGAAATCTCAGGAGTGATCCTCTTCTGTCCTCAGCCTGTCCTCGACTGTGACTGTCTTTGGGTTTCTTGATCAGATTCCCTGGATGTAACTAACATCCATGTTCCATCACTGCAGCATCTGTGGGTTTTAGCTCTGGTTTCCTTCTCTGCATGAATGGCCCAGCCGGAGACCCAGGAGTCTCCTTGGCCCTTATTAGCTGGTCAGTGCAGGAATTACCTCCTTTCGCTCTCTGCCACTAGAAGGTTATTTGTCCCTGTAGGATAGGAGGTGTGTCTCACTCAAGGTTATATCCCCAGGACCCAACCCATGGGAAAGAATGATTGGATGGATGGACAAATGGATGAAAGGAGGAAAGGCAAGAATACATTGATTGATTGAAAACCTCGACCCACAGTGCGGAAACGGCAAGGGTCTTACCGGTCGTCTGGGTTGTTTTCCTGTCCTGCTCACCCCGCTTTTCCAGCTGGAGAAACCGAGACCTGCGGGGGTGAAATGACTTGCCCCTGATCCTTCAACTTCGTTAACGAACACCATTTGAGAGCCTGACCCTTCATCTTCAACTCTTCTGACTCAGGCTCTGCACCCCCTTTAAGAGCCATCCTCCAGTGATTGAGGACCTACTGTGTGCCCAGTGCTGTCCTAAGAGCTGGGAATCCAGCAGTAATTAGACGGACAGGGTCCCTGCACTCACAGAGTGTATATTCTCATGGATGAGTTCACGAATATCAGAGAACAGACAATAATAAGTGCTATGGGATGGGAAGTGACTGTCTGGGTGATCGGAGAAGGCCTTTCCAAAAAGGTGACATCTAAGCTGATTCTTGAATGACAAGAAGGCACCACTTTCTGGAGCTCGGGAAGAGCATCCCAGGCAGAGGGAACAGCCAATGCCAAGATCCTAGGAGGGGATCAGTTGATGGGATGGGATCAGGTAGGCTTGGGAGAGCTGGTCAGAGGACTTGGTTTAGAGCACCCTTGGGTTGATGCCCGTTGTTTTCTGTTCTACATCCCCCGAATTTTCCTTTATAGCTTCGCTTTCTCACTGTCTCATCTCTGGGTGAAGAACCCTTGTCCCATGCTGGCTGGCCCACAGCTGCTGCAGTTTCAAAAAGCAGGGCTAGTGAGAAGCAAAGAAAACCCCCATCCTCCTTGTCCTCTCACTTAGGGTTTGAGAGCAGAAGTTATTTTTATGTAAGCACATGCTTGACGGGGGAAGTCTTGGGTGGGCAGCTGAAACCACACTCATAAAAACAAGACTGAAATAGTCTGTGAAGTCCCAAAGGTGAGCATGTGGCTGTTCACTTGAATTCGGTGACAGCTCCAGGCAGCCCACTTCGGGGAGAGGGGACCCTTTGGAGGGGGGACCAGGGCATAGCAAACTCCCGTGCTGGTGCGGCCCCTGCCTTGAGCATCGCTTTCTTCCCCTGGCCTTGACCGAGTCCCATCCGTCCCTCAGGACTTGACTTCCTCCTGTATGCTCTCACGTGGAGGTTCTTCCTCCCTCCCATGGCTACCCCCAGATGTTTTGACATGTTGAAGACTTGCCAAGAGTCCCCTTAATCTTTTGGCGCTCCTAGATTCTGCCTCATAATTTTATTTTTGCTTTTTATTTTGAAATAATTTTAGACTCACAAGAAGTTGCAAAAATAATACAGAGTTCCTATGTACTCTTCAACCAGCTTCCCCCAATGATAACATCTTACATAACCATAGAACATTATTAAAACCAGGAAATTGACATGGGTACAATGCCATCACTAAGCTACAGACCTTATTCTGCTGCCATCTAATTTTATTAAACCTAGGGACCCACAGCACTTTGGAAGCATTTTAGAATTTCATGAACTTCAATGTTGTCATTTATCTTTTAGATTGTTTTTGGATTCCTTCCAATTGGCCATCAGTTAAAATTAGTTTTCATCAGATCAAAACAAATTCTGGAAGACCCACAATTTATGCATTTCATGTCTCCGTGTGCCCACCTGGTGCTCTGTAGGTGCCTCATGCCTGGGGTGTGCACACACATAGCCTTCTTCCCTAGATCTGGGAGATTCTCAGAGGTAAAGAACCTATAATATAAAGAACAGTTTGGTGAAATAGAACACAAGACAGGGAATTGAGAAACTTGAGTTCTGATAATAGTAACCCACATTTGGGTACTTAGTATGTCCTGGACTTTACATTATTCCATTTACTCTCAGCAACCTTTGAAACAAACACGATTAACACCCCCATTTTACAGATGTGAAAACTGAGGCTAGAGAGGGTCACCCTGCCCAGGTTTTGGTAGCTTATGAATGATAGTATTGAGACTTGAACCCAGGCAGTCTGACTTTAGAGGTTGCTGGCTCTTACCTTGTAGGGCTGCCCTCATTTTTTCAGGCCGTTGCATCTCTGGTCCCAGTTCTCACTGACTACTCTGTGTCCTGGGGCTGCTTACTTGACTTCTCTGAGCCTCTTTCCTCACCTGCAACACGAGGGGCTTGGCTAAGAAGATGTCATGTCCCTTCTGTCTTTGAGTGCAGTTGATTTTACTGGTGAAAACAGTTATATCAGTAGAGGAAGAAACACTCCAAAGAGCTGAGTGAAATTTCTACCCTGTACCTTGTAGGGACTTTTAAGGTTGGGAAGATTTCTGCTGCCTAATTTGGTTTGATGGGAACCTCAATTCCGATTGAATTATGCTCTGGTGTATTTTAATTGAACCATCTACAAACTGATTTCTTAAAGACGCAAAATCCCCATGCATTATGCTGTGTCTGAACCCCCTATGGGGTCAGAATGGGTCAGAATGATGCTTGTAATAACGAGAAGGTGTTGTGTGAAGCCGCTCACGGTCAGCCTCATGGACTGCATTAATTGTGAGATGCCACCAGAACGTGATGCGAGGACGTTATCAGCAGATACGTAATTGATTTTGCATCCTCCGCAAAGGAAGGTTAAAATGAAGCTTGTTGGTAAATGGTATTTAAACCTCTTTGTCTGCGGACGAGCTGTAAAAACTAACAGAGCAGAGCACTTGTGGAAGGGCTTAATTTTTTTTTTTCAGATTGTGGAATGAGTTCATCCCTCAACTAAGGTAAAGATTTTCCCATTTAAAGGGGCTGGAAGAGCGTAAGCTTCAGATCATAAATTTCACAGGCGGGGCCTCCACTTGAGAGCCTCTGAGATGGCTAGACTCTGGGCTGGCTTTGTAATCACATTAGCTTGATAAATTAAAGGTCCCCGTAATTTTAAAATCGTCAGGCCGAGCTGCATTAGAAAAGGTGCTGTTATAGACCAGAGTTATGATAAACAGGCTCATGGAAACTGATTTTGCTAACTTCACTCCTGGTATAGTATGGAAGATTCTGATTCTGCAATGACCCTGGAAAGGTCTCTCCTTAAACCAATGATGGGATTAAACCCAGGGTGTAATGTCATTTCCAAGTATTCATTTGTACTTTAGCTGTTACATGTACCAGGAATAAGAGAAGCTCTCTGGATGTGATTTTTCTCTCCGTTTAATCCTGACTGTATTACTCTTTCGGTATCTGCAGAACTGGCTCTGTAATTTGCAGGCCTTAGTACAACATGAAAATGCAAGCCCCTTATGAAAAAATTATTAAGAACTTCAAAATGGGGACAGTAGAGCATTAAACCAAGTGCGGGGCCCTTCTGGGCACCGGGCCCTGTGTGACTGCATGGGTTGCAGCCCTCGGAGCTGTCCCTGGGCATCTTGTATCATGCTCATCCTAGATCACCTTGACCTGTAGCAACTTGTGGGAACAGTAGATTGTAAGCATCAGGAGGACAGGGCTGTGGCCACGTCACCTAGGTGTGCTCTGCGGGCTCTGGCAGGGCTCCTGACCCCTGTACATGCTTAGGAGAGATTTGCTGAGCTGAATCGGTTCATGGAGGGATTGTCCTGGTCTGCTGGTGGGATTTTATGTGGCTTTCTGAGGTTCCATGCATCAGGAATCTGGAAAAATCCACCTTTGGACTCTTCAGAATGGACAGGTACAAGGACCAGAATTCCTACTGTGTGACAGTTCAGCTTGGAGGAGGATACAAAACCCTTCTAGATTTTGGGTGTGTGCGTGTGTGTATGTGTGTGTATAAAGCCAGTGATTTTTCACTGCAGAATATAAAAGGCTGACAAAATCCAGCACCTCGCAATGGTTAATGTGTGTTTCTGTTTGTAACCCTGTGCCTCGGTCCCTAGAGGGCCAGCTCCATCCTATCTTGGCTTTCATCTCTGGTGTCCACTGCTTGGGCTGTGCCCTCCCAGCTGAGTGGAAGGCCTCTGGAGAGGTCCAGGCTCTCAGGACCCCTGTAGGTCACCCTTCTCCTTTTCCAACCCTGGAGAGAGCCAGTGTGCAAAGTCGGGGGTGGGAGGGGGCGGACAGCGCATCTTGGCGAGGAAACAGACTCCAGCGCCTGAAGCATCCCTCCTCTGGAGCAAGTGGCTGCAGGGCTTGGAAGGCCCGGTTCTTCTTTGTGTTAAGTCTTTGTTCTCTCCCGCGTGTTGAGCTGGGACTTGTACAGGCTCAGCGGGTGCCAGTTTCCTCTTAGAAGCCGGTGGAGAAGCAGAAAGTAGCATCCAGGGCTGCCTGCCAAAGAGAGGGGAGGTTCCAGCAGAGGAGAGCCGGGACTTGCAGGTTTTAAATTGGAACCGGTGATCTTGAATGAGGATTAAAGTTATTTTTTATTGGGGGAGGAGCTTGGGGGTTGCTCTGCTCAGAATCCCTAAGGAAAGCTCTTCAGAGGCACGTCTCGGGGGAGTTACTGCCACCGCCACTGGATTCCCCGCCTTTTGTTCTCAGTTTGTACAGAGGTCACTGGGGGTGTGTGTGAGCTCAAAGGGAGCCGGGACGCTGTGCTCTCCTTTCATTGTCGCAAGCTGATGGGTCTGAATGGGGCTGTGATGCTCGAAGAAAGAAAGAAACCGTCTTTTATACATCTCCTGGCTGGGGAGAGATTGCTGGTCAGGAATCAGGTTCTGGAGGCCATAGCTGCCCTTGCTGAGCCCAAGACTGTCTGTGGTACCTGGGTGGCCGGAATCAGGTCCTCCCTTTCAAGGCTACACTCAGCCAGCACTTAACTTACTCAGGAAATGACAAGTTATAGCACCTTGGTGTGCAAACAAAAGCTGGTTTTATTTATTTTCCCTGTGAAGACATCTGCAATCATTGTTTTTATTTTGAAAAGAAAAATAATAGGAAAAAAACCTATAATATTTTTATTACCCGGTGCGGGAGTCTTAGATAAATAATATGTTGGGTTTAAAGCTATTGGGGAAAAAATCTTGATGCATAAACCAAAAGAGAGAGAGAGAGAGAGAAACATGAAAAGATGAATGTGCAAACAACCTCTCCCCGCTGCAAAACCTCACAAACACCGAAGCGGCTGGGATCTTGTCTGTGGGGTCCACCCACTGTGTCCCGTGCCTGGGCCAGCTGCACTGAGTGGAACCTGTTAATGAATGAATGAATCAGGTGCTGGATCCCTGTTCTGGCCTGCGAGTTGGCCTTCTTGGACAATGGCCTCAAATGGAAGGAAACTGTAAAGATACAAGAAAATAATGCTATCATGTTTGAGACACTGTGGTCAGTGATTAGCCTAAGTCAGTCTCCCCTCCAGCCCTGAGGGGTAGATAAAGCTCAGAGAGGTTTGGTAACTTGCCCAGGGTCAACCAGCTGGCAGCGGCTGGGCTGAGATTTGATTCTAGGACTTGCCTCACGGCTGCACACCACTCTTTCTACAGGAGATGTCAAGGAGAGGGAGAAATAAGATTGATGGAGAGCCAAGTGTTGGGAATGCCTTGGTGTCCCCACTCTGAGCCTTAACCCACAGATGGACACAGACAAGGAAATAAACATCGGCTGCTGGGAGCCGGTGGTGGCTAAGACATGCCCAGCCTCTGCCCTCATGGAGCTTGGGTTCTGTTGGGTGGACGAGGTACAAAAACTGAGTCAAATGATTATTTAATTTCAACCGTGATGAGTGCCATGGGGAGACGTGGGGGGCAGGGGTGATATGTGAGCGTGCCTGTTGGTACATTGAGCCAGCGTGACCAGGGAGGCGTCAGAGAGTTCCAGGGAATGATGGAGGAAACTTGGAGGAGAGTGGGGCACCAAGGAAGCTCTGAGCCCAGAGGGGAGGGAGGGAAGGTCCTAGAAGGCCTCCTGGACGGGCAGAGTCTGTGATGTTGGGTGAGTGACAGGGGTGGTTGTGGTGAGCTCGAGGCACATGCATCCCAGGGGGGTGCCAGGACGTGGGGTTCTCTCTCTTCAAGTTTCAGAATGTGGGGACTTCCCTGGCGGTCCAGTGGTTAGGGCTCCGTGCTTCCACTGCACGGGGCATGGGTTCGATCCCTGGTCAGGGAACTAAGATCCCACAGCCGCACAGTGCGGCTGAAAAAAAAAAAAAAATTCAGAATGTGGTGGGCTTCTGGTTCCTGGGCACTAGATTGATTCCAACTCTCCCCAGGATCAAAGAGCGAGCTCCCTTCCCTGGGGTTTGCTGTTGATCTAGCAGCTTCTGCCCCAGAAAGTCTTCTATGGAAAGTGGCAAAAAGAATACATGAGGGACAGACCTTTTAAGCCTGCACTTTAGACCTGATGCCTGCCGGGGTGTGCCCGGCCTGCAGGGGGCTGACAAGCTGAGCTGGCCACATGACGTGGCCCGGAAGGACCGGGGCTTGTCGGCCTCCTTGCCAAGTCCACCCTGGATGGAGCCCTTTAAGACCCTGGAAACCCTTCGAACCTGGGAACTGGAGGTCATTATCCTCTGGACTCTGTGCTGGGTCGTAAAATCAGCCCTGAGTGGTTGTGAGCGGAGGTGACTTTGGTTTGGTGCCTCTGAAAGGAAACGGGGGTCGATCTGATGGGAGGACATTGCCCTTTGCAAGGCCAGAGAGCTGGATTGCATGTGCGCTTTTACGCTCGCGTCAAATTGCCTGCGTACCCTTTGCTGCTTTCTTGGGTTCTTATGGGGCAGAAACCTACCACTGCCCATTCTAACTTTCTTTTCTTTATGAACTTTTTTCCCCCGTGGTGTGTAACAGACCTAATTAGAGAGCACCTACCAGATGCTTACAGCTCGATGCATTTGCATAAACAGAACTCACCTGTACAACCGGCACCTTGGTCAAGTGTGTCAACAGCACCCCAGAAGCCCCCAGTTCCATTCTGCTCACTGACCACCCCCCGAGCCCCCAGTCAGGGGAGATCACCATCCTGATCTCCACGGCCTCTGCTGGTTTCGCCTGTTCTTTGTACTTTATATAAACGGAACTATGTGGCATGTTCTCTTTTGTGTCTAGTTTCCTGCACTCAATACTACGTTTGTGAGATTCTTTCCTGGTATTGCTTGTGGCTTTAGTTTGGCCTTACAGCGGGGGCTCTGAGCATCCTAATTCTAGTACATGCCTTTGATCAGCATTGGGATCGTTTCTGTTGGGCGCATACCTAGGAGTAGAATTGCTGGTCTTTGGGAATCAGTGTGCTCAGCGTCAGTAGATGTGGCTACTTTTCCAAGCTACTGTATCAAATACAATTCCCACCAGCAGTGTGTGAGTCTCCTGAAAGATGAAATAAGAGCCTGGAAAAAACATGCCGTGAAACTGACGCCCGTTTACCCCCTGCTCCCCGCTCCAAAAAACCCCGGGGGATAACTGCTGACTATTCCTCAGGTTTGCATTGAATGGATAAACTGGGAACTGAGTAGAGAGTCCCTATGATGCCCCAGAGAGATGTCCATCCCTACTGGGATTCTGCACCCCATGGTCACGGTTCACTTGGAGCCAGTCTGTGTGCCTGAACTTGGGAATGGGGATTTGTTGGCGTCTGGGAAGAGCCCAGAATCCAGCATTTAGTCACTGCACTTTGGGGTGTCTGCTTGCATTGAAGTAGAGCCTCCAGGCTGATCCTTGAGATGAAAGTGGCTGGCCTGGGGTTCCTCCCTCCTGGAGCGGTGGGCAGGGGAGGGGGCTGCCACCACTCAGAAAGATTTTATTTGCACATCAATCCAGTCCCAGAACCAACTGGTTCTGCACACTCCCTCCTTTTGTGTAGCCTGACCGGCCAGATTTTTCCACCCCATGTTCAAGGTGGGGAAAGAGCTTTTCCTTCCCCCAAGGCTGATGTTCAAGGTGACTGGGGGTCCAGAGCAGTGAGAAGAGGCAGCTGGCATTTCCTGAGCGTCCCTGTGTGTTGACAAGAGCTATGGGCATAGGCATGTTGGTGTCCCTGATACGCACAGGGAACTCAAGGAGAAAAGACTCTATCCCTGAGTGCAGGGCCAGCCCTGGCTGAGTTCCAAGGTGTATGGGCTGTCCTGGCTCCGTCAGATTCCTGACTCACACAATGGCCGTGGCTGGATAAGGGAGTATTGGAAAGAAGGAAAATCTGTGGCCATTGGCTTGAGGCTTAAAAGTCACCTGGGGTGATTGCCCACCTGCCTCCCCCTGCCTGCAGTAGATTCTGCAGATCTGGGGCAGGGGTGGAAGCTGTGTTTTTTTTGGGTTTTTTAAAACATCTTTATTGGAGTATAATTGCTTTACAATGGTGTGTTAGTTTCTGCTTTATAACAAAGTGAATCAGCTATACATATACATATATCTCCTCCTTCTTGCAGACGCTGTGTTTTATCTAGTACCCTAGGAGTCTTACATCAATTTTGGGAAACAGCGATTTCCCAGTGCCTTTTTTTGGGAGGCCAGGTCAGGAGAGGAATGAAGGAAGTAAGAAACAGACCTCACCCTCAAGAAGCTGTCTGTCCTGAGCAGTAGAAATTTCTGGGACAGTGGAGATACTCTGTATCCGTGCTGCCTGGGCTAGTAACATGAGCCACACGTGGCCAATGAACACTTGAAACGTGACTAGTTTCGGTTCCACCGAGGAACCGAAATTTTGAATTGCATTTACTTTTAGTTAACTTAAATTTTAAAACATATACGCAGTTCAGTTATTGGAAAACTTTTAAGAATGTTTGGAGCATCTTGGGCATGTACCTCTCCATTTTCAACTGTAAATTTTATAAAATCTATATACAGATCAAGTACTTCCAATGAAAATTTAGCATCCAAGTTGAGATGTGCCATAAGTAGAAAGTACAGGACTTCCCTGGTGGCACAGTGGTTAAGAATCCACCTGCCAATGCAGGGGACACGGGTTCAAGCCCTGGTCCGGGAAGATCCCACATGCCGCGGAGCAACTAAGCCTGTGCGCCACAACTACCGAGCCTGTGCTCTAGAGCCCACAAGCCCCAACTACTGAGCCGGCATGCCACAACTAGTGAAGCCCGCGCGCCTAGAGCCCATGCTCCACAACAAGAGAAGCCACCGCAATGAGAAGCCCGCGCACCGCGACGAAGAGTAGCCCTCGCTCGCTGCAACTAGAGAAAGCCCGTGTGCAGCAACGAAGACCCAACGCAGCCAAAAATAAATAAATAAATAAACAGATAGATAGATGAATAGATAAATAAAAAAGGAAGTACACACTGGATTTTGAAGACTTAGCATGAAAAAAAATAATGTAAGCCGCATAGCACAGGGAGATCAGCTCGGTGCTTTGAGACCACCTAGAGGGATGGGATAGGGAGGGTGGGAGGGAGACGCAAGAGGGAAGAGATATGGGGACATATGTATATGTATAACTGATTCACTTTGTTATACAGCAGTAACTAACACACCATTGTAAAGCAATTATACTCCAATAAAGATGTTAAAAAAATAATGTAAACTACATCATTAATAACTGTTATACTGTATACACGCTGAAATGATAATATTTTGGATATATTGGGTTGAATAAAATATATGGAAATGAACTTCATATGGAACATTTACTCTTGGGTGTGAGGCTCATGTTCTCTTTCTTGGGCACCGCTGCTCCAGGGATTCTCCCCTCCCTTCCTGGGATTTGAGCCAGAGGGCCAGGGAACGGGGAGATGAGCGATGCCCCTCCTGTCCGCCCACGGTTGCGCTCATCTGGGTGCGGGGTTTCGGGCTGATTACGCACCTGGCCTCAAGGGTGCCTTGTCCACAAGAGGAGGAGCTGTCCTGGGGCTCTGTCCTTCCTGCCACTTCTCTCTGGTGGTGCCTTTAGAAATGAGCATCTGCTCTGATGCTCCTCACTAGGAAGGAAGCCTTAGCACATGAACGAGCCCATCTGCAATGCAGTCATGCGTGGATGGGCCACGACCAGCCACCAGCCAAGTTGAGAATTTTGCCTTGACTTTTAAATTAAATTTAACCTAAATCTCTACCCCGACGGGATGGAGAGCCCCTCCAAACTCTAAGCTACAGAAATGTGGTCCAGAAAGTGAAGCGGATTTCATTTCTGCCTCCCTCCTCGCCCCACCCCCATTTCTGGGGGACAGTGGGAGTCCCCGGAGGGAGTCCCGTGGAAGTGCAGAGGGTGGTGAGGCGGATGTGAACGCATTATTCTGTCAGCAGCTCGTATTCACCCATGGCACTCAGCCCATCTGACATTTGTCTTCTCTGTGGGATTCTGGATGCTTCTACCACTGGCCTGCAGGCTCCCCTGGGCATGGCCTTGTTCAGTTCACCGCTGTGTCCCTGGCTCTACACTGGGGGCCGGCACATAGTAGGGGTTGAATGAACTTTGTTGACTGGGTTAACTTGGAATGTACTGTCTTCATCTGAGGGTCAAATATGGTCTTTAGGGGTCAAGGGATTGGAGCATACCTCAGTGGATGGGCGCGGGATGTGGAGGTGGTTAGGAACTTTGGATCTACCTTGTGTTTAGTCTAAAACTCCAAGTGCAGGGTCTTCTTTTCTTTTAAAAACTGTTTATTGGATGACACCATAACTTTTATGCAGAGAAAAGAGAACTCTCCCTGTCTGTACAGACCTCTTCTTTCTACCAAGCCCTCCCTCCACCGTGGTCTGCCATTTGCTCTGACAGCACCCTGGGTGACATCAGTATCTTCATGTGGTCCCCGGAAACAGGTGGGGCCATGTGGCCAGAGTCGAACGGCTGACGGGGGTACAGCCGGAGCTTAGATGCGGGGGAACGCCCATCTTGGGGTGACTTCTTCACGATTGTTATAGCCCACACTTAATGCGACCTAATGCATAAATCCTGGTTGATCAGACCCTAGGGAAACAGGAAATGTCAAAGTCAAGACCGAGAGAGAGAAATCTGTGCCCCTCAGAGGGGAGGATGGGGTCTGGTTAGGCAGGGACGAGCTGGTGGGCTGGGGAGGGCCTCAGGCTGGCCTCTGTGCTCAGGTGTCCCTTGGCGGGAGCTCGTGGCAGGACACTGGTCTTGGTGTATTGGTCCTCTGCTCTGCCTCACGTGTTCAAAGTCAGTGACTCAAATTTCTACAACCTGAAGCCGTAAACTCATGAGTCCTGCGGTCCTGTTGGTCTCTGGGGAAATACCCGGCTCCCCCGCCCCCTCAGCCTTCCCCCGGCCACAGGTCCTGCACTCTGCTTGTTTGGGTTTCTCCTTCCATCACAGTGTGAGGTGGGGCACCCTTCAACTTGCCAGAGACCCTGGGCTCCCCCGCCCAACTGCCGAGGACCAGCCCTCGTGACTCCTGCAACGTCACACCCTCTGCACCACAGATGGTGTCTGAAAACTGCAGGGATGAACTTGAACTTCACAAGACTGTTGCGTTTCTTGGCTGTATTATGGTTTGTGTGGACTTGATTTGTGCTAGAGCTAAACTTGCAGAATTCGGTTGAACCCAGTTCTCCCTGTATTTAGGGGTACTATGGGATGTGGGAAAGCAAGTGATATGTTGGTTTGGGGAGTTTGCACCTTTGCCCCGGGGAGCCCGAATTTCAAACTCACTGCCTCCATGGGAGGGGCCTGTGGGGCATGATGCTGAGCTGGATGCAGGGACAAGGGACATCTTCTCACCACTGAGAGGCAGAGTCGCCACCCTGACTGGTTGTGTCCCACTCACATCTGCCCGCGGCTTAGCCCAGAGAGGGACGTGTTCAGACCTGTTCAGACACTTTCTTCCTAGCTTGCATTATCTCCTTGCTCTGCCATCTTTGTGGGCTTGGGGCCCCAAATACCATCAAGACCTAACATTTAAAATAAAAATGATCCTGTTTTTATTGTTTGAATTTATGTTTCTTAATAAAATGGAATTGAATTTATGTTTCTTATTAAATGGAATTTATGTTTCTTGCGAATGCTTTGCAGTTATTCACAAGATAAGGTCTTTTTAAAAGAATAACTGTTTCCTCTTTCTGATTTTTTTTTTTTTTATTTAAGAGTAGGGCTATCAAGGCAGGTGATATGAAAGCAGAATTTTTAATAAGAGCGTAGCAATTCTTTTTCAGCAGGCTTAGAAGACATTAAAATAAATGTATGTGCTTTGATCTTCTTTTTCTGGATTAGAATATGAAGAATCAGTTGTTGCAACAGACAGCAAAGTAACTCGTTTCTGATACCTTTCGGCGAGCTGGCATTCTAGAAGAGGCCAGCATGAAACATGGAACTGCGTGACACAGACCAGACCAAAGACATGCCGACATGTTCACTAAACACAAACCCTAAAAGCAGGTGGTAATAGGAGTAATAGTGAGCACCTACGGGGTACCAGGCTTCTTGCTCAGCGCTTTCCAGGGATCATCGCAGTCCTTCCCACAATTCTGTGAGACTAGACGTTATCATCATCATCCTGTTTTATCAGATGGGGAACTGGAGTGGGCTTGGGGTCAGGCCGTGGAGCCAGGATGAGGACCCTGGCCCCCTGGATGCCCCCCGTGCTCGTAGCCACCACCCTGCTCCCCAGGAACTGCTCACGAGTGGCGACGAGTCTCCACCACCCCCTTGGCTCTGCCTCTGACCCCCAGAGAAGGTGAGGACTGGAGGCGGCTATTCCTGGAATTAGCCATATGCTCATTTTTTTGCCTCAGTTATTTCACTAATTGAGGCAAAGGTTCTGGGAGTTTTGACGTTAAGTAACTGGATAATTGTCTCAATACGTCATTTTCATTTTACATGTTTGGACACAACCTTTAATGAAATTTGAAAACCCAGCTCTACTTGGGGAAACGATAATTACCTTATATTTCTAACTTTGTTTGCCCAAACTATTTGACGGATTAGGCTTCCAGTTATAAGTTTAATTGCCCAACACATAACCTCCTCCCAATGCCCTGTTTGTTGAAAGTCAGCTTGATTTGGGGCAGGTTCACTGACCTTTCCTTACCTGGGAAATGAAGACTTTTAAAAAGATGATCTCTCAGGTGCCTGGCTTTGGTTCTGAGGTTCTGTTCTGGTGGCTTCTATGCCTAACTGGATTGCAGGTCTTAGGAGGGCAGGATGGAAGTCTGCCCTTTCCTTCGTCCCTCCTCAAGGCCCAGCACTGATGACTGAACAGATGGGTCAGGACAAGTGTGAAGATGCCAGTGGTTTCACTGAATGATGTGAATGTAAATTACTGGCCAGAAAATATCCAAAGAAGATAAGTATCTAAGAGCTTCACGCTACCTTTGACATTTTTTCCCTAATTTCTGCTTTGAGATCCCCAAAGAGAATTTTAAAGAGACTTCAAGTATGCTGCTTGCAAGAGTCCTGGCACATGATCGTATCCCTGGAATAAGTGCCGAATGTGACGTGTGGGGTGCTATTGTCACATCACTGGGGATTGGGGTCTGCATACCCACTGATGCTTTGAGAAGCCCAGCCAGTTGCTCTGGGATGTGCAGACCGCTCCTCTGCTCCGGCTACAAGGCGCCTTTTGGGTCAGATCTCAGTGGGAGTGGGGGTGAATGGGGCAAGAGGAGGTCGAACCCCTGGTACATGCTCACACAATCCTGCTGTCACCAAAAGGCCCTGTCTGGTCCCAGGAAGCTGTGAGGGGACCAGAAGGGGAGCTGGGGGAGGCAGCCCTGAGAAGGAGCTGCTGCTGTGTGGACCCACCCCTCTGGGAGGGAGGTGATTGGAAGTCCAGGTAGGGGTGCCCCCTCCTCCCCAAGTTGAAATGCCTCCATCTCCTTTCCATTGTAAAGTGAATGCTGCTGGCCATTCATAGGGAAAAGCATCTTTGGAGTCTGTTCATAATCATTCATTTCTGCTCAAGGTTTCACAACTGCAAAAAAGGGTGTGAAAACCTCAGAAGAACTGAGTTAACCAAAGACGGTCCAGCAATGTCATAAACTGTTTTGTCATCACAAGGTGAAAATAATCCCAGGGTAAGAACATTCAGAAAAAAAAAAAGTCAGCCCAAATTGCTTTGTGAGAACGTAAACTTGTTTCTTGCAGCCAATTTCATAGGAGGAGGCGTGGGTGAGGGCTGGAAACAGAGGAAGAAGCAGTGACAAACCTATTGAGGGTTCACTCAAGAGGCTCCAGAAGCATCAGTTTCCCCCTGCCCACCCTAACCTGCTGGAACAGAGCTGGTTGACACTTAAACTTTTCCAGCCCTGGCACTCTGTAATGCCATGAATAATTATTTTAACCTAAAAATCTGGTTTCTCCCACCCATAAAAAACAGTAAATCCTTCAAGTTAATTAAATGGAGGAACTCATTTAATTACATAGTGATTGGTATTTTTATCTCTTTTAAATATAGATGGGAGGAAAGTAGCTGAGGAGACCAAAAAAAAAAAAAAAAAAAGAAAGTAAAAGAGAAGGAAAGAAGGGAGAAAGGTAATTTGGATTTTTAGTCCATTCTGAATACTTGATGTTTTTGAAACATTTCCAGATTTCCTTTACAGGAAAGGAATGAAAATGATCCAAAAGGAGGAGGGAATTTTTTTTTTTTTTTCCTTTTGTCCTGAACTCAGTCCTGGGGTTTTGTGGCATGTGCTGAGAAACTGGGTAGACAGAGTGCGTTCAGAAATTTGCCCGAAGGGGTTGTAAGAACTGAAAATGAGTAAAAACAAAACAAAATGGAAAAAACAAAAAGGAAAAAACATCCGGCCGCAGATAAGAATCATGTAATTTGCTAAGACATATCATTTTGATGTTTTCTTGAGGATGAAAGCTAATTTAGAAAGGCAGGGAGGTACACTTGTGGTTCGGGGGAGTGAGATCCACTCCCGGGCCCTTGGAGGCCCTTGTTTCTGCTCTAGCAGAACCGGGGGCGGGTGGAGGCAGCTCTGTGGGTGTCAGAACCCGGGGCCAGCCCACCAGACAGTCCCACCATGGAAACCAGTGCCAGCTGCAGGCCCGAGAGATACCAGGAAATGGGTTTTCAGTGCCATCAGGACTAATCCTAGAGAGGCAGACTTCAAAACCCTGCAGAATTTAAAGTCCTATTTTAAACATGAACCCTGCCCCACCTTCCCATCATTGGGAATTCTCTGTTTATGACTGTGCTATATTTGTGTAAGTGTTGCCTGCTTCCTGCCTGCCTTTCTAATTTCCTTTTTTAGGAAATATTTATAAAAGTCAACAGAAGAGACACTCTTGCCTTCATGGAGCTTATAGTCCAGTGGTCAAGGCAGATGTCAGCCCAAAAAGCACACATGAAGATGAGAAGTAGAAGGGGTTTGGCGGTTGAGGGCAGGGGCTGACTTGGTCTGGGGGCTGGTGGTGGGGGGAGCTTGGCTGACATCGGAAGGGGGAGCGGGAGTTCATGGGTCAAGCAGACCAGTGTTGGTGGTGATGGTGGCCATCCAGGGAGGCTGGGAGATGCAGATGGAGACAGACAGAAACAGAGGCGGTGGGATAACGATAGCCAGAGGAACAGGGGCAGCACCCATGCGGGGCACAGTCCCGCTTCTTTCCTTGGGTGGTGAATGTCCCCATTCACAGCGAGGCAGCTGACCAGGGCTCGGAGTTTAGGTGACCTGCAGGTTAGGCGGCCGGCCCAAGGTCACCTAGTCGGGCAGTTGTTTCAGGACCTTGTGGTGTAAGAGCCATCGAGTCAGGTGTGTGTCTCCTCTGCTCGCCATGTGTCCCCGTGGACTCCACGTCCAGTGCTCGTTTGGCGGCTCCATGGCCTCTGCTGGGCCTGGGAAGGATGGGCATGTCATCACGTAGGCACTCGGATTCTGTCGGGAGAAGTTCTTATTGACTCTGAGCTGACTCTAGGTCTGAACATCTATGTGCTTTGGCCAAATATTTATCTGAACCGACCAGAGCAGTTCTTGACAGAAAGTCAGCTACGGGGATTTTTTTTTGGCCGTTTTTAAAAATTTGAGACTTTTTTTAGCCCAGGAAGAAGTCGGCTCTCTGCAAACAAGTCCCAACCTTCGGAATGAGGCCTGAACGCTTTCCAGATCTTTATGGAAAAGATTCCGCTCTTCCGTGGTTAATTCCAAGAGGTTACTGAGTAGCACTGAGTTCGCAGGGCAGCTCGTGCAGCCCAGCTGTCTGCTTTTATACCGTGTATTGCTTGCTCTCCTGTCGCCACTCTGCTTTACCTCGTTGCAGAAGGAGGCTAGTCCTCTCCGTCAGCAGGGCAGCTGTGGAGGGCTCCGTTGAAGCAGCATCTTAGCGGACTCCAGGGAAATGTGGTTATTCTTGGAGAGCATGCCTTTGTTATAATGTTTATTGAATGTCCACCTCTCCAGCTTCAAGTATCAAAACTTGGAGAGATGTTTTTTGAAAGAAATCATACCCCACCAAACACTTTGAGCGCCTCTGCTTAATGGAGAAGAGAAGAGAACTCCTTTTCGACAGACTGATCTGTGTTTAGCGTCTTGGGTGATATGTCTGTAAATAAATACTTACTTGATCTATTTATTTTACAGAGGTTGGGAATCTGGATTTCAGATTTGAGTGGGGTTATTAGAAACTGGGTCTCTTCTCTAAAAGTGTCAAGGAAGTTATTAGAAGGAGAGTTTGAAACTACCATTTTAAATGATTTATTTATTGAATACTAAGGAGTTTTATTTTGCAATTATTTTAACCGGTACGACTGCGTATATTTTGGTTGCCATTTACTTTTTAAAAAAGGTTATGTTCCATTTATAGTTATAAAATATTGGCTAAAACTACCATTTTTTAAAATTATTTTTTTCCCTGGGTCTTTCCTTGCATCCAAAATCTAGTTCTTGGCTCTGGGTGTCCTGGTGGGACCAGCGCGTTTGTCGCCGTGTCACTGCAGGACAGGGTGTATCTCAGTCAGTCTCGTTCAGACGTTGCTGACCCACAGCCTTTGCAACTTTCCTTCTTCCTATTTTGCATCCAGGCTTGGCTGGGTCTTTGTACCTCGGGTGAGAGTCCGTACTGCGGGGCTGAGATCCTGTCTGCAGAGATGGGAGGGACAGAAGGAAGAGAAATGGGGGAGGTGGTGGTGGTTTGGTTGCTGTTTATGGAGTTTAGGGTTGGGGGTCGGTGTTGGCAGCACCGTAGAGGCATTTTGCACGGACCATCCCGTTTGATCCTCGCAGCTCCCTGGCGGTAGGTAGCACCATTGTCTCCATTCGACAGATGAGCAAACTGAGGCACAGAAGTGTAACGCGGTCTGCACAAGGGCACAGAGCAACCAGATGGGCGGGTGTGTGTGTGTGTGTGTGTGTGTGTGTTCACATACTTCTGGGGTATGGACTTTCATCTTTGGTCCCCACCACCACGCTTCTCTTTCCATGGGGGCAACGTGCCCATTCCCACCCTCTGTAGCCGTGTGAAGCAGGATCCTGCGTCAAAAGAGTTAGAGGCTCATTTGGCCTCAGCAAACAGTCAGTCATGAGAAATTGTCGTCTAGGGTCCCACTGTCCTTTTTGCGTGTTGTCCCTTGGTGCTCTTTTGGAATGTGCATGTTTATAAACATGGATGCCCACTCTGGGGAATTCTGTGGTCGGCTCCGGGATTTCCATGGCTGTGGCAGAGAGGGCAAGGGAGATGTCCCTCCTGGACTCACTCCCAGGCATGTCATTCTTAGCTCAATGGGAACTGGATTTTTTTTTACAACAGTCGAGCATTATAGTATATCCGGTGGGGGGGATATTAATGCAGAGATAACTTGAGAAGTGAGGGGATGAAGTGGGGCTTGGATGTAACTTCCCATTTGGCAGTTTGCATAAACCCCTTCCGTGCCATGACACCTTCCCTCGTATAGCCCTGCAGCCTCATTGCCATCCCTTGTGCCACCTGATCTGCAGAGAGAGGCAAGAGTGCACCCATTTTCAACAGACGAGGAAACTGAGGTTCAGAGATGGGAACTCATGTCCTGGGGAGCTTGGCCCGGCCCATTTGCTTTTCTTTAGCTTTCTTTTTTTTTTTTTTTAACATCTTTATTGGAGTATAATTGCTTTACATTGTTGTTAGTTTCTGTGGTATAACAAAGTGAATCAGCTATACATATACATATATCCCCATATCCCCTTCCTCTTGCGTCTCCCTCCCACCCTCCCTATCCCACCCCTCTAGGTGGTCACAAAGCACCGACCAGCCCATTTTCTATTTGCCACTCCTGTTTGTCAGCATTTATTATCATTGTTTCATCTTTCTCATCTTTGTGGTTATAAAAGTAATACACTATGTAAGTAAAGTTGGAAGCAAGGTGATTGGAAACTATAATGTGCATGTGGTTCCCACCCTCCCTGCGGGGAGGGGCAGTTTGGGCTTCAGCTTGTGTTTTTTTTCTAAATAAATTTATTTATTTTTGGCTGTGTTGGGTCTTTGTTGCTGCGCTGTGGGCTTTCTCTAGTTGCGGCAACGGGGGCTACTCTTCCTTGCAGTACGCGGGCTTCTCATTGTGGTAGCTTCTCTTGTTGCGGAGCACGGGCTCTAGGCACGCAGGCTCAGTAGTTGTGGCGCACAGGCTTAGTTGCTGCGCGGCATGTGGGATCTTCCCGGACCAGGGCTTGAACCCGTGTCCCCTGCATTGGCTGGCGGATTCTTAACCACTGTGCCACCAGGGAAGTCCCTCAGCTTGTGTTTAAATCCAGATCTGCCACTTACTTGCTGTGTGATTTAGGACAAGCCACTTCGCTGCCCAGAGCCTCGGTTTTCTTGCCTGCAAAATGGAGCAATTGCATCTACTTTTAGCATCGCCTCAAAGTCGGGGTAGATGAGAGGCAGCATAGTGCCTGCCGTGGAAGAAGTGTTCCGTTCTTGTTAGTTCTCCCCCCTGGCCCTATATCAGTGCTTCTCAAACTCAACTCCAGGAGAGCCTGAAGGCAGAAGATAATAAATTCTCACTGGAGTGCCATAGTCTGCCCACAAGCAGCTTGCAGACAGGAAGCAAGCTGCAACATTGTGCAGATTTTGTATCACTTAGTTATGTATCTGAGTATAACTTAATTTAAAAACAATGTTTCAAATGCTTAAATATTTTAAACGTGGAAGCTTCAAACTGTCTTGTAGCTTCCTGCAGCTCCTGGAGTACCTCTGCACAGCCCTGGGGGGCTGGCACACACCTCCCCACAACCCTGGGGTCTACACACCCAAGCTGGTGTTGGTGCTGGAGTTGCTGTCCTTGCCTCTTGCCACACCTCGTAAGAGCTAGAGCTGTCTGTGGGTAGACAGTGGATGTTCTGGAGAAATCCCATTTTACCCTCACCTTGTTCTAAAACCCTCCAGGGGACACTGCAATTCAGTCAGATGGCTCACTTTTTCCATCCAAAAGACATAAATTCCAAAGAAGTGTTTTCAGGCGGTTCTTCTTGTTCAAGGGTTAACCAGATTCTTATTTTGCTTATCTTTGGAAATAAAACAATGTTTAAAACTATTCCGATCAGCAAGGCCATCTGGTGGGGAGTATGCAGCTGCTCCCCATTCAATTGTGCCGCCTCTAATGTATTCATTGTCGGTCCGCCGTACAGCTGCAAAATCATTATTCGCAGTTGGTTTTGAACAATGAGCTCTGTGTCTGGGCAAGACCTCTCTCCTCCGCCTGTCCTGAAGGACATTTGGATTGGTCACCTTCTGATGTTTGGCAGCCTTTTCACTCTTCCTGAAGTCACATCAAAGCAGGTGAGAGGGTTCTGGGCGCCCAAGTGAGGCGGGACAGAGCCCCTTGCTCCTTTTGGCCCTAATACTTAGTCTCTGCGTTATGCTTGGAGCCACTTCTCCTTTTCATTCATTTTCCTATTTGTTAAGGAAGAATTGTGGGAAGGCAGCTAGAATCTTCCTCTCATCTTTGTGGTCTAGTTGCACAAGAGCCAAAAGGACACACTAGTCTGAAAATGTGTGACTTTTTCCCCCCAGTAGTTAAGGTTTTTTGTTGCAGACGTTTGAATCCTTAAAAGCGTACAAAAAGAATAATAAGAGAATTTATCAGATACCTGGGCTCCTGAGATCACTGGACTCTGTGATGATGTGTCGTACTTTGAGAAAAAGAGAATGAGGGTCTAAGTGGTGCTGGGGTTTGCTTATGGTCACGTGGCTGGTTAGTAGGTGCGGCAGGTGGTCCACCCAGTCCTTTTGATCCCCAGGCCCTCTCTCTGTCCTATACTCTGAGTCATGGGCGGGGGGAGGAGGTGTATAGCATTAAATTCATCTGTAAAATGGGAGTACTCATTGTGCTTTCCTTTAGATTATCATGAAGTATAGACAGAATTATCCATATAAATCCCAGCCTGGTGTCTGGACATCAGAAGGCCTTCAATAAATGTAGCTCCTGTCACTTTTGTTGTTGTCACTAAGTGGCAAGAGCCCTGTCCTGGATTTCTGCCGAGAGTTTGCTCCTTCATTCATTAATTTAAGAACTATTCAGGGAGCACCCGCCCCCGTGCCAGGCATGGTTGATGTACAAGGAAATCTAGTACCTGCACTGATTTGATTTCAGGTTGAGCATCACTGACCCTGTCCTTGTAGAGCCGACAGTCCCATCGGACAGTCCCCAACTCCAGCCACACCTCCTTGCCTGGGAGACAGGGTGGCCGGTGGGCTGGGTGAAAGCTGACCTTGCTGCTCTTTGAGCCTCGAGTTCTGAGCAGGTTTCTCCCAGAGCTGCCATCTTACATAATGGTGTGTTATGGGGAAAGATCATAGGCTTTGCAGCCAAACAGATTTGTGGTTGGATTTTGGTTCTGCCACTGGCTGGCCATGGGGTTCCGGGGATGTTTTTAACCCTGTGGTGCCTCAGTTTCCTGCATTTAACTTGGGGGTCGCAGTGCTGACCTCAGAGGGTTGCCATCAAGAAAGGACCTCGCGTGGTGCTCTGTGCGTGGCAGCGGCTGGATCAACATTTGTCACCTACTCTTTTCACCATCCCTGGAGTCACTTAAAACCCTAAACTGGGCCCATGTTTCGAAGTATACATCCTCATCTGCACAGAGAGTGATATTTCATTTCTAATTTCAAATGTCTTCAAACAGACTGCACATTGCTTCCTTGACACACTTTACGTTATAGGACTGTCCTTGCTTTCTTGCCGAGAGCCATGTAGGTGGGCGGGTTTCACAGCAACCTGGTAAGCTTGTCTCAAGTAGGTTCTACTCTAATGGAAAACCACCACCGTAGGTGTACAGGCTTGAGTGGAAAATCAAGTACCTAAATCCAGCACCAATTTACATTACAGTTACTACTGGAAATAATAAAATGAGTGGTTAGAAATAGTTCCTCCTCCCATTTGCTTTCAGAAAAAGAAAATTGTCAGTTGTGTCACAAAGACCTTTAGAATCTTGTGCCCATTGAAATTGCTGGGTGACCGTGCAAAGTGAACGTAGTGGCAGCCTCTTGTTCACCCTGCTGCTGGTCGTTCTCTGCATTTTAGAGAGACTGGGGCACTGGCTGGGTGTCGTCCATACATCTGGCGGTTGCACAAGGGTGCTGGAGCAGGTTACCCTATGGGAGAGTGAGCCATCCCAGAGGATATTAAAAAGATCCCATTTGCCCTCCCGCCTTCAGCTGTCGGATATCCCGTGGGTCAATGAGGCAGCCCCATTGTTAGGGTACATTTTGAACCAGCGCTGGTTTCCCAGCTCTGCAGATGCTCAGGGGCTGGTGGGCTTTGGGGCTGCCCTTGAAAGGGGATCTATGATTCTGAGTGTGGGCTTTTTTCTGGAGCCTTTGTTCTGGAGTTAGATGGGATGTTACAGAGGACCTGGGCTGTACATTTTTCATACTTGTAGCCTCAACAAACACAGTGCCCTGCACACCGTGGGTGCTTGATAAACATGTGCTCACCGGTGTGGGCTACTAATAAGGAGAGAACACTGTGTGTTTGGGGGTTAATTGTCCAGCTTTTTTGCCTAGCATAAGGCAAGTACTGCACCAGTTTTTCAGTGCTTGCTGCAAAATTTTTGGCTTCTTAGCAGCCCAAAGACATAACAGATGATGATACTGGGTTTTTATTAGGGAGGAGTTTAATTGCAAATCATCCACTCAGGAGTGTTAGGGCTGAAAGAGGTAGTCCTGACTCCATATTTTACATACAAGGTACAGGCTCAGAGATGCAGTGACTTGTCCAGGGTTACCAGCCAGGTGAATGTCAGGTCTGGATGGGGACCACGCTTGGGAATCTCAGCTGAGAGGCCACACCCCGTGGCTCGCTGCCTTGTTGGAGACAGATGATCACTGTGAGGGGGGTAAGCTTTTCCCAGGGTGCACCCACAGCTGTCCCAGGCTCTCCAGCACTCCCCACCCTGGTTATTGAGGCACCTGAATGATCCCAGTCAGCTCTGCTTTTCAACATCTTGTTTCTACTATAAAACTTGGCTGTTATTCCTGCATCTGTGTGCCTGCCTGTAGCTGCCACCTGCCTCTTCTCACTCATTACTTCAGATTAGTTGCAGACAGGAAAATCAGACATCTATGCTAGAACTATATATACACTGAAAGCAGGTAGCCTGGAATGAAGGTCTGAGGGTCTCTCCTATAATAATACAAAGAATACATATCATTTATTGTGGCTTGGTGTGTGCTAGATGCCAGGTTAAGCATTTTCTGTATATTATCTCATTTCCTCTTCACATCCATGCTGGGAGGAGATAGTTTTATTCCCATTTTACAGATGAGGAAGTAAAGTCACAGAATGGTGAAGTTAGTTACCTGAGATCATAAAGCTGGCACAGACTTGAGTCGGATTGAAATGCAAGTCTGCCTGAGTCCTTTGGCAGTCTGACTCCTGTAAGGCTTTGTTTTGACTGCTCAGAGAACATTTTTGCTACATCCCAACTTTCTACCAAGTTGCAAAGCATTTGGTTCCCTAGGCCAGATGCAGAGGAGGAGCTGGCTGCGTATTTGTGGAGATTTGGTCTCAGAGAAAATGCCTTGTTTCGTAAAGATATATTTTATGTAATGAAATAATAGTTTAGAATGTGTTTTCTAGACTGTAATGCATGTGAAGTGGTCATTACTAACAAATAAAATGTTCATGATGAACTTAATGTCGAGTCAAGTATGCTTTAAAAATAACTTCAAAAAACTGCCTGTGTTTTGTATGACACACATTTTGAGTGAGCCAGGAAGATTCTGCAGGCCACAGTTTGAGATCCCTCTTTTAGACAAAGCACGGAGAAGGTGTCTTAGTCATCAGGAAAGACGAAATCTGGCAAGGAAACCATGAGCACAGGATGCAGGAAGGGCTTGCTCAAGGAGAGGAGCAAGGAGGAAATTATAGTGAGTCCAAAAATAGGCAGGGAGGAAGGTTCTTCATCAGGGACTGGGGAAAATGTGGTCAGTCATCTGATGACTAAAACATAACAGCTGTGGTTCTTGTAAGTACACATTTTGCCAGAAAATAACCTGATGTGTGACATTTGGGTAGTTTTGTCTTGATTTGGGAACAGCTGCCATCTGCGTTTCCAGCATTATTTTGGCATATCTGCTTCTGGTGTTAGCCAAAGCATTCTTCAAGGCCACAGCATTGATTCAGTTGATTCACTGGGTCTTTGGATGAATTGCTTTGACCTGAATTGCTCACTTTACTCAGATAAAGACACTTTTGGAACTCTTAAACTTATAATGATACCAGCTTAATTTAGTAACATCTATTGTTTGTAACCTGTAGAAGAGTGTATCAGTTAGCTTTTTTTTTTTTTTGAGTTAAGAGATTCTTTTAAATTTAATCATTTTGGTTGATAATAAAGCTTATTTACACTTGTTCTTCCCTTAATAGGAACAGAAAATAACCACCCACTATCAGTCCTACATTATCCAGTAACATCTTAAAGATTAACCAACTCTCCCTACATTTTTTTCTTTTATTTTAATGAGGTTTTTTTTTTTAACATCTTTATTGGAGTATAATTGCTTTACAATGGTGTGTTACTTTCTGGTTTATAACAAAGTGAATCAGCTATACATAAACATATATCCCCATATCCCCTCCCTCTTGCGTCTCCCTCCCACCCTCCCTATCCCTCTAGGTGGTCACAAAGCACCGAGCTGATCTCCCTGTGCTATGTGGCTGCTTCCTACTAGCTATCTGTTTTACATTTGGTAGTGTATATATGTCCATGCCACTCTCTCACTTTGTCCCAGCTTATCCTTCCCCCTCCCCATGTCCTCAACTCCATTCTCTACATCTGTGTCTTTATTCCTGTCCTGCCCCTAGGTCCGTTAGAACCTTTTTTTTTTTAAGATTCCATATATATATGCATTAGCATATGGTATTTGTTTTTCTCTTTCTGACTTACTTCACTCTGTATGACAGACTCTAGGTCCATCCACCTCACTACAAATAACTCAATTTCATTTCTTTTTATGGCTGAGTAATATTCCATTGTATATATGTGCCACATCTTCTTTATCCATTCATCTGTCGATGGACACTTAGGTTGCTTCCATGTCCTGACTATTGTAAATAGGCTGCAATGAACATTGTGGCACATGACTCTTTTTGAATTATGGTTTTCTCAGTGTATATACCCAGTAGTGGGATTGCTGGGTCGTATGGTAGTTCTGTTTTTAGTTTTTTAAGGAACCTCCATACTGCTCTCCATAGTGGCTGTATCAATTTACATTCCCACCAACAGTGCAAGAGGGTTCCCTTTTCTCCACACCCTCTCCAGCATTTGTTGTTTGTAGATTTTTTGATGATGGCCATTCTGACTGGTGTGAGGTGATACCTCATTGTAGTTTTGATTTGCATTTCTCTAATGATTAGTGATGTTGAGCATCCTTTCATGTGTTTGTTGGCAATCTGTATATCTTCTTTGGGGAAATGTCTATTTAGGTTTTCTGCCCATTTTTGGATTGGGTTGTTTGGTTTTTTGATATTGAGCTGCATGAGCTGCTTGTATATTTTAGAGATTAATCCCTTGTCAGTTGCTTCATTTGCAAATATTTTCTCCCATTCTGAGGGTTGTCTTTTTGTCTTGTTTATGTTTTCCTTTGCTGTGCAAAAGCTTTTAAGTTTCATTAGGTCGCATTTGTTTATTTTCATTTTTATTTCTGTTTCTCTAGGAGCTGGGTCAAAAAGGATCTTGCTGTGATTTATGTCATAGAGTGTTCTGCCTATGTTTTCCTCTAAGAGTTTTATAGTGTCTGGCCTTACATTTAGGTCTTTAATCCATTTTGAGTTTATTTTTGTGTATGGTGTTAGGGAGTGTTCTAATTTCATTCTTTTACATGTAGCTGTCCGGTTTTCCCAGCACCACTCATTGAAGAGGCTGTCTTTTCTCCATTGTATATTCTCACCTCCTTTATCAAAGATGAGGTGACCATATGTGCGTGGGCTTATCTCTGGGCTTTCTATCCTGTTCCATTGACCCATATTTCTGTTTTTGTGCCAGAACCATACTGTCTTGGTAGCTTTGTAGTATAGTCTGAAGTCAGGGAGCCTGATTCCTCCAGCTCCGTTTTTTTTCCCTCAAGATTGCTTTGGCTATTTGGGGTCTTTTATGTTTCCATACAAACTGTGAAATTTTTTGTTCTAGTTCTGTGAAAAATGCCATTGGTAGTTTGATAGGGATTGCACTGAATCTGTAGATTGCTTTGGGTAGTATAGTCATTCTCACAATGTTGATTCTTCCAATCCAAGAACATGGTATATCTCTCCATCTGTTTGTATCAACTTTAATTTCTTTCATCAGTGTCTTATAGTTTTCTGCATACAGGTCCTTTGTCTTCTTAGGTAGGTTTATTCCTAGGTATTTTATTCCTTTTGTTGCAATGGTAAATGGGAGTGTTTCCTTAATTTCTCTTTCAGATTTTTCGTCATTGTGTATAGGAATGCAAGAGATTTCTGTGCATTAATTTTGTATCCTGTTACTTTACCAAATTCATTGATCAGCTCTAGTAGTTTTCTGGTAGCATCTTTAGGATTCTCTATGTATAGTATCATGTCATCGGCAGTGACAGCTTTACTTCTTCTTTTCCAATTTGGATTCCTTTTGTTTCTTTTTCTTCTCTGATTGCTGTGGCTAAAACTTCCCAAACTATGTTGAATAATAGTGGTGAGAGTGGACAACCTTGTCTTGTTCCTGATCTTAGAGGAAATGGTTTCAGTTTTTCACCACTGAGAACGATGTTGGCTGTGGGTTTGTCATATATGGCCTTTATTATGTTGAGGTAAGTTCCCTCTATGTCTACTTTCTGGAGAGTTTATTTTTATCATAAATGGGTGTTGAATTTTGTCAAAAGCTTTTTCTGCATCTATTGAGATGATTATATGGTTTTTCTCCTTCAATTTGTTAATATGGTGTATCACGTTGATTGATTTACATATATTGAAGAATCCTTGCATTCCTGGGATAAACCCCACTTGATCATGGTGTATGATCCTTTTACTGTGCTGTTGGATTCTGTTTGCTAGTATTTTGTTGAGGATTTTTGCATCTGTGTTCATCAGTGATATTGGCCTATAGTTTTCTTTCTTTGTGACATCTTTGTCTGGTTTTGGTATCAGGGTGATGGTGGCCTTGTACAATGAGTTTGGGAGTATTCCTCCCTCTGCTATATTTGGGAAGAGTTTGAGAAGGATAGGTGTTAGCTCTTCACTAAATGTTTGATAGAATTCACCTGTGAAGCCATATAGTCCTGGGCTTTTGTTTGTTGGAAGATTTTAAATCACTGTTTTAATTTCAGTGCTTGTGATTGGTCTGTTTATATTTTCTATTTCTTCCTGGTCCATTCTGGGAAGGTTGTGCTTTTCTAAGAATTTGTCCATTTCTTCCAGGTTGTCCATTTTATTGGCATATAGTTGCTTGTAGTAATCTCTCATGATCCTTTGTATTTTTTCAGTGTCAGCTGTTACTTCTCCTGTTTCATTTCTAATTCTGTTGATTTGAGTCTTCTCCCTTTTTTTCTTGATGAGTCTGGCTAATGGTTTATCAATTTTGTTTATGTTCTCAAAGAACCAGCTTTTAGTTTCATTGATCTTTGCTACTGTTTCCTTCATTTCTTTTTCATTTATTTCTGATCTGATCTTTATGATTTCTTTCCTTCTGCTAACTTTGGGGTTTTTTTTGTTCTTCTTTCTCTAATTGCTTTAGGTGTAAGGTTAGGTTGTTTATTTGGGATCTTTCTTGTTTCTTGAGGTAGGATTGTATTGCTATAAACTTCCCTCTTAGAACTGCTTTTGCTGCATCCCATAGGTTTTGGGTTGTCGCTTTTTCATTGTCATTTGTTTTTAGGTAGTTTTTGATTTCCTCTTTGATTTCTTCAGTGATCTCTCGGTTATTTAGTAGCATATTGTTTAGCCTCCATGTGTTTGTATTTTCTACAGTTTTTCCTGTAATTGATATCTAGTCTCATAGCATTGTGGTTGAAAAAGATACTTGATATGATTTCAATTTTCTTAAATTTACCAAGGCTTGATTTGTGACCCAAGATATGGTCTATCCTGGAGAATGTTCCATGAGTACTTGAGAAGAAAGTGTATTCTGTTTTTTTTGGATGGAATGTCCTATAAATATCAATTAAGTCCATCTTGTTTAATGTATCATTTAAAGCTTGTGTTTCCTTATTTATTTTCATTTTGGATGATCTGTCCATTGGTGAAAGTGGGGTGTTAAAATCCCCTACTATGATTGTGCTACTGTCGATTTCCCCTTTTATGGCTGTTAGTATTTGCCTTATGTATTGACGTGCTCCTATGTTGGGTGCATAAATATTTACAATTGTTATATCTTCTTCTTGGATCGATCCCTTGATCATTATGTAGTGTCCTTCTTTGTCTCTTGTAATAGTCTTTATTTTAAAGCCTATTTTGTCTGATATGAGAATTGCTACTCCAGCTTTCTTTTGATTTCCATTTGCATGGAATATTTTTTTCCATCCCCTCACTTTCAGTCTGTATGTGTCCCTAGGTCTGAAGTGGGTCTCTTGTAGACAGCATATATATGGGTCTTGTTTTTGTATCCATTCAGCCAGTGTATGTCTTTTGGTTGGAGCATTTAATCCATTTACATTTAAGGTAGTTATCGATACGTATTTCCTATTACCATTTTCTTAATTGTTTTGTGTTTGTTATTGTAGGTCTTTTCCTTCTCTTGTGTTTCCTGCCTAGAGAAGTTCCTTTAGCATTTGTTGTAAAGCTGATTTGGTGGTGCTGAATTGTCTTAGCTTTTGCTTGTCTGTAAAGGTTTTAATTTCTCCATCGAATCTGCATGAGATCCTTGCTGGGTAGAGTAATCTTGGTTATAGGTTTTTCCCTTTCGTCACTTTAAATATGTCCTGCCACTCCCTTCTGGCTTGCAGAGTTTCTGTTGAAAGATCAGCTGTTAACCTTATGGGGATTGCCCTTGTATGTTATTTGTTGTTGTTCCCTTGCTGCTTTTAATATTTTTTCTTTGTATTTAATTTTTCATCATTTGATTAATATGTGTCTTGGCATGTTTCTCCTTGGATTTATCCTGTATGGGACTCTGCATTTCCTGGACTTTATTGACTATTTCCTTTCCCATATTAGGGATTAGGGAAGTTTTCAACTATAAGCTCTTCAAATATCTTCTCAGTCCCTTTTTTTTCTCTTCTTCTTCTGGGACCTCTATAGTTTGAATGTTGGTGTGTTTAACGTTGTCCCAGTGGCCTCTGAGACTGTCCTCAATTCTTTTCATTCTTTTTTCTTTATTCTGCTCTGCAGTAGTTATTTCCACTATTTTATCTTCCAGGTCACTTATCCGTTCTTCTGCCTCTGTTATTCTGCTATTGATTCCTCCTAGAGAATTTTTAATTTCATTTATTGTGTTGTTCATCATTGTTTGTTTGCTCTTTAGTTCTTCTAGGTCCATGTTAAATGTTTCTTGTATTTTCTCCATTCTATTTCCAAGATTTTGGATCATCTTCACTATCATTACTCTGAATTCTTTTTCAGGTAGACTGCCTATTTCCTCTTCATTTGTTTGGTCTGGTGGGTTTTTACCTTGCTCCTTCATCTGCTGTGTGTTTCTCTGTCTTCTCATTTTGCTTAACTTACTGTGTTTGGGGTCTCCTATTTGCAGGCTGCAGATTCATATTTCCCATTGTTTTTGGTGTCTGCTTCCAGTGGCTAAGGTTGGTTCAGTGGGTTGTGTAGGCTTCCTGGTGGAGGGGACTGGTGCCTGTGTTCTGGTGGATGAGGCTGGATCTTGTCTTTTTGGTGGGCAGGACTGCGTCCGGTGGTGTGTTTTGGGGTGTCTGTGACCTCATTATGATTTTAGGCAGCCTCTCTGCTAATGGGTGGGGTTGCGTTCCTGTCTTGCTAGTTGTTTGGTGTGGGGTGTCCAGCACTGTAGCTTGCTGGTCATTGAGTGGAGCTGGGACTTATTGTTGAGATGGAGATCTCTGGGAGAGGTTTTGCTGTTTGATATTATGTGGAGCCAGGAGGTCTCTGGTCGACCAATGTCCTGAACTCAGCTCTCCCATGTCAGAGGCACAGGCCTGACACCCGGCTGGAGCACCAAGACCCTGTCAGCCATACGGCTCAGAAGACAAGGGAGAAAAAAAAGAAAGAAGGGAAGGAAGGAAGGAAGGAAGGAAGAGAAAATAAAGTTATTAAAATAAAAAATTTAAAAAATTATTAATAATAAAAAAAATTAAAAAGTAATAAAGAAGGAAAAAAAAAGAAAGAAAGAAGACAGCAACCAAACCAAAAAACAAATCCACCAATGATAACAAGTGCTAAAAACTATATTTAAAAAAAAAAAAAGGACAGACAGAGCCCTAGGACAAATGGTTATAGCAAAGCTATACAGACAAAATCACACAAAGAAGCATACACATACACACTCACAAAAAGAGAAAAGAAAAAAATATATATATCTATATATAAAAAAAAGGAAGAGAGCAACCAAATCAATAAACAAATCTACCAATGATAATAAACTCTAAATACTAAACTAAGATAAACATAAAACCAGAAACAAATTAGATGCAAAAGTAAACCCCAAGTCTACAGTTGCTCCCAATGTCCACTGCCTCAATTTTGGGATGCTTCATTGTCTATTCAGGTATTCCACAGATGCAGGGTACATCAAGTTGATTGTGGAGGTTTAATCGCTGCTCCTGAGGCTGCTGGGAGAGATTTCCCTTTCTCTTCTTTGTTTGCACAGCTACTGGGGTTCAGCTTTGGATTTGGCCCCGCCTCTGTGTGTAGGTCGCCTGAGGGCGTCTGTTCCCCGCTCAGATAGGACGGAGTTAAAGGAGCAGCTGATTCGGGGGCTCTGGCTCACTCAGGCGGGGGGAGGGAGCGGTACGGATGCGGGGCGAGCCTGCGGCGGCAGAGGCCGGCGTGACGTTGCACCAGCCCGAGGCGCGCCGTGCGTTCTCCCGGGGAAGTTGTCCCCGGATCATGGGAACCTGGCCGTGGCGGGCTGCACCGGCTCCCGGGAGGGGCGGTGTGGAGAGTGACCTGTGCTCGCACACAGGCTTTTTGGTGGCAGCAGCAGTGGCCTTAGCGTCTCATGCCCGTCTCTGGGGTCTGCGCTGATAGCCGCAGCTCACGCCCGTCTCTGGAGCTCATTTAGGCGGTGTTCTGAATCCCCTCTCCTCGTGCACCCCGAAACAATGGTCTCTTGACTCTTAGGCAGGTCCAGAATTTTTCCTGGACTCCCTCCCATCTAGCTGTGGTGCACTAGCCCCCTTCAGGCTGTGTTCACGCCGCCAACCCCAGTCCTCTCCCTGGGATCTGACTTCGGTTAACTTTTATCACATAACAAAACAAGGCTCGGTGACTTAAAACAGAAACCGTTTATTATTTCTCATATGTCTGTAGAGATTGGCTGGGGGTCAGTAGGGTATTGGCTGTTCCAGGTTGGGCTCGGCCAGGCGGCTCTGGTCCACGTGTCTCTCATCCTCCTCCTGGCCAAGCCGCCATGTTCTTCCCACAGCGATGGTAAAGGTGCAGAGGGTAGGTGGACACACTCGACCCGTCTTAAGGCCTGGGCTTGGGACTGGCCTGCTATCACTGCTGCCTCATTCTTCTGGCCAAAGCAGTTTCCAAACCCAAGCCAAAGGCTGGAGAAGTGTATTCCACTCCTTTGATCGGAGGAACTGCAAAGTCATTTATGTGGTGAAGGTGGTGAATATAGGGAGGGATAAGAAACTGGAACCAAAATGCAATCTGCCATAAATAGTAATAAACTGCTACTTATCCAATACTTATTGTGGGCCAGGACTATGTATATATATTAATAACTAACATTTATTTAGCACTTACTGTGAGCCAGACACTTCTACGCACTTGGCATGAATTGTTTCATGTAATGCTCACAGCAGTGCTATGATACAGACCCTAAGATTATTCCCAGTTTCCATCCAAGGAAACGGGAGGAGAGAGGTTTAGTGACTTGCTCAAGGTCAAAGCCGGGTAACCCTGCTTGAGCACCCAGGCTCCAGCGCTGTATGTGATCTGTTACTATCGTCAAGGACTTTTGAGAATACAGAGGCCTAGATCACTTAAGGGACTTGTCTGCAGTCACTAGGTGGACACAACTTGAGCATCCTGGCCCACGTGACTGCTGACTGTATTCTTCCCACTGTGCTATCGGCCAATGAGTTTTAATTGAGGAATGTAGCTTTATTCTGTTCACTGACTGTGATGTGGTCAAAGGCATAAAATCCAGGTATGAGACTGAAGCTGATCATCTGTTGTTTGTCCAGAACCCTCCAGTCTTGTTAGCTTTCATCTCAGTCCCAGTGACAAACTTAGAATATCTTTGAGCTAAATGTGAAAGATGTTCCTTTTGCCACTTGTTGATTAATATTCCTTGAAAAAGACTTATTTCCATATGCATAGCCCAAAGAGAAATGTCAGCGGTTAGACATACTAATCAGAAGAAGGCTTTGTGTTTTAGTAAAGGTTAATTAAGACCCATCAATTTTTTTTTCTTTAAAACATTAAAGTAAAATAATGTAATTAGCTATTTTTTTCCTCTCTACTCCCAGAGGGCAGATGTAAATGTTCTACCTAAATGAAGCTATTTATTTAAATTCACCCAGATTTCTTTGGAAGTTTTGTACATCTTTCTTCTGCCATATCAGCTTAGAGCTACAATAATTTAATAAGTTTTTCCTAGGGTGAAATTGGATGCCCTTTATCGATCTTACACTGAGGGGGCATTCAATTACTTAATCTGAAGTGGTATATCTGGGTCTCTCGATTACAATTTTGTTATAAACGGCTTGCTAATGATGTTCAGGGTGCATAGGTTAATAGGGGCCATCCTAGCCAGGGCTGGGTAATTGAATGCTTTCTATTTTGGGACCAGTTATGTGATCTCTTACAGTGGTACTAGGTTCCCACAATTACAGCCTGCATCCGCAGGGCACCGTACTGAGCCCAGGCTGGGGAGCAATCTCACTGAAATGTATACCTGCGAACTCTGGTTTAATACCTGAATGGGAGCGCCAAGGGTCCTGTCTCATCTGAGTCCACTGGCACCAAAATGTGGACATTCCAGACAGGTGAAGTGCAGTGATATCCACGGCTTATTTCTTAAGAAAGAATAACCTGAGTGTTAGGTTTCGGAATGACTGTTCTTGGGATAATTTGTGGCATATGGAAAAGGCCAATCCAGGAAAAAAGGAGCAACCCATTTTCCTTTCAATCCAGTCACATGAATTTGATTTTTCTTCACCGAGTTATGTTAGTTCATAGTTATATTTATTTTAAAGATCTTTTTGAAACCATATATAGTGTGCATCTATGTATTTGGACAAATACAAACACTCTTTGTGTTTGGACAAATCCTAGCCCTGACCCAGCCTTCCAGGCCTTCCAGAGTCTGGTCCCTGCCTTTTCTCCCATCCGTTTCCCCTGCCCACACCTGCCCCATAGCCCAGCGGTCTGCTCTCCTGGTGGTCCCCATGGGCTTTGATCTCCAGCTTCTCTTCTTCATGGGGTCTTTACTTCCCTGATCTCCACGTAGCTGGCTTCCTTCTCATCATTCAGAGGTCCCCTCCTGAATTAGATCTTCCCTGGCCATCCTCTCTACTCTATCTCCCCTTCCGCTAAGGCATCAGCTCTCCCAGGGGGTGGAAGCCAGGGATGCTGTTAAACATCCTAAGTGTACAGAACAGCCCCTGACAACAAAGAATTATCCGGCCCTGGTGTGGCATTGAGAGCTCCCGTTCAAGGGTTTCCTTGTTTTCTCCCTTTATATTTTCTTCCTACCCTTTATTAGCATCTGAGATGATGTTATTCATTTGTGACTTTTTATTGTCTGTTGCCCTGCAGCCCCTAACTCCTGGTGGAATATAAACTCCAGGTGGAGAAAAGCCCTCCCTGTCATGGTCACTCCTGCACCATTGCCGTCGAGGCTGACAAGGGTGGCCTGGAAGCCTCCAAGCTCCAGGTCCTGCACTTACAAAGGCTCACAGCAATGTATTCACCTGGTTATATGGCTGTTGTTTTTATTTTTATTTATTTACTTAATAAATTTATTTATTCATTTTTTATTCTTGGCTGTGTCGGGTCCTTGCCGTGGAGCGCGGGCTTCTCATTGCAGTGGCTTCTCTTGTTGCGGAGCACGGTCTCTAGGCGCGCGGGCTTCAGTAGTTGTGGCTCGCGGGCTCTAGAGCGCAGGCTCAGTAGTTGTGGCGCACGGGCTTAGTTGCTCCGCGGCATGTGGGATCTTCCCGGACCAGGGCTCGAACCCGCGTCCCCTGCATTGGCAGGCGGATTCTTAACCACTGCACCACCAGGGAAGCCCTGGCTGTTGTTTTTAATCAAGTATTTGACATACTATACGCTGGCCGTATGTTTTGATGGAATTTGTAAGTGTAAGATTTACATTTTTTTCCTCCAGGAGAGCACCCCCGGGGTTTTTTCCCACACCAACAAAATCTCCAACTCTTCAGACACCAGCTGGGTGTCCTACAATTCAGTTGAATTCTTACAGTAACTCCCTGGAATTAGCACAGACTTCACGGGTCAGGGGCTCAGTCCTCTGAGACTGCCCCCACTTCAGGCCCCAGTCACAAGTCTTGGGTCCCCAGGCTTACCTACACTTCTGTCCTAATTGGCTGCAAATTCAGAGGTTCCCACAGCCCCCTCCTCAGGTTCCACAATTTGCCAAAATGATGCACAGAACTCAGGAAAGTGCCTTACTGACTATTACAGAGGAGATGATACAAGAACAGCCGGATGGAGGAGATGCACGGGGCAGTCTGCGGGAAGGGTCTTGGACCTTCCATGCCCTCTCTGGCTGCACCACCCGCCCAGCACTGCCATGGGCTCACCAACTAGAAAGCTCTTGGAATCCTGTCATTTAGGGGGTTTTATGGAGGTTCCACTGTGTAGGCACGAGTGATGAAATCTTTGGCCATTGGTGCTTAACTCAATCTCCAGCCCTTCTCCCTTTCCTGGAGGTTGGAGAGGCAGGGCTGAAAGTTCCAAGCTTCTAATCAAGGTTTGGTCTTTCTGGCTAGCAGCCCCATCCTGAAGCTGTCTGGGGACCCCAGCAATAGTCACCTCATAAGCATAAATTGAGGTGTGATTGAAAGGGGCTTGTTATGAATAACAAAAGGTGTTGTCCCTGTCATCCCCTATCACTCAGGAGGTTCCAAGGGTTTTAGAAGCTCTGCGCCAGGAACAGGGGACAAAGACCAAATAGGTATTTTTTGTGACATCACACCCCCCATCACATCCTGGTTTCAGGCCTCCACACCGGGACTTGCATCTCGGGCAGTGCCCAGTGCAGTCTGCCTTCAGAAGGGATCTGGTGAATCCCAGAAGGGATGAATGAATGAATTATAGGAGAGTGTTTCTTTGAGGCCCTTAAGGCATCTGGAATTGTCTCCCCAGTTCTCTGCTCCCCGTTTTACATTTAAAAAGTGAGACGTGGAGTGGGAGGTCTGGCTGGAGGGTGCAGCCTGCCCAGGGGACAAATCCTCTGGCTCACCACGTCCCAGGCCTCTCGGTTGAGACTGTCAGCGTCCCTGCCTACTCAGGTCTATTTGTTTATTTTGCTTGTCAAAGGAAACCTTTGTTCTTGTCGAGGAATGTTTTGCCCATCCTGTTGGGTCCAGATTTTGTACATTCTTGTCTTGGAGCTTCAAAGACCATGTTTGGAAAAAAATTGAATTAGGCCTCCTGTAGCCAGAGAGACAGAAGGGTGCGACTGGCTCCTCGCTGCGATGCTGGTTGGAGCCTCATTTTAACCCCACTTGGCTTTGTTTTTGGCGTGTGGAAAATGTTTTCCTGGCCTAGTGAGGGGGTTTCCAAGCAGGGGAGCTTGCCCTGTTGTTTCTTCTGTTGGGGAGAATTGTTTGTACCCAGTGATGGGTCAGGGGTGGTTGAACAAGTTGGGGGCAGAGGTTTGAGCCTTGAGGTTCCCGACACGTCCCTCCCATTGCTCTCCGGGACGAGCGGGTGGCGGAGCCCGAGGTGCTGGCCTGGTTCCGGGGCCGAACCCTCCCACAGCCCCTGCTCCTCTGCGTTTCTCAGAACTGCTCTGACCCGCATCTCAGCCTTTACTCACTGGCATTCCTCAAATTGTTTCCTTGAGACAGTAGTGAGAGTTCTTTGGCCAATTATGTTTTGGAAACGTTGTGTATTATATTCTTCTCCTGGGAAAAGTCCTACTCTAAAGAGGTCTGTGTAGTTTGGTCCATCTCACCTTTTCTCCAGGTAATTTAAGCACTGAAGACCTATTGACAACACGCAGGACATTTTGTGGAAGACATTTTAGGAAACTGCTTGGCTATTTCTTGGTCATTGTGTTTTGACAAAACATGGGCCTTTCGGTCCAAGGGAAGGGAATATTTCTGCTGGTGAGTTCTGATTGTTCAGCCTTTCAGCCAATATGAGAGGGGGCTTAACGCAGGGTTAGTTAATATCACCTTCTCTAGGATTGTTGGAGGAGTGTGTGTATGCAGAATTGGAGGTGAGTCTGCCACCCTTGGGTCATTCTCAGGTGCTAAGGAAAAATAATGGGATGGGATCACCCATCCTTGATTCCACTTCAGATGTTCTCGGCATTCATTGACAATTAAAAACATAAGAGTAATAGTCATTGATGATGCTATTATTATTCATGTTATCTACCTTTTATGGGATGCTAAATATGCGTAGGCATTATGCAAAGTCTTCACATGCATTAGCTGATATAGTACTTGTTACACACTTGAAAGGGAAGTACTTTTTATCCTACTTTGACTGGTGAGGAAACCAGAGCTCAGAGAGGTTATATGGCTGGCTCAAGGTCACATAGCTAGCTTGTTAGCATCGTTCTACCACTGCTGGAAACTAAGTAGGTCTCCTTTTTTGCTCTTTTTACAACATCCACAAAGAAGTGTCATTTGGGCAACAATACATTTTATAACCGCAGGATTCTATTAATGGATTTTGAAGATTCATGTTTTCCCCAGGATGATGAAAGTGAAAAATTGTTTTAGGGTCTAAAGTGTTTTGTTGCTCAGGGGAATAACTGCACGTTGGATTTAATTGCTTAATTACTTAAAGTCAAAAAAAATTTTTAATATGATACATTCTACTGAAGGAGAGATTCATTTCAGTGTTTCTAAATTTTCATTAACTTTTGCATCCTAAACTAGTCATAAATGTTAGCTCTAGGTTAAGAGACTATTGTTGCTACTGGGAGAGTAAAAACCATTTTCTCTGCCTGCTCCCACCCTAAACATCCTCCTTCTTGGGTTTTTTGTTGACTTAACAGCACTGACATTTCAATTCATCCCTCAAATTCATAGTGTGACTGTGCATGAATCTGAGAATGACTGCAAGTCCTGGGATAGGGGGAATCCAGTCACTTAGATGTGTCAAGGCAAAGGCATTACAGAATATGTGGGTTGTGCAAAGTAGGAGGTGTTTAATATGGTGCTGGTGGCGCTGGTGTTGGGGCCGCATTTGGAGGCAGAGACTGAGCTCCAAAGCCAAGCACCAAAGACCCGAAACCTCTCCCTTTATCCTATATGATTTTCTGTAACTTGCTTGTGACCCAGCCGGCTTGGCTAAAATTGAGAAGTGGAAAAGAAGCGTGAACGTCTCTCCTTGGAAGATGGTCCCAGGGTTATTGCTTTCATCACATAATGTAATAATAAAACCTCTTTTCTTTGTGTTTTAGGTAATCTGACATCTTAAAGATTTTGAAGAGGAAACATTTCAAAGGAACACAGGCTGTAAAAGAAGAAATCTTCATGGACTCTGTGTGGATGGTGCACCAATCCATCCTTCATTGAGGCCATGAGCTCTTCTAATCCCTTGGGTGTTCCCATGTTCTCCAGTGAGAACTCCTCCACTTCATTTGGTGCCATGGGAAAAACCTGAAGGACAGGAAGAATTGCTCCCGACCTTGTGGCTTTTTCCAGGATTGCAGTGGCTCTTACAGACCATGACAATTGGAGATCATTCGTGTTGTCTTTCGGAGTCGAACCAAAGAACACGCTTCCTCATTCTCTGGTGTTTTAGCGCCTGATCATTTTTATATTTGTTTCTGTTGCTCGTGCCTTTCAACCATCTTATGTGATCACGAGACGTCCTTGAAGTTTTCCAGCACGACTTGAAGGCATCCGGACTCCTTGGGGGCTCGCCCATGGCTCGGCGGGCCAGCAGTCCAAGGGCATTACGATGAGGCACTGCATTAATTGCTGCATCCAGCTCTTGCCCAACGAAGCACACACACAGCAGGTCAGCTGCCGAGGAGGCCCCCATCACAGTCGCCAGGAGTGCCCCATGTGCAAAGGAGAAAACAAAATTGTGTTTCGAGTGGACGGTAAGCAGATGAACTTGCTTGCCATTCTCGAAGTGAGGGCTGAAGGGAATGAGAGCTGGAGTGGGTTTTTGCGCTTCAAGAAGGGGAAGCGATGCAGCCTCGTTTTTGGATTGATAATAATGACGTTGGTGATGGCTTCTTACATCCTTTCTGGGGTCCACCAAGAGCTTCTGATCTCATCGCCTTTCCATTACGGAGCCCTCCCCAGCAATCCCAGCTTGATGGACGGTGAAAATCCGAGTGACACAAAAGAGCATCATCACCAGCCCTCTGTAAATAATATTTCGTACGTGAAGGACTATCCAAGCATTAAATTAATTATCAACAGCATCACAGCCAGGATTGAGTTCACAACCAGACAGCTCCCAGACGTGGAAGATCTCAAGAAGCAGGAATTGCACGTGAGTAGCCTGGTGCTCATCTCTGTGGACTGATTCTTAAAGAATTGCTGCTTCCTTTCCTGTCACCACCTTTGGGAAGAAAATGACCAAAACTTTCTCAAGTGTAGCAATGGTAATTTGACAGCCTTATGGATGAGAGTTCACTGGGAGGTCTGTGTCCACGCTGTTAGCCCAAAGAAGGGAATTCTGTACTGAATGGCGCAGTAAGCAATGTTGAAGGACGCCCCTCCTAATAATTCCTTTCCGGGACTTTTTGCTTGAAATGTGGCCCTGGCAGTTAAAGTTGCTTTTGTAGATCACCGTCATCTTGTTTCTAGTCTGTCCTAATCACGGTGTTTGCCTCTAACGGCCATTTAAATATCCAACTACATAGTCAAAAGTTCCAACTCTTTAATTTAGTTAGATTGCTGTGTGTGTGTGCGCGTGTGTGTGTGCGTGTGTGTGTGTGTGCAAGATAAATCATGGTAGAATGGATTTTGATTGAACTTTTATTTTCATTCTCTCCAAATTTTATTTTTATTTGGGGTTAAGGAAAAGCATGCTCATTGGCTGTTTACCAAGTTTTGCTTTGTTTTAGTATTTAGTCATCCTCCAATAATACTTCCAATGTGAACGCTGTAATAAGTCTCAGGACAGGATCATGCTGTGGACAGAATGCGCTTGTGCTAATGTTTTCCCCTCGGTGCGTCTCTCCCCCTTTTTGTCTTTTTGACTGCAGATGTTTTCAGTCATCCCGCACAAATTCCTCCCCAACAGCAAGAGCCCCTGTTGGTACGAGGAGTTCACGGGGAGGAACACCACCGACCCCTACCTGACCAACTCCTACGTGCTCTACTCCAAGCGCTTCCGCGCCACCTTCGACGCCCTGCGCAAGGCCTTCTGGGGCCACCTGTCCCACGTGCACGGCAAGCACTTCCGCCTCCGCTGCCTGCCGCACTTCTACATCATCGGGCAGCCCAAGTGCGGCACCACCGACCTCTACGACCGCCTGCGGCTGCACCCGGAAGTGAAGTTCTCCGCCATCAAGGAGCCGCACTGGTGGACCCGGAAGCGCTTCGGTGCGTGCCAGCGTGGTCCCCGGTCCCCGTGGCGAGGGTGCACGTGGGGGGTCTCTCACCAAGCTCGGTGCATCTGCCGCCTTCATCCAGTCGCTCCTTACGCGCACGTCGGGGTCGGGATCAGGGGTCATCGTCAGGTTCGGGGTCACGGTCAGGGTTGGCGTGGGAGCCCTGAGACTGACCCGAGCAGGGCTGTGCGAGGCCCCAGGAGGGATGCAGGGTGGGGAGATGGGAAAACACGCCGAGATGCAGCGATCAGACAATTCTCTGGTTTAGGGATCCCCAGGCAGACATCCAGCAGGACCGAGCACCCAGCTCCCGACCACCCGGTGAGCATGCATGGAGCGGTGTGTAGGGCGAGGGAAAGGGGGCAGCTCTTCTTGTTCGGAAGGGCACACGCAGCACCCGGGAGTGGTGAGTGCTGGCCGGGTGGACGTCTATCGGGGGCTGTCCGTCCAGCTCCCAGCTCCGTGCTGTTCCTGCTAGAGCGCGGCACCCACACGCCCACCCCCGGAGGTGGCAGGAGAAAGAAAGATGGCTGCATGAGCGGGGTTTCCGCTTCCTGCTGGTTCATCCCAGGGCCCTGAGCCTGTCATTGAGCTGCTTCGGGCTTCTTTTCTCTGACCTGACCCTTCGGCTTCGCAGGGTCAGAATGAAAGCCCCAGGGAGATAATTCTGGGAGACCCTGCTCACAGCACCCCACCCCTTTCCCACGGGGTTGGCATGCAGGCTGCTTACTGCTGGAGCCACCCGTCCGCCCTTGGGTCACTGTTTCCTCTCCTTAACCTTTTCCCTTCTGCCAGGAGACGTTTGGTCACTGGAGCTAAGGGATGACAAATGCCAAAGTTCGGGAAGCCCTCGAGGGTGATTTCTGTGCAAAGGACCTAGGTTGCTTGGAAGGGAATTTTGAAAGTTTTTCTTAGTACAGCCTAAGTTGAGACCAACTCTTAATGTGTTTCCCAACAAACGTTTGACTTAATCCCTTTGATGTTCCTTCTGGAGTGAACAGAAGCGTAAATGTGTCTTTTGTGCTTGGCAAGGGCAGCTGTGGGAGCCAGGGTTTCTCTACTTGTCTGAAGAGCGGCCTCCCCTACACAGCTCACCATTTTCCCCCGTGAAAACCAGGTTCCCACTGGCAGAGGAGAGAGAGGCACAGGGGCATGTGGGCCTCTGGAGTCTGGGCTCCAGTGTCACCTTGAACCTCTTGCTGTTTTGCCCCGGATGCTCTCTCTCCACTTTCCATTAACCTTGGTGGCTGTGGTTTAGGGCAGTGTGTTGTCAGTACATTTTCAAGTGAAATGTACCCACTTCTGGGGCAAGGGCAAAATTTAGGCTGCATGTGGCTGATGCCAGAATAACCCAGGTGTCCGTCCGGGGACCATCGATTCCCCTTATTGTTTGGACAGATGGACAGACTGCTTGTTGGAATAGAACCTCAGGAAGGTGCTGGTCGGACCTGGTGAAGAAGACTCATCTGAGCTTCAAAGGATGCTGCCCCTCCGATGGGCTGCCTTTTCTTTTGATCCAGTGTGTGTATCCTGACACCATTGCTGCCCCGCCCCTGGGGGGCCTCACCTGGTGCACATGTTAACCAGCCCCAAACTCTCTGTCCCTCCAAGTAGACTCGATTATAGTTCTTGAACAGGCATGCCAGCCTTTCAGTGGCTACCGTGCAGCTTAATGGTGGTGCATTCCACCCCTCGAAGTGCACGTGGGTTAAAAGATCATGGCCCATTCACAGACGGCCCTCCCTCTCTTGCAGCTCCTTGGGCTGAGCCTTGGCTGCTGCAGCTGGGCCCTTGGACCTTTCCATCCCCCCGTGGTCACTCCCCGGCAGCCATCAGCCCAGCCATGACAGCTTTGTCCTAACTCCTGCTTCCTGGTTCTTGTAGGAATCGTCCGCCTGAGAGATGGTCTGCGGGACCGCTATCCTGTGGAAGATTATCTGGACCTCTTTGACTTGGCTGCACACCAGATTCATCAAGGACTGCAGGCCAACTCTGCAAAAGAACAGAGCAAGATGAATAGAATCATTATCGGTATGGCTTCCGTGTAACTCCCGCGAGGGCCCCACTGCTTCTGCCCTGGGCCAGGCCGGGCTTCACTGCACCTGCGAGCATTTGCATGATGCCTGCCGGCAGCTGCTGAGCGTGCACTTCCCCGCTAGCCATCACTCTTACCCCCGTGTAAAATGTTCATAGTGCTCGTGCAACTTCAATAAAGCAGAAATGTTTAGTAGACTGTCTAGTTCTGTGGAGACTCAAGCATACCTGAACTGGCTTTTTGAAAAAGTTGCCATTTCTTTGCTTTTACTTGAAATAAGCTTGCATGCTTGATTTTTTTTCATGATACACCCACCTGAGTAAGTTTGGTTGGGGGATCATGAATGTAAAATGAACCAGTTAGTCATCAGTTTAATTCTTGTGGCTTTTGTACTCCCTGGCCGCTGGGACCCTGCAAAGACGGAGGTGGCCTCTCCTGAAATAGACGCCGCCCTATTGCATCGTGGGTGACTAACTGCTGTTGAAAAAGCTTAGGCCTTGTGAAGCTAATGCCTTTAGACATTCAAAATGAGGTGGTTTGATTAATAGTCATTTTTTAAAAATTTACAAGAGTGTTTTATAGAAAACATATCTATTCACTCTCTCTATTGGATTCAGCTTAGGAGAAGACATTTATCCACTTACACCTCTGAAAGGGAGAAATCGAATCACGTATTTTGCTTAAATTGATTACCTGAGGCAGTGATCTATTTTTTTATTCTCCTAAATCTGTTATATTTTGATTCTCCAAATTCGGTGACTATATTAGTGACTAAAAGGAATTGTAATCAACCATTTGAAAGATGGATCTTTACTTAACTCCCATATCCAGGGGGACAGGCTTACATGCCTAAGCCCCAATTTATTTATTTATTTTTAACTCAAAGAAATCAAGTCCTAGGAGCCGGATGAGATCACACCCTCTCACCCAGTGTGAACTGGCTACTAGCTATTTTCTTGCAGCCTTGAATTCTAACACCCCAAATTACAAATCTTAATCAATATTTGACTGTGACTCCCATACCATATGCCTCTGGGAAAATCTCATGTTCTTAGGAAAGAGCTAAAAATATGCATCCTAGGGTCAGGAAATAGAGCCTAAGATAATGAATGAAAAAGGAAGGCTTTAGTTTGGTTTCCTAATTTTATTTACTTCTGGATTTAGAAATGAAAACTAAGGAATATATCTACTGCTCTGATGTTTACCTGAAGCAGAGTTTATTGAGTTTTACGGTAGATGGAAAGCTGGCATCCAGCTCTGATCGTGCCACCAGGCAGCTCTGTGCCATGTGACAAGTCGGTCTTTGTGTTCATGAACTCAGTCTGCTCATCTGTAAAATGGGCTTGTTGGACCAGATCAGTTCTGGGCTCCTCCCAGCCCTGAAATGTGATTTAACTCTGCTTCAGCTTCTTTCGTTAGATCCTTGGTAGAAGCATACTGGTCTTTTTTCATCTTGGCTGATGGGTCAGAGAGGGTCTTGTCTTAATGGTCTGGGCTAATGGCTGGAGTCATGAAGGACTCAAGTGGCTGGGTTCTCTGGGCTGGGGAAAGGCCAGAGAACCTTTCCCCAGCGCAGAGAAAGGCCCCTGCCTCTGCTCTCATGGCCACCCGGCTCTGCCCTGTCAGAGTGCTCACATGGGGCTCTGATTGTTTATTGAATTATTGATCTTCCCCTAGATTGTAAGGTTTGAGAGGGAAGGGGATTGTCTGTCTTGTTTCCGGCATCTATCCCCAATGCCAAGCATAGTGCCGGGCACATATTAGACACCAAATCAGAGCTTTCTGCCTGGATGGATGAAGGATGAATGAAGGAAGGATGGATAGATGGACGGGTGGATGGACAAGCATAGAACCAGTTCATTTATGGGACTGACAAAATTTGTGCCAACTTAGTTTTAGATACTTCCCTTGTCCTAATATTCCCTTATTCATTGTGAGTAGAATTTTCAAAGGACTTCTGATTGACTTGTTTTTTCTGTATTCTATGGTATTATCTCTTAAAAAAAATAGAAAGAAAGATCAGAATAGTAATGCTCACCTGGACACGATTGCACATCCAACAGAATAAATAGGGCCCTGCTAACACTCTGCATTACTGTGATGTGCTCACCACTGATCAAAGAGACTTAGTCTTTTGGCTCAGCTTTTCACTGAATAAGTGACTTGGAGATGTATCATATAGTCCCATGTACCATGTTGGGAAATCGAATGTATAATTAATTGATTGATTTGTTTTTCTTTCTAAATCTCTGAAGACTGTCCTGAAAAAAAAAAGTCAGGGAATTGGTTCAGTTATCTGAGACAGAAATGTCGAAATGTCTGTGTCTTGGCCTCTCCACTGTCCTAGAATGTGTGTTTAACGTTATCATGCTTCATTCACACAGACTGTGATCAAACGGGGGCTAGAACCAGCTTCCTGTTCACGCAGTCAGCACTGAGTGAATGCCACCTGTGTGCAGGGTGACGGGGTGGGTGGGCACGCAGGACCGAGGTCCCATGAGCCTTCCTGCAAAGCCTTCCTCTCGTTTGGTCTTAGAGTGTGCACTGGGACTGACCCTTGTGATTTCAAGGGAAGATCGATGCAGATTGCATGCAGTTTCCTAATGAGAAATGGGGATAAAAACAATGCTGGAAGCAATAACTGTCATTGAGAGGGAGAAAGGTAAATGATCAGCGAAAAAGGCCACCACAGCAATTTCAAGGAGCAAAATTATTAATCCAGAAGTTCGGATCCCCGAACTTCTCCTTCATCCCTGACACTTTCTGAAGGGAACCATCTAGGACAATCTCAGCGGGCCCTTAGAAGGCCACAGAGCTACGCACCGTTAGCAAAGTTAAACATCGTGAAATTGGGAGGCCAGATGCTAGTAGCGGTTTCTTGGCACATCCTGGAGAGAGGAGCTGGGAGGAAGAGGGATGCTCAGTGTTGCGTGGATCACCTTGATCTCCAGATGGAGGTCCTGGAGGGGAGGGGGTGACACGGCGGCAGAGGGTGGTCATCAGCCTCCTTTTCCCGGAGCCCCGTCTGCCAGCGTGGCAGACCAGCTCACCCGCTCGCACCTATTTAAGAAGGTATCACAGCCAGGGTTGGCCCCTAATTCAGGCTGCTCTGTGGGAGCCCGTAACTCAGCACTGCTCACTCGTTTTCTGTTTCCAGGGGAGGCCAGCGCCTCCACCATGTGGGATAACAATGCCTGGACGTTCTTCTACGACAACAGCACGGATGGTGAGCCCCCCTTTCTGACCCAGGACTTCATCCACGCCTTTCAGCCAGACGCAAAACTGATCGTCATGCTCAGGGACCCCGTGGAGAGGTGAGCAGTGTAGATTTTTCGTTTTGGGAAAAGAAAAGGCAGTTCTGAAGAACAGTCTTCCTTCTCATCACAAACAAGATTTTGCTGCTGCTGCTGCTTCTTTTTTTAAAAAATAAACAAGCTTAACTTGCAATGTTACTGCTATTTCTTATGTAAACATTATTCTTGGGGCAATCTTCACTGCATCTAAACAAACCGAGGATTTTTTTCTTAGCCATTTTGACCCTGGTCTCTGGGCCTTCAGCCTCGGCCGGTCTGACCTCGGGACATGCCCCTTGGGTGATGTCCGGCCATGAAAAATGCCCTTAGAATCGGGGATATCGAGGTTCTCCGCAGGGTTTAACTCCTAGAATTCCTTGTCTCCCGACCTGATTGATGCCTTTATCCTGTTGGCTCTGAATGTGCAAGCTCCACCTTTCCTTGAGACACCAAAAGGCAGAAGACGACAGACAGAGCTGCTTTGTTGTAGAGAACAGGAGCTGCCCGGTGTGAATGAGGCCAGGCTAGCACGGTATCAAACCGAGGGCTGTCTGACGGTGGCCAGGCCGGCACTGGGTGATGCTGAGGTCACTGACGACGCCTGTGTGGATGGCAGAGTCTTAGGGCTGCCAGGACCTTAAAATCATTTAGTCCACCCCTCCCCCCCCCCCCGCCCCCACCCCGACCAGTATCCCTACACCAGAGATAAGAGGCTCCAGTATGGTCCAGGAGTTCCCCACCCAGGATGGCCAGTCCCGCTCAGACAGCTCTGAGAGAGCATCCTTCCTGTTTTGAGCCCAAGTCTGTCTTTTGGGAGCATCGACACTTCAGACCCATTTCTTCCCTACGCAGACCATGTCTAATCCTTCTAAATGGGAGAGCCTGCCAGATATTGAAGACGGTGGCCATGGCCTTGTGTCTTATTTTCCTTTGAGCTAAATGCCTCTTGTTATGGGTTTAATTAATTAATTACACCCTCGCCCACAAAGATGTATGTGAATGTGACCTTGTTTGGAAATAGGGTCTTTGCTGACGGACTCAGGTTAAGATGAGGTCACATTAGATGAGGGTGGGCCCTAATCCAAGAGCTGGTGTCCTTATGAGAAGAGAACATTTGGACACCGAGACCTGCAGACACAGGGAGGACACATGTGAGGACGCAGGCAGAGGTTGGAGTGATTCTGCCAGAAGCCGAGGCTGCCCGGGGAGGCCGGCAGCCCCAGCAGTGGGACACAGGCCCAGAACAGATTCTCCTCAGAAGCCCCAGAGCGAACCGGCCCTGCTGACACCTGGATTTCAGACTTCTGGCTTTCAGAACTGTGAGAGAATAAATTCCTGCTGTAATAAGCCACAAGTTTGTGGTAGTGTTACAGCAGCCCTAGGACACTACTACCCCCCAGTTCCTTCCTTGGATGGCATACATTCCTGGCCTCGTAGCCTTGCTGATGATGACAATTTTAAAAACACCTGTAATCTCCCACCCAGATAGTCATTATTTTTATTTTGCTTAGTTTCTTCCAAAGTACTTATCTTTGTAGATAAGTGTAGTGTGTGTGTGTGTGTGTGTGTGTGTGTGTGTGCGCGCACGCGCGTGTGGTGTGTGGTGTGTGCAGCTGTGTGAATATGCAGTCTTACATCTTGCTTCTTTCATTTCGAATTGTCGATTTACCTCCTTGTCCCCCTCGTGGCGTCTCCGAATGGCCCCCGGGCACCACAGTCATCTGGCCAGAGAGCTGGATGGCCCTTGCTCCATCTCCACCCCTGCAGCCCTCCCGTGTCGCACCGTGGGGCCTGTCTCGATGCTGCACGCGGTTCCTCGCTGCCCTCTGCATCTCCTCCAGCCTCGGGGATCCATCGGCTCTGCTGACGAGGCAGCCCTGACCTCGGAGCAGCTCGCCGCGTCCTACCTGCTGGTTCCCGTACCTCGGGAGGCAGGCATTTGGCCCTTCTGCTCCGGGCGTGGGCTGGTCCCCCTCGGCTTGAGAACACTTGACACAAACCAGCCATGCTCTTGTGTGGACATGATTACATAACCGTCAGCCTTGAAAGGCCTGGTGACTAAGTGACCCCACGCTGCCCACTGAGGTGTTTTCACAGCTGCTCTGCCATGCCCCCCCCCCCCGCCCCCGGGCCGCCCCTGCTGCAGTTCACGAGGCCGGAACATTCTCTCTCGGGGGTGCTCGCTGCTCACCCAGTGTCTTCCTGTCACATCTCCCTGTTCCTCCTTCTGTGGGAGGTCACACTGCCTTGACTCCAGAGGGCCAAGAGGGTGAAACTTCAGCCTCTGTCACTCCCTGGGCACAGAGGTGGGAGCCTTGGGGATGGGGCGCTCACAGGCGTGGCCGTGGTCGTTACCGTCTGCGGTTCAGCCTGGGTGGGGAGGGAGGGCGAAGTGTGGCACCGAAGAGGGAAGGAGCTCCTAGTCGGGGGTCCAGAAAGGCCGTTCTGGAGGAGCTGAGGCCAGGCGGGGTTTTGAGGGCTGTGTAAGAGTTTGCCAAGTGAACAGAGTAGCAAGGTGGTCAAGGGGAAGGAGCGTTCTGAGTAGGGAGAACGGAGAGCACAAAGGGAAGGACCGCGTGTTCTCTTGGAGAGTGGGGCCAGCTTCCCTGAGTGTGTCCCTTTCTCCCCGCAGTCCTGATTCCACCTCTGAGGACACACGCACCATAAAGGCGAGCTTTTAATAGGTAGGGTCGTCATGCTGCCTGGGTTCAGACACTGAGTGGGGAGCTGGACCTGCCTGACTCTCCTCTCAGACCCCAGCCCGAAGTCCCCCTTTTAGAAAGCTCTCGGGCCCAAGATCGCATCCTCTTGTTTCCTTTTTTTTTTTTTTTTAAGGAACAAATACTCTATTTATACCAGGAACTGAAGGTTCTTACCTTCCTGGTGCTCACTTAACAGAAAGAGTTCATCAGTTAAAATGTTCATTGATTCCCAGTCACATGCTGGGCACCGTGCTTGGTGCTGAGCAGACATGTGTAGGTGCCTGTCCTCCAGGAGCTGCACTTTGTCAGGAAAGCGAGACATTGACTCTCATGATGCATGTGATGGTACCAAGGAGAAGGGCAGGTTGCCATGGTGACAGCCTCATCAGGAAGCTGACCCAGTCGTGGGGTTGCCTACTGTATTTGTCATCTATTGCTGCGTAACAAATCACCCAGAAACTTGGCTGCTTAAAACAACACACTTACTATCTCACACTATCTTCTGTGGGTCAGAACCTGGCACAGCTTTCCTGGATCCTCTACTTCAGGGTCTCTCCCAAGGTTGCAGTCAATGTGTCACCAGGGCAGGACCTCATCCGAAGGCTTGACTGGGTAAGGATCTGCTTTCAAGCTCGTGTGGTTGTTAGCAGAATTCAGTTCCTCAAGAGCTGTTGGAAGGAGGGCCACCGTTCTTTACTGGCTGTCGGCTAGAGGCTGCCCTCGGTACCTTGCCACTGGGCCTCACCAACATCAGAGGTTGCTTGCTCCATCAGAGCCAGCAAAGGAGGGAGCTGCTACCAAGTTGGAAGCCTTCATCTTTGGTAATCTGAGCATGAGAGTGACAGCCCATCACCTTTGCCACGTTCTCTTGATGAGAAGCAAGTCACGAAGTCCAGGCCATAGTCAAGGGGAGGAGATTACAGGGAGTGAATACCAAGAAGTGAGGCTCTTGGGGACCATCTTAGAAGTTACCTCCCGGGACTTCCCTGGCGGTCCAGTGGCTAAGACTCCACGATCCCAATGCAGGGGGCCTGGGTTCGATCCCTGGTCAGGGAATTAGATCCCATGTGCCGCAACTAAAAGATCCCACGTGCCGCAACTGAAAGATCCTGCATGCCGCAACTGAGACCTGGTGCAGCCAAATAAATAAATAAATAAATAAATAAATAAATTTTTTTTAAAAAGGAAGTTACCTCGCACACCTCCTTTGCCCATGCTGCTCTCTGTTCCTCCAGGAAAGCACACCCTTACAGCCGGAAGAAGAGCAAGTACCAGTGTAGCACCATGTGTAGTGGCAGGGCCCGCACACACATAGGGGAGTTTGTGTGCATGTGTGTATTTTCTGTGTGGGTTACCGACAGTAGCAGCTGTTCTATTGCTTTTTAAACATTTCTAAAAGTATGTAACAATAGGAATTTCTTCTTTTTTGAACCCCGTGACTCATGGCCTGTCTGAAATGACTGGCTTATTTCCCATACCAACCAGAAAGGATGATAAATTCTGGGTGGTTAGGTCACTCTTGAAGAAACAAACACTTGGGACCCAAGTTCCTATTAGTCTAACTGGGTCCTGTGCCGTTAGCCACTTCAGCCATTCCGTGACCTTGCACTTCTGCAAGTGGGAGATTCCCTGAGTTGCTTGCTGCCAGTGGGATTGGACCAAATTTTTCTTTCCTTCTACAGATAGGCTCGGAGAGGAGTGGGGAGAAACCTTTATTTCTAGTTTTAGATTGACATTTAGCCTTTATTTCTATAATTGATCAAAGGCAGAGGGTTTGAAAATGTTGGAATTGTAAGCAAAATCAAATCAATCCCTTTAAAGTTTCCAGAGGAGGTTGTAAACAGCAAGTCCATTTATTTTTCTGGAGGGGAAGAGAGAATAGTGGAAAGCGGATGGGATGGTTCTTAGGGCCAAAAGGGCCAGCCAAGAATTCCTGTTGCAAGTTTCTCTATGTTAGAGATAACGACACTTTAAAATTCAAGTTAATTAATTTTAATTAGGCTAAATCGACCCAGTTAATTAAAAAGAAGCCACCAATTACAAGCAGGATTTTCCTTCATTTCGTTCAGTGCTTAAGTGGAAAAGACTTATTTTCAACAGTGCTCACACTGGCCTCCTGTCTCTTCATTTGTGAGACGGTTGATAGAGGTTGACTCTTAATGCAGAGGTGGTTATCTCCAATGTAGTTCATTCAAAAGGCATTTGGAGAGTGGTCCTGCACCATCGGTCATGGACTTCACCGTCTCTGTATCTTGGTCTTAATTCTGGGTGTAGTCTTGCCGCAATGCACGGAAATGACCACCTCAGGAGCCTTTGGTTTTCACGGTTAATGAAGGTAAGTCAGAAGGGAAGGAGAACTCAGCTCCATTAAGGGTAGAACTTGATTTTGACCCAAATGTTTTGAGCCTTGGAACCTAAGGAGTTTTTTTCTTCCTCTGCTTTTATAAACTGATTTCTTTTAACAACTGACTGGTCTGGTTAAAGAATTATTCTACTTACGGTGATAAACTAGGAATGGAAGGAATGAGGCTCTAAATGAAATGCATCCATTTATGTACCGTTGGTCATTCAAACAGAGAGTAATGAGTGGGGATGAACCTTTGGACTAGAACCTTGAAACTTTCATGAATTTCACTCCATCTCCAGAGTGGCTGGTGGGATGTGTGGATGGTGAACAAGGACCAAGGATCATTGTGGTAGAGAGACAGCCTCAGGGACCAGATGGTCTGTATTTGAACCCCAGCTCTGCCACTCACTGGCTGTGTGACCTTGGGCAAGTTACTCAACCTCTCTGTGCCTCATTTCCTCATCGGTGAAATGGGGGAAAATAGTCCTACCTCTAGAGTTGTGAGAATTAAATGACTTAATATGTGTAGCATGTTTAAACACTGCTGGGCAAATGGTAAATATTATATAATTATTAGGTATTATTGTTAGGCCACATTAGTGGCAAATAATAACAATAACCAAATTGAGCACTGATGTACTCATGAGACATTTATTGAGCACCCTTGGTATGCTAGATGCACTGCATAGATCGGAGAGCAAAGGCCTTCCTGTCTGCCCTTCTGCAGTCTTCAGTGGAGGGGTGGGAACCTAGCATTAATTGATCACTTACTCCACCCTGGCTCTGTGCTAAGCCCTTTTCGGGCATCGCCTCCTTTGAACCTTGCAAGCAGGTGAGAGGGCTGTCATGATGTGTCGCAGGTGAGGTGTGCGGGCTCAGTGGGGTTAAGTCACCTATCCACCGTCACCTGGTTAATACGTGGCCAGACTGGGATTCAATCCCATGTCAGTATGACCGAGGATCCAAGCTTTCCACCTCCATCGTAGGTCAGTTATTGGGATGCAGACTCTGAGACAGCATTTTGTGTGCAGGAGGTTTATGAGTGCTTTCGGGACAACCCCTGTGAGGGGCGACAGGGCAGGACTGGCAGAGGGAGGGGTCACAACAGAGGTCTCAGCCAACTGCATGGGGAGCTGTGCAGCTGAGATGGCCCTTCCGCGAGGCATCTCCCACCCACCAGCCATTGGCTGTGTCTGACCTGGGGAGGTTTAACCTCGGGTGGGGCAGGGCTTTTCAGTGAAGGGACTGAACTGCGAGCCTTGAGCAGGATGGCTCCCCACTTTTGCAAAGTTCTGTGAGCAGTAAGGATGCCAGGCTGTGTAGGTGCCTAAGCCTGGACTCTGCTCATTCACTTATCTCCATATCAGTGACATCAGGATGCTGACCCAGAGCAATAACCAGGTCTCGTAGGAGGGAGCTGAGCCGGATTGAAGCTTCTGAATTGCCGTGGACCTCTGACTCCGGACGAGAATCTCTATTGTGACTCAGCAGGTGCCGAAAACCTTCTCCAAACAGCCCAACTTCTCCAGGTCTCTGGAAGCACCGATTTAGTGCCAGAGACATGTTCTCAGGCAGAAGAGGAGCTCTGGCACTCCAAGGCCGTGAGATGTTTTCTCTATAACAGATTTGCACGAGGATTAAAAAGCAGGCTGTTCCTTAGCACCGACAGATTGATTTTTAATGTAAACTATCTCAAAGGGAGATTAGGAGAGCTCCCCTGTGGGCAAGAGATGGAGTTGCGGGGTGTAGGGGCGTTGGAGTATAAAGGTCGTGAAAACAGCCACAGATCAATTTCCGGTCCCCCCCCACCCCACCCAGGTCCTGCTCTCTTCCCTTTTCCCGCTTTAAGACCTTGGAGGATTAGGGATCCTAAGCAGCCGTCTTGAGGAAGACTGTTGTGGAGCGTCCTAAGCTGCTTGTTAATTTCCTGGTGAATTCAGGCATTTTGCTTCTCAAAAACTGCCTGTCTGGGTGTCACTGACACACCTTTGTATGGGCCCTAAAAGTGGTGTGAGGTCACTTTGATAGAGCTGCGCTGTGAGCCGCCCAGGGCAGGGAGAGGGAGCTGGCCGGGCCCGGGCTGGGGCCACTCACCCTGTTCTCTGAAAGCCGTTCAGGAGTGACCGCCTGGGGAGGGACCACATCTTGTTGGTGGGAGAAAAACCATCGTGCTGAAAACTCCTGTGTGTGGAACGCTGTTTGTTTTTTGGGGAAGTGTTTACAAAGTCATTGGCAGACCTGAGTATTCCCACATGGGTGGTTTGCAGAGGGAGGTTCTGTGTGCTGAGGAGCACTGGGAAGAAGAGCCCCCTCAGTCTGCAGAGATTGGAAGGTGATGCGGGCACGGAGCACTGACTCTGGGCCGCCAGGTGGAGTTCAGGGACCTCTGCTACCCAGAGTGTGGGGCTGATGAGTGAAGGCGGCCCATGTCACGGCCCGGCCAGCCTGGGGAGTGGTGGCCATAGCTCTGCAATGAGGTCCGCTACCTGGGGATCTAGATCTGGCTTCGCTGCTGCCTTACCCGGGGGTACCCCACCCATCCTCTGTGCGCCTGCCTTTCCTCACCTGTAGAGACACCTGGTATCGGGATCACGGGCGCATCAAGTGAAAGTGGTTTGTGAGCCGTACCGGGCTCGTAGGTAGAGAGGATGTTGGCATTGCCTCCATCTGTGGATGTTCACCAAGGCCCCGTAATTGGATGTTCAGGGAGAAATGGGGGGGGACCCAGAACCCCTCTCATGCTCAAGGGAAGCAGAAGACCTGGCCCAGGCAGCCCCCATGAACCGGAAGCTTTGCATCCCTTTGGACCTTTTTAGGCCCAAACCTGTATGTTCTTCTGTGGCAGAAAATGAGCTTCATCAGTGTCATCCCCAGGCACAGCCTGGGTGACTCTAGACATTTCCTCCAAATAAGCTGCTCTGGCCAGTCCTGCTTCATTGTTCCTCGTGATGAGATATGTTCACGGTGTGTGATTCAGTGGACGAAAAGGCCTCCTTCCCAGCTACATTAAAGGGTACTTTTTCCTGTAGGATAAATAAATATAATCATTATTGATGACACCATATCGGAGGTCGGGAAGTGATCAATCAGTGATTTGGATATGGATGCCAGCAAATGGAGAGTAATGTCGGGCTGCTCCGGCTGTCACTTTGGTAACCACGTGTACGTGACCCTCCACAGCCGCGGAATCCTGTGCTCTCACGGGGGGGGTGGATTAGAAGATGTGAGCGAGCCCACGCTGTGGGGCTGCTCATGATGAAATGTGACCTTTCACACGTACGTGGCTGGCCGGCAGGTGCTCCGGGAACACAGGGAGGCCGGGGCGAGCGTGGCCTGGGGTGAGCCCATCCAGCAGCTGTGGCCGCCCCCAGCCATCCACAGCTTCAGCATCTGCCCCGGGTCTTTCCTCCAAGCACGGCTCCCTGAGACGGCCGAGGGGTGAGTGGAAGCCAGGAGAGATGGCGAAGCTCCAGGCCTCTGACGGCCTGCACTTGGCTGGGCGGACCTGACCCTGAGGCTCGAGCTTCTGCGGGCCTCTTGGACTGGGGGATCCGAGCGACTTCTGACCCAGGCCCTCTGGGGACTGACAGGTGAAAGCCATCAGTCCCTTTGGGGTGATGAAAATGTTCTGGAATTAGGTGATGCTGGTGTTTGCACAAGTTTGTGCATTTACTAAAAACTACTACATCGTTCACTTTAAAAGGGTGAATTTTACAGTGTGTGGATTATCTCTCAATTTAAACATGGTATGAACAAAAATATCACAAAAGCAGGAGAAACCCGCCGCAGGGGGTGGTCTCACTGAACAAGTAACGCACGAGCTGGAACCTGCAGGGGCCCCACCTTGAGGGAAGGCCGATCAACATGTACCTTGTCCTCTCAGAGCCAAACGGGTAAAATCGAATGAGCTATTTGCAGTGACCAATGAATAGTAGCTTACCCAAGTGATGAAAGATCAGGAAGTGAGGACGGAAATTGTGACAGGTACCTGAACCTCTGTTCGTTGTTGCTGTGATTTCTAGATGCCCAGTGCGGTGCTCCGTGAACGCATTTGCTTTTCCCGGTCGCGCAAGTGCAGCTTCTCCTGTTCATCCTGAACGTTTGCTGCTCTATTACACGTGTAACTGCTTTTCGGTCTCCTGTAACTTATTGAGTAGTTCCGTAACAGAACTGACTCTTGCTTCCAAATCACTCTGCACCTAAAACAATAAAATCTTAAAAACAAACAAAACCCCCAGAGCATCAGCTGGCTAGTGCCCCACTCAAGTCAGCTGCTGATTTGGCTACATCCCTAAACTATGAGGCTGGGCCAGGTCCTGTTGGGTCAGTGGGCTTTGGGGTCAGGCAGGCCTGGGTTGGTTTGGGGCCAGCCCTGAGGCTTCCTGGGCCGCATGACCTTAGGAAGCTCTGTAAGACTGGTAACGACAGTGCACATCTCAAAGACTGGTTATGAACAGGGAAGGAGAATACACATGCAGTGCCGAGCACAGGGCCGGGGGAGGGCGGCCCTCAGTAGCCACGAGCAGGCATGCGGCGGGTGGACACCAAGAGGATTCTGGGAGCTGAACCTGTACAGCACTCGAGTGAGCCTGGCTGGAGGAGGGGCCCACGGAGTAGTGGTTGCCCCTGTTTTCCGGATGATCAATACACCCATCTCTGCTCACCTGGGCTCAGAGCAGTGCCCTGTCGCTGTTGGGTGAATTCAGCTGTGACCTTGGGGTAACCACCAAGATTTTACATGTTGAGACCTGCAAGCTCACTGATGGCCACTCCTCTGTTCCCTTGGGAAGAGACGCAATCCCTTCCAGAGGCAGCAGGTGGAGGGAGCCCCTGCCACATCCACTCCCCTTCCCAGCAGTGCTGGGGTCCCGGGACCTCTGCCCTGCACAGAAAAGGCGCCTCACCCCCACGAGCAGGCCTGCCGTCCCAGGGCCACCCCAGCGGCCTTCAAAATAACTGCAGCACAGAGGCCTGGAATGTCTTTGGACTTATATTTGGAATTGCTGTTGGAAACAGTTCTGGCCACATATAACACCCATCTGTTTGGGAGGGTTTGAGAGTCAGAAAATGAGGTGGTTCCGCAGGAGGGGGGTTGGCAGCACCAAAACTCAGGGCTGGGGGCGGGGATCAGGGTCAGCTAGCCCTCACCCAGCCAGGGAGCTCTCACCCCCTCCAGCCTTGACTTTTGCCGCCGGGGCCGCTCCCGTCATGCTGGGCGGGATCAAACCAGCCTTTCTTCCTGACCCTTCTACCTAGGGTCAGTCCTTCAGGGGTCTGGGACATGTCTTCTCCCAGCTCTGAATACCCTTTTAGCTGTTGAAGCTGGCACCCTTCTTGCTGAGACCTTCTTCTCCAGATGGAACGTCCCCTTCCCCCTTACTGTTTGTCAGCCAGCACTGAAGGCAAGTGTCCTTTGGGGCTGGGACCTGCCAGGGTGGAGGAGAGCAACACCCCCCCACATTCTCAATGCCGTACCTTTATTAATGTTTCCCGAAGTTGCATCAGTGTCCCTGCAGTTTTGTGAGGATTCATTATATACTTATGTCAACTAAACCCCTTGTGTATTTTCCAGGTTGGCCTGTTTCCCCTACTTCATCATTGTACAGTTGGTTTTAAAGACTCAAATGTGGACGTTTAGGCTTATTTCTTTACATTTCCACTTGTCACATGAGTGTGCCTGTAACCGAACGTGGGGTCCAGCTGCTTGCCTCTCAAAAGCCAATAAAGAGGCCAGGTTGGTGGAAGGGAAAGTTTGCTTTATTTTGGATGCCGGCAATCAGCGGGGTGGGGGAGGGCGGACGCCTGTCCAAAGGCCGACTCCCCCCTCCCCCGACAATCAGGGGCAAGAGCTTTTATAGACAGAGGGAGGGGGCTGCATGCAGAAACAGCACAGCCAGCTCTGACAGTCATCTTGAAATTGGTCATCGGTGGTCTGACCAGCATCATCTTGATTGTTTTAAGTACAGTTAATCTTCAGTTCCAGGGTCGGTTTGTTCCCATTTTCCCGAGGCCAGTTCTCGGAATTGTGGCAGCTTCTGTCGTGGCTACAGTCTTGTCATCATGTAGTTCACGTCCTCCACCTGGTGAGGGTTTCAGTATCTATAAGACAGCTCGCAGGATACGGCTCAGAATATGATCTATAGCCCTCGAGGAGGAACTAAAGGTCCTTGACTTTGCTTTATGACTAAACCGGTATTATTTAGTCTGTTGGACTGTTTTCCTTTGTTTCTGCATTTTCTCATTTCTCTGATTAACCTTATTCTTCGGCTACAGTTTTTCCACAGACCAAAGGCAGGCGGAGGGCACGGGGCGCAAGGACCATGGGGTGCCCCTCCGTTTCACGCCTACTCTAGCGTTTCGAGGTCCGTTTGGATACTTATTCATGATATATTTGCTGTCCTTCTCAACGTTTTCTGAATGGTTTTAACCCATCCAAGTGGCTTGCACTAATCCAAGGTCATTATCTGACTCTTTTTCTCTAGTTGTGGGGAAATCATAGTATTGTTTATTGAAGACGTTCTTACGAAGCACCAGCCTGATTCTTCGGGAGGACCCAATAGTGCCCTCCGCGAAAGTAAGGGTCCTGTTCTGCTTTTCCTCCTTCATATTTCTCTGTGGAAGAGCTGGCCACGTGGCCATCGTCCTCCTGTACACACAGGTCACTCTTCTAGGGTCTCAGGGTGGGAGAGAGGGCTGGCAAAAATGACTCCTCAGGAATCTGGGTTTAGAATCTGGACTAGTTTCCTAGGAGATCTTGTAACAAATTATCACAAATTTAGTGTCTTAAAACAAAAGGAACTTATTCTCTCACGGTTCTGGAGGGCAGAGGACAAAATCAAGGTACTGGCAAGGTTAGTCCCTCCTGGAAGCTCTGAGGGAGAATCTATTCCATGGGCCCCCAGCTTCCTGTGGCTTCCGCAATCCTGGCATCCCTTGGCTTGTAGGTAACACTTCAGTCTCTGCCTCTGTCTTCACATGCCTTCGCACCATGTGTGCCTGTCCAAGCCTCTTCTTATAGGGACACCAGTGCTTGGATTTAGGGCCCACCGTAAATCCAGGATGATCTCATCTGAAGGTCTTCAACATAATTAGGTCTGCAAAGACCCTATTTCCAAGTAAGATCCCATTTGCTGGTACTGGAGGTTAGGACTTGGGCATATCTTTTGGGAAATCTATAGAATCCAAATGGGAGAGGGGGAGGGGAGAGGTCCCTGCTCAAATAGGGCATGAAGGACTTGTTACAGACATGCATCCCAACATGTGTGTGGGCTCTAGGAAGCCCACCACCCACCCTTTGGGCAGATCCAGGGTCCCTGGGGGACTGAGGGGCAGGGGAAATCTCCCCTCACCCTCCCGAGGAGGTGGGCCTGGCCATGAACCTGATTCACAAAAGGTGGGGTCCTGAGTTCATTTCACTGTACCCCAGACAGATGACAATCAGTATTCTCACCCCGGTGGGCCTGGGCTGGCCTGGTTGGACCATTGAACACGTCCCAGTTTGTCCCCTGGAATTAGTTCTTGATCTCTAAAGAATTGTATGGAAAGATTCTTCATGAAGTTACTCTTCTTCATGAAGTTACTATGTGTTTAAAATTCAGCCAGGTTTAGAGGCTCTTGTTTTATTTATGAGCCACACGCCTACAAGAAATGTTATTACCACAAAATAAACTCAGCATGGAAAGCTTGAGCCGAGGGTTGGGTTTTTAAGTGGCAGTTTACGTAATAGAATTACAATTCTACCAACGAATTTGGATAGCTGTGTGGGAGACCTTGGTAAGAACTCTGGACTTGGACTTCCTATTAGGTACAGATTTTGATGACAGTTTGAGAGGCGTCTTTCTTGGGCAAAGTCGTAATATCGACGGCACTCATAGGAAATGTGTGAGCCAGAAGAAACCCCCATCAGACCCATTGCCACAAGGTGCCCAGTTGCGTACAGCTCAACTGCACTTTGAGGTCCATGCAAATCTGGTTTTGGCGTTTATCCATCAGCTTTTAGATTATACTGTGACCGACCCTGCAGTGACAGGTGCCGTGTTTCAGTCTTGATGGAGGTCCTGTTTTTGAAGGGGGAAAACAGCACAGCCAATGTGGGGGGACACTTGTAATGGGGGGACAAATGTAGTGTCATCTGGGTCCTGTATTTGGGTGAACATGGATCTGGGGGAGGATCTACTCACCTGAGCATCTCTAACGACTAGTCTTGAAGCAAGTCCTTTTGGAGGTTCGGCTGACCAGGCTGAGATGTACGAACACTTTCCAGTGTGTGTTCGGATTCTAGGCAATCTGTGGGCAGATCCCAAACATCTCAAGACCTCTCAGAGGTGTCCTCTGTGGACACTGGCAGTGGATGATTTCTAAAGGGCCGTGTAGAAGGCACTGTGCCAAACGCCAGAGGGGAAGACAACCTGGTCCCTGAGAAGCGCTGCTCTTGTTAGGAAATCATTGGAAACGCCTACAGCTGTAGCGAGAGGTGAGGGGTGCTGGAGAAGGAGTGTTTGCGGCTGACCTGTGCTCCAAAGGCGCTGCCGTCTCTGCAGGGGTGAGGTTGGCTGAGTGCCACGGACGGAAGCCCTGGGTGCAATCAGCGGTGCACATCTACAATCCCCAGACCTGTGGGTACCTAATACGATTTGCTGAATTTCCTTCACTGGACAGAGGGAAGCTGGGTTGGAGAAGTTGGGGGAATAGAAAGTATGGAGCTGAGAAAGAGAGAAACGTGACACCACAGAGCAGGGAGCCAGTCTGAATCAGCCTGGTTTCTGGGCAGCTGGGGGTTGAGTGTGAGTATAGGGTGTCAGGCAGAGCAGTGGGGGGCCCTAGGGGGTATGCATTGAAACAAAGGGGTGGTTTTTGAAAAGCAAAAAAAGATAAAGACTTACCCTCTCTGCCTGCAGAAACAGAGGAGAAAAAGGCATAGGAAACTCACAACAGAACTCAGAAGTTCTGTTAATGTAAGAAATGACTGGGGAGTTCCCTGGTGGTCTAGTGGTTAGGATTCGGTGTTTTCACTGCTGTGGCCCGGGTTCAATCCCTGGTCAGGGAACTGATATCCTGCAGGCCACGTGGCGTGCCCCCCCCCCAAAAAAAAGAAAAAAAGAGAAAAAATTACTGGGTGACAATGGAATAAGGTTTATATTGGGCTGCTGTGTATGTACTGTCGTATCTACTTTTACGGATGTTCAAAATTCCCCCAAATTAAATAATTAGGGGAGTGCCGTAATAATAGATATATTAACTGATCCCATCCCATATGACCTGATACATCTATGTTTTTAAAAAATACAAAATATGCAGATATATATTTGAGTGTGCACTGAAAATTTCTGGAAGGATATATAAGAAACTGATAACGAGGGTCACCCCTGGGATTTATATGGATTATCTTGTTTATACGTCACGAGGAACGCACAATTAGTATTCCTGTTTTACAGACGAATTTAATGCTAGACACCGCCTCCCCCCTATGACTTAGAGTACGGGAGAGAGAGCGGGCCTGGGGATCAAAAGTTGAGACCACAGGGGAAATTGGGGCCAAAAACTTTAAAACAAAGCTGTGCTCATTACAGTGTTGTAACTTGTTTTGTTTTACTTTTTGTTTATTTGATATAAGAAAAGAATTATCCCACGGTAAAAGAAAGTATCTATCTGTAATGTTGAAAGTCCAGTAAAATATACTTTCAGAAGATTTGTGGAAAAGAAAGAAAGAAAGAAAATTACTCTGACTCGTGTTAAAGAATGGTAAGGCAGACTTTATTCAAGGCTGTAGCAGTAGGTGTAGGGACCACTGTGGTCGGGTCTTGCAGTAGGGGAAGGAGATTGTGGTCAACTCCAAATACAAGGAAGAGTGGGAATTTATAGCCAAGGAGGATGTGGGTCGGTGGATGGGAAGTTACTATGAAGAAACAGCAGGGGTAAGGGGGGGGTTTGGCTAAACCGACCTAGCAGGATTCTTGTTGAAATGGGGCGATACAGAGACCCACAAGGAAGTCTAAAACTCAAGGCCAAGTTGGGAAGAAGGTTCAGAGGAACCTGAGAATAGTTTGGTCGAAGAGAGACACTGTCTGCTCCTGCGTGAAAGCACTGTTACATACGTGCGGTGGGGTTTGTGTGAACAGATCCGTGTGTGTGGACACACGTGTAGGCCTACAGGCCTCTGCCTGCGTACATGGGGGTATTTTTACACTGTGTTAAAAAATAGGTCCCTATCAACCTAGAAAGATACGTTTCGTAATTTTTGTTTTAACGTTCAGAGTCTGTGGTAAGGGCTGGGAATTTCACGCGGAATTGTGATACGGGGAGAGCGACAGCTGTGCCGTTATTACTGCCGCCGGCAGAGGAGAGAGGAACCGGAGGGGACGTAAAATTTTCACGGCCTCTCTCTGCTGTTGTACGATCTTCGTAATCTGGTGTTTCGAAGTTCACTGTTACTGTGAAAACAGCCGCGGCCTGAGGCGCCTAGAAAGAACCAAAAAAAAGAAACCACAGAAACTACGGGTGGCTTGTCTGGGGCCAGTGTAGCCTTGTCTGGGGCCAGGAGAGCGGGTGGCTCTGGAAAGAGTGAGGGTGTCCAGGGTGGTAGGAAGTGGCTCTCTGCCGGGGGGCGAGAGGAATGGTTGTGTTTTAATGAACCAAATGAGGTCATATAATCGCTTGTAGATTTCCATTATCACTCAAATGGTGAGATTTTACATTCCCGATGGTAAAAGATACCCATTTGTTTTATTCACAGGTTGTACTCAGACTATCTCTACTTTGCAAGTTCGAATAAATCTGCAGATGACTTCCATGAAAAAGTGACAGAAGCGCTGCAGCTGTTTGAAACTTGCGTGCTGGGTTATTCACTGCGCGCCTGTGTCTACAACAACACTCTTAACAACGCCATGCCTGTGCGTACGCGGAGGGGCTGCTCGGCGGTTATTATGCGAGGGCATTGTGCATCGGGATTTTAGCATATAAACAGAGAAGCATTTTAATGTGCAAATGCCTCTCCCCGTGCCTTTGAGCGGTGGCTAATGCAAAACAAATATTCATGGATGTAAAAACTGTAAAAGCTGTTGGACCCTTTCAGCTGGCTCCCTGCTTTCTCCTGCGCCGATCTCCCAGTTACAATGCTCTCTCCTCCCTCTGCGAAAGAATGAGGGCGCATTTAGGAAGATTACTATTTAGTGAGGCTCCGAAAGCACACCCTGCAATTAGGATTGGCAGACCAACTCTCTGATTGTCTTAAGAGCGTTCTCTCCAATGCTGGATTGTTTTGTTGTTTTAAAAACTTACCCACCAGTGACTTTCAGTGCTTCTCCGACAGGGTCTTAATGGAAACATATTTTCTATTGATCCCTTTTTTTCTTTGTTCTTGTTCGCCTTCAGGAATATAGCTGTACGTTTCTTGCCCCCCCCCCTTTTTTTTAATGCAAAAGAAGCTGTTAATGGTGAATTCAGTACGGTTTAGCTAAGGGATGGTTTTCTGCTGCACAGCACCTGGGGTTGTCCTAAGTGCCTTTTCAGCAGGTTTGCCGCAGTGGGTAAGCCTTCTTCAGCGAAGCTAATATGTCACCTGCCCCGGAGCGTGGTTCACAGCCTTGCTCTGCTGAGCGTGCCATGTGGTGAGATCTGCTTGAGGTGGAGGCTTGGGACTCCCCAGGTGCGGTGGGGTTCAAAGTCAAGAGGGTTCACCCCCTCTTCCTCATTATCTAGGCCATCTTATCTGGCAGGATGCACAGAGGCAGTAGGTAGGATTCCAGGCTGTCCCGCTGGAATTTATAGTTTGGCAGGGAGGATGCACACAAAGGATCAACACAGAATCTGGCTGGGGGTGTGGGGTAGAAGGAGTGGCCTTTGGAGCCAGAGGGTGGTGTGGGTTCAGTTCCCACTCGGGCAGCTGACTCTGGGCAGTTGTCTTAGCTTCTCTGAGACTCAGTTGCTTCATCATAAAATGGGGTAATAACACTGCTTTACTAGGCTGTGGTAAGAGTTGGAGAGTGGTAGTTCATTCGCGTGTAGGGGGCGAGAAGATAATCCTTTTCCTCTACCCATCTCAGGTTCGTTGACCGGGGCCCTGTAAATTAGACTGATGGAAGATAAACAAGAGAAAAGTAAACAGAAGTTTATTAACATGTGCGTACGCACACATGCACATATACACGGGAGCCCCGGTGATGAGTAACTCGGATGGGTGGTTAGAACTCGGGCTTGTATAGCGTCTTAACAAGAGAGCCATAAATATGTAGAGAAGTGACAAGACAAAGGAAAAGGACTTTGACTTTCTAGGGTGGCAAGTTGTGGGAAGGCAGATGTATGTGGGAGCCCGTGGTCAATAAGGGCTAGTTTTAGCAAGGTCTGTCATGTGGACTCCTTTGGTGCTGTCTCCAGGCTGATCAGGGTCTAGAGTTGTCCCCAGTGATTAACTTCTGTCCTTCCTGCTAGAGAGAGGACGAGGGGCACCTTGCAGGGCATCATCTTGTTCAGTCCTCTCCGTTTCCCTGAAATCCAAGCCCATTTTACAGATGAGGACACAGAGGCTCACAGAGGTTAACTCTCCCACCCAGAGTCACGTAACTTGTGATGGGCAGGCTCAGGGTTTAATCCCAGGTCCCATGGCCTTTGATGAGACTCATGGCATTTCCACCTTCCCTAGCTGGCTCCTAAAAAGGAGGGTTTGAACCGGCAGGAGGCATGTGCTTTTTAATTCAATTCCATGTTTTGCTGAGGATGACGAGGCATCTCTGGTCAGAATGAGACCCCAGGGCAGGATCAGTGACAGGATGGCGGGCCCATGATGTAATGCGGATCGCCGTGACCCTTCGGTCCCTGGAGAGCTCCTGCACAGTGGGAAGGGCCAGGCAGGCGAGAGTGGTCGGAAACCCTCCTCTTCGGGGTGAATCTTCATTTCTGGGATGAGAGAAGCGAATTTCCCTCCAGCTGTGAATCCCAGCTCAACCACAGTGCAGGGAGGCCCATCTTTTTCAAACGTACGTGGAGCGTGGCGCTACCCCGCTTGAGACCTTCCCTGCCTTCCTGTGGCCCCTGAGTGCACGAGCCCGCCCTGCCCCCCTGTCCACTGCTGCTCTCCGGCCATGCTCTCTCCTGCTAGGTCCTCTCGCCTCAGAGCAGGGCTTTGCAAGGTGTGCTCCCTGGACCAAGAAAATCAGCCCCCCCGGGAACTTGTCAGAAATGCACTCTCAGGTCGAGCCTCAGACCCCGGAATCAGGAGCTTTGGGGGTGGGCCCATCAGTCCAGTCTGTTTAACAGCCCTCCAGGTGGGTGTGTTGTGCGCTTGGCTCGGAGAAGCCTGGTTCCAGAGCCTTCCACACTCCCCTCCCCGACACGCGCTTCTCCTGGTTTTCACAGGACTCCTCATCCTTCAGGTCTTGCTTTAATCTGACCTTCTGTTCTCTCTCTCTCCACACTATTCATTTCCCCACAGCATGTGTCACAACTGGCGATTATAGATAATTGTTTCTTCACCATTTTAGCTCTGTCTCCACTAGATTACAAGCGCCACGTGGCCAGGGGCCACGTCTGTTACATAGCAACGTCTCTCCGTTGCTTAGCAGGGTACCTGGCGTGCAGGATGCACTAGATTATTTGCAAAATGAATGAATGAATGAATGAATGGGGAGTTTGTGAAACTAGTGGAGAGGCTGGGTAGAGAGTTCCAACCAAATCCCTAATGGGGACTAAAGAGGTTCGGCATGTGCCTGCCAGGGGAGACGCTGCACTGGCTCCTCAGCTGTTTCCCAGCACGGGGGGGGACAGGCCCCAAGCGCAAGTACCTGGCTTCAGGACCAGGCTCTGGAGGGTCTTCTCCGCTGACCCTGGGCAGGCAGGACCCCGCACTCCCTGGGCCTCGGTTGGTTTTTCCATCAAGAGCCGGCTGAAGCAGGTAACCTCAAAGGCTTCTCTCCGCTCTGGTGTTTTAAAATTTTAAATGTATTGGGCACTTCCCCTCAATAACCTTTTTATGTTCATTCCATTTTGATTCTCTGGCCGATACTGGGGAAGGGTACGGAAAAGGTGTTGAGCAGGCCTGTCTTAGGTTTGTTAGTAGTGATGCTGCGCCCAGAGGAAACTGTCACTTGTGGTGAGCGGCGCTTCCCTTAACTGGTAAGAGGGCTGGGGGTTGGAGTGAGCCAGAAGATGGAGTGTTCAGGGGTCCAGGGGAGGCTTCCCCACCTCTCTTCCCCTGCAGAGCCCCCAGGGTTGTTCCCTGCCTGCCCCCAACGGCCCCTCCGCTGCCGGACCAGCCCTCCTGGGAAGGAAGACTCAGCTGCTGGAGGCCTGGGCCAGTGGAGGGGGCTCTCCTCACGAAGACACAGACACGTTTCAGGGAAATACTGTCACCCGTGGACAGGTGCAGGGACCGCTGCAGCTACTTAAATCACCCTCATCCTGCCGCAAACTCCCAGCTCCTTTCCTTCTAGAAGGTTCTGAGTAGCAAAGGCGGGTTCCCTGGAAGATATAAAGCTCATCAGGCTGGTCCTCCCTGGGAGGGGCCGGCCTGGGAGCCTGACAAAGAACCGAAAAGCTCTCGATGACTTAACAAGGAGACGTTCTCATAGCGGGTTGTCTGTGTTGGAGGCGACTCGTGTATTTATTTCTGAGGCTGGCACGTGCTCATTTTCTCTTTAGCTCTGGCCCAGCTTGACGTCTTTTCCTGAGCTGGTGTCTAAGGTAGTGACAACCTGAGGACTGTAGGCAGCTAATGAATTTTGGAGACAGCTTCTCCCCTCTAATTGTTTTTCTTCCTCCACCACCTCCCACACAATTAGAAAAACAATGAAATAGAGTGAGAGTAGCGAGAGATGAAACTAGTGTCTGTACCTATTTTGTCAAGCGTTTCACCGTCTTATTGTTGCCACCGCGCTCAGTGTGAGTGTCTGGGCGCAGGCCACTTGCGGCTGGGATGATGGAAGAGTCTGGTCCCCGCCCTGGAGGAGCTCAAGGTCGAGCTGGGAAGGAGAGGAAGTAGGATGTGAAAGTGTCGGCTGCAGGAACTGAGACTGGGTGCTGGGAGGGGGTGGGCCGGGAGTCCAGTCAGACCAAGGACTTGCCCCATGCGGAGAGCCAGGCAAGGCCAGGCATTGGCGTGGGAAGCTCACGCTCAGAGACTAGAGGTGGGAGTGCCAGTCAGGGGGCTGTGACAGTGCCAGGCAGGCGCTGATGTGGCCTGAACAGAGACGAGACGGGGGCAAATGAGAAGCAATTGGGAAGACCACAGCGAGGCAGAGCCAGAGGCAGGACACGGAGCGGGGTCCCAGAGGACGCGGTGGGTAGGGGCAGGGGTGGGAGTGCTGGAGAAGGGGGGGCCTCAGAGCAGAAGGGGAAGGGCCTCTTCTTTTTTGGAGCCTCGCCAAGAGTTTAGAGCCCACTTTGAAGTTAGAGGGGGCAGTCCCCAAGACCGCTCTTCCTTCTGACACCATGTGCAAGTTGGGTGGAGTCCCCCAAACCACTGTCGGGTTCAGTAATTCACTAGAAGGAATCATAGGACACGCTGATGGCTGTTACACTCGTGGTTGCGGTTTACAGCAGGGAAGCGACACAGACTAACATCAGCCAAGGGAGGAAGTACGTGCGATGATACACGTAGAGTGTTGCCAACCAGGGAAGCCCGCCCAAGCCTTTGGTGTCCCAAGCACATCTTGAGGCTCCCTCACGTACGCCCTGCCTGACCGACCTTTACTGTCCAGTCCCTCCTGGAGGTCAGGCCGGTCGGTACTGCATGGCCCAAAGCCCCCATCATAACTCACACTGTTAGACTGTCCAGTGGCCAGACCCCCCCAGGCAAGCAAGATACTCTTACCAGGCAGGACATTCCAGGTGGCCTAGAGATCACCTCCCAGGAGCCGAGGACAAAGGCCAGACCTCTCTGGTCAGGTTAGTGCTTCACCACACATGCTTGCAGTTTGGCATGAGAGAAGGCACAGGAGGAGGACGAGGACCCCGACGTGTAGGCGGGAAGGGATGGCTTCGTACAGCTCTGCTTATACTGGGGTGTGCTCACACACTCAAGGTCGTGGGCGTCCGTGCGGCGCCGGGCATTTGGCTGTTCCCTCTCGGGGCTTGTCGCTGGAGCATTTGCCGCTGTTTCTGACGGCTGTGGTGCGCTGGGCATAGGAGCTGAGGCAGCCGGGATATGTGCAAAGAACATTCGCGCCATCGGTGGGTGTGACCTTGGCCTCTCCCTTCTCCCCACTCCTCACTATGAAGTGGTGTGGAGCTACCTACAGGGTTGACCTGAGGAGGACACGGGACCCTGAGGGTGGGAATCCTTTGTGCGGGGAGCACCAAACCCAGCATGGAGAAGCAGGAACGTGTGGCGTTTAAAATCCAACTTCTGAAGGTGAAGGCGGTTGTTCGCTGGGACGACTCTTCACTGTTGGTTTATAATGACGTGTGTAATGCGTTTGGAAAAGCGCCTTTGGTGTCGGAGGAATTACCCCTGAACTAACGCCTGCCTTCTTCGGTCCTAGGTGAGGCTGCAGGTCGGGCTGTACGCCGTGTACCTTCTGGACTGGCTCACGGTCTTTAATAAAGAACAGTTCCTCATTCTCCGCCTGGAAGACCACGCCTCTAACGTCAAGTACACCATGCACAGGGTCTTCCAGTTTCTCAGCCTCGGTATGAATGTCGCACTGGAGGCCCACGGAGCAGGGCGCGAGCTCCGAGGACACCGGCTCTGTGAGGCGCTCCCCGCGTCCCACGCAGACCCCTGAGCCGAGCAGGGTGGGCTGAGCCGGGAGGCCAGTTAGTACCTGTTTGTCAAGCACCACGTGCGCACGGGGCCTTGCGCGTGGTGTGGGGAGCCGTCTCTGGGGAGGAAGAGGTGGCCTCTCGTCTGGGAGCTCCCTCAGAGGAGGGAGAGGGGGAAGCCGAGGCTCGAATAACCGAGTCACTGGTAGAGTGACGTGGGGGAGGTTAGCGATCTCACGCTGGGTCCGTACACGTGACTTGGGGTCCCAGCCGCTGAAGCGATCCTGGAAGGGAGGGTGTGAGCTGCGCCTTGAGGATGGACAGGGTTTCTGGGCGCCTGGGACCGTCTTGCAGAGGCCTCAGGGCCTGGAGGAGGGGATGGACAGGTCCGTGCTTGTCTCAGCTTTGCTGGGAACCCCCGGAGGCAGAGCCATGTGGCTGGGTTTGGGCTCCTGGGCCTCTGGGGAGGGGAGCCTGCCCCCAGCCAGAGGAGACCGTCCCCCAGAGTCCTGAGTGGCACTTTGTGGCAGCAGGCCAAGTCGCTGGCCATGGTGACGGCTGGTAGAGGCGGGTACACGGGTGCAGAGTGCTTCCCCGTGGACGGCACCCAGGACCGCTGGAGAGGCTGGAGCATCCTGCACATTCCTCCCCAGATGCCCCCTGCGGCCCTGTCTCATGAGCTTGCCTGGGAATTTTGTTAATTGAACTTTTCCTGAAATCTGTTTGCTCGCCACTGGGACTCGGGACCCTTTTGTCATTTGATTTTCTTTTTCCTTTTCTTGGAGAGCTTGTAATGTGATGGAGTGTGATTACTTTTTCCTTTTAAGGCCTAGAACCATTTTTCTTTGATTTGGCCACCTGTAGACTCTGTCACATTCATGAGCTTGTCTTTAATCCCTGAGATGGACAGTAGGGCCAGTTCTGTTCCTTCCCTGTCACGTAACCCAAGGACACTGGGATGTAGTTTTTCTGTGCATGGGCTCAGGACTTCAGACTGATCCCGAGAGCCCGGGGCACAGAGGCCTGAGCAGTGGTCCTGGGGGTTAAGCCAGTGAGAGGCTTGCGGTCCTGAGGGCCGAGGGTGGAGGTGGCAGCCTCAGGTGGCAGCACCAGCTGGCCGGTTCCCGGCCTCTCCCCATGGATATGCCTGCTGCAGGTGGAGGTTCAGCCAGTGGGGGTCTCTGGGCACAGGTGGCCTCTCCCCTCCCCCCATGGCCACTTCACAGCACGACACACAGGGTGAAATGTGGCCCCATCACGAGGCCCTTTGCATCGGCCTGAAGTAGAAGCAGCGGGGGCAGACTTCCCGTGGCTGGTGAGCAGGAGAGGCTACGAGCAGGGACTGTGTGTGGCAGGTCGCACAGTTACCCAAGGGCAGGCTGGCTCCCGTTTACGGGCAGTTGGAAATGAAACTGCGCCCCAGAGTCCCAGCCTTGCTTCCAAGGGTGGGGTAACACACCGGACCACAGAATCTCTGCTCTTTCACACTGGAATTTCCACCTTCCACCCTCAGCAACTCAGAAATAGATCCAGCCAAAGAATTTGAACCTCCAAACACATTCTTACGGGAAACTCCTGTCTCAACAGGAAGCACGGCTGGGATTTTCTCAAAGTTTCTTTTGCCTCCTGCCTCATAGGCTCTTTCCTTTGTGTTCCAGGGCCCTTAAGTGAGAAACAAGAGGCCTTGATGACCAAGAGCCCCGCCTCCAACGCGCGGCGTCCCGAGGACCGGAACCTGGGGCCCATGTGGCTGGTCACACAGAGGCTCCTGCGGGACTTCTACGGGCCTTTCAACGCCCGGCTGGCGCAGGTCCTCGCCGACGAGGCCTTCCTGTGGAAGAAGACGTGAGGCCGGGTTCCCGCTGCCGCCATGATTTCCATGCTTTGAAAATCTCTCTTGGTGGGGAACCCTTTCGCTCAGAGCCTGGAGAAAACCCCTCCCCAGGCCCACGTTTATGGAAACCAGTTCAGAATTTCCTTTGTGATGTTAAACAGCCCGGCGATGGACCCTTCACCGAGCCTCGGATGGAGGCTGTTGGAAATTCCACTTGGGAAAGGGTCCCCTTGTGCTCCGAGAGTGGCTGGGGTCCAGGGTGAGGCCGGTGGGCGCTGGGCTGCGTGCCGGGAGGGAAGCGTGGAGTCTGGGCTTTGACAATTCTGAGTGGAGGTCCCGCCCCGGGGCTGGCCAGACGTACACTACACATTCAGCTTCGAAACCCTCTGTTTAGATCACTAACCTCATGTTGACGGAGAATGGAGGCTCTCATTTTTTTTCCCCTTTTACCCCAAAGTCAGCCCTTCCGTCTCTTCAGATTTAAACCCTGTTAACTTCACTGTTGACGAGAAAAAAGACACAAGTCGATTTTTGGTAGCACATTCGTGTCTCGGACCTCCTCCCCTTCTGTCCTTATGGACTTCACTTATGTTTAACAGAAAACGAACGCATTTAAAACAAACCACTTTCTACATTTCACTGGCTGGAGCTTTCTTTTCTGCCCCTTTAGATGTTTTCTCAAGGGTTTTTTCAGTTTCTAATTGGAATATAACTTCAGTTTAAAATCGGAAGGGAAATTTTTCCTGTTAATGCCAGACTGAGCACCTCGAAGGAACTGATGGAAAATCTGGGCATCTTGGCCCTCGCCGTGCATCTGAGGTCCTCAGAGAACTGCAGCCGTTTGAGGTTTTTAGTTCCGGGTGCGACAGGCTCCGTTGCTCTGCCTTCCTCCCAGGTGAACTTGTTATCACATTCTCCGCCGTGTGTGGCCAGAGGTCCTTCCTCACTCAACGAACTGCAGGATGCTCTTTTCTGATTCGGAAGCACAGCACATGAGCTATGCCTGGGCCGGACATGCTGTGCTGGGATTTGGAACGAGAATGCCAGGAGCTGTGTCCTTGACAGAACTTTCTGGGCCACTTGGCAGCCTGGTTTACTGTTGCATGGGCTGAAGGTCTTGCTGTTACTTGGAGGTGATGGGAAAGATTGAACACAGTCCTTGCACACAGCCCCAGGCGGGACCCCAACCAAGCTTTGCACGTGGTTGTCAAGGGAAGCTTCTGCGAATCAGAGCTCTCCAAGTCGAGGTGCCGGATGCACACCAGTCAGAGAGTGCAAATGCCTACACGCCCAGCTGCCACTCTTGGGAGTGAGGATTTGCTGAGTTATCCAGCCCTAGTGCCGTTGGAGATGGGATGCTCGGCCCATTTGAAGGCGTATGGAGGGCTCTGAATGGCACGGCCGGGCTGTTTCTGCTGTGAAGGAGCCATGGGCCTGAACACCCGCTTTCCGGGACAGGCCCCCGTTTCTCTCCTGGTGGCACTCGGAGCAGCAGCCAGCAGGCAAACCTGGCCTGAGCACAGGTGCCGTAGGGGACGTCGCTTGCATGTGCGTGTGTATTTATTTGCACTGCAGGTGCGGTGTGCGTGGGGGTGTGTGTGCGTCTCTGAGTGGGTTCCCTTCAGTTTTGTTGCTGATCAGCTTTCTCCGCTCTGGACACACCCCTTCATGGATTTCTTTCTCTTTCAGTTCGCTTGTCACTCCTAGCCCATATTTTTGCTCTTCGGCCCCGACTGTAATTACAAGGACTTTTCTTACGCACCCCTGTGCATGTGAGCAACATGTAGCGTAATTCTGCTTCTTACAGAAGTATTACTGAAAGTCTTATTTCCAATATTATTTGGTTTATTATACAAATCTTTTTATAGACGATCCCTCGGTGCCGATCAGCGCCGTGCAGACCCGGTGTCTCCAGGGGCCTTTCTCCGAAGGGCTGTCTGTCTGTCCCTTTGCTTTCCTCTGCTCTCTCTCACTCGAGGCCCCACTCTTGGTGACAGCATAGCTGCCCTCTCGAGCCGTGGTCCTCGAGCCTGTCATCCCAAACCAAAGCGAAACGGAGGATTTCTCACGACCCGGTCTGGAAGTTCCTTTGTGTCCCCAAAGCTGTGCATCGGGTTGTGTTAAATTGTACTCCCTTAGTCGCGTAAGGTATGTTAATGAACCACTGTTATGCTGTACTTTTATTAATATTGAACATAATTAAATGTGGACCCCTGTGACTGGGACGCAGGGGTGCATGCCCTTCCTCATAAGCCGTCAGAGCACTTGTGGGAGGTTTTCCGCCGTGTCCACTGTGTGTGAATGAACCACGGGGGTAGTTCTGTGTCTCACCTGCGTGTGATGTGCACCCGGTACGCAGGGGACCTGCCGCACGTGGTGACGGTGCGAGAGAGAAGAGCAGGCAGGAGAGGTCAGACGTTACCAGGGACTCCCACGTGAGGCCAGCCAGGGGTGTGAGTCAGGGCGGCGAGGGCCAGCCCTACCCACAGAAGGGCCTAACGTCGTCTTCAGACATTTAGATTTGATGGTTGGGTGGCCGCAGGTCCTGCTGCCCCAGCAGGCTGCTTCCCTCATTCCCGGGGCCTGCCTGGCCTCTGGGGGCTGCGAGTTTGAGACCCCTGGTGTCACTGGGTGCGTGGCATTGTCACTGGACACTCAAGGCCCCCACGTGCAGCCAGGGCAAGCCTGAGAGATGAGGTCTTCTCAAGTTCGGGGCTCTGGAAGCCTGGGCCATCCTGGGAGCAGCGGGGAGCCTGGGTTGGTCCCCGAATTCTGGAAAGACTCACCCTGGACGAGCGTCTCCCCAGCACTGCCCCCCACGGTTGTGTGCTGGGGGAAGAGGGGCTGGCGAGTCCAGGCCTGGAAAGGAGGAGGACCCCAGCTCTTGATGGCAAAGCCAGGGACGGCTTCACTCAGCAAGGAAGATGCTGTGCCCATGAGGAGAAGCGGCCGGTGGGAGATGGGGGTCGGGACAGACGGGTGAGTCTGGAGGGCTGATGGCACAACTCCCTCCCCCAGGGCCTGTCCAAAACCCTCTCTGCTGCGGGACCACCTCCCGCCCCGACTTGGGAACCAGCTCTCGGGGAACATTCTGGCGAGGATCATCTCCGTGTTCGTGTAAACCTCCCCTCGGAATGACCTCTCCCCACATGACTCCGTTTGGGAATTGAAGCAAAGGCCATGCGGCGGGGGGAGGAACTTGGGCCTCGTCCAGCAGTGAGAGGCCTCATGTGGGGCGGGTACTTTTCTGTTGCTCCAGAACCCTCACCCTGTGGGCAGATCCTGTTGAGACTCTAGGAAGACATCACTTTCCCAGAGCTTCACCTGGCAGGGCTGCCTGCAGAGCAGCCCGGGGAGCTATGTTAGGGTCCCGCGGCGGCTGCAGCAGGTTACACCAGACCGCGTGGCTTAAACTAACACCACAAGGCTATTACCTCACAGGTCTGGGGGTCAGAGATCCAAGCTCAGTCTCACGGGGCTCAAGTCAAGTTGTCGGTCGGCAGGACTGGTGCTTTCTGGAGGCTCTGGGGAGAATCCGTTTCCTTGCCTTTTCCAGCTGCTAGAGGCCGCCTGCATTCCTTGGCTCGTGGCCCCTTCCTCCACCTTGAGACTCTCTCTGACACTGTTTCCCTCGTCTTGTCACCTCCTCTGCTTCTCCCCCTCTGGCCTCTTGCAAGGACCCTTGCGATGACTCTGGGTCCACAGGATGCTAATGCAGGATCATCTCCTCATCTCAAGGGCACATCTGCAAAGCCCCTTTTGCCAGATAACGTAGCACTTATAGGTTCCAGGAATTAGAATGCAGACATCTTCGGGAGGCGTTATTCAGCCAGCAATAGGGGGGTGGGTCCAGTAGGGTGGTCGGATGGAGTGGGTGCCCACTGGTCTGTCCCTTTCGGCTGTGCCCTGAGGGGCCCACGCAGGTCTGAGTGCCTAGCAGAGGGCTGAGCTTCCCGACACGTCTGTTCTGAGATGGCGAATATTCCTGTCCAGGCAGGACCCTGTGACTGGGGTGAGGGGGGCAGGGTGAACAGCAAGTTGTCCTTTTGTATGTTTCTCCCGAGTGAGCCAAGTGGCGGCCCCAGGCCCAGATAGGGTTCTTTGTCCCTCAGGAGACCCACAGAAGCCACATGGGCAGTTTTGAGTTTCTCAAGTTCAACGGTTTCTGAGTGAGTTATGCTTCCAAGGGAGCAGCTTGTGAAAACTACAAATATGGTTAGAATGTTTTCTGGCCCCTGAGAGAGTCTCGGGGGCCAGTGGCCTCGTGGCCCCATGCTCCAGGGATGCCTTTGGAAGGCAACCACCAACCTCACTTTCAGTGCTCCTGCCTGATGGCCCCCGAGCTGGCCTTGACTCCACGACCTCGACTCTGTCCCTGCTCCCGAAGCCCCACGCCGTCAGCCTGGCCCTTGTCCCCAGCCCTCCTGCCCCTCCCCCTCTGGGTTCCCATCCTTTGCAGAACTGCTCCCGCTCAGGTTCCGAGTGGCAGGGCGGAGGCTGGGCGGTCCTGGGCCTCTTAGGCCTGCAGGTTGCTGTCCTGAGAGCCTGCAGGTGACGAGGACGCCACAGAGGCGGAAGTGGTGGCATCTCAGTGACTGCAGCAGGCCCCCGAGAAAGAACAGTTCCCCCTCGGCCGCCACCTGGGAGTGTCTGAGTCTTCCTGCCGGGGGCCCAGGACCCGCTCAAGCTGCACCTGTGCTCATTAGCCGCACACTTGGGGCGAAGCAAGGAGTAGGGTGGTCCATCCCGTGTGACCACCCTGCTCTGTGGGTGCCCAGCTCCGAGTCTGGGGCACAGAGGAGAGTAGGAAGGGGGCTTCCTTCTCCACAGTGGAGGACCCCACGGGTGCAGCAGCGCAGGGAGCACGGAGGCCGCTGGGGCTCCTGGGCCTTTCTGGTGCACCCCCGGCTCTGTGTGCTCTGAGCAGCCCCTTTGAGATCAGGCCCCGGTCAGATCTAGAAGTAGGTGAGTCCGAAGCCTGGGCCTCTCTGAGTCTCACGACTTTCCCACGGCCTCACGTTGAGGTGGTAGTGGGGACCCAGCACTTCACCTCCCTGAACAATTCCCTTCTCGCAGAGCAGAGAAAGGCTGGGTCCAGGGAATCAAGATGGGGAGGCTTCCAGCATCTTCTCCTGGAGTCATGAGCCATCTTTCTTCACCATTCTTCCCCTAAACGGGACAGTCTGACTTGCACCCATCAAACTCGGCTCTCCCAGGAGGACAGTGTGGGGAAGGGGTGAGCCCTGGGCCTGGAGCCAGATGAGCTGGGTTCAAGGCCTGGGTTGTGTCCACCCCATAACCTTGGGGACACTGCGGGTCCCTTCCACATCTGCAGGTCTATGGGCCTCATGAGTGGGTGTTGGGAGTTAACGAGGCAATGGTACATGAAAGTATAAAGTGAGGATCAGAGAGGCTACACACCTGCCTGAGGTCACACAGCTCCGATCTCCAGAAAGAAAGAGCAGAATGTCAACTCAGATTTTTCACTTTGTAACTTTGTAGTCAATGCTTTTAACCACGGTGCTACAGCGTACATCCCCCCCACTCCCCCATCAGGCTCCCATCCCCAGCAGCCTGTCTGCATTTCACCTGTCAGCTCCCATCTCAGATGCCCTTAAGGATGGGGCAGCAGTTCCTGGGTCTTCTGGGGCAGAGGTTTCTGCAGACCTGCCCATCCAGGGGTCTAGGTGGTGACTGGGACTTCTAGGGAAAACAAAGGGAAATAAACATGGGTTTGTTTTGCCAAAAAGGTCTCGCAGCTGAGAGTCCTGCTGCCAGAGGCATCCTTCCTGCCCTGGCCGGCTGAGCCTCCCACTCACAAGACCAGGTTGACCTCACAGGACCTCGGGCTGGCTGTAGTGGGGGGCTTCAGAGTCACATCAGAAGTGGATGGCCTGACCCTGGGCTCAGCCCCTCCTGAGGGCCTCAAAGGCACCAGGGGACACACTCAGCTAGAAAGTCTGCCAAGAGTCAAAATTTAATTTTTTAGCAAGGGTTTTCTGAACATCTCCTTTGCACAAGGCACTGGGCCAGGCATTAGGGTGGGTGGGGGCTGGTCGTCTGCTCATTCAGTGATTCTTTCACTGGTTCTTTCACCACGTATTCGTGGAGCCCAGTCTGCGTGAAGCGGGAGGCGGGGAGGCCAAAGGCCAAGTGGTGAGAGGCCAGGATGAGGCGTGGAGCTGGTGTCCATGGTGGGGAGGACGGGCTGGGTTGGGTCAGAATTCTCAGAGCATCTGTATATCCTACTTAACCACACATACATTTCTTAAACCTTTTACTTAAAAAATTTAAAGTACATTAATCTGTCTGTCTTTTGATAGAAGGGCCAAAGCCTTTTGCCCAAACGTAAGTCTGCAGATCGGAGTTTTGGGTCATCTTTCTGGCTGAAACCGCATCACGATGAATCAGCACTGGTTTCCGGTTTTGGTTCCCTAAAGGGGCATGAGAACTGGAAGGCCCTTGCGAAGCCTCTGAGAACAGTCTTTCATTGTATATGTGGTTATTCCCCTCGTGTGTGCTGGGACTTTCCAAAACTTCCGACCTGGTTTTTAGAAACGGGCTCATATTTTGCACTTGTATTTCATTTGTTTACATCAGTGGTTCTCAAAGTGTGGTCCAAGGATGAGGGCGACCCTCGAGACCCTTTCGGGAGATCCACCAGTCAAAACTAAGACTCCTCATGATCATACCAAGTCATCATTCGCCCTTTATCCTCTCATTTCCTCATGATGTACAAGTGATAATTTCCAGCGGCCGAGGCCCACTCTGATGCCTGATGAACTCTGTGCTTGTGCGTTCATGGGCTTTGAAAATCTTTCAGCTTTAATTTCTAATATAGTAAATACTGATAGATGTGAACCACATAAACAAAAGCTCTTTGGGAATCTTCAGTAATTTTTGAGAGTGTAAAGGAGTCTTCATTCTTAACAGTTTGAGAACTGCTGGTTTCTATATTTATTAAATCGCACATTTCTAATATCAAGCACAATTGGCGTAAGAAAGACTTGGGAACAAACATAATTGACTTGTAATAAACTCAGAATTGACTGGAGGGCATTTTGCAGAAGGGCCGAGAGCACTGAGCATGCCCTGAACATCAGCAAGGGTGCCTAGGGGACGAGGGGGCAGGCATCTGTCAGGGGGGAGGCCGGATAAGAGGCATCTGCGGTATAAGTGGTGACAGCAGTAATACGGGTGCCCGCTGTTTACTGAGCACATGCTGAGTGCCAGGCCCCGGGCTCAGTGCAGCTCCAAGTGTTGCCTTGGATCCTAACCACCACCCTAGGAGAGAGGTCCTATCTTTCTTCTGGTTCTGTCATTGTACAGGTGGGGGAACTGAGGCTCAGAGGGGCCAAACAACGAGCCCCAGGCCCCCAGCCCCTAAGGCGCAGAGTTAGTCCTTGATCTCAGGTCTATTGATCTCCAGGGCCCGAGTCTTAACGTGCACTTCTCACCTCTGAGTCCCTGAAGTCTCTGAGTTTCTAAGGAGGCAGAGCCTCAGGTGAAATCATGGGGCTGCTGGTACCTTTGGGACACTCTGGGCTGGGAGACCGACACACGCACTGGGGACGAGGTCAGGGCCAGGTGGCCTCTTCAAGGTCATTTTCTTGTGGAAGCAGCAGAACTGACCTGGATAGCACCCCACCCCACCTCCCGGCACCCCATCGGTGCCCAGCCTTACAGGGCCCCTTGGGCAGAGACTCGATCCTGGCCTGTGCCGCCCTCTTACTGCATCCCTTCTGTGTCCTGCGTCCACCTGGATGGGAGGAAGCTGAGCTGAGTGTGTGCTGACCCTCAGGAGGAGCCCCTGACTTTTTGGGAGGTTGAACAGGTGGGACCGGCTGCTCCAGGGGCCCTTCCATCTCACGGTCTGAGGCTTTCTCAGAGCCCGGGAATCCCAGGCTGGTCCCATCCTGCCAGTTCTGAGGTTAGTCAGGGGCCCCCTGTGGCCCCCCCCATGGCCAGCCGCTCCTGCCGCTGCTGTGGGTTGGAGCCGTGGTTGAGGAATGGGGAGTGGCAGCTGCCCTCAGGGCTGGCCTCTACATCTCTGAGGGACAGCTGGACATCCCAAATGAGGGGCCACGGTCACCATGGAGATCTTTTGTTTACTCCCGCCTCCACGTGAGACAATCAGCAGATCTGCCGTTTTCTACACTTTCAACATAGTGGAATTCAGGAAAATTCCACGGCCAGGCCAGCCTCCGGTTCTAAAGGCAGCAACCCAGGCAGCCTGCACAAGACCTCAGGATGCAGGCGAACTTCTCTGGCCTCTAATCTCCTACTTCCCCTAAGAGAGCACACGCTTCTCCTCTGCTCCACGTTTTCTGCCTCCGTGCCTTTGCTCAAGCCAACGCACCACCAGGAGGGCCCACCCTCCCCACTGTTCAACTGAGCCAGCTTCTTATGCCACCCCAGGGCCAAGGGCAAGTGTTACCTCCTCCTCCATGCTGGCCTCCTGGATTCCACCCTGCCTCCCACCTCCTGACCTTATGGAGGCCTCTTCCCCTTCTTAGTCTCTCGCCCATCTCGTGTGGTGTTGATTACTTTCTACGTGACTCTGCAGTCATTTGTGTGTTTTCATCTCGCACCCAGACAGCGAATCCTGGGGGCACACAGGCTGTTCCTTCCCCCACCCTCAGATACCCAGGCGTGGAGTGATGTCCCCAAGAGGGAGGCAGTGAGTGCCCAGAGAGAGAACTGACCTGGGAGCTAGGGATCTGGATGACACTGAGCCAGTGACTTGACTTCTCTGAGCCTGTTTCCCCAGCTACTGAGCTGGGTGGGGGCCTGGAGGATTTCAAGGGGCCCTTTCAGATGTGCCCTTCTCTTTATCGCCTTTTGAAGACTTGACGCTTTCCCCAAGCTGCTTACGTGCCCAAGGTGTTTTGCAGAGGAAGTGTCTGGAGAAGGGGTTGGGCCGGGAGTGGCAAGCCCCTCTCCACTCTTCTGGGATTCCAGGATGGCTGCCCTGGGCGCAGAAGGCACCGAAACACAGCCCTGTGCTGCCCCCGTGTGGCCTCTCTAGACACTGCACCCAGGAAGCCTGTCTCAGCCAACCTTTCCAAGGGCTACCCCGGCAGATGCACATCACCTATCTGGATGGCCCGCTTGACCCTCCACTGTCTTCTTGCTCAAAGCTCGCCTGGGCCAGGGAGCTCCTGGGGACGAGCAGTAACCCTAATAAGAGGACGTCCAAGGGTGGAAGGACTGTGGTCTCAGATCAGCCAACCAGGAGCCTTGTTCTGGAGGTGCCATTATGTGGCGAGAAGGATGGTCGTAGGAGCCCCCAGAGGTGTTCCCATGTGCTTCTTGGTCTCCAGGCTCTCCCCCCGCCCCCACCTCCGCCGAGTGGCCTGCAGGCCGTGTAGGATCACAGCCACAGTGCCTGCAGGGAAAGGAAGGCTGGGAGAGGGCCAGCCTGACTCTCCGTCAGGTGCTCCCTCCGCTCTGTCTGGCGCTGCCAGAACACTGCTCCGAGTGGGCTGAGCTGAGACCCTCCTGCCCCTTTGGGACTGGTAGTGGTCAGGCACCTGCCCAGCCCCTCCCCATCTTGATCCTTCCCACGCGTAGGCCTCCCCTTCTCAACCCTCGTCCTCTACGCCACCCTTCCTAATACCCTGTCCTGAGCTGACCTGAACCTGGGTCTCGGGCACCCTCCTAGGACTGTGCGTGGCTCAAGAGGGCCCCGGGGGAGCCATCACCCGCCCCCGGGGGGCCTCAGACGTGCGAGTATCGGTGATGGGGAGGAGCCGGGCTTGAAGCTTCTGCCTGCAGACCTACAGAGCTCCACCCTCGCCCGTCCTCGTTCTGCCTTCTCCACCCCTCCCAGCATCACCTCCTTCCTGGGCTCTCCTCTCTCCTCCCTGCAAAATGGCCCTCCTGGCTCCAGGCCCCACCTGCATAAGCCGTGCTCTGTGGCCTCTTAGCCCTACCCAGGCAGGCTCCTCTGTTACCCTTGTCCTTCCCAGATGCGGGGCAGGAGCTCAGGCGTCCTAGGGGACCCCCTTCCCCGGGGTGTCCTATGCTGACCCCTGTCCTGCCTTAGTGTAGAGGAGCTGAGGTCTGGGACCTCCACGTGGCAGTGGGTCCTACTCTTGCTTGACCTGGTCTACCAGGCAGACCTGACCTCTGCCCTGTCCCATTTGCCTTCCAGCTCTTTCTGCTGTCTCCTCGCTCCGTCCCTTCTCCTCCTTCCTCCCAGCTTGCTCTTCCTCCAGCGGTGAGGTGCCTGCCGGACGGGGCAAGGCTGGGCTGGTCTGGGCTGGGGCTGCGGTTCCAACAGGCAGGTCTGGAGCTGCTGCCACAGTGCAGCTCTGGGAAGGTCCAGGGTCTCGATGACAAGCCATGCTTAGCGTAACCCGGATACGTCGCTGTGCCCAACCTGCCAGGACGTTCAGGACTGGGTAACAAGCAAAGAGAACGATCCCGCTTTCTTAGCACCTGCGCAGTTGTAGCCCTCGCTCTGCTTCGTCACAGCTCTCTTCCTCGGGCGCCTCAGGCTCCTGCGCCTCCATCCCAGAAGCTCCGGGCGGGGCGGGGGGCTTCTTCCTCACCAGCTGGGGGCTGCCCCTTCTGGAACACGTGACTTTCTCAGCCCCTGCCTCAGCTGTGAGGTGACCCTGTCCAGGCTGCTCACGTTTCAGTGGCCAGGACTCATCACGTGCCCCCTCCGGCCACGAGACAGGCAGGCTGCTATGAGCTGGATGGAGAGTTGATGTCGGACGGGGCATGTTCAGTGTCCCCCAGCTCCCTCAGAGCCCCCACTGGATTCTGCCCTGGCCCTTCTCACGCATTCTCCCGCCTCTCAGTCTCTTTCGGATGTTTAACCTCTTTATACCCGCACTGCATTCTGTGAAATTTCCTTCCAGTTATGTCTCAGTTCACCAAATCTTTCTACTTCTCTACATCACCAATTCTGCTCTCTAAACTATTAATTTTTTAGTTTTTAAGTGACTTTTTTGGGGGTCATTTTCAATTGTCGAATTTCAATTTGGTTCATTTTCAAGTCCCTCTGTTACTTTTTCATAGAACCTTGTTTGTTTGTTTTTTTCACACACACACACACACACACACACACACACTGTATTTTATTTTTACAAGAGATAAATAGACTGACACCAAGCATTGTACATGGATGACCACAACAAAAGCAACAATGATTGCAATTACCAAACATGAAACACACTCATACTATGTCATAATATTGACATTCAGTCCAGTAATCCTCCACTGTAACAGCTCCTTTACTTTGCAGTGAAAATTGATTTGTATATTCTTTGCCTCTGAGTCCTTGTGGGATTTTTTCTTTTTTTAAATTCAAACAGAAAGTCACAAAAATTATACTCATCCTCATCAGTTCACTCAGTCCCATGTAATTAATTTTTTTTTTCATCTTGATCTTTTGTTAGCACTTTTATGAGCTCATCAGTTTTTCATTAGAGTTCTGAAAATGCTTATTCATTCAGTTCAGCAGGACAGTCAGGTACCAGAAACCTGTACTTGTCAGAGTCTTTTCCATGAATTTCCTGAAGATGAAACCCTTTTATAGGAACATATTTACAAAAGCATCAGAGTACACCCAGAACTGTCTGTAAGTGACAAAAGACTTAAAAATGACCACGGTTAAAGATTTGATGAAAGTGCATAATAATGCAGTTGACAAGAAAATTAGTTATTTCTGAGATATACATTTTAAAGTAATAACTAGGATTATGACTTATAACATTATACCAGAACATATAAGATTTTTAGAAATTTCATGTAATGTCTGAAACATTTATATTAACATATTTCCATATTAATAACCCAATGAAAGTTTAGTATTAGTTGTTTTGTTTGTTTGTTTATACTGCAGGTTCTTATTAGTCATCAATTTTATACACATCAGTGTATACATGTCAATCCCAATCGCCCAATTCAGCACACCACCATCCCCACCCCACCGCAGTTTTCCCCCCTTGGTGTCCATATGTCTGTTCTCTACATCTGTGTCTCAACTTCTGCCCTGCAAACCGGCTCATCTGTACCATTTTTCTAGGTTCCACATACATGCGTTAATATACGATATTTGTTTTTCTCTTTCTGACTTACTTCACTCTGTATGACAGTCCCTAGATCCATCCACGTCTCAACAAATGACTCAATTTCGTTCCTTTTTATGGCTGAGTAATATTCCATTGTATATATGTACCACAACTTCTTTATCCATTCGTCTGTTGATGGGCATTTAGGTTGCTTCCATGACCTGGCTATTGTAAATAGTGCTGCAATGAACATTCGGGTGCATGTGTCTTTTTGAATTACGGTTTTCTCTGGGTATATGCCCAGTAGTGGGATTGCTGGGTCATATGGTAATTCTATTTTTAGTTTTTTAAGGAACCTCCATATTGTTCTCCATAGTGGCTGTATCAATTTACATTCCCACCAACAGTGCAAGAGGGTTCCCTTTTCTCCACACCCTCTCCAGCATTTGTTGTTTGTAGATTTTCTGATGATGCCCATTCTAACTGGTGTGAGGTGATACCTCATTGTAGTTTTGATTTGCATTTCTCTAATAATTAGTGATGTTGAGCATCTTTTCATGTGCTTCGTGGCCGTCTGTATGTCTTCTTTGGAGAAATGTCTATTTAGGTCTTCTGCCCATTTTTGGATTGGGGTGTTTGTTTCTTTAATATTGAGCTGAATGAGCTGTTTATATATTTTGGAGATTAATCCTTTGTCCGTTGATTCGTTTGCAAATATTTTCTCCCATTCTGAGGGTTGTCTTTTCGTCTTGTTTATGGTTTCCTTTGCTGTGCAAAAGCTTTGAAGTTTCATTAGGTCCCATTTGTTTATTTTTGTTTTTATTTGCATTACTCTAGGAGGTGGATCAAAAAAGATCTTGCTGTGATTTATGTCAAAGAGTGTTCTTCCTATGTTTTCCTCTAAGAGTTTTATAGTGTCCAGTCTTACATTTAGGTCTCTAATCCATTTTGAGTTTATTTTTGTGTATGGTGTTAGGGAGTATTCTAATTTCATTCTTTTACATGTAGCTGTCCAGTTTTCCCAGCACCACTTATTGAAGAGACTGTCTTTTCTCCATTGTATATCTTTGCCTCCTTTGTCATAGATTAGTTGACCATAGGTGCGTGGGTTTATCTCTGGGCTTTCTATCTTGTTCCATTGATCGATGTTTCTGTTTTTGTGCCAGTACCATACTGTCTTGATTACTGTAGCTTTGTAGTATAGTCTGAAGTCAGGGAGTCTGATTCCTCCAGCTCCGTTTTTTTCCCTCAAGATTGCTTTGGCTATTCGGGGTCTTTTGTGTCTCCATACAAATTTTAAGATGATTTGTTCTAGCTCCGTAAAAAATGCCATTGGTAATTTGATAGGGATTGCATTGAATCTGTAGATTGCTTTGGGTAGTATAGTCATTTTCACAATGTTGATTCTTCCAATCCAAGAACATGGTATATCTCTCCATCTGTTGGTATCATCTTTAATTTCTTTCATCAGTGTCTTATAGTTTTCTGCATACAGGTCTTTTGTCTCCCTAGGTAGGTTTATTCCTAGGTATTTTATTCTTTTTGTTGCAATGGTAAATGGGAGTGTTTCCATAATTTCTCTTTCAGATTTTTCATCATTAGTGTATAGGAATACAAGAGATTTCTGTGCATTAATTTTGTATCCTGCAACTTTACCATATTCATTAATTAGCTCTAGCAGTTTTCTGGTGGCAGTTTTAGGATTCTCTATGTATAGTATCATGTCATCTGCAAACAGTGACAGTTTTACTTCTTCTTCTCCAATTTGTATTCCTTTTATTTCTTTTTCTTCTCTGATTGCCGTGGCTAGGACTTCCAAAACTATGTTGAATAATAGTGGTGACAGTGGACATCCTTGTCTCGTTCCTGATCTTAGAGGAAATGCTTTCAGTTTTTCACCGTTGAGAATGATGTTTGCTCTGGGTTTGTCATATATGGCCTTTATTATGTTGAGGTAGGTTCCCTCTATGCCCACTTTCTGGAGAGTTTTTATCATAAATGGGTGTTGAATTTTGTCAAAAGCTTTTTCTGCATCTATTGAGATGATCATATGGTTTTTATTCTTCAATTTGTTAATATGGTGTATCACATTGATTGATTTGCGTATATTGAAGAATCCTTGGATCCCTGGGATAAATCCCACTTGATCGTGGTGTATGATCCTTTTAATGTGTTGTTGGATTCTGTTTGCTAGTATTTTGTTGAGGATTTTTGCATCTATATTCATCAGTGATATTGGTCTGTAATTTTCTTTTTTTGTAGTGTCTTTGTCTGGTTTTGGTATCAGGGTGATGGTGGCCTCATAGAATGAGTTTAGGAGTGTTCCTTCCTCTGCAATTTTTTGGAAGAGTTTGAGAAGGATAGGTGTTAGCTCTTCTCTAAATGTTTGATAGAATTCACCTGTGAAGCCATCTGGTCCTGGACTTTTGTTTGTTGGAAGATTTTTAATCACAGTTTCAATTTCATTACTTGTGATTGGTCTGTTCATATTTTCTGCTTCTTCCTGGTTCAGTCTTGGAAGGTTATACCTTTCTAAGAATTTGTCCATTTCTTCCAGGTTGTCCATTTTATTGGCATAGAGTTGCTTGTAGTAGTCTCTTAGGATGCTTTGTATTTCTGCGGTGTCTGTTGTAACTTCTCCTTTTTCATTTCTGATTTTATTGATTTGAGTCCTCTCCCTCTTTTTCTTGATGAGTCTGGCTAATGGCTTATCAATTTTGTTTATCTTCTCAAAGAACCAGCTTTTAGTTTTATTGATCTTTGCTATTGTTTTCTTTGTTTCTATTTCATTTATTTCTGCTCTGATCTTTATGATTTCTTTCCTTCTGCTAACTTTGGGTTTTGTTTGTTCTTCTTTCTCTAGTTTCTTTAGGTGTAAGGTTAGATTGTTTACTTGAGATTTTTCTTGTTTCTTTAGGTAGGCTTGTATAGCTATAAACTTCCCTCTTAGAACTGCTTTTGCTGCATCCCATAGGTTTTGGGTTGTCGTGTTTTCATTGTCATTTGTCTCTAGGTATTTTTTGATTTCCTCTTTGATTTCTTCAGTGATCTCTTGGTTATTTAGTAACGTATTGTTTAGCCTCCATGTGTTTGTGTTTTTTACGTTTTTTCCCCTGTAATTCATTTCTAATCTCATAGCGTTGTGGTCAGAAAAGATGCTTGATATGATTTCAATTTTCTTAAATTTACTGAGGCTTGATTTGTGACCCAAGATGTGATCTATCCTGGAGAATGTTCCGTGCGCACTTGAGAAGAACGTGTAATCTGCTGTTTTTGGATGGAATGTCCTATAAATATCAATTAAATCTATCTGGTCTATTGTGTCATTTAAAGCTTCTGTTTCCTTATTTATTTTCATATTGGATGATCTGTCCATTGGTGTAAGTGAGGTGTTAAAGTCCCCCACTATTATTGTGTTACTGTCAATTTCCTCTTTTATAGCTGTTAGCAGTTGCCTTATGTAATGAGGTGCTCCTATGTTGGGTGCATATATATTTATAATTGTTATATCTTCTTCTTGGATTGATCCCTTGATCATTATGTAGTGTCCTTCCTTGTCTCTTGTAACATTCTTTATTTTAAAGTCTATTTTATCTGATATGAGTATAGCTACTCCAGCTTTCTTTTGATTTCCATTTGCATGGAATATCTTTTTCCATCCCCTCACTTTCAGTCTGTATGTGTCCCTAGGTCTAAAGTGGGTCTCTTGTAGACAACATATATATGGGTCTTGTTTTTGTATCCATTCAGCAAGCCTGTGTCTTTTGGCTGGAGCATTTAATCCATTCACATTTAAGGTAATTATCGATATGTATGTTCCTATGACCATTTTCTTAATTGTTTTGGGTTTGTTTTTGTAGGTCCTTTTCTTCTCTTGTGTTTCCCACTTAGAGAAGTTCCTTTAACATTTGTTGTAGAGCTGGTTTGGTGGTGCTGAATTCTCTTAGCTTTTGCTTGTCTGTAAAGCTTTTGATTTCTCCATCAAATCTAAGTGAGATCCTTGCCGGGTAGAGTAATCTTGGTTGTAGGTTCTTCCCTTTCATCACTTTAAGTATATCATGCCACTCCCTTCTGGCTTGTAGAGTTTCTGCTGAGAAATCAGCTGTTAACCTTATGGGAGTTCCCTTGTATGTTATTTGTCGTTTTTCCCTTGCTGCTTTCAATAATTTTTCTTTGTCTTTAATTTTTGCCACTTTGATTACTATGTGTCTCGGCGTGCTTCTCCTTGGGTTTATCCTGTATGGGACTCTCTGCGCTTCCTGGACTTGGGTGGCTATTTCCTTTCCCATGTTAGGGAAGTTTTCGACTATAATCTCTTCAAATATTTTCTCTGGTCCTTTATCTCTCTCTTCTCCTTCTGGGACCCCTATAATGCGAATGTTGTTGCTTTTTATGTTGTCCCAGAGGTCTCTTAGGCTGTCTTCATTTCTTTTTATTCTTTTTTCTTTAGTCTGTTCCGCAGCAGTGAATTCCACCATTCTGTCTTCCAGGTCACTTATCCGTTCTTCTGCCTCAGTTATTCTACTATTGATTCCTTCTAGTGTAGTTTTCATTTCAGTTATTGTATTGGTCATCTCTGTTTGTTTGTTCTTTAATTCTTCTAGGTCTTTGTTAATCATTTCTTGCATCTTCTCAATCTTTGCCTCCATTCTTATTCCAAGGTCCTGGATCATCTTCACTATCATTATTCTGAATTCTTTTTCTGGAAGGTTGCCTATCTCCACTTCATTTAGTTGTTTTTCTGGGGTTTTTTCTTGTTCCTTCATCTGGTATATAGCCCTCTGCCTTTTCATCTTGTCTATCTTTCTGTAAATGTGGTTTCTGTTCCACAGGTTGCAGGACTGTAGTTTTTCTTGCTTCTGCTGTCTGCCCTCTGGTGGTTGAGGCTATCTAAGAGGCTTGATGGGAGGCTCTGGAGGTGGGTAGAGCTGACTGTTGCTGTGGCGGTCAGAGCTCCGTAAAACTTTAATCCACTTGACTGTTGCTGGGTGGGGCTGGGTTCCCTCCCTGTTGGTTGTTTTGCCTGAGGCAACCCAACACTGGAGCCTACCCGGGCTCTTTGGTGGGGCTAATGGCAGACTCTGGGAGGGCTCACGCCAAGGAGTACTTCCCAGAACCTCCGCTGCCAGTGTCCTTGTCCCCACGGTGAAACAGAGCCAGCCCCCGCCTCTGCAGGAGACCCCCCAACACCAGCAGTTATGTCTGGTTCAGTCTCCCCCAGGGTCACTGCTCCTTCCCCTGGGTCCCGATGCACAAACTATTTTGTGTGCGCCCTCCAAGAGTGGGGTCTCTGTTTCCCCCAGTCCTGTCAAAGTCCTGCAATCAGTTCCCACTAGGCTTCAAAGTCTGATTCTCTATGAATTCCTCCTCCCGTTGCTGGACCCCCAGGTTGGGAAGCCTGACGTGGGGCTCAGAACGTTCACTCCAGTGGGTGGACTTCTGTGGTATAAGTGCTCGCCAGTCTGTGAGTCACCCACCCAGCAGTTATGGGATTTGATTTTACTCTGATTGCGCCCCTCCTACCGTCTCACTGTGGCTTCTCCTCTGTCCTTGGACGTGGGGTATCCTCCTTGGTGAAGTCCAGTGTCTTCCTGTCGATGATTGTCCAGCAGCCAGTTGTGATTCTGGTGCTCTCGCAAGAGGGAGTGAGAGCACGTCCTTCTACTCCGCCATCTTGGTTAATCCCCAAAAAGAACCTTGTTTTTTAGATATTTTTTTTAAAGATTCTTTTTTTGATGTGGACCATTTTTAAAGTCTTTATTGAATTTGTTACAATATTGCTTCTGTTTTATGCTTTTTTGGTTTTTTGGCCGCGAGGCATGTGGGATCTTAGCTCCCCAACCAGGGATCGAACCTGCACCCCCTGCATTGGAAGGCAAAGTCTTAACCAATGGACCGCCAGGGAAGTCCCTTAAATATGGTTTTTAATTCCTTCTTTATGTCTTTAATCATTTTAAACATGATTTATTATTTCATTTGAACTGTTATTATAAGTGCTTCGGGGATTAATCATTCTGTTTTTTTTTTTTAATCTACTGACTTTCCCTTGTGAATTGTTTCCTTGTGTATTTTGTGATTTTAAAAAATTATTTTGAGTTTTTCTTGGGGTGTATTACCATTTTCTTTCTAGGGGAGGCCCACATGCCCTGGGATGGGAGGTATTTCCAGGAAAGGATTTTATCTTTGCTTTGGTCTGGATCCAAGGGATCATTTCTCGAAAAACAAATTTTGCAATAACTTTTTGGTTTGGGATGTCCTTGCTTTATGAGAAGTATAAATTAAAACTGTCCATCTGGTTGGGTGGGGTGGGTTTGGAGCTTCCGTTTTGTTTTATTTTTGTTTGTTTTATTCTCCAAAAAAAGTTTTATTCTGGAAAAAATCTGGCACAATTTATCCCATTTTCCGTTTGTCCATAATGTGTAAAATCACTGAAAACCACAGTGAGAGCATGGTTGTTATCTGATACTTATTTGTTTCCGACAGCGTGGTGGTCTAACATTAACTAAAGCAGCATTGGTCCTCATATCTACTTTCAGATGAGAGCCAATATTTTGGAGCTTCCGTTTTTAATGGGAGCTTTTATGCACCCTCATCTTTTCTGAGCAGAGTCAAGCTTTGCTCCTGAGATTGCGCTTGTATTTTCTGAGTTTTTCTTATAAGGAGGGGCCAGTCTTCCAGGGACCTGACTGTATTCAGAGTTCCCAGTTCACCTCTGCCTCTTCTATGTCAGGGAGGTATTTCCTCTCTTCCCTGAGCGTTAAAACCCAGCCCCTAGCCCTTAGGACACATATTTACATTTGAATCCTCCCTGGGGTTCTGTGGTGTTGGCTCATGAATGATCCTTCTGGCTTGTGGTTCCTACTTTATTTCTGGCTCAAGAAGTGCCCTCTTTCCTTCTTTCAAACTTGCCTATGAATTAGAAAGAAATTGACATGTTTTGCAGGTGCAGAGATGGCTAGCAGGGCAGAGATGGGAATTTTCTAGTCAACTTTTGTTATTAATTCCTAGATTAATTTTGCAGTGGTCAGAAGACATCTCTGAATGATGTAAATCTTTTAAAATTTGTGAGGTTGGCTTTATGACCGAGCATATTTTATTAAATATTTGTGCATTTAAAGAGTGCGTATTCTGTCATTGTTGGATGTAGTATAGTTCAAGCTAATTGTGCTGTTCACACTTATATCCTTATTGCTTTCCTATTTTTACTGAGAGTCATGTGCTAATGTCTTCTAACATTATTATAGATTTGTCTCTTTCTCCTTTTGGTTTAGTGCTTATCTGGCATAGTTTTTTCCCCCAACCTTTACTTTCACCATTTTTTGCTTGTTTTTGAGGTAGATCTCTTGTAACCAAAATATAATCAAGTTTTAAAAATCTGATGGGAAGTTTTAGTCTTATTTGGAGTATTTAGTCAATTTACATTTAACGTAATGATTAATATATTTGGATTTATAGCTACACTTTTACTATTTGCTTTCTATTTGTTGTACCTGTTTTATGTTGTCTACTCCCCCTCCCTTTCCCCCTGGTATTTGGCCATTTGGTCCTGTTTCTTGGCATGCCTAGTAATTTTTCATTGAATTCTGGGCATCGTTCATCCTTTTCTCTGATGGGTGGATAAACTGTGTGTGTAGGGGTCGGGGTTAGTCATCTTAATCCAATCAGGAACTGAGTGGATGCTATTCAAATACTGCTACTCAGGGCTGGGTGGCAGGATTGGAACACCTCTGCTCATGTCTGCTCCTACAGCATGGTTTTAAGGTGTGTTCATCAGGGCTCTTGCCCCATGATAGGTCCTGAACTCTAGTCCTTGTGTCCTCAGCACAATGAGAAAATTTAAAAACTTCACTTACTTTTCAGGCTCTGTGTTTACCTTTCTAGTTTTCATCTTGTGCAGCTTCAGAAATCTTCAGATATTTTGAGGGGGAAATTGACTGAGAGCTGGGCTTAGTTCTTGGCCCCACTGCCACCCCCAAGAATCTCATTTTTGTCTTTCCAGATCCATAAGCCTATCAGCGTCTTTGTTAGTTTCTTTGATCCCCTGATAGCTCTAACCTGGACCCCTTGCCTCTTGCTCTGTCCAGGATTCCCAAGTGCCCTGAGTAGAAAAGTACACATTTATGAAAAATTTTAAGTTTAATACAAAAATAAAGAAAAAACTTCAAGACCTAATACTCAGCAAATGAAGCTTGTTCAAGGTTCCAGTGCAGGACCTTGGCCTTTTAGGCTTGATTGCCTCTCCAATGCCTTCAAACAAATGCTTTTTGGTGTGTCATCAGCCTTCTTGTTGTCCTCAGTATTGGTCCTCTGCAAGATCTCCAAGAAACAGAAGTCCCTTTGTATTATGTTTCAACCATTTTATATTTTGGGGTCTATATGTTACCCCAACCTTTCCTATCCTAACTAATACATATTTTACCAGCATGTCTATATATTTTTAGGAGGAAGTGGTCCATAATAACTAGTCTTCCAGTTGGTTGAGCCAAATGGCCTTATATTGATTACAATTAGAAAATATGAAGGATGTACTGTCATTGGTCACATGGTATAGAATACACAGTTAGGTATGTGTGAAGAGAAATGTTTAAAAATGATGCGTCTTATTAAAAAGATAACACACATTTATTAAACATTTTAAGTTAATACAAAAATAAAGAAAAATATGTCGAGACCGTGTACTCAGCCAATGAAGCTTGTTCGTGTTGGAAACTCTGGACCCTGGCGGAGAACACAAAGCTCAGCGTTTTGCATTCATAGGGTCAGGGAGCTATGCTATTTAGCCAACAAATCCCTTTAAGTATTGGCCCATGGGAGTTTCTAGAGGGCATTTACACCCAGCACTATACATATAACACTATACATATATTATAAACACATGTATGCATATACACACATTTATATATATATATTTGTTCATTGCCACATTCCCAATGCCTAAAAGAATGCCTAGAACAAACAAGTGTTTAAAAAAACATTTGTTTAATAAACGAATGAGTAAACTAAAAAAAAAAAAAAGCACTTGCACTCTGTGGCAACTGCTATCGTCATATTTTTTTCCAATCTTATTTTTCTACACTTTTGATTAGTTGAGTCATATTATATAGACAATTCTATATGCTGCTCAAAGCAAAACACACATAAAACAAAACTTAGTATAGCATGTGCTGGGTACCCCTGGCCCATCCAATTCACCACATTGAGCCCCAGTTTCTTCCTCTGAAAAACAGACATATCGTGACAGGGTTGTGGTGAAAATCCAATGGTAAAGCTCTTACCATTATTCCAGAGGCATAACTGCACAATACATTGTAGCTATTAGAATTTTAGGAGCAGTCGTATCAGTAGTGCCCCCAGTCTAGAGAGGGGTTAACCAACTTGCTACAGTCATACCTGAGGTCCACACTCTGGTCTGCCCGACCCCAGGCTCTTTCCATCTCCACCTTCAGCCTCGAACCATACCCGGCACCATGCTGGGTCCTGAGACTTCAGAGAAACTGAAAACTTCCTCTGGCAGCTGGAGTTGGAGTGAATCTGTCATCACTTGCCACGATGATGCTGCATAACAAAAACCTCACCAAACCTCAGTGTCACACTGTTAGCATTGATTTAGCAGGTTATGAGTCTGGGGGTCAGTGACTTAGGCTGGGCTCTGCCAGGCGGTTCTTCTGGTTGTGGCTGGGCTCACCCACATGTCTGCCAGTTGGCTGCAGGTTGGTAGACCCAGGGTGGACACAGCTGGGACAACTGGTGACCTTGGTTTTACTCCACATGGCCCACGCTCCGGCAGGCTGTCCTGGGCATGTTCTTGTGGAAAAGGATGAGGAGCAAGAGGGTGAGGGAGAGATGCAAGTGTTTCTTCAAGCTTCTGCTTTTGTCACGTTTGCTAAAATCCCATTGGTAAAAGCAAGTCACGGGGCAGAGACTGAAATCTCTGGGGCAGGATGCCAGGCCCACAGTGGGGGGGTCCTGAAAGTGTCATGGCAAAGGGTGGGGTACAGGAAAGGTGAGGAACGGGGACATCAATGCATCTCATCTGTTTCAGGGAGGAGAAGACACAGAAATCATCCAGTTAGCCAGGGGGGCAGACAGATCAGAACCCTCCTGTGTCATGCCAGCAGGATGACCTGTGATACATGAGCAGATGGGCTCCTTTTAATCCCAAAACCCTTGAACTGGGCTGCTGGTCAGGAGGCCCACATTGCCCAGGGGCAGGTCACAAAGGAAAGTGGGCAGGTGGCAAAATCCTGGCTTTCAACTTCAAGAGCCTTTGGCTGGGAATAAACAAAAGATTCAGAAATACATGCAACAACATGTTCTTTCATCAACAGGAATTTCCCTTCCAGATAAGGCAAGGAGCAGACCTCCTAGGAGGAGCAGAGAGAGGGATGTTCAACAGCTGAACTTGAACTTGAACGGGGAACATGTGCTCCCGAACCAAGCATGTCAACTTCACCGACAGCATCAGCCAAGGGGCTCAAAACAAAGGCAGCGACCGTTCTTGTGAAAGATGACCAGGCCTGGTGCCCTCAAAAGAAGCGTTGAGAGCTTGCCAAAAACCCAGGCAGAAGGCACAGGGCCTCCTTCGTCCTTCCGTCTGCAGTAACCTTGAACTTCAAGGAGCTGAACGGTCCTGGTGCCAGGAGCTAAATTGGAGCAACCGCTGGCCCCAAATTAGGAATTTATAAGTGGCTCTGGGCTTATAAGAATCAAAAGCATATTCTTGCCCCAGTAGAGTTCGCCGGGATCCAGAAAGAGTCACACAAAGAGAGACCACGAGAAACAAAATCTCTGGAGAGTTACATTGGGGGTGGCTGGAGGCTAGGTTGGCCCTAGGGTGACCTATGTGTCCCGGTTTCCCAGGGCTTTCTTGAATTCAGCACTGAAAGTCCTGCATGCTGGAAACCCCCTCGGTCCGGTCACCCGGTTGGCCTGGTGGCCGGAATCGCAGGACAGTGGAGAGCCATGGACTCCTGTTCTGTCCCTCTGCTGGGCCCTGCTCACCTGGCTGGCTGTGGGTTGGGACTCGAGGGGCAAGGCCTCCCAGCAGCCCCCACGGCTGGGGGCACCTGCAGCGTTTGGGGGACAAGCCTGGTCCCTGAAGAGCACGGGGAGAGAGTCCCTCTTCTTGTTGCTGCCACTTCCCATCCGACACCTGGACGGAAATCTGTGTGGCCTGAGTGTATGTGGAGGGACAAGGACTTGATGGAAAGCTTTCCATAAACACAGAACAGCAGGGCAAAGGGCAGGGTTCTCAGACAAGGCAGGCACCTCTCTGGTTGCAGCTGATGGCGGTGCATGCACATCCCTCGGTGCCCAGCATCTTCAGGCCCCTGTCCTCACCACTGTGTCTCCAGTGCGAGGCAAGGCAGGGAGGCCTGGGGGGACGGCGGCACAGAAGACCCCCTCCCCTTCTGCCCCGACCCTGCTTCCTAGGCTGGGAATTAGAGGACATTTATTTAGATATTTAAAAATAGCACCCAAACAGTTTGACCGTCCTTTCCAGGAGGAAAGATGAAGCAGCACTCAGTGCGCCGAGCTGGCCCCCTCCCCGCAGAGAACAGACCTCGGGGGCCTGGGAAGCGGACTGGGAGGGGCGAGCTGGCGGCCAAGCTTCCTGCCCTGAGCCCGGACCCCTGAGCACTGCGGTCGTCCCTCGTCAGGGATTTGCAGTGATCATGGGACGCTGAAATTCACAACATCCTTTCCACCCCTCACTCCCAAAATATATTTATATACGTTTGCACTTTTCCTATTGTGTTTATCATCATTTTCAATGTTTTCCTGACAATTTGAGAGATTTGTGGGATTGGCTCGGGGATCTGGACAGGACACACTTCCCAAAGGCCAAGCTTATATCCTCTGCTGTGTCCCTGTTCAGTGGTTCCACTGTTTAAAGAAGTGTCAGCATCACTCCTCATCACACGTCAAGTTCATAATTGATACTTGACATACTGCATTACGTTCAAAAATTGCACACAGGTAGAGCTGGGTTTTTAGGCCTCCCCAGTCCCTTCCCCCCACCAAACCCTCGAGCCAGGGCTGAGAAAGGGCGGAGGAGGAGGAAAAAAAGAGTTAAATCCTGTGAGTATGTGTGTGTGAGTGTGAATGTGCGTGTGAGTGTGTGTGGCGAGGTCTTCTAGCCCAAGGCCCCCGGGGCAGGGTCCTGCAGCGTGCGGGAAGGAGGCTCCTTTTCATTAGGATCCCCCAAAGCAGCAGTGACCACCTGGGTCCCTGGGCCTCACCGTGGGACCTCAGGTCACCTCCGGGATGCTCTGGCAGAGGAGCAGCGGGTGGCTGTAGGGGAGGAGGGTGAAGAGGGGCCTGCGGGAGGGCCGGTTGGCCGTGTTCAGCCACTGAGTGTCCACCGGGGGCGGGAACGTAGCGAGACCAGTGTCTGTTTTCTGGGAGCCGATGCTGTCCTGGGGGCGGGTGCTGGACACCACCGTGTAAGCGCTCAAGGTCATGTCAAGGGCTACTGGGTGCTACGGAAGCTGGGAGACAGGGTGCCCCGGGAGAGCACCGGTGGATGGGGGGCTGCCTGGATGGGAGACCAGGGCAGGAAGTGAGCTTGGACGTTTGCAGTGATAAAGGACGTGTGGGTGGCCAGGCTCAGGGTGAGGGGAGGCAGAGGAGCGGACGCCGCCTGGGCTGACTCTTAACCTTCAGGTCACGTGCCGGGTGGGGCGCAGACTTCTCTCCGGAGCCGGCTGCCTCCTCCGCAGGGGTCCAGTGGGCACCTCAGCCTCCTGACCTTCCCCATCACCCACTCCGAAAACCTGCCAGCCTACCACCTTCCCTGCCTCATGGGACAGCCCCTCTGTCCTTCCCGTGGCCCAGGCCCCCAGCCGGGAACTGTCCTCGGCTCTCTCCCACGCCACACCCCTCTGGCCGGGGATCCCGTGGGCACACCCCTCAACTAAGCCCAGACTCTGACCCCCTCTCATCACGTCCACGCTGCTCCCCAGTAGCTGGGCAGTGGTCTCCCTGCCCTCAGCACCCACCCCTGTCTCTTTACAATCAGCAGCCAGAGGGAGCCTGGCAGAGGTGAGCTGGAGGCTGTCACTTTGCTGGAACCCTGCCGAGACTCCCCCTCGCCTGGATGATTGCTGAGTCCTTCCCGTGGTCCCCGGGGACCTGCACGGCCTGCTGTCATCCTCTGCGACCTTGGCTCCTGCCATTTCCCCTCACTCCCTCAGCCAGGCCCATGGGCCCTCTGGCTGGTCCTCAATCCCCAGGGCTGTCCACACCTCGGGGTCTCTACACTGCTAATGCCCCCCGTCACCTGGCAACAAGGCCACCTGATGGCCGTCCCCTGGCATTCCGGGTCCCTCTCCCTCTGCTTCTTTTTTTTTTTTTAATTGTATTATTTAAAAATCTTTTTTAATTTTTAATTTTTATACTTTTTATTGGAGTATAGTTGCTTTACAATATTGTGTTGGTTTCTGCTGTACAGCAAAGTGAATCAGCTATACATATACATATATCCCCTCTTTTTTGGATTTCCTTCCCATTTAGGTCACCACAGAGCACTGAGTAGAGTTCCCTGTACTACACAGTAGGTTCTCATTAGTTATCTATTTTATATATAGTAGTGTATATATGTCAATCCCAATCTCCCAATTCATCCCACCCCCCCTTCCCCCCTTGGTATCCATAAGTTTGTTCTCTACATCTGTGTCTCTATTGCTGCTTTGCAAATAAGTTCACCTGTACCATTTTTCTAGATTCCACACATGAGCGATGTTATACAATATTTGTTTTTCTCTTTCTGACTTACTTTACTATGTATGACAGTCTCTGGGTCCATCCACTTCTCTGTAAATGGCACAATTTTGTTCCTTTTTATGGCTGAGTAGTATTCCATTGTATATAGTACCACATCTTCTGTAACCATTCACCTGTTGATGGGCATTTAGGTTGCTTCCATGTCCTGACTATCGTAAATACTGCTGCATCCCTCTGCTTCTTTATGCCCCAGCACTTTTCATCCTCTGTATGCTCATCATTTACTCATGAAGTTGGCTTACTGTTTTCCCATCTCCCACTAAATAGCTCCATGGAGGGGGGAGTTTGGGCTGTCGCTCGCTGACATTTCCTATTGCAAGCTCCCAGGTCAGCACCCGGCGCATGGCTGGGGCTCAGAAGATATTGCTGAACGTTGGATGAACATGAGGCCTGGTTGGTCACAAGAGGAACTGGAATTTTTTTTCTGGTCACTGGAATAGATGATGGGTGAGTTTAAGCAAAGGTGTGACGTGAGCCAGGAGACAGGGACCATGGAAAGAGAAAGCATCTCTAGAGCTGAGACACAGGGTCCTCCCTGACATGAGCCCGAGGTGATGGGATTCTGTTCGCTGTTTTCAGGTAAATAGGGACTTGGCTGTCAAATTAAGTCCAGGTTTAGAAAACGAATACCCAGGGTCCTGGCCGAGGGAATGCCAAGTTAGACTTTCTTCCACAGATACTCAAATAATAGCAGCTGATTGGAAGCCAGTCTGTCTGGAAGCTGAGATTTCATTGGTGATTAAGTTTGGGTCATGAAAAGAGGCAAGTCAACTGGACTTCTGATCCTCTGTAACTACCCTGTGGGATCAGAGTGGGTTTATAGAGCTTGGAAAAGATCGAGCCAGACTTAAACAATGACATGACCAGAGGGGAAAATATCTCTCAACTAGCAGCATGCTGTTTCCTTAACAGACTGTCACCCTTGTTCCTAACTCCCCAGGGTTCAGCTAAGCCCCAAGTCAAGTGTTTTGGGCTCTTAGGTCTTGGGTGTCAATGGCCCTGGAGCCTGGACCACATCTTCCATCACAAGGTCCCTTATTATGGACCTGCCAGCAGGGGGTCAAGTGGCTCTAACTTTGAAAGCAGAGCAATACTCTTGTTTCCATGTAAATTTGAATGGCCCCGACATGCTGGGGGTGGGGAGGTGACCTGGAGCCCAGTTCTCTAACCCCTGCCCCTCAACACTCCCCTCCCTGATCCCAGCTGTGACAGAAATGTGCCACTCACACATTTTATACAATTCAAGCAATGGTTTCATTGACACGCGGAATAAACTAAAAGTTCTCAGCCCAAATAAGTGGTTAGAATGATGATAAACGTGTAAGCAGTACTGTACCGCAATTCTGTGAATTATCACTCAGTTTACGAGCGTGGGCCTAAAAGGGGCCTCTGAGAAGCCACCCGAGGACGCTCTGTTTTCTGGTCCCCCGACAGGTCCAGCAGAGGGCAGGCTGAACCTGGGAATGTGCTGGAGCTGCTGGGAATGAGAGGCAGCTGCTTCCCAGGCAGAGTCCAAGGATGCTGGAATCTCTCTCCAAAGGCTTGCTCCCCGTCAAAGAGAAAATCTTCTCAATGCCAGGTCCCCCTCCCTTCCTACAGTGCCTGTCCAATACCACCAACTGGTCCTGGCTGGCCTGGCTCTTGGGGCCTGGGGTACTGGGCTGGAGTCTTGTGGGAGGGCTGACTCCCTCCTTCCCTCCCTCCTGCTGTCCTTCTAGGCCAAATCACTTGGTCGCCACTGTGTCTGTGTCTCTTAGCCAGCTCCAGGTGCTGAGCCCACGCGGCAGCCCTGAGCCAGCCCTGCTGCCCACCTCGGCTCCAGCCCCCAGCTGCCTAGACAGCCTGGCACAGAGGGCAGAGCTTTCATTCTAGACCTGCCTGCGCTCAACTCCTGGCTCCACCAGTAGCAAAGGGACCTCAGCTTCCCACACCTTGATTTTCTCATCTGTAAAATGGGACTAAATCAGTTAACATTTGAGAAATGCTTAGAAGAGTACATGTTATGTAATCTGTGAGAGATGGATGGATAGTGTCGACTGAAAAAAAATGCGCAACCTAAAAGTTGAGAACTATGTTTTCTTTGGCAGCCCAAACTGAGGACTTAAGCCCAGGACGCAGCCTCTTACATCGCTCAGAGGGACTGCTCCGAAGAGGTAAGGGAAGAGCCAGGATATATAGGGGATTTTGCAACAAATACCGGGTAGTCGAAACATCAAAAGATTATTGTTAATTAAAAGAAAACCAGATATCTCAAGTTAATGCATTTAACACTTTCCTGTGTATGGGAAGATGCAAGAGTCTGGGCTCATTGAAATCATTTCCTTGATATGCACCTTGGCTGTCTAGGGCCAGTATTCTGTTCTTTCCCATCCTGAGTCCCCTGAGGGCTCACCGTGGGGGGCGGCGGCAGTGGCTTGATGGCTGCAACAGCCCTTGTTTACTGATATGGCAGGCAACAGTTTTCATTCACAATAGATATAAAGTCTTCTCAAACTGTGGAACATTCCGTTTTTCCACTTGACACTTTGAGCCAGGGCTGACCCACTCACCAACCAGAAACCCGCTTATGCCTGGGCTTTGCCAGCCCGCAGGCAGAGGGGGCAACACTTGCCCCCCTCCTGGCTCTCTGGGCTTCTCCATCCACCGCAGTTGCTGTACTTTCTTTGAGGAGATTTTAAACCGCAAAGCTCTGTCCCAGCGTGCTATGGAAGGAAAGGGGATTGAGTTTTCCTCTTGTTTCTTTTAAATGCTTAGAGGTTGAATTTCAGTCCCAGACGCTGGCAAAGTAAGGAGACCCTGAAATTGTATATAGGTCTGGATCGTTCCAGAAGTCCCCAGAGATATGCAAAGCTACTGAGAGCTACCAGGAGCTGGGAAACCTCCCCAGTGCCCTCCCTGATGGACGGGGCACTGGCAGGGGATGCTCCTCCAGGGCTCAGCCGTGTCCAGAGGTGGGCGGGGCCTGGATGAGGCAGAGGATGCCACGATGCCCGGGCACCAGTGTCCTCCGTTTGGGTCACTGGACCCAAACTGGACCCTGCACGAGGCCCCTTTAGTCCCCCAGCCGGTGTTTACCCCTGAGACCCGACCCACCCCACCCCACCCCATCCTGGGCAGGCCATTCGTTCCAACGAAGTTCACTGGAAGCAGCTCCTGTTCCCTCTCTGCTTAAACAACACGGTCTGGCCCCTGCTGAGTTGGACCACGTTTCAATCGGTTTTTTATGGTGGAATGATCCCACGGTGTGTGCATTGTGTTAGTTCCAATTCCAAACCTTTCTGGTTTCATCATCTTCATTCTGTTTAGTTTCCTCTGACTCACGTGACCAGTTGAAATATTAATTACAAAGAGAAGGCTAGACGCAGAGACGGGGACGTGATTTGGTCTGGCTCTTCCATTTAACAAGGAGGAAACAGGCCTGGGGTGGGGGGGAGGGACTTGGCCTGGATTCCCAGCCCCTAACGGGGCTGGGGGCTTCACCGGGGCCTCCGGAGCCCCATCTGCAGTCCCAGGGGCTTCCTTCTATTCCGTTGCTGACTCGGCCCCCATCTCTGGTGCCGATTTCCCTGCAAGTGGCAAAGCACCAGACGGACCCAGGCCCGCAGGAAGCCTCTGGTTAATCCGGAAGCCGCGGCAGGAGCTCCGACCCTCTTGAAAAGGAAGTCTGGAGTGGAGAGAAGCCGCTGTTTGGAGTGGCTGTGGGACAAGGGGGTGGGGGGGTGGGGGAGAAACAGATTCCCACCTTCCCTGCTTGAGTCATTCATCGCAGGGACACCCTGGGGTCATGGGTGACATGGGCCGGGGGAGGGGTGATGCGAGGGCTCTGCCGGTCGCAGAGGCTGCCCTCAGACTAGAAAGTGGAACCGGCGCTGGTGGCCGGTGCCCGTGAGCGCCAGGCGGCCACGCCGGAGCACGCAGGCAGGTCAGGCACGTGGCACTCACGCATGCGCGGGGAGGTGGGCGGGGCGGGGTGCTCGGGCAGATCAGGACCCCCGTTTCTCCACCTACGAACGGAAGAGGGGTTCATACTGCAATTTGTTTCACGGTGTTGGAATGATAAAAAGAAATCTCTGAGATTTCTTCACAGTTATTTCATCATGACATCCGCTCACAGGTCCTGCCCATTTGAGGGTTAGAGTGAGGAATTAAAGGTTCATGGCACTGATGTAAAAGTAATTAAACAAGGAGGCCGTTAGACTGGTAGCCCAGGTAAACTGGCCGAAACCTAAGCCAGGGTCAATGCACTCGAATAGGAGAAGATGAGACGTAGAACAACCGACCCCAAACAGCCGACTAGCTTTTCGCCAATAAGGCAGGCTGTAGCCAGTCACATTACTTCCTTGCTTTGTTTCCACATCTTCTCTATGAAAACCTCTCCCCTTGCTCCTGTCCGTGGAGCGCTCCTAACCCTCTTTGATTTTAATCAATGTATGCTCAAATAAACTCTTGAAAATTCTAATGTGCCTCGTTTATCTTTTACCGCTAAGCACCTTTCTCAGGGAGACAGAAGCCTCGGCCAGCCCCGTGGGGAGAGCAGGACTCCCAGGGGAGATGGAGAGGGTGCGCCCCTGCTCAGAGCCCTTGAGGAGGTTGTCAACCCTGGATGCATGTTTCCAAGAAAGCCTGCTCTTGCCCTGAAGTAGCTGCAGGTTCAGCCCGAGGGGTGCTCCCCAGCCCAGGGCCCCTCCAGGGCAGGAGGGTCTGTGGCTGAGTGCCAGCACAGTGAAGGCTGCGAGATGGGCAGGCTGGCCCAGTCCTCCCGAAATCTGAGAATCAGGCAATGTTTTGTTATGGAGGCTCTGCAGGGCTGGCCAGGGAGTGGACTCCAAGTTTCTGAGGGTGGAGGTTTCCAGGTTCAGGGTAAGCTAGGAGCCGCTTCTGAAGTGCAGGGAGAACAGACCCAGCACCGTGCTGAGGCTTCGTGTGGGGAGAACATGAGGATTTGGGTACCAGGTGGGAGCAGAAGCTTATAAATACCCACGGCCTTTGGAAGAAGGTGGATATTAACCTTGGAGACGCAGAGCGTGGACAGCCCAGCATAGACACGCAGACCACACCCCCTGGACTGCCTGTTCTTCCATCTGTTCAAACCAAGCCGTGGCCGGTCAGAGTCCCTGAGTAGTGGGGTGGCTGGCCTCCCTTAAATAGCCACGGCCCAGGTGGTATGTGTGTGTGAGGGTTTTAGGTGGTGGTGTCTCGGAGACTGGGTTTGGAACACATGGATTTTTCCAAATTTAGAAAGCAAATGCGTGGGAGGTTGGAGAGGGCACTGGCAAAGGGTGTGGGCTGGTGCATCTCGGTGCCTCTTTTTAAGGAAGAGGAGTTCTTCGTCTGAGCCCCCCTGCCTCCAACCACGGGGAAGCGTTTCCCTCTTGGGGCTGCGGTTTCTCATCCAGTTTGGGGTGAGTTGGGGCCGCTGGGCTTCTTGGGGGCCGGGTAGGGGTTGGATGACATCAGAGGAGTCCTAGTGTCCCAGCCGATGCCTTATTCTTCCAGGACCACAGATGGGAGGGGAGATGGTCTGCAGGCTCCCGTCCCTCTGTCCACTGGAGGCACTCCAGCCCGTTTGCTTAGTGTTCCTCCTGTAAGTTTTCATTTGGAAGAAGGATTCTGCAGCTCTCTATCATTTGGAAATCCTTGGAGCTCAGAGGGCTTTCCTGGCTCTAACATTTGATGATTCTGCAACAAGCCTTTATTCTAGGACAACAAAGCTTCCCAGGTTTCCCTGGGACCCAGAGTTTACCAGACGAGACTTTCAGTGCTGAAACCTGGGGTGTCTCAGGCAAGCAAGGCCAGCTGGCCATCCTAGCACATTCTCACAGTGCAGCTTGGCTCTTGAGCCGTGCTTGCTTTGGGGAGGGAAAAGCACACCGTTTAGAAAGCCTCTTTGATGCCTGTGTGCCAAGAAAAATGGGACTGGGAACCCAATCTCGTAGTAACACTGGATGAGAAGGGAGGGAAGCCCACCCCATCTCTTTCCAGAAAAAGCAGCATTTACTTTAATTTGCAAATCACAGAGCAGAAGCCAACTGGGGCCAGGGTTGGTGTGCCTGATGGGAGCTGAGGGGAAGGGGAAACTTTAAAAAGGAGAAGAATTTCACACTGAATCTCTTAATCTGTTTTTACAAAGAGACTCATAAAATCTTAATATAGCCCCAGGACCGTCATGTTTATAGACATGGCATCAGCAGTAATGGCAGTGCTGGAGTGTGACCAGAGACTTTGCAGAAACACACCAGGGAGGGGTGTGGATCAAAGTGAGAGAACCACCTCCAAGCAGGGTAGGCGGGACAGCCAGGGCAGCTCAGTCTGGTCTCCAACTGTGTCGAGGAGCCTGAGCTACAACCTAGTCTGAGGCTCAAGGTCACTTGCTCCTGTCTAAGAGCTCAGTCATGCTCAGCCCTGCCCAAGTCCATCTGGGGAGGAGAAGGCAGCCTAAGCCTGAGTACGCCCCTCCCCTCCTTCTCCTAGAGGAAGGTGAGTGACGTCGTCATTAGCTCTAGACCAGTGGACACCCTTGTGAGGGATGTGAGACGGAATGGAGGTAGTTGAGAAGGAAGAGGGGCTGGCTAAGTGGAGAGGGAGGTCCCAGGGCTCCCTGGGGGGAGGACCCGGGCTGGCCTCCAAAGCACCTTTGGGAAGGTGTGAAGGGAGGGCATTGCAGACAGAGGACAAGAAGAGCTTTCTGTCTAGACTCTATCTGGGAGAGATGAGCTTGGATTTAAAGAAGGTGCAAGAGAGGTACCTGCTTGTATCAGGGGTTGTCTTGAGCCCACAGAGGCTGAATATTCAAACAGAATTGAAACAAGTCAAGTCCAAGAGCAGAGCTTTCAAATCTAGTCCTTCTCCATTCTTTCTATGTGCTCCCACCACTGCCTTAGGAATCTGGGCATTGGCATGACTCTGTTAACATAATGGCTTTTTAATTTTTTTCCCATTACGTGCTTTACAGAAGTGATTTCCAAACATTGGACTATGTGGAAAAAATGAAGAAAGAAGCAAGTGTTCCCTGGTCGAAGGCAAAATGTAAAAAATACAGAAAATATAATGAGTTTTTCACAAAGCTAAGTTGATTCAGCTTAAAGTAATACCCTCCACACTGAGAGTATGCTGTTCCGCTCTTTTTGCGGTTCGACTCGCGTTCTTTAATGGGACCGTGGCGATGGGTGGAGGGAAGTTTGGTTATTGTTGTTGCTCTGTTTTATTTTGGTTTTTGTTTTAAGCTTTCAACCCAATGTCAGTCCCTGATTTAACTTAAAGTTAAAAGCACTGAATGGCTTCACAGGCGAATTCTATCAAACATTTAGAGAAGAGCTAACACCTATCCTTCTCAAACTCTTCCAAGATATAGCAGAGGGAGGAACACTCCCAAACTCATTCTACGAGGCCACTATCACTCTGATACCAAAACCAGACAAAGATGTCACAAAGAAAGAAAACTACAGGCCAATATCACTGATGAACATAGATGCAAAAATCCTCAACAAAATACTAGCAAACAGAATCCAACAGCACATTAAAAGGATCATACACTATGATCAAGTGGAGTTTATCCCAGGAATGCAAGGATTCTTCAATATATGCAAATCAATCAACGTGCTACACCATATTAACAAATTGAAGGAGAAAAACCATATGATCATCTCAATAGATGCAGAGAAAGCTTTTGACAAAATTCAACACCAATTTATGATAAAAACCCTCCAGAAAGTAGGCATAGAGGGAACTTTCCTCAACATAATAAAGGCCATATATGACAAACCCACAGCCAACATCGTGAAAAATGGTGAAAAACTGAAACCATTTCCACTAAGATCAGGAACAAGACAAGGTTGCCCACTCTCACCACTATTATTCAACATAGTTTTGGAAGTTTTAGCCACAGCAATCAGAGAAGAAAAAAATAAAAGGAATACAAATTGGAAAAGAAGAAGTAAAGCTGTCACTATTTGCAGATGACATGATTCTATACACAGAGAATCCTAAAGATGCCACCAGAAAACTACTAGAGCTAATCAATGAATTTGGTAAAGTAGCAGGATACAAAATTAATGCATAGAAATCTCTTGCATTCCTATACACTAATGATGAAAAATCTGAAAGTGAAATTAAGGAAACACTCCCATTTACCATTGCAACAAAAAGAATAGGATACCTAGGAATAAACCTACCTAAGGAGACAAAAGACCTGTATGCAGAAAATTTTAAGACACTGATGAAAGAAATTAAAGATGATACAAATAGATGGAGAGTTATACCATGTTCTTGGATTGGAAGAATCAACATTGTGAAAATGACTCTACTACCCAAAGCAATCTACAGATTCAATGCAATCCCTATCAAACTACCACTGGCATTTTTCACAGAACTAGAACAAAAAATTTCACAATTTGTATGGAAACACAAAAGACCCCGAATAGCCACAGCAATCTTGAGAAAGAAAAACGGAGCTGGAGGAATCAGGCTCCCTGACTTTAGACTATACTACAAAGCTACAGTAATCAAGACAGTATGGTACTGGCACAGAAACAGAAATATGGATCAATGGAACAGGATAGAAAGCCCAGAGATAAACCCCCACACATATGGTCACCTTATCTTTGATAAAGGAGGCAAGACTATACGGTGGAGAAAAGACAGCCTCTTCAATAAGTGGTGCTGGGAAAACTGGACAGCTACATGTAAAAGAATGAAATTGGAACACTCCCTAACACTATACACAAAAATAAACTCCAAATGGATTAAAGACCTAAATGTAAGGCCAGACACCATCAAACTCTTAGAGGAAAACATAGGCAGAACAATCTATGACATAAATCACAGCAAGATCCTTTTTGACTCACCTCCTAGAGAAATGGAAATAAAAACAAAAATAAACACATGGGACCTAATGAAACTTAAAAGCTTTTGCACAGCAAAGGAAACCATAAACAAGATGAAAAGACAACCCTCAGAATGGGAGAAAATATTTTCAAATGAAGCAACTGACAAAGGATTAATCTCCAAAATTTACAAGCAGCTCATGCAGCTCAACATTAAAAAAACAAACAACTCAATCCAAAAATGGGTGGAAGACCTAAATAGACATTTCTCCAAAGAAGATATACAGATTGCCAACAAACACATGAAAGGATGCTCAACATCACTAATCATTAGAGAAATGCAAATCAAAACTACAATAAGGTATCACCTCACACCAGTCAGAATGGCAATCATCAAAAAATCTACAAACATTAAATGCTGGAGAGGGTGTGGAGAAAAGGGAACCCTCTTGCACTGTTGGTGGGAATGTAAATTGATACAGCCACTATGGAGAACAGTATGGAAGTTCCTTAAAAAACTAAAAATAGAACTACCATACGACCCAGCAATCCCACTACTGGGCATATACCCTGAGAAAACCATAATTCAAAAAGAGTCATGTACCAAAATGTTCACTGCAGCTCTATTTACAATAGCCAGGACACGGAAGCAACTGAAGTGTCCATCAACAGATGAATGGATAAAGAAGATGTGGCACATATATGCAATGGAATATTACTCAGCCATAAAAAGGAATGAAACTGAGTTATTTGTAGTGAGGTGGATAGACCTAGAGACTGTCATACAGAGTGAAGTAAGTCAGAGAGAGAAAAACAAATACTGTATGCTAACACATACATATGGAATCTAAAAAAAAAAAAATGGTTATGAAGAACCTAGGGGCAAGATGGGAATAAAGATGCAGACTTACTAGAGAATGGACTTGCAGATACGGGGAGGGGGAAGGGTAAGCTGGGACAAAGTGAGAGAGTGGCATGGACATATATACACTACCAAACGTAAAATGGATAGCTAGTGGGAAGCAGCCGCATAGCACAGGGAGATCAGCTCGGTGCTCTGTGACCACCTAGAGGGGTGGGATAGGGAGGGTGGGAGGGAGGGAGATGCAAGAGGGAAGAGATATGGGGACATATGTATATGTATAACTGATTCACTTTGTTATAAAGCAGAAACTAACACACCATTGTAAAGCAATTATACTCCAATAAAGATGTTAAAAAAAAAATTAAAAGCACTGGTTCCAGAAATCCTAAAGGCTGAGAACAACTAATTAGATGGCTGACTGTCTCCCTGGCTAGAATATATATTGATATAACTTGGAATTTTGACATACGGGCTTTAGGCATCAAGAAGACAGGAGATTCTGGGCTATGGGAGATCAGGACTTAAGTGGTTGTGCTGGAGAGCATGGCACATCTGAGTAGAAGGGGGGGCCCCTAAAAGGCGAACCCCACAGCTTCCCTCTTGTCTCCTCAGTTCTGTCCCCTGGAAGATGTGCATTATCACGGTGATGGCAGGTGGGGACAAATTGGGAGGGTTTAGATGATACTATAAGATTGGGACCAACAAAATCTTTGTGGAAGTTTGTTCCTTTGAGCTTGGGATGGAGAAGAGTTTTCTCTCCTTTGTCCCAGACACAAGTGAGATCAGAAAATGTCCTAAGATGCCGAGAGCTGGCCTGCTCTGAATCTTCTGTGTTACCCCTCCCTGGCCTTCCTTTGGCCATGTCCATTCCCAGAGGGTCAAAGAGTCCAAAAACCAAGTTGACATGCCCATCTGGAGCCTGTGTCCCCTTCCTTCTGGGCGAGGCTCCAGTTCTCAGAATCCTGGAGGTCCCTGTCCTAATTGTCCCAAAGCACTTCCAGGGCCTGTGCTGGTCTCCTTCCCGAGTCCATTTCCCCCAAGTGGGCCACTTGGTTGGATGAGCACCTCTAGGCCCATGGCATGGCCAAGGGAGGCTATTTGCATGATGGGGGGAATTCCATAGACTATGAAGAGCTTGGGGGTGATCATGTGCACATGAGAGGTGGTCCAGGGTAAGCCACGTACGGGAAGGGAGAGAGGGAGGAGAGGCTGGGGACAGCTGTGGCCACACTGCACATCACAGTGTAGAACCCCAAGGAGAACTCTCGGGGATTAAAAATACGCTAGAAATAAATGTACACAATCCATAGAAGAGTCAGAAGAAATCTGAATAAAGGAAAAAAAACAAAAAAAGGAAAAAAGAAAAATAGATGAGAGAAGATAAGAAAATTAGCAGATCAAGTTAGAAAGTCTAATATCTGCAGAAGAAAACCAGAAAGAGAATAGCAAAGAAAGTGGAGAGAAGAAAACGATCAAAGAAATAATTCTTAAATTCAACTGTTGATGTGATGTCTTCATCTGGGTGTAGAGTGAGTGTGTCCAGACAGTGGCCACAACAGAGCTCTGACCCTTCCCACCCCGCCCCCCTTGGTAATTCCCTCCATTCCAATGCACGCATCCCCCGGTGTCCTGCCTCAGTGAACGGCATGGTCAAGGGCCCAGGGGGGTGGAGCGGGGGGAGGAGGCCACACTTTCTTGCCACTGTTTTGTCTGTGACCATCTTCCTAACTCAGGGAAATGCTGCAGGTGGGGCAGGGTGGAGAGCCACACTGCTTCTTGGGCATGAGTCATGGGCAGAGTCATGGCCCCAGGAAAAGGCTGGACTTGATTAGATGCTTTCATGCCTTTCATTCCTACCCACATCTATTTTTTCAGGACATAGCTGAGCCCATCAAGCTCAGTGACAAACAGAAAGGAATCCACATAAAACTTATGCATAGATACAGCAAGAAAGCAAACAAGGAGGAAAGGGATATAAGAAAAAGTCAGATGAATAACATGCTTCTGAAGAGGGGTTGCTCAAAGAAGGACGGGGAAAGATCAAATGAATCCTCCACAATCCAAAGAAACTACAGACAAAAAGGGCTGAAAAACTGAGCTCCACTGACATCTGGGTACGTTTTAAGGAAGAGATTGTGTAACGACAGAAAGAGATGAAAGGCCAGTTGACGGACGGATCTTAGGAAACAAGTGGGAAAGAAAAATAAAACATTCCAGAGATGGAAACCTCATTCAAAGCAACAAAAACCTGAAAACACAAGTTTGACAAAACCATGCAAAACAAACCTGCACAAAGATGCCAAAAGGATTGTAGAGATGATTTATATGGAAGGAGAAGGATGGTGGTGCTTCTAGAGAAGAGAACAGAATGAAAGGATTATGAGATGTAAACTCAACCAGAAGAAGGACTCAAATCTTCTATTCAACAAAGTCCTTGTATCCCAGGAAAAAAAAAGCACAAAGTGATCAATTCTGAATCATAACCACGTTTAGCTACTGAATACAAAGGCAGAATCCTATAAACAACAAAGCCAAACAAAACAAAACAAGACAGAAATTCCCCCCCAGTGTCCAGTGCCTGAGGATGGTGTCCAGGATCTGCAGAGCTGGCAGGGAAAGGAAATGTGACCCAGCACTCCCTGGGATATAAAGACAACGGACATCTTTAAGCATGAGCACACGGTTCCTAAAAGCTTCTTTTGACAGAATCAAACTCCCTGAGGAATCAAACTCCAGATCTCAGAAACAAGGCGCCATCCTAAAAGGATTGGTGGTGAGCATAGGGTTCATTCGTCTCTGGATGCGGCCCGTGTAAACAAGGATGCCAGTAACTGAACTTGAAGGGGAGGAGAGAGAAAGGTGGAATTTCCCTCATCTTTCATAGCAGGAAGTCAAACATGAAACATACTATCATATCAAAATATAATAACCTCAAGTTCTTACAATTTTTATACTCCTTTCCTCCCTTAACTTTGAAGAGATCTTTTGGTCCTTTTTATATTGCTTGAATTTTTTTTTTTTTTAAATGAGCATGTTTTCTTTTAACAGCAACAACAAAAAAGTCTTTATTCTTAAAACATTTCAAGTTTTCTCTTTTCCATCTGGTTTGCTTCATTAAAGAAAAAAGAAGAAGAAAGAATTTCCATGCCTTTGGAAGGCACCTGTCTTAACTCAACATACCCAGGGCAAGGAAGGAGCTGAGGGCTGCAGACCAGAGGCTGTGACGGGTGGATGGGGGTCTCCTTGCTTCCTGCTGGCTGGAGATCAGGGGTCTAGGCCAGGCTGGAAGGCTCTGTGAACACCTGGTCCTTGGAGAAAGAGTCGACAGCTAGTGGGGGGCCCTGAGCTTGGACGGGGGCTTGCTTTGTAGGGCAGAACCCTGGGAGGTAGGCAAAGGAGAGGAGCACCTGAAGGCCTTCTGGAAGGAGGTTGCTGGGGCCCCCTCCTCCTGCTCCTCCCCGACTTCTTCATCAGTGAGCCCTCTTCATATCTGGACCAGGTGTGTGGCTTGGGCCTCAGACTTACCCAGAGCAGCCATCCTGCCTGCTGGCCCCCCTTTCTCCAATTTTGGCTGTGCCCCTGTCAGACTGGGGCTTGAACAGAGAGAAACCGGGGATATGTGTGGAGGGAAGGGAGACATGGAGGGGGAACCACTCATTCATTCATTCATTCATTCCTGTGCTGAGCAGCCCTTGTGCACAGGCTTGTGCAGTCTCTGGGGACAGAGATGGGTCCGACCCGACACTCTCAGGCCTCTTGGCATCTCTGCCGGGTGCGAGGAAACCACTAGGGAAACCCTCACATAGGACTCAGGGCCCCATGGGAGTCGCGGGGGTGGCTGTGTGCCAGGCACGGTCCTAAAAGTGGGCACGATGGTGGCTCCAGGCTGGGAAGAGGGTTGCTTCCCTGGAGGACAGCTTTCTCTGCTGGGTCTCAGAGGATGACGAGAGGGTCACAGTGGAGTGGGTCACGTTGTGTCTCTTCCTGGCTCTTCCCTCACAGAAGTACCCTCTGTCCTTAGGGCCACTTCCAGCTGTTTGTGTCTGCCCGCCTCCAGGCCATGCTGACTGGTCCAGTGCTGGGAGCACGTGACCCACTTGGCCCAATCAGAGTGAAACGGTGCCAGGCTGTGGTTCAGAATCCAGCTCCCTGATGGATGGGTTGGAGAGATTGGGCAAGCCAGTACCTGCTCTGTGCCTCAGTTTCCCAGTGTGAACACTGGGTTGTGGGAGGATCAGATGAGATAATACATGTAAAGCATTTGGTACCATTCTTGGTGCTTTGTAGATAATGGCACAGATGCACCCAGGGAATTGGAGGTGTCCTGGGCCCCCGAGGGCACACCAGTCCTGGTTCTGTTTCTTCCAGAAGCCCGACTTTTCTCTAGTTCTTGGCGTTCATAATTCAACGTGTAGTTTTATGATAAATTCCTTTTTTTGGTGATGATAATGGTGGGGTTCTGTCCCACCATTCTGAGGTTCTGACACCTCCCACTTGCAAGGGCGTCCCAGATTGGGGGATGGGGGTGTGCAGGGGTAGTGGCTGCAGGATGTCTTCTAGGGCTTGATGGGCAGGAGCAAAGCTGAGCAAGTCTGGGCTCATGCCTTTTACCTGGAGCACAGAGTGCTGGAAAGAGGAGAATCACCAGGACCAGATGCTGAGTGTAGGGCTAGGCACATAGTACGTGCTCAATAAGAATTGGCTTCCAACTGCCCTAGTGGGTCCCCTGCCCCCCAGATCAGTCTCTCCTGTAAGGAGAGATGATCTCTAAGACCTCTTTCAGCCCAAGACATTGAGTTATCTGGGGTAAGTGATACACTCAGTGTGCACAATTTATAAAATATAATCATGTATTATATGCTTATTTAGGCATCCCTGCACAGGCATCATTCCATTTAATCCTCGTATTCTTATCCCCATTTTATAGATGAGAAAACTGAGGCTAGAGAAGTGAAGTCACTTGCCCAGTAGTAAGTGGCAGAGACATTTGTACCTGGGTTAACTCCACATCCCTTGCATTTAATCAGTATATTCGCCTGCTTATTTGTGACCTGTTTAGATAATAAGTATTTTTTCCTTCCAGCTGGTGAGGAACAAGATACCAGAGGGGAAGAACTAGTCAATTCACACAGAAAGGAGAGTGGGCAGGGAGGAAAGGAGCACGTAATGAAGGGCTGTGTCTGGGGAGAGCTCTGCCAGAGCCATTTCCCCTTAATTGAGAGAGTGTTTGGAAAATACTCCCCTCTCTGCGTAATGAAAGGCTGGAGAAGCTGGCTTATTTTAAGGGACCATGAGCTAATGCATATGCATGCGATCACTGATGCACAAGCTTGTGTTATGTCTGCCTTTTCATTTGTTTTCTCTGGACTTGTCTGCATTTAATATACATAACAAAATGCCTTCATTGTAATCTGTTTCTCATTTAAAGAAAAAAAAAAGCTCAACTTAGAAACCCAGTATAGAACCAAAAGCTTTTAACTCAGCCATTCCATTAAAAAATAAAATAAAATAATAAAACAAGGCGCCTGGCTCCCTAAGGAAGGGCTGTCATGACTGTCCTGGCCAGCTCTCTCTGTGCAGCCCTTCCTGCATCCCCCGGGTTGTTATTACTTGTCCCACAGAGCCTTCCTGGCCTGAGCTCTCAAGTGGGTATTTGCTGTGTGGATACAGAAGAAACAAGCTCTCCCTTCAGAGAGAATCCAATGATCTTACCTTTTGTATCAAAGACCCATCTGGAGAACTGTAATCATTCCAGCAGAATTGCTCTCGGGTGATCTCTATGACTGTGTTTGAACCTCCGTGATTATGCGGTTTTATTATCTCTCGTAGGTAAACAAGGATGCTCTCTCTGAGATGTTCGTTGCCAGGGCCTGGGAGCCAAGCGCCCTGTGGTCCTAGGAGAGGACATTGTGGCTGCAGCTGAGATGGGTTCTGCATCTCACTTCAAAGGGATTAAGCTGTACGCTTGACCTTGGTTCTTTCGGCCCTGTTCTTGTTGCTTTGTATTACACCAACCTCGCTGGGTCAGCTCCTAGGCCTGCACTGTCTCCCTCTGGCCAACAGAGAGGCTGGCATCGACCTGCCCGTATTAACCCTTGCCACCCCCGACCCCTGCCAGGGCACTTCTACCAGGTGACCTGCAGGCCCTGGGGTGAGCAGGGGTTGGTGGGCATTGTCCAGGAAAGGTGTGGGCGGAGACGAGAGGTGTGGTGGGGAGGGGAAGGGGACGGTGAACATTTTCGACAATAATCTAACATCTTTATTCTGGTTTCCCAGTGCTGAACTGCCTTTCAGTCTGCCTGCCCCAGGGCCCTCGTCCTGGCCTCAGTTTCCCTCAGCATTTCCCTCTTGGCCCTCCTCCTGACTGAGGCGGAACCATCTGTGACTCCACTTCTGGCTCCTCCAGGGATGGCCCCAACCTCACCTCACATCTCCCAACACGATGGCTGTCCTCAGGGAGCACACAGGACAGTCCCCAGCGCGCCCCGAGGAGCGCAGAGGACTGAGTGAGGGGGACAGAGGCAACCTGGTGGAGGATGGGATGCTGAACTGACCTTTGAAGGGCGAGTGAGAAATACCTGGGTGAGGAAGGGAGGTGGGAGGAGTTCCAGGCAGAAGGAACAGGGTATGGAAAGGTCTAGAGGCACACCGTTGCACAGTCGGGGATTCTAAGTGGTTAGACAGACTGTTCCTGTCACACATGGTGACAGGTGAGGTCACAGAGATTTGGGGGCCCAAAGAGCTTGAAAGCCTCTCTGTGTTACACCCAGGACCACAGGGTACGGACGGGCGGGTTGTGCACTGCACCAGTGCAGGAGCGCCCGAAGCGCTGTAAGGAGGAGAGCAGCCTGGCTGTGAGCGTGGCTGTGGAGAGTGGGCTGGGGAGACAAGCGAGGAAGCAGGAGTAGCAGAGCGAGGGCTCGGTAATCTAGGTGAGGCGTGCTCTTAGGCAGTGCCGGCAGAAAGGAGAGGAAGGCGTGTTGTACGTGGGAGTGGATTCTGCAGTGTCGGAGCCCGACAGCGTCAGCGCGCCGAATAAAGAAAATACCCATCCCTTCAGTGAACAACAGGCCTGTAAAATTAGCTCCCATTTGTCACTGCTTTTGCCCCAGAAACTTTCCAGGATTTGTCTCCTCCACAGTTTTCAATGATGCTTGAAAAAATTGTTTTGCTTATTGCAGATAAAATGCACACTTGGAGACATTTTGTTTAATGTTTTTTGGTTGATGTATAGTTGATGTACATTATATAAATTACAGGTGTACAGTATAGTGACTCACAATTTTTAAAGGTTATATTCCATTTATATTATTATAAAATATTGGCTATATTCCCCGTGTTGTACATAGATCCTTGTAGCTTGGAGGTATTTCTTTGTTTCGATATCTCTTCCATGCTAATATTCAATACCTTTTCTCTTTTATAACTCAAAGAATGTTTTTGATTCCTACCAACCTCTTGCCATCTCAGTTCTGGAGATGCAGGAATACTTGGATGCTTGAGATGGGAAAAAGGCAGCAGAGTTTGGTAGAGTCTGACGCCATAAGTTTCCCGCCTTCCCGCACCCCACAAAGGGCTCAGCCCCCGCCCCCAGCACTCACAGGGATAATTTCCTCACCTCCTTTTTCTCTCCCATGGTTGCCCTGGAAACCATCTGCCATGCTTGGTCATCTACTGACTTGGATGCTCTGCATGACTGAGAGAGAAGGACCTGGAGTTCCTGAAGGCAATTCAAGAGGTACTGGGGAACGGGTGAAGTCGAAGAGAAGATCCAGTGAGATGTGAAGAAAATGAAGGGCTTCTGGCGAAGAAACACAGCTCCATTGGTGGTAGTGACCAAAGAACCAGAATGCCGTTCAGATGGAAATACGGTGGTTGCCCTGGAACTGTCTGTACAAATTCGTGTAAGGGAGTTACTGTAAGAACAAAATTCAAACAAGTAGTGGTTCAGCATAGAGCAGTTCACTTCTTGCTCCCAGATGAGCATGGCGGGTGTGGCTGCACTCCACGTAGTCACTCAGGGACCCAGGCTCCTCTGTCTCTTCTCCATCACTGTCTGCATCAGCCAGGGTGAAGGGAAAGGGCCTGGAGCAAAACATGTGGGAGGTTTTTACAGACCAGTCCTGGAAAAGGCATGCTCACTTCTTTTATTTATTTTTTAACAACTTCATTGAGGTATATTTTGCCCATTTCATTGAATGTATCATTCAGTAATTTTTTTAGTAACTTTAGAACATTTTTACTATCCCCTCCACATTAACCCCACATAAGATCCCTTGTATCCATTTACTGTTCCTACCCAGTAGGCAATCACTAATCTACTTTTCATCTCTATAGATTTGCCTATTGGAACATTTTATGTATATGAAACCATACAAGATTTGCCTATTCTGAACATTTCATGTATGTAAAACCATAAAACCATGTGGTCTCTTGTGCCTTTCACTAAGCATAATGTTTTTAAGGTTCATCCTGACATAATGTTTTTGAGGTTCAGCTTGGTCAGTACTTTGTTTCTTTTTAATGCCAGAAAATATTCTATTGTATGCCTAGACTGAGACGTGTTCACTTCTGCTCTCCTTCCATTGGCTAGAACTCAAGTCACATGATCAAATTACACTGGAAAGGCAGGTGGGATATGTAGTCTATGTGCCCAGAGGAAGGGAGCCTATTGTGGTGAACAGGTAGTAATCTCTGCCCAGGCACTCCTTCCCTGACTCCAATTACCCCATAAAAATTTAGAAACACACAAATGTCGTGCATGAGTGGTACCGTGCTGTGTGTGTGTGTGTGTGTGTGTGTGTGTGTGTGTGTAGAAACTGCAGAGTCCAGGTCCGAGCAACAGAGGGTGTGCTTGGGAGGAGATGGGAGGGGGCACAGACCATAAATTGAGGGCCAGAGGTGACCTTGAGGACATTAACATAATGTCTTCCTGGCCCCCCACCAGAAGCGTGGACTTCTACGGACCTCGGAAGAAGGGTCAGTGCAGAACTTATCCAGTTCCTCAGAGGCAGGGAGATGTATGGATTCCAATGAACAGAATCACTTCAAATGCACTTGAAATAGCTCGTGAGAGGGACCTTGGGGTGGGGTTGCAGTTCCAAATCCATCCCTTCTGTGCTCTCAGATTTTCACATCAGCAGCGTCTTGTCGACTCTGCTTAGCTGTTGATGCAGGCGCATTAGCACAGCTCCCAGTCTGGAGGCATAATTTTTAGAAGAAAATAAGAACTCTCCTTGCATTCTTAGAATAGTTGTCAAGGAGGAAAATGTCTTCCAGAAAAAGCATGGTCTTTGTAGGAGAGGGAAAGAAATTGCACTCCTGGGCCTTTCCTGAACTTGATGCTGCTACCAGAAGTTCGGAGTGAAGAGTTATCAGAGGGGCAGTCCAGGAGTTATTTCAGGACACGTTTTGCACTGGTTCCCTTTGATTCTCAGCAATGTTTTTCACTTAATATTTTAATCATCTGGCAGAAACGGGGAGGCTGATTTCTTCATGGAGGCAGTGAACTTTCCAGGCCAGTGAATTACATCACCTTGAATAATAAGCCCAGCTGCCCACACTGACCTGCGGCTAGCTGGCTTCTCCGGGACAGCTGAATCCCCATACGTGCTCTGCGGAGCCCACTCTCTGGCCTGGGATGTCTGACAATGGCCGAGCATCTTAATGAGGGGAAGCAGTGCTGCAGCTTCTTCCCTTTAGAGGCAGAATGTTGGAGATGCAGCCGAGACTCTGTCTGCTTTCTGGAGGGCAGTGGTGTGGAGGATTTAGAAAATCCTGCAGGTAAGTCTGAGGAGCCACCCTCAGACTTGCTGTGCCCCTCCCAGACATTCCTGTCTCTCTGGGGAGGGTCAAGAGGAAAAGAGAGTCGGGACAGCTTTTGTTGAAATTTTGCAGTCATTCCTTAGAAAGCAACTCAGTTTTCCCATGTCCTGAAAAATGGCAAGGTGGAATGCTGGAATTCCATACCTTGTTCAGGTCCCCTTATTTTAAAGACCCAGAGAGCAGACATGAGTAAGTTTGTGTCAGAGCCAGAAGTAAAACGTGGCAAAATCTAGTGCTTTGAGAGCCTACATCGGACCTTCTGTTTCCATCCTATAGGAGGGAACAGCCAAGGAACCAATATTTAGGTAGAGTCTGCTCCGAACCAGGCGTGTCTCCTATGTTCCCAGGTAATCCCACAACCCACCAGGTGCACACGATTGTTATTCTCCGTTATAAGCTGAGGAAGTTGAATCAAGCATCTCCCTTGAGGTCACACAGCGGGCAAGGGAGAGAGCTGGGATTCGAACCCAGGTCAGCCTCACACCCAAGCTTAGGCTCCTTGTGCAACGTCGTGGATGAAGCGTTCTTGATGTTTTCACCTTTCAGGCCTGGCACATCCTCTCCTGAGCTGTGGAGCCTTGCAGGATGGCCTCAGGTGGGAGTAGCAGCAGGCGACCAAGACCCTGGGTGTCTTGAATTAGAATGCCCCGAAGGACCTGCCCTCGCTTCAGTCCTGAGACAGAAATGCCTTCTCGGGTCATCAGTCGCACAGACTCGTCTGCTCTGTGGGGCAGCAGGGGCTCTGACTCCTCTATCTGGGAAGAGAAGCAGGAAGGTGAAGCCCTGGAGGCCCAAGGCGGGCTGTGCTTGTATGGGCAGGTGGATTCGTGGCGCTGGACAGCCTCTCCAAGGCCTCGGCCTGGACCTCCACCCACCAGGGCTGTCAGCAACGTCTCGGCAACCTGGCTCCAGCCTGTTGGCACGCACAAGGCCCGACCACACTGCCAGCGGGGAGGTTTTTATGATCCCGTTTATTTTTCAGATCTAACCTCATCTCTCTGCACTTCATGGAGCTGAAATACAGCCCTCTGTGAGGCCCAAGGGGGCGTCTGGCCTCCCCGCAGCCTGCCGGCCACCTGAAGATTTGTCCCTTGCTGATCACTCAGCCAGAGCAGCTGGCAGATCCTTCTGAGATGATGCTGGATACGACAGAGTTCCCTGGAGGTATCACATCTTGATAGGATCATTATGGTCGTGGCTGCCGTCATTTGTGACCATACGTTTCTCAACTTGCCGGGAACTTGTCCGTTCAAATGCCTTACCTCGTTGCCCCTGTAAAAAGATCATTTTGTGCAGGTCATGAATCTCAGAAAATAAGAAATGGACAGGTTAAGTTTCTTTAACTCATCATTGAATGAGGAAACCAATAGTATGTTATAACCGGTTCAAAGGAAGATTCAAAGAGCACGCATAAAGGGGCAATTGGGGATGCTGAAACAGATTTAGAGATTGATGCAAAACTGGTTGATATTCACAGGGCGATAGTCAGTGCCATTCCTCTGGACAAAATTCATCAGCACATGTATAGACAAATCATTTGCATTCTCTAAGTTTTCTACAACTTACAGAGCTGTCACCTAGCTCAAAGAAAATGAAAAGTGCAGGCCCCTAGGAATCAAATAACCCAGAAAGGACACCCACAATCGTGTCTGCCCTCAAATCATCCCACATGTGTGCTTGTGAGCGCATCATACCTGCTGACTGCAGGTTTACGTATTTTGGCTCTTTTCTGCCCAAGATAAGTGACAAAACGAGGTCTTCTGGCCCCAGACTCTGGCTTTTGAGCTCTTTCCCTAAGCGCCCCCCAAAGCAGAGGAAGGCGAAGGATGTCTGGGGTCCAGCCTACAGCAGGCATGAGGGTCTTCATTTTAGCTCATGTGAATTTTACATTTTATTCCCTCACTTATCCATCTTGGGTTAAACACAAAAACAGTGTTTTTCAGTTACTCACTGTTACTGGTTCAATTGTGTCATCCAGAAAGATATGTTGAGGTCCTGACCCCCAGTCCCTCAGAAGGTGACATTGTTTGACATGGGGTTGTTGCAGATGTAGTTAGATTTCGATGAGATCATACTGGAGTAGGGTGGACCCTGAATCCAACATGACTGGTGTTCTTATAAGAAGAGGAGCAGAGACATAGAAACATAGACACATGAGGGCAGAACGCCATGTGATGAAGGAGGCAGATTGCAGCGATGCATCTACAAGCCAAGGAAGCCAAGGAACGCCAACAACTACCAGACGCTGGAAGAGGCAGGGAAGGATCCTCCCCTAGACCCTTCAGAGGGAGCATGGCCCCGCCAACACCTCGATTTTGAACTTCCATCCTCCAGAACTGTGAGAAAATGTACGTCTGTGTTTAAGATGCCCAGTTTGTGGTACTTTGTTATGGCAGCCCTAAGAAATGGAGATACTCACTGTGGAGGCAACAGATGCTCCAGGAAGAAGGACCCGGCTCGTCCAGTGGCTCTGAAGGCCCCTACTCGCTGTGTTGGACCCACCAGTGTCGGAATCTCGGTCTAATCCGCGGCTCTGGACAGGCACGCACTGCTGCTCTCCCTGGCCCCACTCCAAACTTCAGTGTTGGCTTTAAATGCTGGAAGCTGAAAGAGAAAAACTGCTGACGTATACAAATGTTTATTAGATGGACCTTGAGGTATCTCCCGAGAGCTTGGAGAAGAGGGAAGTAAGCCTGTTCATTGGGTGCTGTTATTAAAACCAACACAAACAGTGTGTAGATCAGAGATGTGCAAACTTGCTGGAAAGTGATTCCCAGGCTTGGAAACTCCTTCACCAGGTTGAATTCCTGGGAATGTCTGAATACCTCGGGATGAGGGTTTCTCAGTCACGGGATGGGTGTAAGAGGAGGCCTTGGGGCAAGTGTGGGCGGACCCTCCCAGGGCGAGGCCCAGGCTGCAGACTTTCAGTCCTCCCTGCCCTTTGGCTGTTGGGAGCGGCACAACATGAGGTGGGGGCGGGGAGCCAGGGAGGGTGGGATCCCGGCGGTGGAGGTGCAGGAGCTTTGCGGTCCGGACGCTGGGAGGACCCTGGTTCTGGGGATGAGGCACCTCGATGGTGAGGTGGGGCCGTTTAGCATCTGTCCTGAGGCTCTCTTTCTGATTCCACGACCACCACGCCCCGTGCACATGCCCAGCCAGCTCTGCCTGTGGACGGGAAGGGGTGCCGGCTGATCCGTCGGCTCCGGGGGTCTCTCACAGCGTTTCTCACGGAGAGCCGGTCACGTGGCTCCTGGTCCTGAGCCTGGCTTCCGCGGCCGCGCGGATCACGCACACTTAGAGCATTTCTCGTCTCCGGGACAGGAATTCTCACGACAGATTGAGAACGTCTTCCACATTTACCTTCATCTCATTCTCGTGCCTGTTGGCCTGAGTCTGCCTGCCTGCCTGGGCGGGAGGGAAGTCACATCAGACCGGCCCCTCTGCGCCCGTGGCCTCTGCGCGCCCAGACGCTGGTCCCATGCCAGCTTCCGCTGCAGGCGCCGGGCTCCTCGCTTCTAATACACAGTCTCGTTTACATGCCAACAATCCTGCAAATCAGGGTCTATGCCTTGCCCTCCCCCATTATAAAGACAAAGAAATTGAGGCCAGGACAGTTTAATAACTCGCCCAAGGCCACGCACAGGTCAGTGGCCGAGGCAGGATTAAATCCAGGTCTGCCTGACTCCAAAGCCGGGCTCCTCTTGTGTCACCAAGAACCGCCATGTGAGCCAGAAGGTCCAAACCCACCAGGACACCAAGAGGAGAGACTTTTGGAACCCGCCTGCCCTCCGCCCACTGGGCCCTGCTCTGTGCCTCTTTACTGGTTTGGCTTAAACACCTGGGTCTTGTTTCCAACCTCACCCGAGGCAGGCCCAGGTAGAAAACATCACCATGGTAACCCTTGTTTCCCAGGGGCAGCATATGACTTCTGGAAAAAAATGATACCTCGGTTCCCAACACTTAGCGTACTGTGGCTCTGCGGGACAAGTTTAATGGGCACCGCCGCTCGCAGTTGGCTCAGCGGATACGCTTCTCGGCTTTCCATCTCTGATGCGGTATCCAGGATACCAGGAAACATGATGTGTTTGCTCCCAGAGAAGAGGGAGCAGGGGAGTCCGGGGGTGTTGTTCACACTGGCTCCAGGCTGTCTGGTGAGAGGGGCTGGGAGGGCTGGTGCTCCGTCTGGGCTGTGGGGCACCTGTGCTGTGTCCCACCTGCGTGTCACTGCCACTACCTGTCTCACGTTGAAACCTGGCATGACCCCTCTCCCTTTCCACTGACCCCTGGTAGACAGAGCGTATAGGGTGGCCTGGAGCATTTGAAAGCCGGCTGCGGTGGACACTGCTGGCTGGTCACGAGCAGCCATTCCCCTTTCTCGCTTGGTTGCCTCTGCCGTGGTAACCCCCGTTCTCTTCTACCAGGTGCTCACTCTCCCAGGCTCCCTATAGCCCAGGTGGCCAGGAGGCAAGAGCGGTTGCCAATGAGATATTAGGGGGCAGCTTCTGGAGGCTTCTGGGGAAATTGTTCCCTTCCTCGTAAAAGGCACAGACATGAGGAAAGAGCCCCTTTCTGCCTCCTGTCGGGGGTCACTCTTGGAGGATTGCAGCCGTCTCGAGGCCAGGAGAATCACAGGCGCTTACCAAGCATGTGGACATGGTTGAGCTGGAAACCACTTGCTTTGTGACACAATGAAATACCTTTTATGGTCTGAGTCTTTGTTACTAGAAGTGTGATCCCAGATCAGCAGCTTCAGCATCACTTGGGAGCTTGTTAGAAATGCAGACCCTCAGGCCCAGCCCCAGCCCTACTGAACCAGAGGATACATTGAAAAAAGATCTCCAAGTAATTAATGTGACATAAAAGTGTGAGAAACCCTGGGGAGAGAGAGGAGAGGGAGCGGGGTGGAGATGGGGTGGGGAAACCTCTTAAGAACTGGCTTTTTCTGGAGATTTTTCTTGGTATTTTTGTGTTTATGCCTCTCTGAGCTAGGAACAATGAAATCTTAACTCTATTTAAAAGAAAGGCAAAACTTCCTCCCCGCAAGCCTTCTCCCCATCCAGCTGCAGGGGTGGGGACAGTGGGGTTCTAGCAGGCTTACAACAATGGCTGCGGGTAGAGGGGACGTTTGCACTTGGCTTACTGCTCTTCAGGTTAGATCGTCCCTCATCCTCTCTGAAGTCTGGGCTTTAAGTTTAGAAAGATTAAATCTGCAGGTTCAAAACAAAGGAGCCCTGAAAAATAAAAAATGTTGCCTGGGACGTTTTCTTTCAAAAAAGCTTGTTTCCCTTCGCAGACAAGCAGTCAAGATGCTTGGAGAAGAAAACTTGTTGTGAATTTTAGCTTCAAAGGAACAGTCAGGAGGCTTTGTGGAAAGGGTAGCGCTTTCTTAAGGAAGGGCATTTGGTTCTTGGAAGAACACAAAGAGCTCGAATTCCAGTGCAGCTTCTTTCCACAGCACCGGGGTTTGAACGTTTTGCTTTTTTCTTTCTAAAAGGGCTGAGTACCGGAGAAGCATGTTAGCTCATAGGAGTTTGGGGGTGGAGGGACCTCAAAGTTGTAGACCATCAGAAAGATTTCTCTGTATTATAGCAGGAAGGCACCTCAGCCTTCTCCCCCCTCCCTCCATGTGAAAGGGACATCTGAGGCTCTGAGGGGAACCATGGCTTTCCTGAGATCCCTTGGCTGGAAGTGGTGGAGTCAGGTCCAGAACCCAAGTCGAGACTCCCTTCTTTACATGTCATCATCTCCCTCCATCCCCCCACAAGTTATCATGAGAGGAACGTTGGGTTTACCCAACTTCTCCTTACTTTGTCGGGGGTCTCTCACAGCTCAGATCTTTGCCAAATTCTGAGCATTCAGCAATGACCCCTCTCTGGGAGCCCAGAGCCCAGAGAGGGGGCATTGCTGGATGCTCAGAATTTGGCAAAGATCCCAACTTTGCCTCCTTCTAACTGTTGTTGGCCTCTCCGAGATTCAGTTTCCTCACCTGACTGAGATGGAGACAACAAGAGATGTCAGGTTTACAACCTGCCTACCGTCTTCTAGGGAGCAGCCTTGGTTTGCAGAACTTGAGTGCCTGGTCTTCTCCCTGGTGAATGAGCTAAAGCGATTGATCAATACCCATGGAGGAAGAGAGAAGATTAAATGGGCAGGAGGCCGTGGACCCGAGGACCAGAGTGTGGGAGTGTGGGAAGAGAGAGAAAGAGGAGGGAAGAGTGGAGGAAAATGTTGCTGGGTGTGAGACTTGAGGAAAGAGTAGAGAACGTTGGAAAGAAACCTTGAGTGTCCCATGATGTAGTTCCCCTGGGGGCAAGATATTCAGTGAAGACCTTCATTCCTTTTCAAGGCTTATTGGAGGTGTATTTCCATTTTGTTTGGATGTGTCTTGGCATTGAGATGGGGCTCAAAGTGGCCTTGTTTTACTTGGGAGACATGTAAAATATGGGTAATGCCTCTTCTGCTTGCCTGTTGCCCCAAAACAGAACCCCTACCCCAGCCTGATGCACCCACACTGCAGGAAGCCGGCATTCAGCCAAGATGAGCCACAGACACTTCTGGAATCTTCTGATTCCAGCTCAGCTCCTGACCCATCTGCTCCCATAATTACTGACGGATCTTGGTGGGGAGGCAGTAAGGCAAATGGTTCAGACCATGTACTCTGGAGTCAGGCAAGTCTGGCTTAAGTCCTGACCGCCCCTCATTGCCTGTGGCTTTGGAAATTGATTTACCTTCTTGAAGCCATAGTTTCCTCATCTGTAAAATGGGGATGATAATGCTGACCTCACAGGGTTGTATGGGGGATTAAATTAAATAATGGATATAAAGCCCAGTGCCTAATCCCTGGTAAACAATTCAATAATCATAGAGGAAGATGATGATGATGGTAATGAAGAAGAAGACGATGATGATGAAGATGATAGTGACAATGGTGATGATGGTGATAACGAAGGTGATGATGGTGATGGTGATGACAATAATGAAGATGGTGACAATGGTGATGATGATGAAGGTGATGGTGACAATGATGGTGGTGATGATGATAATGAAGATTATGGTGATAATAGTGATGGTGATGATAAAAATGAAGATGGTGACAATGATAATGATGGTGATGATGATAATGAAGATTATGGTGATGATGGTGGTGATGGTAATAGTGATGCTTGTTTCTCTGGATGGATCTTCTTTTAGAGTCCCTCCCTGACCCCATCCCTCACCTTGGCTCTTTTTCCTCCCAACTGTCTTGAGTGGTTCCTGGCCTGGGCTCCTACCTGCTACACCAGCTTATAAGTGTCTGGCCCCAAACTTATTAGCCATGGTGGGAGGAGCAGTTAGGCCATGGGGTGGGGTGAGGGGACCCTTTTAGGTCCCTGCCAGAGCTGTTAAAATCCCCTCTCCCCCATGAGCTCTGTCCCCAGTTTCTGGGCCTCTATGACCAGGGCAAAGTTTGTATCAGCAGCTTCACACCATCGTGGGGGGCGGGGGGGGTTTCAAGCAACAGATGCTGTCGGGACCTGTGCTCTGAGGGCTGCACTGGACTGAGTGGCACCGCCTGGTCTCTGAGGCCCGGCCTGGCTGTCCCCTCCTGGGAGGGCATTGTCTGGGGACCACCCCTCAGGTCCCTGTTCCCAATGGCAGGGCTGCTGCCTCTGCTTGAGCTCCCTTGAAGCTGGAAATGCCACCAGTTCAAAGCTGTATTCATTTAAAATGCAACTCTCCTGGGCTGGGTCACACTTTAAGCCAGACTCCGTCACCCCTTTTGTAAGTTTCCTCAGTTTCCTCTCCACATCACCGCATTAACAGCTCTGGGTTATGAGCATGGCACGCGCTCTGGGCACCAGCTCTCTGGCAGGCCACTTACCCCATCGTTACATGCCGTACACGCCCCTTCCCCTTAGACAGAAGGAGACAGAGGGCATGAAGCGAAGTCATTTGCTAATAAATGCTGGAGCCAGGGCAGAGATGGGAGAATGTGTGCAGAACAGAACAGCCAGGAGCTGCCCAGCTGGCCTGTGCCCGCTTTACAATTTTCCCTCAGGACGGCTTCGGCTGCATCTTCTAACTTCAGGTGGTGAGGAGATCATCTCCCTGTTGCCTGACAGAATGTGAAGGCTGAGTGTTGGAATCAAGGGGAGCTTGAAACAAAGCCCATCTGACACGAAGGCGACAGGATGTATGGTCCCCATCACGGTGTGCAGAGGCAGGGGTAAGAAGAAGGCAGGTGTGGAAGACCAGAAACACCTCTTGAAGAAGCTGGGAGGAGGGGGAAGGGGCCTGCAGCCCTCTTTCCATGCGGGGTGGGGCAGGCATGGAGGAGGCATCCAGCTGGTACATTCCTAGGAGGGGCCTCCCGCAGGAGAATGGAGGACTCTGCCCACTCTTTAGCTTCCCCAAGACAGTCCAAACTAGAAATCAGGCCTGCTCTTGGCCTGTGGTTCATAGGATCTGTTCTTCCACTTGGGATTTGTAGTAGGTGGAATCGTGACACCACACCCCCCCAAATTCGCACCCACCTGGAAGATGTGCATGTGACTTTATTTGGAAATAGGGTCTTTACAGGTGTAATCAAGTCAAGATGAGGTCAAACTCGATTAGTGTAGGCCCTACGTCTAGTGTGACTGTTGTCCTTAGAAGAAGAGGGAAATTGGGATACAGAGCCACAGACACAGAGGGGAGAAGGCCAGGGGGAGACAGAGGCAGAGATTGGAGTGATGCATCTATAAGCCAAGGATTGCTGGCTGCCACCAGCAGCTGGAAGAGGCAAGGAAAGATCCTCCCCTAGAGGCTTCTGAGGAAGCACGGCCCTGCCGACACTGTGATTTTGCACTTCTGAACTCCAGAGCCATGAGAGAATAAACTTCTATTGTTTTAAGTCACCAGTGTGTGGCACTTTGTTACAGCAGCCCTAGGACACTGACACAGGGCCCCTCTCTCATGTCTAACCAGTGGTCCGCCAGCGTGTCCCCTCCTGTTCCTTTCCTAACTGGACCTTACATTTGCTCAGGTAATACCCCTGTTCCCTGTCCCAACAGGACAAAAGTGAAGATGACTTCCCCTGACCCCAGGAATAACCCTAATTCCCATGAATAGGTCTGGTCATTTTGGTTCTGGAGCAGGCATGACCCAGTCTGGCCAACAAGAGGTGAAGGAGTTTGGAGGGGAGCTTTCTGGGAAGAAAGGTTTCCTCTCTCTCAAGAAGGAGGCTTGGGAGGAGAAGATGCCCCTTCTTCCTGCGGACTTTGCATCTTTCAAGAAGGAGGCTTGGGAGGACAAGAGGCCCCTTCTTCCTGTGGACTTTGCACCTCGTTAAGGCTGCATTGGCCGCCTGCAACCTACCTGGGAGTGTGGAAGGGAGGGGCCAACACAGGCGGGATTGGGCTTCTGATATTGTGAGATAATGAATCATCATTATTTTAAGCCAGTTTGAGTTGGGAGTTTCTTTTTTTTTTGCAACCCAAGGCATCCTTACAGACACCCAGGCCTAGGTGCAGAGGAAGGCAGGTCAGAACAGATGCCATGGCCGAGTAGGAGAGCATAAGGCTCTGGTAGGCCGTTCCCCAAAAGAGCTGCTGCCCAGATGTTGGTGGGCTTCTTTGCTTGCTTCTTGAAGTACAAATATGGTGACATCAGTTTTTGGTTTTCTTCTTGATCCCTCTGGTAGCTCATCCGTCTCGAGACATCCCCCTCCCCTCATAGGATCAGAACACTTGGGACTTGCTTAATCCAAAGGCAACCAGTCCTGGCTCAACGCTAGACCAGGGGACCTGGACGTTGGGGGGTCAGCGGAGGACTGGTTTGCCCCCTGCTGCCATGTGGTGTCGCTGATGGAGACTGGATGGTCCTGCTTCTCCATCCTTGTGATGTCTTCGCTCTCCATTCCCTGCCCAGGACACAATGCTTGGTTCCAAGGTCACATCTAAGGTGACCTTTAATTTACACCTCCTGGGTCAGTCACTATCCCTAATGCACAAGCGCTGCGCCAGGGTGGCTGGATCCTTTGATCTTCCCATCTCTGCCACTGGTCTCAATTCCAGCAGACACCAGGCACATTACCTTTCGGAGTTGTGCTCTAGGGTCCTGTCGTTACAGCTCACGATGCTTCACAGACCCAGTCCTCCCCATGTGAGCCCTGCATCCTTGTGTTGAGTCTGGGCCACCAGCTCAGCATCCCCCCTCTCCTGTGTATTCCCAATGGGGGCCCTTGGTATATTTTGCTACCTTCCATGCTAGGAAAGCGTCTCTTAGGTATCACCCACACTTCCACACTTGGAACTTAGGGTACAGGCATTGGAGTTCTAGACCCTCCTTCCCTAGAGGCTCTTGCGTTCCTTATGCAACTTGGTCCATCTCATACCCAGAGCCCTGTGTTCCCGGGGAGGAGCAACTCTCAGCGAACCCTGTCTTAGTGCCGCTGGGGATGAGACCACAAGGAGCAGAGCGTGGCCAGGGGACGCACACAGTTGGAGAAGAGCCAACACAAAGATGCGTTCTTTTTTAAAAAAAATTAATTAATTAATTTATTTATTTTTGGCTGCGCTGCACGTGGGCTTTCTCTAGTTCCGGTGAGCGGGGGCTACTCCTCGTTGCGGCGCACGGGCTTCTCACTCTGGTGGTTTCTCTTGTTGCGGAGCACAAGCTCCAGACGCGCAGGCTCAGTAGTTGTGGCGCACGGGCTTAGTTGCTCCGCGTCATGTGGAATCTTCCCGGACCAGGGCTCGAACCCGTGTCCCCTGCACTGGCAGGCAGATTCTTAACCACTGCGCCACCAGGGAAGTCCACAAAGATGCATTCTTGAGTAGGAGGGTGCAAAAGGCAGCTGACTGCCTGATCCTGCAGACCTTCTGAGAAATCTGTGGAATGTGTCTTAGAACTGTCCACCCAACAAACAAAGTGGGGAACTCATGACCCCATTGGTCAAGGGTGTCCCTTGGGGTGTTCACTTGCAAGCTGCGGGTGAGAGCTCTCCGGTAGTGCAAAGCCTGCCCAGAGCTGGTTGCTGCAGCCGAGGTGAAGAGCGCAGTGGGCTGAGAGGCCTCTGGAAGGGTGCCCAAGAGCAGTTCAATACTGCCCTCCACCCCCCGCAACACAAACACCAGGGTGCCTGGCAAGGGCGCCTCCTGACCCTGCACTTACATAACCAAGGACCAATCCTGGACAAAGCACTGGACAAAGAAAAATAGCTTCAAGGTGGCTGCCGTGACACTCACACCGTCTCTAACTTCATCGACGCCTATCACCCTGTTTAAAAAAAACACATGCAGACTTATGCTCTGTATATGATCCTAAGTCCTGATTTTCTTTTCTTCTTAATACTACAGCCTGTTTTTCATGTTATGTCAGACTCTTGTGAATTTCATCCTCAGTGGCTGTCTGACGTTCCTGGCGTGGCACCTGGTCTGGGGAAGGCGGTGTTCCTCTCAGTGATACTCTGGTGACAACCTTTCGCGGAAAGTGTCTTACTCTTCATTCAGTTGGTGTACTGTGACTCTGGTATGGTTGTCATGCTTCTGTTTGTTTCAGATGAGTGCAGTGGGAGGAGGTGATAAGCATCGTCCCTTTTCGATGAAGTCCAATTTATCAGTTTTTGCAAATGCCACTTCTTCACGGGTTTGGGGCTGCTGTCCCCCAGGTGCAGGGGTGGAAAAGAAGCCAGAAACCTCTTACAATACTGAAGACCCATTGGCTACACCCTCAGTCAGGCTTGGCAGTTCCCCAGAAGGACCCCGGAACAGGCTGAAAGCTGTTATACTCACGGTCATAGTTTATTACAGGGGAAGGAAGCATTAAAATCAGCCAAGGGAGGAGGTGTACGGGGCAGAGTGCAGGAGAGTTCCAGGCGTGAAGCTCCCAGATGATCTCTCCTTGTGGAATCATGGGCTTTTCCTGGCTGTGATGTGGATTACACACATAAAATTTTGCCGACCATGGAAGCTCACCTGAGCCTTGGGGTCCAGAGTTTTTTGGGGTCTGGGTCACGTAGACCTGGTTGATTGCCCATGGCTGACCTCAGTCTACAGCCTCTCTGGTGGTTGAGCTGACAAAGCATGGCCCAAAGAAAAAGTCCACCATAAATCACACTGCTAGACTATCTGCTGTGGCTCAGGACCCCCAGGTAAACCAAGTCACTTACTAGGAAGGACGTCCCAAGGCTTTAGAGGTCACCTCCCAGGAGCCAAGGGCAAGGCCAGACCTCTCTTTGGGTAATGTTAATTTCTTACGACTCAGTTCCTGAGTACAGACGTGTCCACAGCCATGCAGATCTACACGCAGACATCCGGGAATGGAAGTTCCATAAGTTCTGGGCTGTCCAAGGAGTTGTTTCCCAAAAGGTACCCCTCACCTCCCTTTCTCTTCTGTTAGGTAACAAACAGACACCTGGGGCTCTCTCCCACCCTTGCCCCCTCCCACTGCCGGTCTCTTGGCCACTCAGTGGTGGTGGTCAGTCCCTCCCCCCCAGGCTTTCAGGACCCTCCTTGACTGATGTCTTAGTCTGCTTGGGCTACTGTAACAAAGCACCACAGACTGGGCAGCTTATAAGCAACAGGAATTTATTTCTCCCAGAGTTGGAGGCTGGATGTCTGAGATCAGGGTGCCAGCATGGTCTGATACCAGTGGGAGCCCTCTTCTAGTTTTCAGACTCATTGCATCCTCATGTGGAGGAGAGCAGGGGAGGGAGTCAAGCTCTCCTGTGGCCCTTATCAGGGCACCAGTCCCCTTCAGGGGGCTCCACCCTCATGACATCATCTAACCCCAGTTGCCTTCCAAGGCCCCACCTCTCAATAGCAACACAATGGGGTGTAGGATTTCAATATATGAATTTTGAGGGGCACAAGCATTCAGCCCATAACTGGGGACCTCACTGGTCCATACTCACCGTCGAGGTCAGCTGTGGTCAAGTTGTCCCCACGGATAGGACTGGGTACTCAGAAACCCGGGCCATAAACCTGGACATTACTGCAAATCCAGTGTGGCTAAGTCCCCTACCTGCACTCAGATCTGCTGTTGTGGAGACGGAAGATTTATTAGTGCCTTACCAAGCTCTGGCGACTTCCTGGGCCACTTATTTTCCACAACTGTGAGAGGATAGTGCTAATTGAACATTAAACTATGCAATTAACATTAATGTCAGGAAACGCCATTGTGAATTGTTTTGGGAGCATTCTTTTAGTGACTCGGATCCACACTTTGGATGTCTTTTTCCCCCCCGGCTTATACAGGAACGGGGAGATTAAAAGCACATGGCAGCTCTCAGGCATGTTTTGAATTCTGAGATCCCAACTCCCCAGCTGGAGGTCTGAGTGCTTGTCATCTCTGGGTCGTGTGCACTTAGAGGTTGGACGGCCCTGGAAGGCCAGGCTGCTCTGAAGGTGCGGCTGCCGGCCTAAGCGAGCGATGGGACTGGCGGGAAGTGCTCCCTGCCGGCCGCTCCTCCAGGCCCGTCCCTGGCAGAGGGAGGACCGCGTTCCTCTGGAATGTTTCAGGCCCAAGATAAACCGAGCTGGTGCCACGGGGCTGCTGGCAGAGCGAGCCCCAGTGTGTTTTCGTTCGCTGACGGCACCTCTGCCTCGAGTTCAGATGGGGCTTTGGGGAGCCGGCCCATGGCCTCACATCAGCAACTTGAAAGCAGGTCTGGGAGGCAAACCAAAGGCTCATGGGAAGAGCTGGGGGTTGCTTTCTAGGCCCCCTGTGTGCACGTGGGCATGGGTTCTCCCAAGAAAGTAAAGTCATCAGGGTGTTTAGGTGTGAACCCACCCTTTATTTATCCGGGGTGAGAAGGGGGCAGGGTATAGCTGTGCTGGAGAGAGAGGCTGAGCGGGGCCGAGCTGGACTTCCCGGAGAAGGCAACCCCCTCCGGGTCAGGCCACGCGGGGGGAGGGGGGAGGGGAGGGGGGGAGGGGGGGAGGGGGTGGTATTTGTCAAGTTGGCTTCGGCAGGGTCTCCAGCAAAGCGCCGAGGCCCTGGTCACGGGGGCGCAGGACCAGCATTTGGGGCTGTGTGTCCCCGAGGTCTTGCCCCTTCCTGGTGTTTATAGACAGGGTATTTGGCTGTGAGTGAGAGCTGGCAGGGGGCGGGCTGTGCACGTGTGTGGTGCACACCTGCCCCAGGAAGGGCTGCTGCTCTCTCTGGACTGTCAGGCAGTCGGGAGCTCTTAGGCAGCAGGTTACCAGGAGGTAGCCGTTCGCGGATAAGGCTTGTGAGAGACAGAGGAACACTTCCGGCAGGAGCCGAGGTGGGAGGGGGAGGAGCAATGACCGGAACTTTGGCCGGAGCACTCACTTCTAAACAGGACCCAAAGGGGTGTGAAGCAGCTGGTCCAGGGGCAAATGCGGCCTCCTCTGGGATGGTCTCCCAGCTTGCCTCCTCCGAGACATGCTATCTGCCAGGTCCTCAGTTTACCTGGTCTCAGATGCAATTGCTGTTCTGCAGTTTCCCTTTGGGCAGCAACCCCAGGGACTCTGACTCATAATGCCACCAATGGGGTCAACCAGGAAGCCCCCAATTTCCAGAGGCCGAGTCAGCCCCATTCATTCTGGGGGATGATTAGCCAGGGCCCCAGCCCACTGGTTCTCAGACCCCTTGCGGTGGCCAGCCCAAAGCCAGTCCTGCTGGCATTCTCGGCCGTCACCTGGCCTGGCACTGCCTGCCCCACCCCATCTCCGGTGACAGCTCCCCTTCTCAGATCTCCTGAAATGACCTCAGGAGTCTTCTGTCGTCAAGCCTGCGGGCTTCTCGAGGATTCCTTGGCTCAGTCTCCCATTTGGCAGAGGGACCAGTGCTGGCTGCCTGTAGGAGTGCCCCCTGCTCCACTCAGGGTCGCAGGTGGCTTCCCGGGCACCCAATGGGGCAGCCCCGTGTCCCAGTTACTGCTCTTACGTAACAAACCACCCCAAACTTAGTGACATAAAACAATGACTTTTTTATGCTTGTAGATTCTGTGGGCCAGGAATCTGGAAAGAAGCCTGCAGGGATGGATGGCTCTTCTCTATCTTCTGGCTGAGAAGACTCAAAGGCTGTGTTACCTCGGGCAAGGTGCGTTACCCTCTGTGCCTCAATTTCCTCATCTATGTGGTGAGGATGACGCTAGTACTGATAGGATCATGGAAAAGAGTAAATGAATCAGTGGTGTGTAAAGAGTTTATAATTGTGCCTGGCATGCAGTAAGCAATTATGCTCTTCTGATGGTCTGTTAGAGTGATCTCATTCAATTCTCACAACAATCCTTTGGGGCAGGTACGTTATGATGCCAATTTTATGGATGAGGATACTGAGGCACAGGGGCCATTTTGCTGGCCTAGTATCATTGGAGGGCGGGACGCAGGAAGCTTCCAGAGAAGAAGCCTCAAGGAGGCCTCAAGGGAGGTGAGGAGAAGAGAGACCGTTCTTTCTATAAGGGGGGCAATATTGAGCCCAAAGCTGAGCTGGAGAATGGGGTATGTATGGAGCTGCCTGTGGAGTGTGGCTGGAGCCTGGAAATCAAGAAGGAGTAGTGGTAGGAATGAGGTAAAAAGGTCGGCAGGGCTTGGTGAGGCCCATGTGCTTATCCACAGATGAGTGTTTACTGGGTTCATATTATGTGCTAGGCCTTGTACTTGGTCTAAGAATATAACAATCAGTAAATCTGTCTCTTTTCTGAGAGGCTCGATCAGTTAGGGTGCATTTGGCTGGGACTCAGGAAACCTGAACAGCAAATAACTCAAGGAAGTAAAAGAATTTTCCTCATCTAACAATAAATCTGGAGCCAAACAGTACAGGGCTGATGCAGCAGCTCAGAAGCCACTGGGTACTCTATCCTCTTCCATCTTTCTGCTACACCAGCTTTAATCTGTGGCTTTCATCCTCATGGTTGCAAAATGGCTGCTGCACCTCCAGACATCACATTCATATTCTAGGCATAAAGAGTGGGAGAATAGTTAAGGACAAAAACAGAAGAGAGTCCAGGCTAGCTGCATCTATCCTCTTCAAGAAAGCTTTGCAGAAAGCCAGACTATGTTGTGGGCCAGTCTAATTGCAAAAGAGTACAGGAAGGAGAATACTTTAAACAGGACCCACTGCCATTTTGTTCACTGCCCTGGACAAAATTAATGTCCTCTAAGGTCCAAAGAAGGGGAGAATGGCTGTCTGGGAGGCAACCAGCAGTGTCTGCCATGGGAGTTCAGTTTGAGGGAGAGAGACAGATGTGAACAAATGATTCCAATAATTGCTATGGAAGAGGTAAGCCGAGGGTGCTGGGGAGCCCAGCAAGGGGCATGACCCAGGGAGGGCTCCTCAGAGAAGGTGGTGTCCGGTTAAAACAGGGACAGTAGGAGTGAGCAGAGAAGAAGAGTGGAAGACAGGGGGAAGGGAACTCCACTGCAAGACTGGTCATGGGAAGCTTGGGTTCACGTTCCCAACTCTTCACTGTCCCTTGGTTTGGGATTGGCTGGTGACTTGATTTGGCGATTGGACCATTAAGAACACGGCACAGGCACTGCTGGGCTTGCCCTCTGGCCCTCTTGGGATCTGCCATGAGAAGAACATGTCCTGGGTAGCTTCTCAAAAGAGGCGGGTGGTGGGCTTGGGATATATGATCTCTGCGACCCTTTTAACCCTGAAATCCTGCTATACGTTTAAAGCATTATGCAGACGTATGTTTCTGGAATTTCACTGGGAATCAGTGAAAATAGGGCATTTTTGCCTAATATACAGATCTTGGAGACTAATTTAGACTATGTTAAGTTATTGCAATTTGTTGTGGTTCTATCTCTAAATTCCACGAGTTTTATTCACCACTGTATCTCTAGTTTCCAGATCCTGGACACTTAGCAGGTTGTCAGTAAATATTTGATGAATGAATGGCTGAATGATGAATGAGCAACTCTTACAGTCTAGAGGAGGAGCGAGACAGGAAAGTGAAAGATGGAAACAAGGCGTCTTAAGCGTGGTGGGTGAGGAGGTACTGGGTTGGAGGAGCCCCCTGGAAAAACACATAAGAGAGACTTGGGAGATGCCAATTTCGTGAGCTGTGTGCAACGTACAAATATGTTGGCACAGGCAGAAGATTTCCAAGAGGATGTTTACAAATTAGAGTGTTTTTTGGATTTATGCATTTCAGTTAAATTCACTCTGTTCTGTGAAATAATTCTTGAAGACGCTCTCTCTCTGTCCACTAATTAGCAATCAAAATGCTGACAAGTTTTGCAGATTTAGCAAAGGCTGGCAAAGATGATCTTTGATTTACTGGAAAACAAAATTAATCAGTGTGTGAGATTCTTTCTAATAATCTCTGCTTAATGAGCTCTGGAAACTTGCCGAAGATCTAGCCAGGCATTCAAGCCTGTTTTCTCTCAGCTTTTCAAAAGTGGATGATGTTTTTATGTGTTAGAAATTACGCTGAATTGAGAAAACTAGCCGGTGGATAGTACCCCAAATCTCTCCCTGCTAAAACTTTGTATGTGAAGTGGTAGAAAAAGTGCCAGATTTGGGGCTTAAATCTTCCTCCCACCCTTCTGTGGGCGGTGGGCTTCCTCAGGTCAGTGACCCTGCCAGCTGGGCTTGAGGTTACTAGCTCAAGTACAGTGCTGGGCTGTATACAGCAGGTGCTCATTGTCATGGGTTGAATGGATATATATTAGTGAATTACTATGGGAACTGAAACCTCTAACCTTTAATAAAATTTGTCAAGCTTACAGCAAAGTTGCAAACTTGTACCCTTCACCTAGATTCAATTGAACATTTTGCCATATTTGATTTCTTTCTTTCTATAAGATTGTATCTGTATTGATATCTCTACCTACTGTACATATATATGTACTGTATACACAATACACACACATGTATCGTGTGGAAATAAATTCCGACTATTATGACATTTCACACCTAAATCCTAACACTTCACTACAAATCTCCTGAGAACAAAGATGCTTTCTTATATCACAATACTTTTATTACAGTTAAAATAACAATATTATAATAATGATATTAACTGTATAATAATATTATACAGTTAAAATAACAATTATTTTAACTGTATAATATCCAGTCTATGCTCATATTTCCTCAGCTCTTCTAAGAATATGTTTCACAGCTTTTTTTTTAAAACCAGAATCTAGTTCAGACACACATATTGCGTTCGGTTGTTTTGCCTCTAATTCTTCTAAATCTAGAATGGTCTCTCTATTTGGTTTTTCTTTTCCAAGACATTCACTTTTGAAGTGTGCAGGCTAGTTGTCTTGTAGAATACCCCAAGTCCTGGATTTGTCTGATTGTGTCCTTGTGGCCTTGATATGTTCTTCTAGCCTCTGTATTTCCTCTGCACTGGGAGTTTGTCTAGAGGCTTCGTTCGATTTCTTTGGTGAAATGCTGCTTGGTAGATGTAGTTGTAGGCATCAGAGAATTTTGCAGGCATCAGGAAGCCCACGGCATCAGACTGTGCCACTGGTGGCGATCTGATCACTTGGGTAAGGTGGCAACAGGGAGATGGCTCCATGTTAAGACCACTTTTTCCTTAGTGATTAGTCATCCATGGGGTGGTACATTGGTATCGTGTGAATGTCTTGTTTCCAGCAACTTCTCACCAATGATTCTGGCCTGAATCCATGGCTGCATTGGGGTTTTGAAAGAGAACGCTTCTGTTCCTATTGCATTCTAGAGCTGGGAATATCCCTGTTTATGCAGAACAACTGGGGAGATGGTTACAGATGCAAGCTGATCAGGCTGACTACTGCTGAGTGAGGAGCATTGGAAACTCATCACGTAATGAGTGTTGTTTGAATGAATGAAAGAGTACCCAAAACACAGGGGTTCCAGGGGAATAGCAACAAATTAACATGGGGAAAACTGCATTATAGCCACACAAAATTTTACCCACTTGAAATTTTAAAAAATCTTGAATCTTACATTTTTTGGACCTTATTCCCTGGGCTCTTCTGATCTCAGCAACTCTACCTATGATTAAGACAACTGGACCCACCTCTTGCTCTTCAGAAATCACTGCCCATGGAGTTTCCAAAATGGGTAGAACACTGGTTCTCAATCAGGGTCAATTTTGCCCCCTGGGAGACGTTTGGCAAAGCCTGGACACATTTTTGGTTGTCACGACTGTGTGCGGGGGTGCAGGTGCTGCTGTCACCTACTGGTTAGAGGCCGGGGATGCCGCTAAACATCGCATAGTGCACAGGACAGGTCCACAATAAAGAAGTATCTGCCCCCAAACGTCAAGAGTGTGCAGGCTGAGAAATCCTGGAATGGAACAAGATGGGGACAGGGGGAGACATTGCTTTTCTTGGTGGAAAAGAGCTGAGTGAAGGGGGAAGGCTTCTGTCAGCCATCACAATTTTCAGACCTCATTTCTTCCCTTTCAGCTCCTGGAAGAGGTAGAAGCCAGGAATTTGCTTTCCTCCCCAGAGCTGGAAGCTGCCACGAATTGTAACCCTTGGTTCTGAACTGCCATGCCTCCTGCGGTTCTTTTTACCTCCCTAAGTATCTGTCTCTCCCTTCCTCACTCAGGCAGACAATGGCACACATGGCTGTCTCCATCACCATCCCATAGGACCCCTGAATTATTCAGCCCACGGGATGTTGGCATCCGAGCCTCTCTGGAGCCTGAACTCATGCTCCTTTGTCAGTTGCCTTTACACAGTTGTCTTGTGGGATGGGTGGGCTGCCTGTCGTCTGTCTCCTGCACTGAGCATCCCTTAAGCTTATAAGTTTGCTTTGGCTGTTGAGCCTAGCTGATTTTTGTGGGGTTTTTTTGTTTGTTTTCCTATCAGTTGATGACATTATCCACTGTGGAGCAGTGGTTACCATTAGCGTCTTAGAGATTCTTCTCTGTAAAGACATTTTTTTCCCCATATAAACAGAATTAAGAACTATCAGGCAGGCCAAACCTATAATGTGTAATGACTTTGAACTTTAGGTGATTTGTTTTATCCAGTTATCTTGGGAAATTGGAACCTCATGAAAATGCGTGAAACCTGGAAGAGTTTGCTGTATTCTTCAACTGGTGGGCACTCTGTCTTACGTCTTTTTTCTACACTTGTTATTTTTCTTCTACTAAAATGGAAACATCTACTTTATCCTTGTCCAAACTAACCAGAGGTAGCTTTTAGAGGTAATTTTTTAACATTATAAAAATAGTTGATTATCCACTGAAAGTTTGGAAAATATAGAAAAATAAAATGAAGTGTAAAATTACCAATAGTTCTTTTACCAAAAGAAGTCACTGAAATACTTTATTTTACTTTCATCTAACCTTTTCTCTAGGAATAGTATTTTTGAATGTAATTGGAATCATACGGTTTATGTAATTCTGCAACATAATTTTTTAAAACATTAGGTCATACATAAATCGTACCAATGTTTTCTTAGGTCAGTCTCCCAAGGCAATAGAAATAAAAACGAAAATAAACAAATGGGACCTAATCAAACTTACAAGCTTTTGCACAGCAAAGGGAAGCATAAAAAAAAAAAAAAGAAAAGCCAACCTACAGAGTGGGAGAAAATATTTGCAAATGATGCAACGGACAAGGGCTTAAGTTTCAAAATATACAGACAGCTCATACAACTCGACAACAAACAAACAAACAAACAAAAATTGGGCAGAAGACTTCAAGAGACATTTCTCCAAAGAAGAAATATAGATGGCCAATAAGCACATGAAAATGTGCTCAACATCGCTAATTATTAGACAAATACAAATCAAAACTGCAATGAGGTACCACCTCACGCAGGTCAGAATGGCCATCATTAAAAAGTCTACAAATAACAAATGCTAGAGAGGGTGTGGAGAAAAGGGAACCCTTCTACACTGTTGACGGGAATGTATATAAATTGTGCAGCCATTGTGGAAAACAGTATGGAGGTTCCTCAGAAAACTAAAAATAGAATTTCCATGTGATCCAGCTATCCCACTCCTGGGCATATATCCAGACAAAACTATAATTCAAAAAGATACATGCACCCCTATGTTCATAGCGGCACTATTTAAAATAGCCAAGACATGGAAACAACCTAAATGTCCATCAACAGATGAATGGATAAAGAAGATGTGGTACATATATGTACAATAGAATACTACTCAGCCATAAAAACACCAAAATAATACCATTTGCAGCAACATGGATGCAACTAGAGATTATCATACTAAGTGAAGTAAGTTAGAAGGAGAAAGACAAATACCATATGATATCACTTATATGTGGAATCTAAAATATGACACAAATGAACCTACCTATGAAACAGAAACAGAATCAGGGACGTAGAGAATAGATTGGTGGTTTCCAAGGGGGAGGAGGGTGGGAGAGGGTTGGATTGGGAATTTGGGATTAGCAGATGCAAACTGGTTTATATAGAATGGATAAACACGAGGTCCTACTGTATAGTACAGGGAACTATATTTAGTATCCTGTGATAAACCATAATGGAAAAGAATATGAAAAAGAGTGTATATATATGTATAACTGAGTCACTTTGCTGTACAGCAGTAATTAACACAACATTGTAATCCAACTATACTTCAATAAAAAATGAATTTAAAAAAAAGAATTGAGGATTTTGCAGGGTCAGAATGCACTGGACAACAGGCCTTTTGGCAGGGACCAAAAACACAGCCTAGACTCCTCAGAATACTAGGCGGTCTTGAGGGGTTTACTGGAAAAATAAACTTTAAGTAGCACAAACAAACGAACAAAAAAAATTAGGTCATAGAAAAATTTCAAAGTTGCTACAGTCCCTTTGTGAAATAATTTTGTGTTGTTCTTTTTAAATTTACTTTTTAATTTATAGACTACTAATGATAAATTATGTTGGTTTTAGATCTTTATTTCACTTTCATTTCTTTTTCTCTTTTTGAAAATAAATTTTTATTATTAATTTATTTTTGGCTGCATTGGGTCTTCACTGCTGCACACGTGCTTTTCTCTAGTTGCGGCGAGCGGGGGCTACTCTTTGTTGGCGGTGCACGGGCTTCTCATTGCGGTGGCTTCTCCTGTCGCGGAGCACGGGCTCTAGGCGCACGGGCTTCAGTAGTTCTAGTGCACGGGCTTAGTTGCTCCGTGGCATGTGGGATCTTTCCGGACCAGGGCTTGAACCCGTGTCCCCTGCATTGGCAGGAGGATTCTTAACCACTGTGCCACCAGGGAAGTCCTTCATTTTCATTTCTGATAAATATTTTTGCTACATGTAGGATGCTGGCTTGGCCATTTTTGCCTTTGAGAACTTTAAAAAATTTTCAACTGTGTTCTGGTCTCCATGGTTTCTGATGAGAAATCTGCACTCATTCAGATTGTTGTTCCCTTATTTGTAACATGTCATTTTTCTCTAGTTGCTTTCAAGGTTTTTTGCTTTATCTTTGGTATTCAGCAGTTTGACTATGATGTATTTTGCCATGATTTCCTTTTAGTTTATTTTGCCTGAGTTTTGCTGAGTTTCTTGAATCTGTAATTTTATGGTTTTTAAACCAAATTTGGGAATTAAAAAACATTATTGATTAAAAAAGTTTTTTTTGCATCTTTCTGGGTCTCCAATGACATGAATACTGGACCTTTTGATGTTGTCCTAAAGGACTCCAAGACTTTTTTTTTTTTTTTTCCAATCTTTTTTCTCTCTATCACTGGATAATTTCTATTGATCTATCTTCAAATTAACTGACTCTTTGTCATCTCCATTCTGTTACTGTGCCCTCTACTGATTAAAAAAAATTTGGTTCTAGTACTTCGTCTTTCACTTGGTTCTGTTTTATTGGTTCTATTTCTTTGTTGAGAACTTTAAACTTTCTGTTTGTTTCAAGAGTGTTCATCCTTCCTTCATGGAGTATGGTTGTCATACATGCTTTAAAGTCTTTGTCTAATACTTCCAACATCTGGGTCATCTTGTGGTTGGTATGTGTTGATTGTCATTTCCCTCGAGAGTTGTTAGAGTTTATCTGATTCTTTGTATGTTGAATAATTTTGGATTGTATCCTGAGGATTTTGAATACTATGTCATGAGACTCTGGGTGCTGTTAAAAGCCTCTGGTAAATGTTGATTTTTTTCTGTTTTAGCAGGCAACCAACCTGGTTAAGGTTAGACCACAAGTCTCCACCCATCTTCTGTGGGCTGCAGGTTCAACGCAGCTTAGTTTTCAAAGCCTCTGCAGTGCTGTTCAGATGTATTCTGCATATGCACCACACAGGGTCCAGTCTGGGACCTGGATAGTGGTCATCCTCTGGTTACGTTCTCAAAGCCTTGTCTACACTACTTTGTGTCAGTTTGCACACATACACAGCTCAGAGGTGAGCCTGGGACTTCATACACAGATTGAACGCTGGGATCTCTTTCTCCAGCGTTCTCCATATGTTCCAGCTCCCAGGGTCCCCGTCCTGGTGCTCTGGCTGGAAAGCTGGGGTTTTTAACTTCCTTGTGTTCTCACCCACTCCCCAGGACTGGGTCCACCGTGAGGGCAAAGCAGTTAGGAAAAAAAGACAAAGTAACAGGCATCCTTCCCGCTCACTCTTTGGACCACAGGGCCCCCTTTCCAAGTTCCACTAGTCAGAGGAAATACTTTCCTCAGAATTTTAAGTGCTCAAATGACTGCCATGCCCACTGATGCTAAAAGATTATAGCTTCACAACTGGGGCTTGTTCAGGGCAGGGCTGGAAGAGGAAAAGGAGAAAAAAATAGAGCAAAATGGGGATTTCCCCCCCACAATCTGTACTGCAGGGCCCGCCTTGCTGATTCTCTGCCCAGAAAGAGAGGATTTCTCTTGGAACTTATTCTGTTCACATCTGTTGCACGGTTCCAAGATTTGGCTGCCTTAGTGTCTAAGCCAGAAAATACAGGGGCAGGGGGGACCCCAGGACATTCACTACCATGTCTGCATTTCTTCAAATTTTGATTTCTCCCTCCACTCTGCTTATTATTATTTATTTTTAGAGTGTTCTGATAGCTATTTCATCTATTCTATTGGAGTTTTTAGTTATAATCAGTGGGAAAGACAGACTGGGTGTAACTCCCCTCCAGAACTGAAGCCTGTAAAGTTATTTTTCATGACTGCATCATATCTCATCAAGCACATATGTCATGATTCCTTGATATTTTCTCCTATTGGATTTTAGGTCATTTCTATTTGTTTCCATGATTATAAATAAGCTGCCATGAATATTTTTTCCTGTATTAAGAATTACTGTCCTTGAAGCATCAGCTCCCGCCCAAGAGTTTTCATCCTGCAGGCCTGCCCTACAGAGTTCAGATTTTTCAGCCCGCAAGAAACATTTTTTTAAAAAAATAAATTTATTTATTTATTTTTGGCTGTGTTGGGTCTTCGTTTCTGTGCGAGGGCTTTCTCCAGTTGCAGCGAGCGGGGGCTACTCTTCATCGCGGTGCGCGGGCCTCTCCCGTTGCGGAGCACAGGCTCCAGACGCGCAGGCTCAGTAGTTGTGGCTCACAGGCTTAGTTGCTCCGTGGCATGTGGGATCTTCCCAGACCAGGGCTCGAACCCGTGCCCCCTGCATTGGCAGGCAGATTCTTAACCACTGCGCCACCAGGGAAGCCCCCCGCAAGATACATTTTATTTATTAGGAGATTATTGCCCAATAAATGAAAGGTATATACGTGTTCTGAAAAATCTACTTCATGCAAAAATAAAGTTTAAAGAAGTGGGGAAAAAAGAATTATTGTCTTACAATAGATATTTAAGATGGAATTACTGAGCCAAATAATATGAACATTTTTAGACCCTTGTGCTTCCTTCTGTCTGGAATGCTCTGCCCTATATTCCTGCAACTGGGTTCTACTTGTCGTTCAATTCTCAGTTTAAATGTCACCTCCTCAGGGAGGCCGCTAATTCCTCCTCCACTTGCTGCATACTTTTTCTTTTCTCATTGTCCTTTTTTTAAATTGAAGTATAGTTGATTTACAATGTTTGAGGTGTACAACAAAGTGATTAAGTTATATATATATATATATTCTTTATATATATATTCTTTTTCAGATCCTTTTCCATTATAAGTTATTACAAGATATTGAATATAGTTCCCTGTGCTATACAGTAGGTCCTTGTTATTTACCTATTTTTTTTTTAATATTTAAAAATATTAGTTGCGGCATGCATGTGGGATCTAGTTCCCCAACCGTAGATCAAACCCGGGCCCCCTATATCCGGAGTGCAGAGTCTCACCCACTGGACCACCAGGGAAGTCCCTGTTTATCTATTTTATATGCAGTCGTGTGTATCAGTTAATCCCAAATTCGTAATTTATTGCCCCCCCCCCCCCGCTACATGTCTTGATAACATGGCCCTGTTTTAGTCTCTCCCTGGCTCAGATCTCTATATGAAGTTGTCATGTTCATTGATTGTTTGGTATGTGTTCCTATTATAACATCATCCCTTCCAGTGCAGGGATCTGTCTCTCTCACTCACGACTGTATTCCCCAGCACATAGCGTTGTACCTGCCATGTAGAAGATTCTCAACAAACACTTGTTGAACAAATGATATAGCACAGTATTTAAGCATGTGTGTTCTTAGCCTGGGTTTGGATCCTGGCTCAGACCTCAAAGGTTGTTGGGTGTAAATGACAGCATATGAGAAGCTCAGTGTCTGGGGTCTGGTGAGCATTCAGTGAATATTAGTGTTTACTGGGCTGCTTCAAATTGCTCCTTCTGTAAAATGGGGCAAGTAATTCTTCTTCCCTCTTCAATGTACAAAAATAGGATGTCAGTGAGAGCACGTTCAGTTGTCAGGAAGGAAGGCGACATTCAAATCGGAGGCATGATGTCTGTTACTATGCGTAGACAATAGCAAAAAAATTTCAAAGGGATTGTGAAGCCCAGTACAGCCCTTTGCCAAGGGTGGCAGTTAAAATGAAGGTTCTGTCCGTGGGCTCTCTCCAACTCCCTGATGTCTTTGCAATGGTTCATTTTGAAGGAAAGTGTTGGGAAAATGTCCAGGCCAGGGTGTAAGAAATGACTGTGTAATTTAATTATTTTAATGACATTAAAAATGTTAGTCACTGTAACTTTCCTTTCTGTGGCTGAGCACATCAAAGTGGATCCTTAATTAGAAATGGAATGAAGGCTCCTTTCCACGGGCTTCTCTAGGGAGATGTTCCAAGGAGACGCTCGAACATTCTGAATATTTTGGCATCTGGTGATTGTGTAGATCTATTTCCACCTCCCACTCTCTCCAGCTCTGCCTCAAGCTCTTTCTGAATGTCTGTGCCTCCACCCAACCTCACTCAATTTCAAAAAAGCCAGGCTCAGCCTCTCCTCCCCCCGCCTCTCCTTGCTTCCCTCCTGCCCCCTATCTTTCCATCTAAGTTATGGAAGGGACCCTTGCCATAACTTAGCCAGATCAAACCAACAAACATTAATTTGATGCCTACTGTATGCCAGGCTCTGAGCTGAGGGAGGAGTGAGACCCAAGGTCCCTTTCCTTGAGGAGTTTCTGAGTTAATGAGATCAGACATACACACACACACACACACACACACACACACACACACACGGAAGGTTTAACAGTCAGAGAAAACTTAAGGCAGTTTGTGATAAAAGGCCAAAGTCAGGGCGTAGAAACTCCCATGGGACTGTGGGTTGGAGCAGTGCCTGTCACTCCTGGCTGGCGTGTGTGTGTGTGTGTGTGTGTGTGTGTGTGTGTGTGTGCTGGGAGGGGGGTGCATTGAACTGCCTGTCTTGAAGGCTTGGCTGTCTCAACCTAGACCTGGATATGGGATCCCAGGGGAACCCAGAGTCTTAGCTGGCTCACAGCTCGTCAGGACCCCTGCCCTCACCCCAGGGCTCCTTCTCCTCCTCTCCCTTCACCCCACCACCCCTGTCACACAAATAACACCACTTTGCCCCTTCACCCCGGGATGCAATTCCAGGCTCAACAGTGGCCAACATAATGCTCCCAGGGCTGGAAGTGAGTGGTGGCTGAGATGGTCTCCCCTCTTGCAGTAATTTAATGTCCTCCCAAGGCATAAAGTGCCCCGTCAGACTCCAAGCCTGAGAACAGAGCAAGCCTTATGCCAAGTGCCCTGGAATCCACAAGTTTCCGGAGCTGATGCTGGTTTCCCAGAGGGCATGAATAGAGGCTCTGGTCCAGGTGCTAGAGAGGACCTTGGTTTCAGGGGCAGAAACCTGCTCAAACCCAAGAGGGGGCTTTTCTGGGAGATTCTTGAAGTCTTCAGTGGAACTCCAGTGCTGGGGATGCACACCAGCTTCCAGAGCTCGAACATCTGGAGAACACTTTCTCCATCTCCTGTTGTCTTCTCTCAGCTTAGCTTTCGAAATCATACTCACTGAATGTCTACTACGGATGGACACTGAGGCTATAGTGACGGGGAATCAGACACAGTCCCCGTCCTCAGGGAGCTGCAGACCAGCAAGGAAAGTTGACATTGTACAAGGCAACAAGCTGATGAAAACTTACCAGTTGTGTTAAGTGCCAGGAAGGAAACAAGCAGGTGGCCGTGATGGAGTGCAGAGGGTGGGGCTTATTTTGGATAAAGGGGTGGGAGGAGGTCTCCCTGGGGAGATCACATGCAGAGCAAGGTAGAGGAGGAAGCAGCAGGAGTTTGAAGGGCAGCGCAGAGAGCGTGTAGGCAGAGGAATGGTGTGTGCAAAGGCCCTCCGCATATTTGAGAAAGTGAAAGAAGTTGGTCGGGGGAGGGATGGGGAAGAGCCAGAGCAGCTGTTGCAGGGGGCAGGACCAGACCGGGTCCACTCGCAAATGCCCGAGAAAGGGGTTTGCACTTTATTCTTAGTGTGAAGTCCCTGAAGGGGGTTACAGCTGGGGAGAGGCATGATCATTGTGAACTGATCCTGTGGCTGCTGCCTGGGGACAAACTTCAGGGAGCAAGAGTGGAAATGGGGACTGGTTAGCAGGCCATCCAGCAAACGCAGGCTGGAGATAGTGGTGGCATGGATGGGAGTAGCGATTGTAGAGAAAAAGAGGAGACAATGGGCTCATGGTTCATCTTGGAAGTTGGATCAACAAGACGTGCTGATGGCTGCTCTCCTGGGGGTATGGAAATAAAGCTGAGTGCTGGGTTTCTGGCTTAAGTCACCAGCTGGGAACAGAGTGGTGTTATTTACTGAGAGGAGGAAACGAATTTAGGGGAGCAAATCAAGAACTCACTTAGGACTTAAGTTGGGGTGTTGATTCAGCATCTAAGCAGAGACATCAGGGAGGCTGTGGACATACCAACCGGGAGCTCCTACCTGGGACCCATTTACATGTGTGGTATTTAAACCTGAAGGAGAGGAAGAGATCCTCTAGAGAGAGGAGGGGGAGCTAGAAGAAGAAGGGGCCACCCAGGGCTAAAAGCATGACCACCTAGGGTGCCATAAAGGATGAGGAGGCAGAGAAGGCCTGGTCAGGGTGGTGAGAGGAAAGCCAAGGAGGTGTGGCATCCTGGATTCCAATATGGTAGAGGGTTTGGGAAGCAAGCCACAATCCACCACGTCCAGTTTTGCCGAGATAGTGACGAAGAAGAGGACAATCATGTTTGGCCACATGGAGTCTATGGCTGACCTTGGCAAAAGGTCAACGGCTTCGACCTTCAATTTGACCGTAACCACTTTCCTTGCTTCTCAGCCCACAGGGCAACTTAGAGCCCCTCCCAGGTTATATGCTCCATCCACAGGTCCAGCCACCAGCCAACACTGACTGCCTGAACTCCAAACCCCCAAGAGAGAGAATGTGCAGTGGTCACCACATCCATCAGGTGTGGCCAAGGGCCAGTGCGTGGCATAGTGCACGGGCCGAGGGCAGCTCCCAGCTTCCAGAGCAAGGAGGATGCTGCCTCCTGGGCTGGACTGACACTTGGAAGGATGCTCACTGCATCCAGTTAAATAGTCCATGCCATCTTCCAGAGCTTTATCTCTGTGGACCTGGAGCTGATGGTCACCATGGAAACAGAAGCTTTTTGTTCCCCACTTCCTCTTCTCTTTTGCTCTTCCCCCTCCTCCCATTTTTCTTTCCTTCCTGTCCTTACACCCACTGGCTCTCCTCTCTCTATTTTTATTTCCCACTTTCTATCTCACTTGCCCTAATTTCCTTGTCTGTTTTTTTCTTTCTATTTTGGGTAGCTTTGTGAGCCACCTTTAATTTCTCTTGCGAGAATAAGGTGGCAGATACTTATATTCATTTTGACGCAGGCACACACCCACCTACACACATAAACACATTCACAATGCAATCATCCCAGTGCTCTTTTTCCAAGCCAGTGCTACCCAAACCGTTATTAGGAAGAGAATCAAGCGTGGGGGAAATGTATTCTAGCCTTGCCGTTCACCAAATGCTATTTGGAACACAGGGATTTTCATTTAGATCATCCCGTGACCCGCATTTAGATGAGGCAGCGCTTCTTTGGTGTATCTGTGTATAACTTAAAACAGCCAGAGTTTGATTGCTCCTATCTTAATAAACATAGCTATCCGTCACGCTCAACTAAAAATACCCACAGCACGTCTTTTATTTTATGTATATACATGACCGACCCAGATTCTTCCAAGAATGCCTCCGCCAAACGCTATACTCATTAATCAAATCAGGGCAGAGAGCCCAGTGGCTGACAAGTATAAGAACTGTGTAGATTTAGAGTTCTTCCTCTCTCCAGAGAAGAGCCTGGGGCCCTCTGCATCGCTAAGCGGTCTTGCCGCAGACTGGGCATTTCTGGACCACCAAGAAACTTAACAGTGTGGACTGGCCTTGTCAGAGTTGTGGATACGGCAACAGAGGGCGATAAAGAGACAAGAGTTCGCTCCTTCATGACCTGTAGAGCCAGCTGGCAGAGGAAACCACAGCAACAAAACGATAGAACCTGTTATTTGACTTCAGAGGGACAAAAATAACTAGGTGGTCCACTACACTGAGGATGTTTTTAAAGAATATATTAGTAGGTCATGGGAGGTAAAATGGCAAGAGTGGATCGTCTATGGGGGCCCAGCATGAAGTGAGTTAACTGCCTTGCAGGCTGGACTGGATTGGGGCTCCTGAGCCCTGGCAGGCAGTGCTCCCCAAAGGGGGAGGCCCAAGGTGAGTGCGCCAGAGGGTGTCAGGTAAAAACAAACAAACCCTGGCTCTCCTTCTCCCCTTGGGAAATGTCTTGGCAGGACCAGTCTGCAGATGCGGGACTGTCGCCTGGGCTTTGGAGCAGAGTCCCAGATTCCAGCCTCTGCTACCCCTTGTGTGACCTTGGGTGATGAACCTGCTTCCTCACATGTGCGGTGGCCATGAGAACCCCTCCAGAACTGCCACGGGGGTCCCAGGAGGTGGTACGCATAGAGCTTGCCCACAGTGGGTGGGCAACAGCGACCCCTGTTGTCTGAGGCACTGGGTGACCCGTGAGTGCCTCACGTGACCTTCAGGACGTGCTCCCCTCGCATCTCTGCAGCCTCCCCACTCCCCACTTCTCTGTTTCAGCCGTTCTGGATCCCCCGAGTCTCCTGAAGACCCTAAGCTTCTCTCTCCCCGCTGTGCTCTGAGACTCCTTCCGCCCAGATCTCTCTGCCTGGAGAGCTGGTATCCACCCCAGTTCTCAGCTCCATCGTTGCTCCCTGGGAAGCAGCCGGGATGCTCTAGGACTGGGGGAGGAGCTCCGCCTGGACGAGGTGCTGCCCTGCCCCCACTCAGCATCCCCGAATTACACTTCATCACTGTTACCTTCTCTCTTGTCCACTGGACCGAGAAGCCTCAAGGCCAGGAGGCCCTGGCACCTAGCACAGTGCCTGGAACACAGTAGGTGCTCAATAAGTACTTGTTGAATGAATTAGTAAATGAAAGAACCACCAAACTAGATATACATGAGGGGAAAAATCAGCCAGGTCTGTTATGGGTTAGACTGTGGCCCTTCAAAAGCCACGTTGAAGGCCTCACCCCCGGTATCTGTGAATGTGATCTTATTTGGAAATAGTGTCTCTGCAGCTTTAATCTAGTTAAGGGGGGAGCGGTGTTAGGATGGACCTCCACCCAACACAAATGCTGTCCTTGTAAGAGGAGGGAGATTTGGACACAAACATGGATACATGGGAGAGTGGGATGTGAAAACACAGAGGTACAGGCACAGAGGTAAGACTGTGTGTGAAGATGGAGGCACAGATGGGAGGGATGCAGCCACAGCCAAGGAACACCTGGAGCTCCAGACGCTGGAAGAGGCAAGAAAGCCTCCTCCCCTCAAGCCTCTGGAGGGAGCGTGGCTCTGTGGACACCTTGATTGCAGACTCCTGGCCTCTAGAACTGGGAAAGGATAAATTCACGTGTTTGAAGCCATCCAGTTGGTGGTACTTCGTTACAGCAGACCCAGGAAACTAATACAAAGTCAATGGTGAGTCAGAGAGTTGCGTGTCGTTGGATGAGAAGCTGTTGATACCCGTGTCTTGTATCCGTCACAGTCTAGGTCATTTCCACAGATATTTGTAATCGACTTGTCTGAACCAAACTGGTGCTTTATCTGGTGGGCAGTATTGGGAGGCCTGCTGAGGTGGAGAATCCTGGGATCCTGTGGAACTAGGGGGCTTGGAAAATGCCCCCACCTGTGGGCCTGGCTCTGAGGTGAGGCAGGGGCCGGGGGGCCAGGGGGCCAGTCTTCAGAACCTACGGGGTGGGGAGAGGTGTCAGGCTTGATTAATGCTGATATGACATCCAAGGGCTCTTTGGGGATAGAGCTCATGATCTTGGTCATTTGTCTGAAGAGGGACCCCACATCCAAAGCCATGGATGCACAGAGGGAAACAGAATAAAAGAACTCGGCCAGGTGTCCCTAGGCAGGGGCCCAATTGTGTGGTTTGGCTAACCTTGTGGAGTTGGGCTCAGGGGATGCGGCTCTCAGAGCCCCACCCAGGCATTCCAGGCTGGTCTGCAGAGTGGGCCTGTGGTGGTCCTACCTACTGACCCCAACAAGGCCCTCCTGGGTAGTACGATCCCTGGACAATGGAAAAGGCCCACATCCTCCCCTCCATGGTCAAAGAACACAATAGGGGGAGAAGCATGGTATAGTCATTCTCTTGTGCTTTGCCTTCTTTGGCTTATTCTAAATGAAATCAGATGCCTTCTTGAAAGCTGTTCCGTAGGGAGCTTTTACTGGCTTTCCATTCGAGTCCTGCTGTAGACATCAGAGACTGACCGTCAACCTCTACATTTGGGGATGTGTCAACAGAAATTTAGTATCGTGCGATTGGAAAGAGAAATATTCTGGAAATATTGGAGAGAGAATAACCCAGCAATTAAGTCACATCGGATACAAGGAGCCCTGGACCAAGGCACAGAGAACCAAGTGAACAGCTGGGGAAAGGGAGCAAATGGCAGGGACACAGGCTTCTATTTGTCAAGGATACCAGCGCAGAACATAAATTACATCGCTGCTTTCTGGCATGGCCCCAGCGAATTACTTTATTCAGCCTGGATTCGGTACTTTAGCGAAAGATGGTTTTAAAAAAAAAACATGTTAAGCGTAGTGTGGACTGCAGTCTGAATTTATAGACAGAATTTGGGTGGGATGGATTTTGCCTGACGCCAGCTGTTCTGGAAGACTCCACTTGGTTGCCTGGTCCCCGTGCAGTGTCCCTGGCACCTCAGGCAGACGCACGTGGTGGTCCCGAGACTGCTCAGAGAGGGCTTCCCCACCCAACATTGTCCCAGAGCGGACCCCTTCCCCTTGCCCCTGTCAGAGCACCCTGGTCCTCCCTCCCATCCTCTCTCTCTCTTCCTCCTGCCTCCCCTCCCCTTTCCTTCAGTTGTTCCTCACCCCATCCTACCTTCATTTCTCATTTCCTCTCTCCCTTCTTTTTCTTACTTAAGTATTTATCCAAAGCTGTCTTTTGTTGATATATTGCTTTGTTGACTTAACCCCTCCCCCCTCTAGAACATAAGCTACCTAAGGCAGCGGGGTTGGCTCCCATGCGCATCTGTGTGTCCTAGACCCTCACAGGGTCCAAGCTCTCTCGGCACCAAGCAGACACTCACGAACTATTTCTGAGTGCATGAATGAACCTGTGGGAGGATATCAATGGCGCCATAACCAGAACAGTGGAAGAAACATTTAAAAAATCATTCTCTAGATATGTCAATGCTCTCAGGGACCCTCAGCTGGTTCCTAAGAGAAAACTGCACAAGGATGGATGGTTCCGTGTCACCCAGAGATCGCTGGCAGGGTCAGGGTGGGCCATGGGGTGGGGCTAGGTGGCTTGTGGTGGTGACACTGTCCTGCCTCTGCCGCATGGGCTGGGCGAGGACACCGTGGGGACCCTGATCACACCTGCCCCGGCCAGACGGCTCACCCTGTGTGTTGTCCATCCCAAGTAAATGCATTTTCATGCTAACATCGTATAAAGCACAGAGATTTGAGGGGAAAAAAAGAGATCTGACTTGAATAATAGTCTCTATCCTAATTATAGAAAGCTGTGTGGTTTGAAAGGAAAAGAGTTTTCCATTAGGAGACGTCTAAAAATAGTCACTGTGATTGGAACCGCCTTCTTCAGTTTCAGCCCGTATGTTAATTACATTAGCATATCGTTTTGGCACCAGGAACAGGTACCCTACCACCCCTCGGAAGCCTCCTGTAAACACTCCACACGGAGGGGAGCCCCCCTGGAAATGCAGCTGTTTATTTATTTATTATTTTTTGGCTACTTTAGGTCTTCGTTGCTGCGCACGGGCTTTCTCTATTTGCGGCGAGCAGAGGCTACTCTTCGTTGTGGTGCACGGGCTTATTGTGGTGGCTTCTCTTGTTGCAGAGCACAGGCTCTAGGCGCGTGGGCTTCAGTAGTTGTGGCATGAGGGTTCAGTATTTGTGGCTCACGGGCTCTAGAGCACAGGCTCAGTAGTTGTGGCGCGTGGGCTTAGTTGCTCTGCAGCATGTGGGATCTTCCCAGACCAGGGCTCGAACCCGTGACCCCTGCATTGGCAGGCGGATTCTTAACCACTGCGCCACCAGAGAAGTCCCAATGCAGCTGTTTAGAGCACACACACACACACACACACACCCCCCTCTGGGGCTTCTCACAGGTGCCTCTGAGCACGAAGTTCATTGTGCTGAACATGTAGGACCAGAAACTCATAAATCCTTCCAGTGAGCTCCAGATGGGTAGAAGCCTTCCATCAGGCAGCTGCTGGGCAGTTGGAAACTTCACCAGTAGAAAACAAGGGCTGGTTATTGCAGGGGAGGTGGCCACGTGGAAAGCAGTGCTGACACCCTCCCTCCCACCAGCACCATTTGGGAGTCATTTTCATCATTCTGGCTCTTGGTGGCTTGGGACCCTGCTTCTCTCTCTCCTTCCAGAAAATGCTTGGGAATGAATTGGATCCTGAAGAAAATGTGAGAGGTTTCCTGCATAGATTTCTTATCTTTGGAAGGGCCCCAGGCCTTGTGGAGCCAAGTTGGGGGAAATTCGGTGCCCATGGGGCAAAATGTAGTATTTATTTATTATTATTTTTTTGGTTTGGCATCCCTGGTGGGGAATCTGCAGTGTGATTTTTATGAAGTATTGCAGCTTCTGGATTAAATTTAAACTTTATTCTGATATCCTGCGCACATGACCAGAAGCTCAGAGGCAGCTGAGGGAGACTGACATGATTTATATCAGGGATGTTTGGGGAGTGGCGATCTGGCAGACCCCTCAGGATCCTTAGCTGTTTGGAACATGAGGTGCTACATCTACTGGAGTGTGGAGGCTACTGTGGGCGGGCAGGAGGGATAAGCGAGGTGCGACATGGCACTGGCCGGACATTTATGCGGTGTTTCCAGTTTGTGAAGCATCTTTATTCCAGCTCTCTTCTGAGCTAGGTGGGCATTAGTGCCCCGTTTTATAGATGAGAAAACTGAGGCTCGATAAAGTGAAGTGATGAGGTTAGCACATGGTCTGCCCATGTTCCCCTTTCTTTCATGTTTCTGAGGAGACTTCTGGAATGAAATATGGAGATGTGGGAATCTGGAGTGGGAGCAGGGGGAAGAGCTGGCAGGGGGAGGCTGCCTGGAGTTGGTAATGCCTTTCCTGGCAGTGGACGCGGGTGAGCGAGAATGTGGGGGAGACTTGTAGATGGTGTGACCTCATTTCTGTACCTGGGCATCACTGGTGGGGTGAAGATGTGGGGAGAGTGTTGGCAGGTGGCCAGTTCATGCAGACCCTGGGGTTTGGGTGTCATCCTCCAGATGGCAGGGAAGCACCCAAGTCTCAAAGGTGTATGGAAGATGGAGGATGGAGGATGGGGGATGGAGTGGGGTGAGGTTGGGGGTGGGAGGCAGGGAGGTAGTGAAATGAGGGAAATCACTGGGCAGGAGGGGCTGTGATGGTGACACCGGGGTTCACAGGGACGGGGAAGGGGTTGGCTGGGTGGAAAGGAGGAGCCAAATGTGATGCGTGGGGCAGACGAGAAGCAGGTTGGGCCCTGGGAGCCACAGGGAAGTCTGGAACTTGATGTGTTGGGTGGGCCATCTCTTGGTCATGGGCATCCTCTGCCCTGGACTGAAAGCTTCAGTGGTTCGGTCACTGTGCATCAGAAGGTCAGGGACTGAAGGAGGAGGAGGAGCCTTCAGGGTCACCTGCCCAGCTCCCTAGTTTGCATATGGAGCGACTGAGGGTCTGAAAGGCTGAGGCACAGAGCGCCGCATCTCTGGAACCAAAGTGACTGTCCCTGTATTGCTGTCTCTGGGACCACAGCTTCATCGCCAAGGTCACATCCTCCTTAAATCTGGAAACCCTTGGCTGCTAATGACCCAGCTGTGTCGCGTTCCTCATTATTTCTCTTATTCCCTCTTCGCCCTTGTTGAAGGGACCACCTCACTGCAGGCGCCCATTAGAAACAGCCTGGCTGAGGGGAGCTCAGGGCATTGGGAAGGCAAGCACCTGATAAGGGAGCTGCGAAGCCCAGCTCTGTCCTTGTCTTGGGGTGACTTCCTGGCACAGCTGCCACCTGCCTGGCCCACAGCGTGGCCACTGGCTGCACTGCCCGGGACTCCAGCTTCCCAGGGCCGGGAGGGCTACTTCCTCACTAGGAAAGAGTAGGACGGAGGAAGCAGTGCTTGGGCGCTGCCGTGGGTAGACATGGGGCAAGGAGCTGGGGGAGGGATGACACAGCCAGAAGGAAGGGCTGGATAGGTGGCAGCGGAGGGGACAGCACTGGAGGAAGGTGGGAGAGCCCGACCTGTGAATGCAGAAGGAGACGCTCAGTTTGGCCTGAGAAGGGGTTTATGGATAAGAGAGGTAGGGGTGAGTGTGGATACACAGGTTGAAGCCGGGGTTGAGGAGAACCCAGCCTTTACTGACCACCTGCCCTGTGCCAGGAGTGGTGCTAGGTGCGGTCATATCTTAGTGAATAAAACCACTGAAGCTAAAAGTGGGAGTTATAACATAATTTCGCCCTTCCCAAGGCAAGGCCCTGTTCTAAGCACTTTACACAAATTAATTCATTTACTCCCCACAGGTCTGTGAGGTGGACACTATTTTTTAAATTTTATTTTTTTTATAGTTTTTTATTGAAGTATAACTGATTTACAATGATTCAGGTGTACAGGAAAGTGATTCAGTTATACATACATACATATATGTAGGTATATACATTCTTTTTCAGATTCTTTTCCATTATGGTTTACTACAGGATATTGAATATAGTTCCTGTGCTATACAGTAGGACCTTGTTGTTTATGTATTTTGTATATAGTAGTTTGTATCTGTTAATCCCAAACTCCTGTTTTATCCCTCCCCCTCTTTCGCCTTCAGTAACCATAATTTTGTTTTCTATGCCTGTGAGTCTGTTTCTGTTTTGTAAATAAGTTCATTTGTATCATATTTTAGATTCCACATATAAGTGATATCATATGATATTTGTCTTTCTCTGTCTGACTTCACTTAGTATGATAATCTCTAGGTCCGTCCATGTTGCTGAAAATGGCATTATTTCCTCCTTTTTATGGCTGAGTAATATTCCACTGTATATGTATGAGGGAGCACTGTTACCCCCATTTTGCAGATGAGGACACCGAGGCACAGCTGCTGAGTGACTGAGCCAGACTCTGAACTCCAGCAACTGATCCAGGGTCCACTCTCTCAGTCACCGAACCTGCCTGTCTCTTACTGACTCAAGCATCAGAGCAATCAGAAAAGAGTGACAAAGTGTGCTGGGTGCCGTGAAGGAAAAGAAGGATGCAGAGCCAGGAAATGAGGAGAGCAGGGTAAGGCCTGCGTGAAATAGAATTTTCCAGAAAGGGCTCTCTGAGCAAGTGACATTTAAACTGAGACCTGAAGGCTGAAAGGTATTTCATTTATGTAACTATAACTGCAAAGGTTTCATTTGAAAAAGAAAATCTTGTATGTTGATTTTAATTGTTATGCTATTTTTATTTCACTTCATAAGTCTCATGAATTTTTTTCTCCAAAGAGGGAGCTAAGAGCTGCGTTAGCCGAGGTGGGGCAAACTCAGGAATCTCCTCTAACTGGGTGGGAATTGACAGGAGAAGGACGGGTCCTGGCCAGGCTAACCCACGCCAGAGGCTGAAAATCTCCTATCTCTGTCAGGCTATAGCTGTGTCTGGCAAACCTTGTTTAATTTGGATCTCTGGGGTGTTTAAAAAATGAATTGGCTTGGTTCTGGCTTTTCCTCCTTTCCTCTTTTGAGAACAAGATCCCTTGTAAGTGATCTTGGGGCCGGGGCAGCTGGCGAGCGCTCTCTGCACGTTGCGAAGCCCCCTCCCCCAGCCTGGGGGGGGGGCGGCAGGCACCCTGGTCTCTGTTCTTGTGGGAGTAGCAGGGTCTTTGTCCTCACACTGTGCACCCATCCCTAGGAGGGCTTCACCCATGTCAGGGGACGACCTGAGGACTGGGGGATGATAAAGGTGGCAGGTGATGATAAAGGATAGGCAGGTACCCCGGGTCCCAGGCTGCACTGGAAGGCCAGACGAGCCACTTGGAGGCAAATGCAGTCTGGGTGATGTGGACTTTGAAAGTCAATTTCAATGCATGACTGTTTATTGAGCACCTACTGTGCCAGGCATTGGGATAGGTGCTGAAGGGGACCCAGAGAGAAATCAGGCTTTGGACGCTGCTAAGTTCTTTTCAGGCAGCCATGCAGCTAGCGTGTACCGGACACCTTCTGCGTGTGGGAGAGAAGCCAAGTGCTTTCTGCGCCCTCTCCCTTGGAGGAGCTCACTGGGCAGTGGGGAACTCCCAATGCCCTGAGGGTCGTGGGAGCCATGTGCAGGGTGCTGTGGGAGGCTGGGGGGCGGAGAGAAGACCTGCAGTCAGGGAGGGCTCCCCCAGGGGGGCGCCTTGAAGTACCAGTGGGAGTTTGCCAGGAAAGGGAGGACCAGAGAGCATCCAGGTAATGGCAACAGTGTGTGCAAATTGGGGGTGGGAGTGATGTTGGTGGGGGGAGCCAGGAGAGAGTGAAGGGCGTGGTGTGGGGTCTCCTTTCTCCTTTAGGCAGTGACGAGCACGCACCTTGCTCTGACAGGACGAGACAATCACAACAAATCACAGGAGCAGCAGCTCGCCTTCACTGAGCACCTACTATGTGCCAAGCTTTCGGCTAAGCAGTTGCATGCATCTCATTATTAAAGTCTCACCACAATTCTCTATTAGGTCAGGAGGGTTTCTCCCACTTTGCAGATGCATAACTGAGGCTAGGATGGTGCAGTCAGCCCCTGCTCCAGGCTGACAGCTAGTGAGGGGTAGAGTCAGGGTGAGGGAGGACCTCAGGCCCATGTTGGTCTGACTCTGATGGGCTACCTATCTGTGCCCCGGTCTGCAGGTCCTCAGATGGGCCTCTCTTGGATCAGGAATTATGTTTGGAGGCTGTTTATACATTAAAATACGAAATTTAAGCACTTCAGTATTGAACAGCCCTCACTCCTACCTCTGGGATGGAGAATGGAAACAGTAAACAAACAGGCTTTCTGTTTTATCCACTGGAGTTTGGTAGCTTGGGTTTAAAAAAGATTTAAGAATTTTATCCAGGTTGTTACAGTGGTTGCAATTTGGGTTGGATACACAAAGCATCGGATTTTCAACCTTCTTAGAAATAGAAATGGATTCTTAGCTACAGACTTTATAACTGGATGTGACGGCTTACCCTCCTTTCCATGTGGAGGAGAAAATGTGCTTAGGGGAGGGGAAAGGAAGTGTTTGCTGCTCCCAGAGCTCCCCATCCTTTATGCCTGAGCCCTTCTAAAGCACTCTGCCTTTCAGCATGTGAATTACAATTTGGAGCAAGTCATCAGTGAAACCCGGGTGTGAAGGAAAGACCCAAGACTTAAAAAAAATTGTTTCCTGATTGTACCCCGAAGAGTAGATGTAATTAAATTGAATTAAAAAACTACTATGCCCTGCTTTTGATATATGCCTAGTGTCGTGATCTCAATCAGGTTATTGTATCTTGAGAACAGGGCTCTACTTTTCTTACGGTACAGGGGTATTTATATAATATAGTCCCTAAATGGCAAAAGGGCATATTACAAATGCTTTTAATATACTGCATTTGCTTACCTATTCCTACATCTGTTACTTCCTAAAAGTCATCCGAAAGTTATGGAAGAATAAAAGTTAATTGGCATTACCAAATCATTAATTTGGGTTGATTCTAGAAGGTAGTGCCACAAAATTGATCGGTTTATTCAATTCAGTGGAAAAGAAGAAAGTAAGTGAAGCTGGTTGACCAAAGTCTTCTGTGTGCAAGTGGCAATGTAGATATTGTTTCTGTGATTTGATCCCGCATTAATGTAATATTCTCTGTTGGCAGAAGCATTTTAGTGGGAAAAAAATGCTTCTCAGCTACATTTTTCTTTTTCATTGGGTTCATAATCTTTAACGTTTTGTCTTATACAAATAAGGAGCACAGGTGCGGTGGGCATGAGTTCTTTAGGAATGCATCAGGGAACATGAGTCTGCCTTCCAGATGGAGGTCACCTGCCCCCATGCCCACCAGCAATGCTGGAGGGGAGGTCATATAACCCCACATCGTCACCATCCCTTGGCACTATCCAGCTTTCTCGTTTCTGTGCAGCTAACAGTTGCCAGTTGATACCTCATCATTTAAATTTCTATTTCTCTGATTGCCAACGACTTTGAGCATCTCTTTATACATCGTTAGTCTTTTGAGTTTTCTCTTCTGTGAGTAGCCTGTTCAGATCCTTTGCCCATTTTTCTACTGGGGCTTTTTCTTCCTTACATATCATGGGTATTGATTTTTTGTCAGATTTAAACATTGCGGGTATCGGCTCTCAATATGTTATCTGTCTGTTCATGTTGTCTGGGGTGCCCTTTGTGGAATGTAAATCCTTTATCTCAATACAAGCAACTTCACCAATTATTTTGCCTTATGGTTTGTACTTTTGAGGTTTTATTTCAGAAGTTTTTCCCCATCTCTAGGTCACAAAGATATTTTCCTATGTTTTCTTCTATTATCTTAATGGTTTTGCTTTTCACATTTAGCTCTTTAATCCATTTGGAGTTCACCTTTTTGAGTGGTCTTAGGTAAGGATCCAGTTTTAGCTTTCCCCATATGGAAAGCCAGATTTCCCAATGGCACAGAGTGAAAATTCTACCTTGCTTCATAACATTCTCACGTTGTGTATTGTTCCCATTGCACGTAAGTCTGTATCTAAGCTCTCTCATTTGTTACATTTGTCTGTGGTCTGTTTTTGCGCCAGTACCATGATTTCTATTTCTTTTTTCCCCCTTTTTTTCAACTGTGACTTTGTGATGTGTCTTAATACCTAGTTGGACAAGTTAAGGCTATCTTAGCTGTTTCAGGACTTTTTTCTTTCCATACATATTTTAGAATAAGTGTATTGAATTTCTCAAAAATCCAACTAGATTTTTTATTGTATAGAATTTACTTATATTTACAATTAATTGATTTATAGATTAATATGTAGGGGTGAGAACTGAATCTTTATGATACTAAGTTATCCATGAAAGAGCATGGAATTCTATCTTGTCATTTGTTCAGGACATCATCTAAGTCCTTTACTAAAATTTCAGAATTGCCTCCTTACAGGTCTTCTGTATTCTTGGTTAGATAAATTCCGAAGTATTGATAGTTCCAGCCATAATTAGCTACTATTGTGAATTTATCTTGTCTTGTGTTATATTGTCTGATTTGTTATCACTGGTGTACCGAAATGTTACTGGTTTTTAAAAAATTTATCTTTCATCAACCTATCTTGCAAAACTATGTCTTGTTTTGCCTGATGATTCTGCTGGTCTTTCCTGGATAAATGATAAGATGATTAATCTTTAATAATAAAGATTTTTTCTCTTTCCTTCTTAAATTTTTTGTCCTTTTTTCCTCTAAAACATTGGCCACAGCTTCCAGGACCATGTGAAACAATAACAGTGATGGTGGACACCTGGCCTTGAATCCAGTCTTAAAGGGAATGCATCTAAATTGATTCTATTAATTATAATGTTTGTTATAGATTTTTGGTACATAACCTTTATCAGGATAGGAAAGTTCCCTTTTATTTGTAGTTTGCTAAGAGTTTCTTTCCTAATTAGGTGTTGAATATTAAGAAATGCTTTTCAGATTCAGATAATGCATTGACAATTCATTGATTCAGATAATCATACAATTTTTGTCTTTTGGTCCATTGCTGTGATAAACTACATAGATAGGTTTTCTCCTGTTGAACCAACCTTGTATTCCTAAAACAAAGCTAGCTTTCTTATACTGTATTAAAAAATAAGCTGTTGGATTCAGTTAGCTAATATTTGACTCAGGATTTTTTTGCATCTGTATTCATAATAAAATGAGCTCATTATATTCTCTTCATATATTTTCATTCTGTGGTTTTAGAATCAAGATTACACTAGCCACATAAAATGATCTAAGCAGCTTTCACTCTTTTTCTGTTTCCTAGAATAAAACTGTTATGAGATGGGAATTTTGGCCTTTTAAAAAGTTAGGTAAATTCACTTGTAAACCCACTGGAACTTCTTTACAAAGACTGGCTGACTCCCATTTTAATTTCTTTACTATTGTTGGTCTCTTTGGGTTCTCTCTTGTTGTGTCAACTTTGGCATTTTATATTTTTCCTAAGAATTTATTAGATTTTCAAATTTGTTAAGCTTATAATACTTTCTTGTTATATTTTTGGTCTCTATTCTATGAAGCTCAGTATCTTCTGTGATGTGGACAGATCAGGGATTTCTCCTGCAGAAACTGCAGTACAACCCCTGGTTTCGGGTTTGGTTCCATGAGAATAAGCTATAGGCATGGGTGGTCTTTTCCATTTCTGAGGCCTCCCTGAGTTTGTGGACTAAATGCGGTTTTGGCATTGCTGTTTCAGAGAGCTCTGTACCCTGACAGTGGGAGAGAAAGGGGAAGGCCTGAGCTTCAGACTTTTGAAAACTTTTTTCTGATCTGGGCTAGAGTGCGGCAGCCCCACGTGTTGGTGGTGGGTTGGGGGGACAGGAAAGAACCTGCCTAGACTTTGTGTCCTGGTTTCTCACACTGAGTTCCTTTTCATGCAAACAGTGCTTCCACAGAGATGAACGCTCCTTCTCTTTTAGGTTTCATGCATTAAGTGACCACAGGAGCAGCTCCAGAATTTCCATTTTGAGGAATTTAGATCCTAAGCAATCCCACTGGAAGAAGGGGCTAGAGATTTGCTGGCAGCTAAAGCCATCCCCAAGAACCCCTCATGACTAGCACTGGGTGGGCCTGTGCCTAAGTGCATCTTGGGCCCCGTGATGGGTCAGAGACTAGCGGGAACAGGCTTAGACCTGCAGGAAGTCATTACTGCCCATCGGCCTGCAGAACAGGAGCTGAGGAGGGGGGCTTCAGGGCAGCACAAAGATGCAGCCACCAATAGGACCCCTGGGGCCAAAGTAGGGAGGGACATGGAAGGGTTAGGGGGAAGGAGTAGTACCCAGATCTCTCTCTCCCCCACCTTCCTATCTCCTACTGACACCTCTTGTTGACCATAACCAATCAGAAACCAGAGGGCAAGGATGCTCATTCCACAAGGGTCAGCTTTCAGGATGCAGACCACCGAGGGGGATAGAGATGGGAGCGGATGCACGGAGAGAAATCAGCACAAAGGTTAGATGTGATCATATCTGCAAATTGTCCTGCACATAGTAGGTGACCAAGAAATGCTGTATCTCCAGGGATACTGAGCAGCCTCTGATTAATCTGAGTTCAATGTCTCCCCAAGTGTCTGTTGGTATGATTTCTTAACAGTTTTGACAACAGCATCTTATTGTTTACAAGTGGAATATCTCAAGCCAAAGCAAGTTTCCCCAGGTCAAACTAAAAATGAAATCACAGAGCAGAGGCAATACTGAGGAGAGAAAATGAGCTGCAAGGGTACGGGACCCATGAACTAAGAATGAGGCTGATCAAAAGATGCCAAATCTATAGAGTCTAGGAGTGAGAAAAAACATGTTGAAAATTAAATATGAAATGGGTGATTATGTAGTAATGAGATTGAGGACATTACAAAGGACACTGCCATTTAAACTACCACATCTCAACAGACTGATGAACGGGAAAAACCCTCCAGCTTCATAATTATAATCATCGTTGCCTGTGGCAGCCCCCAAGCTGTAAGCTTAATCAGCTTTCTGCTTTCCGGAGAACTGCTTGTCTCTTTCTTGGTATGCACTCCTGACTCTGTGGTTTGAGCGTAAAAAAGGAAAATGGCTGGAGGCCAGTTTCGTTCCAGGAGTCTGCTCTGGCCAAAGAGCCCCTGGTTAATCCCAGGAGTCTGCTCCGGCTAAAGAGCCCCTGGTTGTTCCCCAGAAGAAGGACGTGCTGCCCTGAAGGGAAGGTCTGTAACTCCAAAGAATGGCCCATTGGGCATGCTGACGCATAGTCAGGTGGCAACAGGATCATGTGGAAAACAAGGTTTACTGATTTATTGCCTTCTTTCTGTTCCTTAACTAACCTATATATGTGATCATGTTCTTTGAATAAACTTGCCTTGCAACCATCAGTTGTCTTGGCCCTTCTGATCCCATACTTGTGTTTCTCAGTTCCTTACCCCTCACCGCCAGGAACTCTCAGCTTTCTGCAGCCGGTCTGCGGCAAGTGGCGCCCGAACAGGGACCTGAGTGCGTGAGGCATTTTGGAAGATTTCAGGTAAGTAGAACTCTCGAATGAGATAGTGTGGCCACAAAAAGAAAAGAATTTTAATTTTAGGACGGTAACTCGAGAAAGAGTCAGAAGTAAAATAATATGGGACAAAAAGGCTCTAAGGAGCGTGATTTATTTGCTCAGGTTCTGCTTTCAATGTTAAAAGCTCGTGGAATTAAGGTAACTACCTCACAACTTCTGGAATTTTTGCAGTTAGTATATGATGCTTGTCCTTGGTTTCCTGAAGGAGGATCGGTGGACTTAGCAATTTGGAATCGTGTAGGAGATGAGTTATCCAAATCTCATAAAGCACATGGACCATCTTCTGTTGCAGTTTCCACCTTTAGCTTATGGAATTTAATAAGAGATTGCTTTAATCCAATTTATGATTCAGTTTCAAAATTAACAGCAAAATCTGTAGAACATATTGCTGCAGTAGCTACTGCTCCTCCTTTGCCACCGAGAGTAAAGACTGTTAATTCACTTGATGATGATGATTTTTCTTTTGATGAAAAAGCTAAGTATGAGGCTGAGAAATATCCTGATGAAAATATTCTTCCTCAGTTACAGCAATTACATGTCTCTGTCCCTATCCCTTCTAAACTAAGTCCTTTACAACAAGCAGTACGGGGAGCTCTTAATAGAGGGGAGGATCCTTTGTTCTGCTGCCCGGTGGTGGAACGACCCAATCCTCAAAATCCACAACAAAATAATCGGGAATATCAGCCTCTCTCTTTTAAGGTTTTAAAAGATTTGAAAACAGCTTGTGCACAATATGGGCCTATAGCCCCTTTCACTGTTACTATGCTGGATACTATTGCGACAGAGGCTTTGCCTCCGGCAGACTGGAAATCTATTGCTCGTGCTTGTCTCACTGGTGGCGATTATTTACTTTGGAAATCAGAATATTATGAAAAAGCTGCTGAGCAAGCTGAAAGAAATACTACACATAACGTGCCAGTAAATTATGAAATGTTAATTGGAGAGGGCAAATATCAATCTCTACAGGATCAATTAGCTTTTCCTTTTGTGGCCTATGCCCAGGTTAATCATATAGCTCTCCATGCATGGAAACATTTGCCTGCCTCTGCTAGGACTGAAGACCTTGCAAAAATAAGGCAAGGGGCAGATGAACCTTATGCTGATTTTGTGGATAGATTATTACAGGCAGTCAGTAGAATTATTTCTGATGGTCCTTCTGGAGCAATTATTGTCAAACAATTGGCTTTTGAGAATGCTAATAATATTTGTCAAGCAGCCATACGTCCATGGAAAAAGAAAGGAAATTTAGAGGATTATATTCGAGTTTGCTCTGATATTGGGTCATCTTACTTACAGGGAGCAGCTATAGCTGCAGCCCTAACTAAGGCCGGATTTGGACCTAATGCTAAAAACAAAAACTGTTTTAAATGTGGGAGGCCAGGCCATTTTGCAAAAAGTTGTACTGCTGATTTCAAGCTTTAAAAAATAATAAAAAAGGGGGAAATGTGGCAGCCCCCAAGCTGTAAGCTTAATCAGCTTTCTGCTTTCCGGAGAACTGCTTGTCTCTTTCTTGGTATGCACTCCTGACTCTGTGGTTTTGAGCGTAAAAAAGGAAAATGGCTGGAGGCCAGTTTCGTTCCAGGAGTCTGCTCTGGCCAAAGAGCCCCTGGTTAATCCCAGGAGTCTGCTCTGGCTAAAGAGCCCCTGGTTGTTCCCCAGAAGAAGGACGTGCTGCCCTGAAGGGAAGGTCTGTAACTCCAAAGAATGGCCCATTGGGCATGCTGACGCATAGTCAGGTGGCAACAGGATCATGTGGAAAACAAGGTTTACTGATTTATTGCCTTCTTTCTGTTCCTTAACTAACCTATATATGTGATCATGTTCTTTGAATAAACTTGCCTTGCAACCATCAGTTGTCTTGGCCCTTCTGATCCCATACTTGTGTTTCCCAGTTCCTTACCCCTCACCGCCAGGAACTCTCAGCTTTCTGCAGCCGGTCTGCGGCAGTTGCCATAACAACTTAGTATCTCTCTTTGTGAGCAGCTATCTCGAGACTATATTTTTAGCAATGACTGTGCCTGAACGTGTATTTTTCTTTATATAGCAGCTAATTTTTCAAATTACCGATCTTAAAAAAAAAAAAATCCATTTTCATTCTCTCTGAGTGTAAACGTCTCAGGGATAATTAGGGAAATGAGCAAGTGTGAAAGTTCGTTATGAAAAATGCTATAAAAGTATTGATGTCTTGACAACATTTGTTTCAACAGAATGTTCCCTGGACCTGTATGCTCTATTGTTCCTTGTCAACCAGCTTAACATAAATCTTCTCTGTGGGGCTCATAAATATTTGAAAAATTATTAGCTCTGTAAGGTGTTTGAGGATTTTTTTTTTTAAATGTATTAATATATTTATTCTTTTTTTTTTTTTAATTTATTTATGGCTGTGTTGGGTCTTCGTTTCTGTGTGAGGGCTTTCTCTAGTTGCGGCAAGCGGGGGCCACTCTTCATCGCGGTGCGCGGGCCTCTCACTATCGCGGCCTCTCTTGTTGCGGAGCACAGGCTCCAGACGCGCAGGCTCAGTAATTGTGGCTCACGGGCCCAGTTGCTCCACGGCATGCGGGATCTTCCCAGACCAGGGCTCGAACCCGTGTCCCCTGCATTGGCAGGCAGACTCTCAACCACTGCGCCACCAGGGAAGCCCTGAGGATTTTTTGACAAGTACAGATTTGTTGTGGAACAGAAATTGGCTTAGCAGAATCCTGAGTGTCAGGAACGAATGAATGAATGAATGAATGAATGAACATGGGCTTACCTTGCTTAACAGAAATGCACATAAACAGATTCCCAACTGAAGCAAACCATGAGTTGACTTAAAAACAAAACAAAACAAAGCACCCTTTGAAGAACTCAGAAACCAGAAGGGATTCTGAGCTGCCATTCTGGTTTCCAAATTTGCCCCAGCTACTACACCCAGCCGGAGGGGTTGCTTTCATAGCTTGGCAAATATCTAAGATTAGTTAGCACTTTACTGAGCCCCACTTATGCTACTGGGAGATGAAAACAGCCGTTTGTTAGGGTCCTAGACTCAAGTTAAATAAATACATTATTAGGTGGAGAACAAAAAGGTCTCAGAAAAAAGCAGTCTCTGCGGATGCCATGAAAGACCCTTACTCATGATTAGTCATGCAACAATGGCTTACTGAGAATTTTCCATCTTTCTTGTACTCTATTGTGTCTGTGGAGGATGTGAAATTAGCAGATTATAATAATTACCAGTTTATAAAGATTTTATAGACACTGAGCAAGGGGCAGTGAAGAGCATGTCTTATCATTGCTGCTGGTTGGTGCACTGGGGGAACTAGGTTTGGGTGGGTGCGTGAGCCTGAGTCCTGTGCAGAGGGGTTGGACTTATGTGAGATGGGTAAGCACTTTAGGTTCTTCGATAGGAGAGCAACATTATACATGGGTGTTTCAGGGAGAAAGCTGGTAGCTTCCCATGTGGGTGAACAGCAAGTCACAGAGGCCAGAAGCAGAGAGACCTGCCAAGCAAGTGTCCCAGTAATCTGACGCGAGGCTCTGAGCAATGGACCAGGATACTGCCAGTGGGAATGGAGGAAGAGGCGAGTTAAAGAAGATGTGCCACAGGAAGCAACAGGATTCAGAGACGTGTCAGCAGTCTTAGAAGGTAAAGCATAAATGGGGCAAAGTCTTCATCTGGGAAGCTGAAGAATGAGGGACTCCTCCCTGGCAGATAAGCTGGGGTTGAGAAGCAGGATGAGGCTTGGTGAACAAGAGAATGAGGTCAGCTTGGCCACGCCCTCTTCCTAAACTTCATGAACTCTGGCTGTGCCCTGCAAATTTCCAGGCGAGCAGCCCCAGAGATGGAGAATCAGAGGTAGACAAAGGCAGCTCCAGCAACCATGCAGCGGGTTGCTACGTTGGCATCAGTGCCAATTCTTGTTCTGTGTGTTCTGTTTGCTTTAATTAAGTGCCTCTCCACGGAAAACAAACAAGCATGCAATAATACAGAGAACAGTGATTAGTGGGATTCATTTCCTGATTCGAGGGATGTGCTGAGAATCACGATCGAGTGGGACATTCTCTGATCGTTTACCAGACGCTGCAGCGGAGGTGTATGTTATTTTAGTTACCAAAGAGGTGCCAGGAAAGTAACACGTTTTCAAAACTTGTGGGTTTGGGGCCATCAAGATTCAGACTGCCTGACTTTAACTATTGCATAAAGGCAGGAGAGAAGGATGTAGTCTGACTGCCACTAGTTTGCTTTGTGTCCTTGGGTGAGTCTGGGCCTCAGTCTCCTCCCCTGTAAAATGGGAGGGGGAAGGTTAGCCTCAAACTTTAACTGTATCAGAATTATGTGAGGAGCTTCTTGACGTGCCAGCGCCCAATCCCACCCCTCAGGAGATCCTGTAGGTCCTGGGCATCTGCGTGTTTAGCAAGCTCTGGGGTCTCTGGTGGAGGTAGCGCAGGGTGCAACCCTGCCTGGATGGAGGATTCCAGGTGACCCTCTCGCTTGCGCTTTGTACAGCCAGCTGGAACTTCTGGGTGTGTCACTTGCTGCTTTTTTGCCACTGAAGCCCCGTGTGGACTTATTTTGTTGTCTGGAGCGCCTGGCTTTAGATAAAAGAGCCCCTGTGAGTGAGCCCCGGGGGATATATCCTGGAAGAGGGTGGGAAAGCATCCAGAGGGAGTCATGGACCAGCCCAGCCCAGGCCTGCTTGGAGAGTAGACGGAGGGGAAGGGGGCCTTCCTCTTCTCTCACTCTGGAGACCTCTGCCGGCTCTGGGTTCCAGAATGTCCTGGGAAGTTGATAACCAAGTCCAAGGCCTCCTGGCCCTTGGGGATAGGGCAGGGCCCTGCCTCAGCCTGCCCCCCTCTCCCACCCCCCTACCCCTCCCCGTCCATTCTGCTTTGGCCTGAGGTCTGGGAGCCCAGGAAACCTGCCCTAAAAGATGGCCTGGTTAATCGGTCTGTGTGGGGACAATGAGAGAAAACCAGGTGGCAAATGGGGGAGGCCAGAGGCAGAGGATGGCCCAAGCCTGCTCACTGTGTGGGCTCAGAAGTGTGACTCCAGGGAAATGGGGAGGCCTTGCCTGGGTGTCCAGACCCAACTCAGTGGCACCCTGGAATGGTAGGGTCCACAGGGACTGGGAAGGTGATAGCCCAACCGAGAGTTGAGGGTCAGTCTGTCCCTGGGGTCAGCAGAAAGGCTCCCCAAAGATGTTTCTACCTGAATCCTGGGGATCCATGAACCAGTTAGGTTACATGGCAAAATGGCCTTTGCAGATGTGATTGAGGTCACCACCTTAAGAGAAGGGGATTATCCTGAATTATTTGGGTGGGTCCAACCGATCCAGGAGTAGAGAATTTTCCCCAGCTGGGAAGAGGGAAGATTTGGCAGAAGGGGAGAGATTTGAAGCCATTGGAGGGACTCAACATGTCATTGCTGGCTCTGAGATGTAGAGGCCACATACAGGACCAGAGAGAGGCTGCTGGAAACGCCTCATGGCCAGCAAGAGAAGGAACACAGCAGCACCTGGGAGTGAAGACTGGCCAGACTGATGGCCGGCCAGTAAAGAGGACCTCAGGGCTACCACCTCCGGGAACTCACCTCAGCCAACACCTGTGTGAGCCTGGAAGATTCTTCCCCAGAGGTCCCACTAGGGAATGCAGCTTGCTGATGGAAGCCTGGATTTTAGCCTGGTGACACCTGCTCAGACTTCTAACCTGCAGACCTGTACCATAATAAGTATGTGTTGCCTTAAACCACTAAATTTGTAGTAATCTGTTACAGCAGCAATAGAAAACCAATGCAGGCCCCATGTCCCCAACATTCCAGCCTGAAAGATGAACACAAAGTTTTCCAAGGACATAAGCTACTTGTTCAAAAGGTAGTGTGAGCTCCCTGCCCTGAAGACGGGAACCTGCTCACCGATGAACCAAACGCGCCCTGTGACCGCCAGGACGTCAGCCGTAGGATGACTCCACTTCTCTCCTCACCCAACAGGGTCACTTCTCAGTCAGGAGCAGGGCTCCGCCCCCCCGACACTTTACTCCTCGGAACCCTGGGGACCTGGGATCCTCATTCATAGTTCCTGAAATAGGATCATGGTCAGGTTGAGGAAAGGTCTGTCTGGCAGGTGGGGAACCCGTGTCTGATGTGGAGCCAGGGACGGGGTAGGGGTCAGGAGAGCTGGAGACTAGGCTTCGGGCTCTAATTTGCTTTAGGACCTTGGGCCGATCCTTTCTCATCGTGGGTCACGGTTCCCCAACCTGTAAAACGGCTCGAGGTTCCTTCTAGATGGAAACTCCTTTGAGTCTCTGGGGAAGCAGGCGCCCAGCACTGGCCGGCTTCGGGAGTGCGGGCAAAGGGGGAGGTTTGGAGACAGTTGATGGGGTGGAGGGCTCCCCCCCCCCAACACCCGGCTCCCAGGGCCGGCCACCGCGGGGTCGGCAGGGAAGGGAGGGAGGGAGGGAGGGAGGAGGGAAGGGCGGGGCCGGCCCCCCTGCCCCCGCCCCGCGTCTGGGCGCGCCCCTGCCCGCCCCGGCCCGGCCCAGCCCGGCCCAGCCCGGCCCAGCCCAGCCCAGAGAGCGGGTCACACGCGCCGCCGGCCGGACGCCTCCGCGTCTCGTGCGCCCCGCTGTTGAGGCCGGCGCCCCTGCCCTGCGCCCCCGCCCTGCGCCGCTGTCCGCGCCCGCCGCCCGCCCGGCGCTCCCGTCCACCGTGACCCTGCCCCGGGCGCGGGGAGGAGCGGGCATGGCCCGCCGGGGGGCCGCCGCGCTGGCGCTGGCTCTCGCGCTGCTGGCGGTGGCCCTGCCCGGGGCCGCGGCCCAGGGCGCAGCCGTCGAGGACCCCGACTACTACGTGCAAGAGGTTTGGAGCCGGGAGCCTTACTACGCGCGCCTGGAGCCCGAGCCCTTCTCGCCGCCGCTGCCCGCGGGGCCCGGGGAGGAGGAGCGGAAGCTGCGCGCGTCCGAGCCCAGGCCGCCCAAGAAGGCGACCAAGCCCAAGAAAGCGCCCAAGAGGGAGAAGTTGGCTCCGGAGACGCCTCCGCCAGGTAAGAAACTTTCTGCGCTGCGCGGCCCGAGGGGGCGCCCGTGGCTGTGCGCCTGTCCCAGCGGCGGCCCGCCGGGTCTGAGGCGACAGCTGGCTTCGCTGTCCGTGTGTCTGGGATGAGAGACCCGTGAACCTCCCCGTCGCCGCCCCCCGCCCCCTTCCTAGGCACTGCACTGCGCATCCCGCGGGCCGCTCCGAGCGCCCTGGAACTTAAACCTGACCGGCGGTCCCCTCTCAGGTAGAGACAGACTGTGCAGTTGGGAAGCTGCCTGGGGAGCTGGTCCCCATGCCCCAAGTTTGAAATTTCCTGGGCAAAGGATCTTTCTGCCGGACACTTCTTCCTACTCTGCCTACTTTTTCAGTCTGCTCACGGGGCGTTTTCTTGAGAGTGAATTTCCTATTTGGCGATGTGACTAGTTGGTCTGTTTTGGCACCGTGGCCTTCTGGGGAGAGCTCAGCGGTGGCCTTTCCCCAGCCAGGGTCCCCTCTCGGCTCCCTCCCTCCTGCTTTCTGTGGGTCCCTTGAATCCTCTGTCCAGTAGGGGCAGGATGGCAGAGCCTCTGTCGGGGAGCCTTGGGCTGCAGCTGGACTCCTGTGCCGGAGGAGGGGTTAGGGAAGCCCAGTGGCGCCTGAAGCCGGCCGGCCGTCTCTCCCAGCCTCCTCAGTTGCATCCCCACTTTCTGCCTGCCCCGTCTTGGGGAAATGACTTCCATTTGGTTTCTTACACTCCTTGAGAAGGGGGACTTTCTCTTCATTGTCCCAAATGTTCTTTGCTCAAATTGCAGAGGGCTGCGGTCCTAGTATTTAAAGATTGAGGAGTGAGGCAGGATTGTGGCCAAATTCTCCGGCCTTGTAACCACCTTCCTTGAAAGGAGATACATGCCAGTGGCACCATTACACAGCTCCTGGCATGAAAGGCATCACCTTTGTTTGGTTAAACTGTTCACAAAAGATAGCACTGAGGCAGTGGGGAAGGAGTGGAGATGGCGGCCCAGAACTCTTGAGTGTGTGGGCCCATCTCAGCAGCTCCTTTGCACTTACCTGGAGGGGGAGTCCTGCCATATTTCAGTTTGTGGGCGACTCTGTACATCTGCAGGCAGTTCTGTGAGTTGTGTAACCCTAAACAGAGCCATCCGGAATTTCCTATATTTTCTGGGGGATTATGAACATTAAGATTTGTAAAAACCATACTGGTTTAGTAACAGGAATAGGAGTGGGAAAAGACACTCATATTTGTAGACCATCCGCTGTGACTTTATTAGGAGATTTATGGACAGCCGTCTCATTAATTCTTTCAGGGGCTCTGAGGGGTGGGTATTCTTGTTACTTTACAGATGAGGAAACTGAGGCTCTGACCACGTAGGCAAGCTGCTTGGGGTCACTCGCTGGCGTGGGAGATTTGAAAGCCCTTCTCCTGTGCTTTTAACTCAAGAACTTTTTTGTTTGGTAGTTTGAATCAAGCTGGCATGGGTTTTTGTTTTTTTAGTGTCTGCTACGTGGTTAGCACAGCGCTGGGCATGGTTGGGGGAGGTGGGTGGGAGACACACTTGTTAGGTTCTGGTATTTACTGGGGGGGACGACAAGGGGAGCATGGAAGAAGCCCCAGACTGAGAGTCTGAGGACTGCACTTAACGCCCGGGTCTGGGGCTCAGCACTCAGTTTCCTGGACTTCAGCATCTTTATCCGCCCAAGACGACTAGTGCCTGCTACCTTACGTGTCAGTTGTTTGATGAGCTTTTCAACAAAAGCTTGCAGTGTGTCAGCTTGTGGCTGTGCTAGTCCTTCTGTGAGTTCTTCATAATTCCGCAGGTCCTTACGGAGAACCTTTCCAACATCAGGTGCTGGGTGAGGTCCTGGGGGAGGGGAGCGCAAGACAGCCCCGGCACCGCCCTCCTGGAACACACCAAAGTTGGCGGCTTGGAGAAGGTTATTGCAGGTGTGTTGAGGGCTGTATTGCTGATTCCCCAAAATAAAAACAGGGCCCTGGAAATTCCAGAGACTCAGCTTCTGGAGAGCTGCCTCCAGGCCTCCTGCCTAGAGTGTGTGTTTCTAATAAATTCTGTGGGGCTTTTCAGAGCTCCCCGACTCTGACAAACAAAGTGTGACCTTGGTCACAGACTTTCAACTCTGTTCTCCCCACTCCGCTTTTTTTGGCACTTGACTACTGGAACCCTTTACCCTGGACCCCAAGTGGGGGAGCTTGGTTAAGACTGACTTTGATTGGGAGGGGGGGGTCAGTGATAGTTTGTGCAGTTAAATTGCAGTAAGAGGAAATGATTTTGCCCCCCTTAAGGGGTGGCTTGATATATGTACTGCCCGTGATATAATAGAAGCATTCGTTTCTGTTTGTTGTGAACTTCTGGACTGGGTAGATGGTGCCTGCTACATACCAGGCACTGTCTAGACACTGAGGTGGGAGTGAGAGGTTAGATTTAGAGAAGGAAAAGAATGTGAAAGCATATATAACTACTCATTGAAAAGTCTGTCATGTGCTTTGTCTTTGCAGATGATAAAATATTTTCCAGATAGCCTGTATCTTGCATAAAGGCTGGGCTCAAGGGAAGATGGAAGGCACATGTTCTGTGCGTCAGGGTCTAGGAGGGAGTCTTGTCTGAATCCCATAGGAAGGTTTACTTAAGGAGCCAAGGACATTGGGGATTTGATCTTGGTGTGAGTTTGACTTTGCCCCTTGACTGTTCTTTCATGCTACCACAGAAATGTGCAATGGATGTCATGGGCTGGCATTCTCCTGGAAGTGGCTTGGACAGCTGAATCCTTTGGTTAATTGAGAGCATTGCATTTTTCCACGAGTGGCTGACAGATTCCGGAGAAGTAGAGCCCTGATATGCTGAATAGAGTGGAATCTTAAATTTTTTAAAAAGTTTTTATTTGGAAATAATTATAGACTCACAGGAAATTGTAGAAATAGTGCAGAGAGATCCTGTATACCAGGGGTCCCCTGTACTGGTCCGTGGCCTGTTAGGAACCAGGTGGCATAGCAGGAGGTGAGTGGCGGGCGATCGAGCGAAGCTTCATCTGTATTTATAGCCGCTCCCCATCACTCGCATTACCGCCTGATCTCCGCCTGCTGTCAGATCAGTGGCGGCATTAGATTCTCATAGGAGCACGAACCCTACTGTGAACCGTGCATGCGAGGGATCTAGGTTGCACGCTTCTTATGAGAGTCTAATGCCTGATGATCTGAGGTGGAGCTGAGGCAGTGATGCTAGGGGAGTGGCTGCAGGTACAGATTATCATTAGCAGAGAAGTTTGACTGCACAGAGACCATAATAATCAGTTGCTTGCAGATTCATACCAAAACCCTATCAGGGAGTGGCAAGTGAAAACAAGCTCAGGGGTCCCACTGATTCTGCATTATGGTGAGTTGTATAATTATTTCATTATATATTACAATGTAATGATAATAGAAATAAAGTGCACAATAAATGTAATGCGCTTGAATCATCCCGAAACCATCCCCCCACCCCCCGTCTGTGGAAGAATTGTCTTCCGTGAAACTGGTCCCTGATGCCAAAAAGGTTGGGGACCACTGCTGTATACTCTTTTCCCAGCTTCCCCCAATGCTAACATCTTTTAGAACTACAGTGCAGGATTTCTTAACCTTGGCAGTATTGACATTTTGGGGCCACTAGTGTGTGTGTGTGTGTGTGTGTGTGTGCGCGCGCGTGTGTCTCAGGGCGAAGGCTGTCTTGTGCATTGTGGGATGTTTAGCAGCATCCCTGGCCTTGACACACTAGATGCTGGTAGCACCCTCCCCCGAGTTGTGACAACTAAAAATGTCTCTAGACATTGTCACATGGCACCAGTGGGTTGAGAATCACTGCTATGTACAATATCAAAACAGGAAATTGAGATTGGTACAATACTTTTAACTTTTAGATTACATTCCCTGGTTTTCACATGCACTCGTGTGTGTGTGTGTGTGTGTGGGGGGGGTGGTTCTCTGCATTGTCTCACATCTGTGGATTCATGTAACCATCACCACCATCAGGACACAGAACTGAAATCCTTTTCTGTGGTGGAGTGGGACTCAGTATCATAAAATTTCTGAGGCCCTCATTGCGAACATCAGTAACTCCCAGAATTTTAGAACTTCAAGGAACCTAAGTGTTCATTGCATGCAAGTTCTTGTTTATTGCAAGATTCCGACAGTGGGCTGCTCGGTGTTAAAAAAGGATTAAAGAAGACAATTTAGGTGATATAAACTTCTTTTAACACTTTCGTGAAGTGGACAGTCTCCTTGTGGAGAACGGCAAAATGGGGCAGAAGGCAGGAAGCTTTTATAGGACAAAGAATAAAGAACAAGGAAGAAGAACATAGAAAATATCTGGTTGGCTGGGGTGACACAGTCCACTTTGTTTGGGGTGAGAAGACCCAGAGTTGGCTTGGCATTTGGGAATTGGCTAACTATTTCTGACTAAGAGGAGATTGTTAGGAACAGGAAGCTTATCTAAGTTTTGTTTGCTGATGTGGCGCCCTGGGTAAGAGCAACTCCATCTTGGGCCTGGAAGTTTACTTCAACACCAGTCTTGGCTCACACGTTTCCACTGATGGGCGCACACCACCTTGCGAGGTTGCTTATCCATTGGATAAATAGTACTGATTGCTAGAATGTTCTTCTTCACAGGGACCTGGCAAGCTGCTTCTCTCTAATTCCATTTATTCTAGCCAAATTCAATATTTTCTAGATCCCTGCAGTTGGAATGCTTTGAGGTCCAAAGAGTGAGTCTCCTGGCCCCAGTTTTCATCATCCCAGGGTGAAGAGTGAGATGAGGGACCACATTCTGGGCATGGGAGTGGACTTGGGGTGTACTTCTCATGTCATCTCCAAATTGATGGACTTGGTTTGGAGCCATACTTTTTGTAGAGAAAAAAATGGAACAGAGAAGTAAACCATAGTTATATAACTGATTTGCCTTTTCCCTCCCAACAAGTGGTAGTAAGAAACAAACAAGCTGATAAACAAGACTCTTAATAGGTGATTTGAAGATGTTTTGTTCTCCCCCCTCCACTGGGTTAGAAGTAGCTTTTAACTTTTGGGTTCCTGCTTGTTTGTTGCTTTCTTCAAGGACTGGGGAGCATGTGCCTCTGTTGGAATACACGCCCGCCTGCATTGCACCCATGGTTTTGGTCCACGGTCTTGAGTCCATGGAATTCTCAGAGTGGGCAGCGAGCCATGTTTGTTCGTATGTCTGTGCCCAGAACTGGAGAGTTTGCACTTTGTACTGTGTTGCCCTGGCTTGGGGTAGGGGTGGGGGGCGGGCAGGCGGCGATAATCAAAGAGTTGTTATTTGAGCATATTTGGTTGTAAACAAAGCCCTTTCTGTTATGCGCTGCCAGCTAGTTGCTGGAAAGAGCTTCACTTTTAAGCTTTTGCTGCAACACTCTTCAGGGCGTCTTGCAAGGTTTGGCCTTCGGATGGAAATGTCTTCTGTTGGGCAAAGCTGGAGTGTGAGGATTAGACGAATGTGTCTGTAAATATTTCACTATATATTTTAAAAGCAATCACAAGGCTATCAGCACACCTAAACAAATAACAAGAAATCTTTATATCATGGTATTATATGTTCTCTTGAAGAGTTAACTCCAAAGTGTTTGGTCCAACTCCCTACAAAATTCCAAGGGAAAGGACTTTTTATAAAAAAGATCTTCTCATGTACATCAGCAAGCAGCTTTCTAAGACACCACCTCTGTTTCCAAAATGCTTTCCAAAGTCAGCTATTCGCGCTGGCAGATCTCCTCTCGACTGTGCCCATGGTTCCAGAAACTAGGGTTTGTGCGTGGATAATGAAGGGACAGACACTTGCGTGTTTGGGGAAGCTGGGTTGGATGCTGTGGTTCTTGAAAATAGCCAACGTGTTTCCTGCGTGCCCCGAGCATCCCTGGCTGCCAGGTCTCATGGTGGATGGTGCCTTTAGTCCCATGGCAACAGCAGCCTGGGCCCTGGAACCTGGCCACGCCACGCGGCATGCGGGATCTTAGTTCCTGACCCCGTGCGCCCCGCAGTGGAAACATGGAGTCTTAACCACTGGACTGCCAGGGAAGTCCCTTGGAACCTGGATTTTTGAGGTGGGGGTCTCCGCTGGATGTCTGAGGTGGCCAGGGAGCCTGAGCTCTCAGGTTTTGCGCCTCCAGCAATGGCTCTGCCTTCTGTGGCCTTCTGAGGTCCCTGCCCCCATCGCTGCTTTTCTGGGATCATGAAACCCATAAAACTGGGGTGGCTTTGGATGGCTACAGGAAGGGCTAGTGTTCGTAACTGGCTGGGATCCCATCGACTACTGATCTGGGTATCGTAGGATGGTCAGGGCCACACAAGACACCTTCAAATGTTCATTTAAGACTCTATTTTAATTTAAGACTCTAGATTTTTATGGAACACTTGATCCATGAGAGGAACATGTAAGGGTTTGGCATAGTTTTTTCAGCATTCAGAGAGATTCAAAATCTGGCTCTGCCACTCATGGGCACGTGTGACATCTTCACGCCTCGAATTCCTCACTGTGACAGGGGAATAATAATAATAATGATAATAAGCTTCCCAAGGTGGTGTGAGGTTAGAAGGTCGATGCACAGCCTCGCAGTCTTTCGAGGGACAGGTCAGAGGCAGCTTCTACCCAGTGTCCTCAGGTCCCCCAGGTACATTGAGTCCTGATGGGTCCCGCTTAGCAATGCAGCCCGGGTTATGGGCGTTTCCTTCTCTGAGTCTCACTCCCTCCACTTCTTCATTTGTGCTTCATGAAATCACCTCTCACATTCACTCCTGCCCCCAAGGCCTTGTCTCAGGCTGGTTCCAGGCAGAACCCAAATGGAGACCAGCAGGTACCAGCAGTGCCCCCTGCAGGGCTGGCACACCCCACCTGCTGTGGTTACCGGGGTATCTCTTTAAAGGCTAAGGGCTTCTTACTTGGTTGCAGGTCAGGAAGGTGGCTGCTGCTGCACAGAGGCTGGGAGTGGCTGTCCCTTCTGCCCTGGGGACCCTGGTGGAGGCCAAGTCTTCTGCACAAGACCAAGGTCTTTCTTCTGCACGGAAGGCCAGCCCAGAGGGGGACACAGTCTGATCAGCTAGTTTCCCAGGGAAGACCCAGCCGAGCAGGAGGAGGGGAGGGCTTTTGATTGATTGATTGACTGACTGATCGATTGACTTTGGTCCAGCCCTGGTAAAAAAAGTATTTAGAAACTTGCACTGGTGCTTCCATCTCCAGCCCAGACCATTCAGGTCACTCATTAACGGAAGCAGGCACGTCCTTCAACCACTCAGCCCCTTTTTTTCAGGCTTCACCTGATCCCTGGGAAACCTCTTTCTGCCAAGAGCTTGACTGTCTCAGATTTGGGAACTGGATAAGGACACAGGCTGTCCCCTCCCTGTGTCATGATCCTTTTCTTGCTAACACACACAGGGAGCACGAGTTTCTGATTTTTTTTTTTTTTTTGGCTGCTCCGTGCAGCCTGTGGGATCTTAGTTCCCCGACCAGGGATCGAACCCACGCCACCTACAGTGGAAACCTGGAGTCTTAACCACTGGACCACCAGGGAGGTCCCGGGAGCACAGGTTTCTAACTGCTTTTGTTTCGGCTTTTCACATTCACCTGCAAGGTCCTCCTTGGTCCCATGGTGTTTGAGAAAAGTGGAATTATTGTCTGTCCTGGTGCCGCGAGGCTGCCTCTCTGGGGAGCTCCCGAGAACCTGCAGTGGCTTGGTTTCCCGCATGGCCGTCCTCCTCATGCGGATTCCTTCACAAGAGCCAGGCAAGGAGCTTAGGGCTGGGGCTGCGGCTGCGTCTTTCACAAGAGGGAGTGCAGGTGCCATAGGGCTGGAATTTCTTGGGAAAATGCAAATATGCAGCAAAGAATTTTTTCAGATTCTGGGGTTGCTACTGTAAGCTCCGAGTATAGAGAGGGGAAAAAATAGTTGCCTGTCAATCAAGGAGCATGATATTTATCACCATGGACCAGAATAGAATATGTGGCCTGCATTGGCAATTCAGTTTGCTACTTTTAAGGAATTCAGTTTTGTCACGCAGCCCAGATGGAGATGTTGATTTGGTTCTGGCTCCTTCTCTGTACATTATTTCCACTTCACTCTTTCTTTCATCTGTACAGACCATATGCTGCCTTTCTTGCTGTAGGAGAAGAAGGGGCAGGGAAGGGCCTAGGCCTGGCGTCAGGCCCCTGCTCTGCCGCCTCCTGGCTCTGTCAGTGACCTTGGGTGGGTCTCTTCTCCTCTGAGCCTCCGTGTCCCGCTCTGTAGAATAATGTTCATAGCAAGCTTCCTGCCCTCGATGGGTATTTGCCAAGATCGAATGTTTTAATCTATGTGAAAATGCCTTGTAAATTATGCCTCATGCTTCACGTGTTGGCTCTTACTCTTCCAGCAACTGGGATGGTGCTTTGTGACGGTGGGGACTTGGGACTAATATGAAGGATGAGAAGGTGGAGGCTGTCTTTTTTTTTTTTTTCTATGCGAGGGCTTCCTCTAGTTGCGGCAAGTGGGGACCACTCTTCATCGCGGTGCGTGGGCCTCTCACTGTCGCAGCCTCTCTTGTTGTGGAGCACAAGCTCCAGACACGCAGGCTCAGTAGTTGTGGCTCACGGGCCTAGTTGCTCCGCGGCATGTGGGATCTTCCCAGACCAAGGGTCGAACCCGTGTCCCCTGCATTGGCAGGCAGACTCTCAACCACTGCACCACCAGGGAAGCCCCAGGAGGCTGTCTTTTATTCAGAGGTCACTGCAGGTCAGGCACGGCCCTCAGTGCTTTGATATATGTCATCTCTTTCCTCTCCGTAACTTCCACCGAGGCAGGTACCATGTCTCCTTATTTCACTGATGAGGGGAATTAGCATAGGAGGGGTGAGGTGGGTCCCCCGAGGCCACACGTGGTCGGTGCAGTGGCAGAACCTGGCTGCCTGGGGCCGGAACCAGATCTGTAGGTACATGTCCTGGAAGTGCGTCTTCCCTAGAGAAGGTGGCAGGTGCCCTGCCTGTCTTCTCTGTCCCTTTGCCACTCCCTGTGGGGATTCTGTTCCCCACATGTTGGTCTCAGGGCTGATAGCACATCTGCCTCACATCTGGGCCATTATTGGATTCCCAGAGCTGAGTACAGGACGTGGGTCCAGCCCGGGGGAGTGAGGCTGAGGGTGTTCGTGGGGCTGTGTCCTCTGACTCTGTCTCCCATGTTGCCCATGGAGGCCCCGTAGAGGTTGCCCAGGCAGAGGGAAGGCCTGCAATGAATGCGGGCTTCCAGGGAGGGGTTGGATGGCTTTTTCCTCTCATATTTTGTAAAACTTTTTCTTCCCTTAACGTATTATCTTTCTGCCAAATCAGACGCTTCATTCTCAAAAGTTGTGGCACCCAATTTTCCAAACAATCAAGATTTTTACAGACCCTCGATCAGGCTCTTTCAGAAGAAGTCATCTTTGGAGGTCACCGGGCTGACATTCCTACCCACAAAAATGGGACAGATGCCGAGGTGACATTAGGCTGATGTCATCAGATGCGCTCAGATTGGCAGTCTTCCTCCTCTGGCCTTTCTGAATGTTTTGGTTTATTGATTTCCTTGACCCGAGGAGGACATTTAATTTTGTGATTTTTTTTTTTTTTTTTAGCTTACATGAAAAATGAAAGATATGCCCAGCAGGTATCACCCAAGAATATGATGGAGAGAGGATTGCCTGTGGCTGGGCCCAGTGCACCCTTGAATTTTTTGAAGATTTAAGGTTTTCTTGATAAATATCTTTTTTTTTTTTTTGGTGACTCTAGAACTACCTGAAATGATTTCATTAATTGGCACAATCCACTAGATGTTTTTGGTATTTCAACTTGCTTTTTAAAATGCAAACTAAGTATCTCTCTCCATAGACCTTCCCTTCCTCTTGTTGTTGTCTCATTGGTCATTCATTGACTCACAGTCATTCATGATCATTTGTTCCTCACAGACTTAACCAGACTCTGGAGGGAGAGCAGTGAGCAAAACCAGGCACAGTTCCTGCCCCCATGAACAGAACAACATATGTTACATGTGTTTGATAATGCTACACAGGACGGGTGTGCAGAACCATAGTGGGGGCTGCTGACACCACACCCAGGTCCTTGTTTCCCACTGGCACACCCATCCCACAGCTGCTGGGGCTTGGCTGTGATGGCTCACAGCTGCTTCCCTCTCTGGAGCATGATCCTTGGAAGGCGACAACTCCCACCACCCCACACACACCCGTCCCCCGCAGTAGATCAGTCTGTAGCCAGAGGCTAACCAGCATAGGGGAAGGTGGCCCCTTATCTCAAGGTGGGGACAACACTGTGTGCAGTTCCAGCTCCAGAGCTCCCTATGGGATCAAGCTGAGTTAGACTCTGCCTGGGAACACAGCCTAGCTTAGCTCCTTCCTCTGCCTCATCTTGCTTCCTCCCTTCTTTTCTCTTTGGAGCCCTCCCTCAGTACCTCACCTGCACCGAACCCCTGCCTCAGGCTCCACACAGAGGCAACTTGACCAAAGACAGGTGCTCTCAGAGCCCATCCAAGGAGACATTGATGTAGGTGGGGAGTTCAGGAAAACCATCTCAAAGAGGGCATGGCCGAGCTTGGATTTGCAGGATCAACAGGAGTTAAATAGATGGAGAGTGAAGGAAGGATGTTGCAGGAGGAGGCACAGCACATGCCGAGTTCTGGTGGGCAGGAAATACGAACTGAAGGCTGAAAGGAAGCCAGTGTCTGTGGAGCAGAGAAAGAGTCCAGTGTGAGAGGAAGCTGGACGGGCCAGCGGGGCACCAGCAGGCAGACACCCTGGGTTCCAGGAAGGAGTCCCTCCAATTGGTGGGCAGCATCATCACACCTCCAGGTACCCAGCCGGGGCCTTGGAGAGTTAGGTGGGAGGAGCCCAGCATGGTAGGAAATCTTGCCCCGGGGTCAGAGGTCTGGAGTTCCAGCTCCGTTTTATCAATTAGACGTGGTGTCACTTTTGGGGCCCCAGGGAGGGTCAGAGGTACTCCACAGGACGTTTTGCGGTCTTAGAACAGTAACCACCTGCAAGTGTGCATTGTTTTCATTAGGAGTGTTTATTTCCCTGGGTGTTCACAATAACACGCTTCCTTTCCTTTAACCACCAGCCCCTCAGAGTCCAAGGTGCCTTCACTGGGGTCCGGGAAGGCAGAGGGTAGAGACGGCTGCTTTGTAGGAGAAGACGGTTGAGTCCTCAGCAGCCTGGGATGATTCTGACATACGTGACAGTAAAGGCATCTCTTTCTCTCTCTCTATTCTTTTTAGGTAAAAAGAGCAACAGAAAAGGCGTGAAAACCAAGAGCTCTGAGAAGGCTGCCGGTGATGATCACAGGGTCCCTGTGGCCCGTGACGCTGTCAGAGAGGGTGAGTGAGGCCCCCGCTTCGTCACCGGCCCTGGGAGGGCGCAGGCCCCGGCGCAGCAGCCGAGTCCCGGGCACGGGTCTGCCTGGGGGCTGCTGCCCCTTCTGGACCATCCGTACGGGGCTGAGAACATTCACAGGCTCTCTCCTCTGCTGCGCACAGTAACTCACAGCCATGTTTTCCCCATCTGCTCGACTAAGGTCATTTCTGAATTTCCTGGAGCTCTTGGTTGCCTTCCCTGCCCTTCCCCCTCCCCCCTCGAAGACAACATCATTTCCTTTCTTGTGGGGCCTGCCCACAGCCTTGTGTGTGCATTTCTTATCTCCCAGCCGAACCCAGGGCCTCCTGTGTCAGAGGTCAAGTCTTCTACTTCCAAAGCATGTAACGCTAGGCCTGGCATTTTACAATCATGTAAAAATATTGGTCCTTTAATTACTTACCTTAGGATGGTCAAAGCCATTAGTTCTAGACTCATGGACAAACTCTGACCCACTAGCTAGAGCTATTACTATTATTATTAACTATTACAATTACCTTTATCCTATCTCTGTTACTCTAAAGTATGGTATCTAGGATGACATTTCTGCTGATATTAGTAATAGTGAACATGTATTAAGCACTTAAGCTCTCAGTAGTTGCCAAGCACTGGGCCTTGTACGTCACAGCTCCTGATGTCCCTCTGAGTATTGTGGATATTATTATTATTATTGTCATCATCATCATCATCGTCGTCATCACAGATGAGGAAAATGAGACTCAATAATATGGATCCTTTGCCTACCGTTATGCAGTTTGCAAGTTGTAAAACAGGGATTTGAACCCAAGATTTTCTGGTTTCTGCTCAGCAGCACAGCTGCTTGAAATAAATAGAGCATTTTACAAATTTGCGTTTATAGAGGCAGGATCCGATTTCAGTTGCCGCGTGAGCCCATAAACCTTGTAACAGAGTTGATTGTCACAAAGGGAATTGTGTGCTCCCTTAAGGCAGAGTGTAGTGATCTGGGGCTGTGTTTCTAACCAAGAACTTGCCATCAAAGAAATCATAGATATGGCTAGCAGTGCATCCTAAAACAAAAACAGAAGTGCCACAACAGTGAACTTCTGCGATCACTTAATAACTGAGAATTCTATTCCATCGTAAAGTGGGCAGGTGTGCACTGGACACATTGCCCTTGGGAGGGCCCAGCATATCAGGACGGTGTGTGGAGGACCCAAGGGGGGCTAAGGCTGTGTTCCTGCCGGTTCACCCTGAGAGCGTGGGCCTTTGGGGTTTCAACTAAATGGGTGGTAGTGAGACTCCCACCTTGGGTGGGCCTCGGGCATGACTGTTTGTCCCCTTGCCCCAGCAGGCTGATAAAACACCAGCTGTTTCTCAGGATCACAAGTCACAGGGCTAAAGCGGCTTCTAGTCTGGCCTCACCTCTCTGGGTTCTGCTGCTGTCAGATCTGGGCCAGAGAGTTCTTTCTTGTCTTAATTCTTAGATGCTTTCAAACATATTTTAAAAATAGTTTTTCCAGTTTTGTTAGTAGCTTTAGCACAAGGGCTGGTTTGAATTATCTTACTTCTCCATTACCAGAATTGGAAGTTGGTACAATTTTGAAAGGCATTTTCACAAAGGTTTTTCAAGGCCCATTTCTGTACACACGTGTGTGTACACGTACACTCTGAAGTCCACACTTGCCTCCTGTTCTGCCACCCGAACATTCTCCTTCCCCACCCTGGCCCACTCAGGATTGTTCCCCCGCCCTTCACCTCAGAGCCCTGTCTGAACAGTTGGGACCCCTGGTCTCAAAGGCAGCCATTCTGGCTCTGATTCTTTGAGTGCCCTGGACGTGATTTTGGCCTGTGAGCCTTGTTCACATTGCTCTTCTATTAAAACAGAATTGAGGGCAACCCTGGGGGGGAAGAGAAGCTGTGTGGGCCCTGCTATGCAAATATGGAAGGGAGAGAGATGGTGAGGAGGGGAGGTCATGTGCAGGAGGCAGGTGGCACAGCAGTTAGGAACACTGGTCTGGACCAGGAGGGGACACCTGTGGGTGGGGCTGGGCAGAACAGGGCCTCGGATGGACAGCTGGGCAGGCTCAGGACCCCGCATCCATCATTCTCTCAGCATCTCCTGTGGTCGAGGTGGGGGCCTTGCTGGAGATGGGGCAGAATGAAGGGGTGGGAGGGTGGCTGTCACTTACACTGTGTCCAAGGTGGCAGGTGGACCAGATGTCACCTACATCACGTGCAAGGCGACAGGTGGAACAGATGTTTCCTGCTTCATTTTCAGGGCGGTGGGCAGTACAGATATTAACCACACTGAGTTATGTGAGTGACTGGCATCAAAGGGCTCGTGTTAGATGTGGATTTGAAACCGCACAACCCAGATTGGGACTTGAACCCACTGTCTTTTAATTGAGGTGACAGACCTGGTCTCAGCACTTAATGAAGCCCAGGTTCTTGATGTCTCATTGCAGAAAGAATTCAGTGAGAGACAAAGTGATAGGTAAGAAGTGGATTTAGAGAGACACACATTTCAGAGACAGAGTGTGGGCCATCTCAGAAGGCGAGAAGCCCCCAAATAATGGGGTGGTTAGTTTTTATGGGCTGGGTAATTTCATAGGCTAATGAGTGGGAGGATTATTCCAACTATTTTGGGGAAGGCGTGGAGATTTCCAGGAATTGGGCCACCGCCCACTTTTTGGCCTTTTATGGTTAGCCTCGGAACTGTCATGGCACCAGTGGGTGTGTCATTTAGCAGCTAATATATTACAGTGAGCGTATGATGAGGCTCAAGGTCCACTGGAAGTCGAATCTTCTGGGCCCACTGGAAGTCGAATCTTCTGGGCCCACTGGAAGTCGAATCTTTGGCCATCTTGGACCTAGTTGGTTCTAACTAGTTTTTGTCGTGTCCCCAATGGCCATGTCATTCTTTTAAAGGTTGTGCCCAGTCCCCTTCCCTCCTGTTTCAGACTCACCCTGAGGGAATCTGAGCTTTAAGGGAGAGATTATGTACGTGGCTGTCAGCATGACTAAGGATCAGTGTCAGCTGTGGCGAGTCTCCAAAATACATCTTGGATATTGTTCTATAATAGCATATGCAGTGGTTGAATTATTGGTGTAGTTCTTCCCCTCTCCCTATATGTACAGCCTTTGCCATATGACTTCTCAGTTCCCTTCACAAAAGGTGAAAGCCCCTTGACTTTGGGCTGGTCCATGTGCCTAGGTGAGGCCAATAGAATAAGGTGGACTGACAAGGTGCCAGTTCTGTGCTGAGGGACTTTGTTTGTTTCCATTTGCTCCTTGCACCCTGCCATCTCCATGAGAAGAAAGCATGCATCTAGGCCACTGGTCCAAGGAGCCTGGGAGATGAGTGAAGCAGATATGGGCCCAGTCTGCAGCCTGGAGCCACCAGCTGAGTCCAGCTGATCTGTAGACAACTAAGGAATAAGTGCCACTGAGAGTCTGTGGTGGTTTGTTACACAGCAATAGCTGACAAATGCGGTGAAGATGAAAACCCTCATTTTTTAAAAAGTTGTATCGTGTTCTGTCAAATGGATGTTCTATAATTTATTTAACCTCTTAAGTGAAGGACATTTAGGTTGTTTCCAATATTTTGCTGCTATAAAGAGTATCGCAGTGAACTTAGCGTATACCCTGTCACTTACCATGCATTGGTTGCAGAATAACTCCCTGCTTGCCATTCAGAGCCCACCATGATTTGACTTATTTCTGGCCTCTGCTATCCCTCTGTAAAGAGGGGATAGTATGTCTTTTATAGGGTTTTGTGGAGATGAAATAATGTGTGCTGAGTGGCGTGTACACAGTAAGCTGTCAGCAAACATAAGCTCTGGTTTTTATTTGCTGTCTTGGGACTTTTCATGCCTTAGTTATAGGAGTTGGCAGATATTTTTAAAGGATCAAATCGTAAATATTACACGCCTTATGGGCCAACAAGCAAACTTGAGCATATTATGTTGGTACTTAAATAACCATTAAAAAAAGTAAAAACGGTTCTTATCTCATGGGCCGTACAGACACAGATGGTGGGCTGGGTTTGGCCCTCACTTGGGCTGTAGCTTGCTGGCTTGTGCCTTAGAACTTGATGGCTCTGCCTTAGAACTTGATGGTTCTCTCGGAAGCCTGCCCTGATCACCTGTCTTTTGCTTTCCTGTATCTCTTCCTTGTGCTCCTGGTCCTCTCCTCTCTGCCATCACAGTGATTCCTGTGCATGGCTCTTCTGACATGGGAGGCTGTGAATGTTTATGAGCAGGCTCCCTGTCTGATTCACCTCAGGAAATGCCCAGCGTCGGTAGCAGCAGCACTTGACCAGAGTAACAAACCTGTTTATCGCGCACCCGCGCTGTGTCGGCACTAGTGTTCTGGGGTAGAGATCAGGTGTTCCATGCGTGTTGAAGTGGATTCTCCATGGCCCAGATCAGCAGGACTGGCCCTCCACAGGAAGTGCTCTTTGATCTGTAGGAAAGAAGCTTGATTTCCTGCCATCATGGAAATAGGGTGGTTTCCCAAAGCAGTACATGTCAGTGAATGGAGCGCCCTCAGCACTCTGCCTCGTGTTGGGTTGGGTGAGATTTGAGGCCTCTAGCAGGTACGGTGCTTGGGGATTGACCTACCTTGTGTGTGTGTGTGTGTGTGTGTGTGTGTGTGTGTGTGTGATACTTGAGGGTTTTCCTTTGTATCACAGACAGTTTGGCTTTTCATCGAAGCCCTTGCTGTGAGCCTTGCCCTTTGTTGCAGGGCCAGATGGCTCTCGGAGGCTCAGCTTGGTCGTCCCCCAGATGTCTGGCACAGCTGTGGAGGGCAGTGGAGTGAGTCCCACATTCCTGATTTGGGAGGAGACGGGGCCGACATGGTCTCAGCTGCCCTGGAAGACGCTGTGATAAAGGATCACATCTGTATTTCGGATTCCTTTGGAAGTGAGAGGGGAAGCGAGGGGTGGCAATTGGGACAGAATCACACCACCCTCTTGGACAAGCCTTGGTGGGGAAGCCTGAAAGATGTGGACACTGGAAAACCCAGGGCTCCTCCATCCTTGCTACTTCTTCCACTTTCAGCTCCATCTCAAACATGTCTAAAAAGTTCTTCTTCAATCTCTAAAATGAAACCTGTGTCCCCTGAGGTTTTTCTAGCCTCTTGCACTTTGGAGAGATTTATTTTTTCCTCCAGTGGTTTTGCTGTGGCAGGGTCTTCACTGGGTCAGATCAGGGGCCCTGGGCTCGCGCCCTCTGCAATTGACGGCACACTGAGTGTGTTGATTGACACCGTGTGGGCAGCCCAGGGCCATGGGCTTCAGAAGCTTCAGTCTGAAACCAGAGCCACAGTGGACTTGCCGGCCTAGAAATACCTCCCAGACAAGGGGTCAGGGAACAGAGCTCTGATGTGTCAGTAGCACTGGTTTGGTGGCACTAAAAGGTTCCATTCCTTTCTATCACCCAGTTGACCCCAGCTGTGGTTCTGGGTGACCAAGATCACACTAGTCCATCATTGGAGGAGGGATTCTAGTACTGCAGCTCCTGTGAATCCTCATGACAGAGGCCAGCACATGTGCTCTTGTCGCTCTTGGAGTTTTGTTCTTGTGACACTGTCAGCCTTCATTCCATCCTCTCAAAACTTCTGTGTGAGACCGTCTTTATTCTACATTGCTGACTCTGGATGGATTTAGCAGAAAACCCAATTCACCTTGTCACCTGCTAAAACTTAAAAAAAAAGAAATTTAACCCACTTGAAGTGGAAGTTGTTTTAAAATTGATTTCTTTACTGCTTTATTAGACATTTTGAACTATGAAAATAGTGAATGGGCCTTGTAGAATATTTGGAAGATACAGAAAAATGCAAAGAAGAAGATGAAAGGAATCCACAGTCTTATCTTCCAGAGATAACCATGGTCGACATTTTGGAGTGTGTCTCTCCAATCTTTCCTCTCCGTGTGTATGTGTGTGTGTGTGTGTGTGTGTGTGTGTGTACAAGAACAACATCACAGGTATGTGTATAGATCACACACATGCTTTTTGCAAAATTGAACTAGTCTTATTTTGTGACCTTCTATTCTCATTTAATATGCTGTTACTTTCTCATCATAAAATATTCTTTTACAACATTACGTAACATTATTTTCCATTTTATGATGGTTTCCTGACTATCATCGTGTTTTTTAATGTTCACGTTGTTTCCAGTTCTTCCCTGATGTGGGCAGTTCTGCCCCGCATCCTGGTGTCCGTGGCTTTGCTCACCTACTCCTTGGGCTTGTTTCCTTGAGGAGGAACTGCACAGATGTGATCCCTGTCCTCCAGAAAAGTTTATACCAACTTGTGCTTTTATCAGCTTTTACCCACTTTCTATTAGGGGGTGTGTGTGTGTGTGTGTGTGTGTGTGTGTGTGTTGATTTATAAGAGCTCTTTATATATGAAGGACAGGGCCCCTCTATTGATACATTGCAATACAGTGTAGTGAAGAACTCTGAAAGCAAACTGAGTGGAGATCAAAGCCCAGTCCTTGGCTCACTAGCTGTCTGACCTTGGGCATGATGTTTAACCTCTTTGTTCCTCAATTTTCTCAAATATAAAAGGGGGATAATACTTGGACATGCCCATAGGATTGGGATAAGTATTAAATAAGATGACTTGAGCGAAGCACTCACAACAGTGGCTGACACATGGTAAATGCTCAAAAAGGGTTACTATTACCTTATTAGGTCCCATTGAATGAGCTTCCTATCAGTCATTCACTGGGGCACTGGCCATCTTTCTTCTGATAGAAGCTGAGTTGGAAAATGTGTCTTGGCACGAGAACCAAATGGGTGTGAATGAACCCCAAAAGGTGCAGGCATCCCCACTCCCAGCTGTAGGCGGCTCTAGACCAGGGCATTGCTCCCCCGAGAGAAGTAGAGCCTGTGAGGAAAAGTGGAACCATGCTCCCCGAGGGCATCCTGCTTCCAAGAGGGAGGAGGGGAGGGCAGAGCTGAACTATACACACCATTTATCGGTGCCTGTGTACCAGTCAGACAGGTTACCCCAAGGGCAGAGTGAGTCAGGTGGCAGAGAGAGGTATGGAACTCCCCTCAGGAACATCCCTCCTCATGGAAGCCAGGAGTGAAGGAGTGTTCCCTTTAGCCTATGCCTACAAGTTTAAAATTGTTTCATCTTCCTGGAGAACTGTGGTTTTTTTTCCTATTGTGTATTGACTTTCTTTATGACTAATACTACTTTTTGACTTAAAAAATCTATTTTATGTGACATTAAAGAAGCTATATAGCAATTTAAAAATTTTTGTTTAAGCTTGGATTATCTTTTATAAAGGCCTGAACCGTGTAGGAACATAGAATAATCTGTTCCTTGAAAGTGTGAAAGAACTAGGCTATAAATTCATCTGAGCTGGGCACTTTCCATAGAAGAATTTCTTTGATAATTCTTTACTTTCTTTCATGGTTCTTGATCTATCAGGTTTTTTTATTCTTTTGAGTTCATATTGATAAATTTTATTTCTCAAGATATCATCACTCCATTAATATATTTTCTTTTTGAAACTTATTTGTTCATTTATTTTAGAGCAGTTTCACATTTACAGAAAAATGAGAGGAAAGTGCAGAATTCCCATATACCTCCCCTCCTGCTCTAGTTTCTACTATTAGTAACACCTTGCATTTGTGTGGTGCATTAAGAGTATTGATACCTTCTTATTAACTAAAGTCTATAGTTTTCATTAGTGTTCACTCTTTTTGTTGAACATTCTATGGGTTTGGACGAAGATGTAATGACATGTATCTACCATGTATAATACAGAATTGTTTCACTGCCCTAAAAGTCTCCTGTGTTCATCCTATTCATTCCTCCTTCCCCCAAACCTCTGGCAACCACTGTCTCCAGATTTTGTCTTTTCCAAAGTGTCATATAGTTAGAATCATACAGTATGTAGCCTTGAAAGACTGGTTTCTTTCACTTAGCAATTTACATTTAAGGTTCCTCCAGGTCTTTTCATGGTTTGCTTGAGAGCTCATTTCTTTTGATCATGGAATAATATTCCATTATATGGCTGTACCACATACATTTGTTTATTTATTCATCTATTAAAGGACATCTCAGTTGCCCCCAAATTTTGGCAGTTAAGAATAAAACTGCTATAAATATTCATGTGCAGGTTTTTGTGTGGGCATAAATTTTCAGCTCATTTGAGTAAATACCAGGGATCGTGACTGCTGGATCATATGATAAGAGTATGTTTAGTATTATAAGGAGTTGTGTCTCTTTTATAGTGCCCCATCCGTCAAAAAAATTCAGTGTTACTTCTCTCCTTTTTTAAATTTGTTTTCAGTTTTTTTGTCCTTTTAATATTCTGATATCTTTACACGTTTGTTACCCCATCACTGATGTGATTTTCTGCAGTAGTATTTCTGCTTGTACCGCTTTGTATAGAATATTTCCTACTTTTATTGTGAAATAAAACATACATATAGAAAAAGTCCATAAAATATATGTTCTGTTAACAAATAATTATAAAGCCAATCCCTATGTAACCATCACCTGGGTCAAGAAGTAGAGCATCGTCAATCTCCCCATCACATCTTTATCCCTTCAACTCTAGAGGTTACCTCTATCCCAACTTTGTTAACATTTCCTTAGTTTTCTTTATAGTTTTACCACTTAATGTTTGTATTTCTAAATGAGTTTGGCCTGTTTTTGGAATTTATATAAGTGAAATTATACCGTGTATATTCAGTCATGTCGTGTATCATTCTATCAGTGTTATACTTGTTTGGTTCATTCATTTCCATTCCATCATTGGAATACATAACAATTTCTTTATCCATTTTAATGTTGAAGGACATTTGACTTGTTTGCAGTTTCTATATTTTATGAAAAGTGCTGCCAATGAAAATTCTTGCACACACATCGTAGTGTCCACAGGCTTGAGTTTCTCCTGGTGTGTATACAGTTAGGCATGGAATGACTGGGTTCAACTTGACTGTTGAACAAATGCTCAGTTGTTTTCCTCAATGGCCATTGCATCCTAATTTCCCATCAGCATGGTGTGGGGCTGCCATGGCTCCGCATCCTGAACAACTGTTGTATGATCAGACTTTAATATTTTGCCAGTCTACTGGGTGTATAATGGTTAACTCACGGTGATTTCATTGACATTTGCTAATTGCTAATGAAGTTGAGCATCTTTTCATATATTTATTTGTCTTTTGGGGTGAAGTTCCTGTTCAATGTTTTTCACATAGATTTATCCATTCTAAGTATGAGCTCTGACTTTATAGCATTTGTAGCAAATATGTTCTTTGCTTCTGTGACTTAATTTTTGTTCCTATGGGCTCTTTTAATAAACAGAAATTCTTAATTATGATGTAGTCAAATATATCAGTCTTCTTTATGGTTGCTACTATTTGTGATTTCTTTAAGAAATTCCTTTTTAAAAAGTCATAAAGACATTTTATACTACTTTCTAACGCTTTCTGATTCCTTTTTTCTCTTTCTCATTTAGGTCTTGATATATTAGAATGGATTTTGTTTGTTTGTGATATGAGATTGAAGTTCAATTTAATTTTTTTTCTTGTGAGAACCCAAATGGAATAATAATTGTTTCCCCACTATTTTGCAGTGCTGCCCGTATGTGTTGGATATCAAGTGTCCATATATGCTTGGCTTTGTTTTCAGGCTCCCAGTTCTCTTCTTTATCATTAATTCATTTTTCTACCTGTACATAAAATACCTCACTCTCTTAATTATTATAGCTTTATGATAAATCTTGATATCTGATAGAGCAGAATTTGTTCTTCTTCAAAAGTTTTGGTTATTATTGACCCACTGAAAGTGTGTGTGCGCACACACACATTTACACCATGTAGTCAATTCTTTACAAACTCTCCTGGAATTTTGATTAGAGTTGCATTAATTCCATAAAATCAATTAGGGGAGAATTTACATATTTATATTGAGTTTTCTAATCCACGAACATGTATATCTCCGTATTTCTTAGATCTTTCAAAATATATCTCAATACATGGGCCTTGCACATTTTTAAATAGATTTATTCTTAGATAATTGACATCCTGTGATGCTTTTAATTTCAGTTTTCTAATTCTCTTTTTCTAGTGTACAGGAGTACAGTTGATGTTTGAATGTTGATTTTATACCCAGCAACTTTGCTAAACTCTTATTAATTATAAATTTATTCATATATTAACTTGGATTTGGGTACAGAATCAATGTACACTAAATAATGACAGTTTTCTTTTTCCTTTCCATGTTTCAAGGCTTTTATTTATTTTTCCCTACTGCATTGGCAAAGAGCTTAGTTCAAAAATAATAGATCTTTCCTTGTAGGTTTTATTTCTGTCTTTGGATTTTTAGTTTTCTTGATGTTTGGCTTATCTTAAATATTTTCTATCTTTTTTTTTCAGCATATCCTTTTCATGGCAAGTAGAGGCCATGTCTCTTGCACTATACTTAGGGTGAACAACATTTTCCTGGTTATTACATCAAACCACATTATTTCTTTTGGAGTCTTTTGGATGGTGTACCTCTTTTAATGTTTTGTTCTTTACCCATCTTTGAATGAGTCAGATTTTCTCCCCTGGGGACAGTCTAAGCCCTTCCTCAGATCTACAGATGTTGACCAGGTCAACAGGCAAACCCCCCAGTACAGTTTCCACTTTCTAGCAGCCTTTTATCTTTTACACGTTTTTGCTCTTCTTAGGTGCAAACTCCTTCCCTCACTGCTGGTTCTTAGACACTGTGATCTGATGGGATTCATGGGGAGCTGTAATCACCTTCATACATGGTTATCAGTGTTCTTGTGCCCTCACTGTCAGACTGCCACACCTCCCCTACCTCCTGTCCAGTTGTGTTTTAAGAACTTCTGATCCAAACAGCTGTAGAAACTTGGCTGGGGGGAGAGGTGAGCACCCAGCCACCTCAGAAAGCCCCATCTGGGCTTTAGAGATAGATGTCCAATTTTCTAGTTGCTGCAGACCCTGGGTTTCAAAATGGAGGCATGCAAGAGGGGTGAAGGGTTTTTCAGTCCCTCCTCTGGTCATCTCCATTTTTTTCCCCAACTGTCTCCATTGGACTCACATGTGGTGAATGTTCTTCCACCTCTGGCGTTAGGTTGAAGCACTTTTGGCAGTCTTTACTTATCTGCCTCTTCATAGTTTTTTAGGATGAGTTTGGGAGAGGCTGCAAAACTTTAAGCTGGAGTTCCCCAGAGTCTACGATGCCTCTGTACAACTGGCGACTTTATGAATTACGGTAAATAACCCTGAACACATTATGAGAAGGTTGTCCCTTTTAAGATCCCTTAAAAAAGCTTTTTCTTTCTTTTTTTTTTTTAATAAATTTATTTATTTATTTGTTTGTTTTTATTTTTGGCTGTGTTGGGTCGTCGTTGCTGTGCGCCAGCTTTCTCTAGTTGTGGTGAGCAGGGGTTTACTCTTCATTGCGGTTTGTGGGCTTCTCGCTGCAGTGGCTTCTCTTGTTGCGGAGCACGGGCTCTAGTCACGCAGGCTTCAGTAGTTGTGGCACGTGGGCTCAGTAGTTGTGGCTTGCGGGCTCTAGAGTGCAGGCTCAGTAGTTGTGGTGCACGGGCTTAGTTGCTCCGCGGCATGTGGGATCTTCCCGGACCAGGGCTCGAACCCGTGTCCCTTGCATTGGCAGGCAGATTCTTTTTTTTTTTCTATAAATTTATTTATTTTTATTTATATTTTTATTTTTGGCTGTGTTGGGTCTTCGTTTCTGTGCGAGGGCTTTCTCTAGTTGCGGCAAGTGGGGGCCACTCTTCATCGCGGTGCGCGGGCCTTTCACTGTCGTGGCCTCTCTTGTTGCAGAGCACAGGCTCCAGACGCGCAGGCTCAGTAGTTGTGGCTTACGGGCCCAGTTGCTCCGCGGCATGTGGGATCTTCCCAGACCAGGGCTCGAACCCGTGTCCCCTGCATTGGCAGGCAGACTCTCAACCACTGCGCCACCAGGGAAGCCCAAAAAGCTTTTTCTTTTGAAGTAATTATAGACCCACGGGAAACTGCAAACAAATGGGTCTTGTGCTCCCTTCAGTCTGCTTCCTCTGGTGCATTTTGGGTAACTGGTACAATAACAAAATCAGGCCATTGGCGTTGGTACAGTCCACAGAGCATGTTCGGACCCCACCAGGTATGTATGTGTGTGTATGGGTGTGCATGTGTGTGTACGTGGTCCTACGCACGTGTAGTTTCATGGAAATAAACACCACAGATACAGGACAGTTCCATCACCATAAGGCTTCCTGGTGCTACCCTTTTATAGCCACACCCTCCCTTCCCCAGTCGCTAACTTCTGGCAACCACTCATCTGTGTCCTGTTTCTATAATTTTGTTTTTTAAGAATGTTAGATAAATGGAATCATACAATATACAATTTTTTGAGATTGGCTTTATTCCCTCAGCATAATTCTCTTTCACTCTTTCTGAGTTGGATAAATAGACTTAGTTTGGTATTAATATGATATAATAGTCAGGAAAAGCTAAGCCTGTTAAAAATTATTATTAGTGAAGTGTGCCATGCATACAGAAAAGTCTAGAAATCATAAGGATATAACTTATTGGATTGTCACCTACACCACTCCCATATAATGTGAATGCACCATTATAACTGTCATTTTGATCAGAAACAGAACATGACCAGAACCTCTGAGGCCTTCCTCCTGTTCCTGCTCACAGATAACCACTGTCAGAGATGATTTTTGCCTGTTTTGAGCCTATATTCATGGAATCATACACTGTATTCTCTTTGTGGCTGATTTCTTTCACTCAATATTATGTTTATGAGATTCATCCATGTTGTGTAGAGCTATGGCTCACTTATTTTCATTAGTTTATAGTTTTCTATTGCATGACTATCCCACAATTTATTCATTCTCATATTAGTGGACATTTGAATTGTTTTCAGCTTTTGGCTATTACATATAGTTCTGCTAGGATCATTCTTGCATGAATCTTTTGGCATACGTATGAATGTGTTTCTGTTGCATGTATACCTAGAAGTAGAATTGCTGGGTCATAGCGCGTGAGGATCTGTAGTAAATACTCCTAGAGAGTTTTCCAAATTGGTTGTACCAGTTAACACTTGTGCCAGCAGTGTTGTTTCACTTCCTCACCAACATTTGATACTGTGTCTTTCTAGTTGCATTTGTATTCATGGGTATGTACTGGTATCTCACTGTGGTCTTAATTTGCATTTTCCTGAAAGCTAATGACTAATGTTTACTCACCATTAAGATATCTTCTTCTGCGAATGCCTCTTCAGCTCTTTTGCTCCTTGTTCTCCTTATTGATTTATAGGATGGTTTTTTGTTTGTTTGTTTGCTTTTCTTAAAAATATTGTGGATGTGAGTCCTTTGTTATTAATATGCATAGTAAATACCTTCTCACACTCTGGCTTACCTTTTCATTCTAGTAATTGTGTCTCTAGAGTAACAGGTCTTCTTAAATTTAATATAGACCATTCATCAATATTTTCCTTTAGTACTTTTGTTTTACTTTTAAACTGTTTTTTTTAACCTACCCCAAGATCATGAATATATTTTTCTATGTTATCTTCTAGTAATAAGGTTTCTTTTTTTTTATTTATTTTATTTTTGGCTGTGTTGGGTCTTCGTTTCTGTGCGAGGGCTTTCTCTAGTTGCGGCAAGCGGGGGCCACTCTTCATCGCGGTGTGCGGGCCTCTCACTATCCCGGCCTCTCTTGTCGCGGAGCACAAGCTCCAGACGCGCAGGCTCAGTAGTTGTGGCTCACGGGCCTAGTTGCTCCGCAGCATGTGGGATCTTCCCAGACCAGGGCTCGAACCCGTGTCCCCTGCATCGGCAGGCAGATTCTCAACCACTGCGCCACCAGGGAAGCCCAATAAGATTTCTTTTGACATTAACATATTTCCATTGAAATTACTTAAATAAAAATTGAGTAATAGTAATCAACTAAGCAATAGTGCCTGGAAAAATTCATGGAGATGATAAGCAAGGGATTGAGGTTTGAGAAGTGCTATTTTGAGCCAATTATTCCTTTTTTGGCTTTATAAGCGATATGTAAAGAAGAGACTTAATTTTCCATGACGATGCAGACATAGTGATTATTAGTTATATTGGATTGTATTACAAATTCATTCATTCACGTGGGAAACACCGATTTGGGCTTTGGGACTTCAGTGATGAGAACTCATAGTTGCTGCCCTGGGACATTCACAGTGTGGTCTGTACTTTTCTTAGGTGGGGGTGGGTAGGATGAGAGGGGTGGGTGTTGAGGGACGAAGTCTCTGGAGGCTTTGCATATGAGGCCACCACTGATCTGAGGTCGGAGCTTCTAGATTACACAAGGGTCTGGCAGGCTCCAGGCATGAGTGGCTTCCACCAGCGTGGGCTGATACCCAGCTCCCTGAGAGTTTCCTCTGCCTGACCCCCTGGGGCCTGGGAAAGAGAATCCCGAGTTTGTGTAGCGTTACAGGTAAGGGACACCAGCCAACCAGGGTCTCAGAAGATTCACTTGGGAGCCTTAGACTAGGGCCTGGGCCCCTCTGCCGTCCCATGGATCAGAGTCTCTGGGGAGGGGGTCTAGGCATCTTTTTTTTTTTTCTCTCCAGAAGATTCTGATGTTGGGTCAGGGTGAGAACTGCCTGAAGGAGTCCAGAAGTGAGGGAGGAGCTTTCCAAGGGTGATTAGGTAAGGCTGGGATTAGCTCCTTTGCAAGACCCCAAGGAAAGCGTGCCCTCTGGGAAGCCAGCGACTTCTGAGACAGGCAAAGAGCCACTGCAAACACTCTCCAGTGCACCAGGAAGGGCCCTCACACTCTCGCTGATCCAAGGGAATGTCAAGTTCAGAAAGGCGAAGGAAAGAATGTTCTAAGACTTATTCGGTTTATAGGCGACCATGAAAGCAAAAGTTCGGGGTGGCTGTGAGCTTGCCCCCGGCAGTGCTCTCGAGGTCTTGGAGAATTCTTTGCTCTGTTTCCAGCAGACTTCACAGCAGGCCAGAAGACCTTGGACTCAGCTCCCCTCTGCCAACTGGTGACCCCCGTCCCAGCCTCAATTCCTGTCTTCCCTGTGACCCCAAATGCCACCATGCAACTTGGCATTTGTACCACCCTGTTGAGTTTTCAGGTCAAAGGGAGGTGACGTAAAGACCGTGCCTGGGATTTTGTGTCACACTTGATTTTCAAATTCTAACTCAGATACTTAGGAGCTGCTTAACTCTGTGTAAGCCTCTTTGAGTCTTTGTTTACGTGTAAAATGGGCATGGTAATGCCCATCTCTCACGGTTCTTGTGAAGATTAAATGACAGTGTCTTCAGAGGGTCGGGCTCATGGTAGTTGCTTGCATTGCTTCCCAAACCTTTTAAAATGATTCCCTTGGCTCTCATAACAGCCTCCCCTGCAGACAGATTTAGGGCATTGAGGGTGTTGGGGTTGATACTCCTGATTCAGAATTCCAACTTATGCACTCTAGCCTGACTGTGCTCCATAACTTACAGGTCACAAAATTAAATGCCATGAGCACTTCTGATTTGTTACAGAGCTGGTGTGCACATAGGGTAATTGATGGTGGTGAGAATAATAAATATATGCCATAGTGCTAATGTCCATTTTGTAAAGTGGCTGCAATGCAGAGAATGTTAGCCAGGGACAGATTTAATTAAACGTGTGTGTGCCCGTGTGCACTTGTCGAAGGGGAGGTGTGGAATGAGGCAGAGGGTCCCCTTTTCGCCCACGTCCTGGGAACAGAGCTCAGGCCTGGGAAGCAGCGCCCCACTCAGCACAGGGTGTTCTCAGGAGCCACGCTGCCTGGAAGAGAAAAGTCGAGTCATCTTTGACGACTGTCACTCTTTCTTCTAGATTATGACACATCTCCCATCTCTAATTAATATTTTCCTGAAGTGTTCTTTTCACACATTTTTTTTCATGTTCTCCTCACCCACATGCTTCTCAGGATTAGAGTCTTTTTCCTCTTTGAAATAACAAAAATGTGATTTGATGATAAAGGGTTTTGTTTGTTTTTGGAGGAGGAACAGGGAGCTGTCTCGAGGGCTGTTCAGGGGCTGCTGCTGGAACAGCTTGGCCCAGGAGCTGAGTCCTGGCTGAGTTACTGCCAGAGCCACCTCAGTGCAGCCTGGCTGGGGACTTAGAACACAGGGGAGGGGTGAAGAGCTGGGAATGAGCTTCCCATTGATTTCAAGCACTCTTTCAACCTAGTAATTATCTCCTCAATTGACATTATAATCTTGATCATAATACCAACATATCAAGCTCCAGTGATGATGCCATCACTCTGCCTGGCCTTTTGACTTTCTGATTGTGGAGATTTAAATTAAGCTTTGAAACACTTGTGTCTCCTCCATTTATTTGATCCTCGAGGCAGCACCCCTGGCTTCCTCAGTAATATTTTCTAAAGATGGAGAAAAGTCCTGCCTTGTTGGGAGGTGGTATAATGACTGACTGCTCTCTGGACAGGGGCCGGATGTATCTTTGAGAATTTAAAACCACAGGAATTCTAGCTCCTTGCTTCAACTTCGCATTGCTTTTAGAGTTCTTTGGCAGGTAGAGTGCACTGGGCTCTTTTGGGGGGAGTCACTGCGCAGAGCACTCAGCTCTTATTGTACCATGTGGGGGGTGTGTGTGTGTGTGTGTGTGTGTGTGTCTGTGTGTGTCTGTGTGTGTGTGTGTGTGTGTGTGTGTGTGTGTGTGGCACATTATTCCAGCAGTATTTTCAGCAAGAATCTGAGGTTATGATGGGAGTGGGGTAAATTTTCTAAGCAGTTGTCTGAAGATGCCCTTTTGACTGTTGACAGATAGTGGGTTCTAGATTCTCATTTCTTTCCCTCAGCCCTTGGATGCAGGAGTTGCCAGTGAGAAGCCTCGTGTTAGTGTGATTGTCTCTTATCTCCTGGAGGTCATGGCCAAGGCAGGAATTGTGGCTGGGGTGGGGCCGCTTGTCTGCTTCCTACCCTCTCTGCCCTTCTGGAGTTTCCGTTTTGAAGATACGGAGGTTTCCTTCAGACGGCTGATTCATTCTGTGGGTTTTGTTAGGCTTTACTGCCTTTGGGGCTGTGGTAGCAGCAGTCCCCCACTGTGTCAAAGTCCAGGCGGCGGCTGAGTGGCTGAAGTTCCGCAGATGTCCCCTCAAGGATCAAGAGGTGGCCTCGAGAGCTGGCCAGGTTTCTTAATCATCCTGTGTGATTTTCTTTCCCATGTGGTATTGTTCTACATTGCGGGTGAGTCCAAGGATAAGTCCAAGGCAGCTTATTTTGCTTATTTTGGACATTGAGTAGACCTGCCAGAAATCTTGAGAATGATCACGAGGCCACCTGAAGCCTTCCGAATCCTGGGGCAGTGTCAGGCCGGTGCCAGCGGCACTGTCTCCCCCTCTCTTGTGCTCTTTACCACGCTGGGCACCAGCACCTCTGCTTCCCTGTGCTAGTACAGGCAGCCTCCCAGCAGATGTGGGCAGGGGAGAGCGTGGCATCATTTGAAAGCCTGGAGCTGAGAATCTGGAGACCGGGATCTGAGGCGTGGCTCTGCCGCTGGCAGGGACGCCTTGGGTGGTTCACCTCAAGTCTCGGGGCCTCGGTTTCCTCTTCTGAGAACTCAAGGGGAGGACTTGATGGCGTCTCAGGTCCTGGCAGGTCTGAATTCCTCTGGCTGCAGCACCTGGACAGACTTTCTATCTGGTGCCCACAGAGCATGCCCTGCAGCCACTGTTTTGCCAGGCTCCTCCAGCCTCCCAGGACCAGAAGGGCTTTTTCCCTGAAGAGGTTTGTTGTGGATGGACAGACACGCTCACGTCCCCGGGTATCCCAGGGATCCCCAGGGGCACTTCCATCTCAGCAGTGACCCACAGGGCTTTTAAAATTTGCCTCTGTTACATTAGGGATTTTTCACAGAAGTACATTTTGTTCACTTCTCCTCCCGAGTGTTTGTTTTCTTTCCCCAGGGCCAGATTTGAAGAAGATAGCATCACTTGGAGATTTCCAGCCCCGTGGTAGGGTGGGTGGTGAGAATAGCAGCCCAGGAGTCAGGAGGCCTGGGATCCAGCCCCAGGGCTGCTGTTAAAGCTCTTATCCGTAGGGACGATGGGTTGGATTGGGATGATGGCCGAGGGCCTGCCCAAGTGCCAGCGTCTTATTCCAGGGGCAGCTTGGACAAAACTGTGTTGAGTAGCCATTCTCAAAATTACCAGTATTGCCAGGAATGGAAGACAATAGTTTTTTCGTTTGTTTGTTTGTGTTTTTCTGTTGCTCTGCTCATTAGTATTCACAATACAAAGGCAAGAGTTGCTGAGGCAAAATCAACAAGTTCTGATTAATTTGCAGAGCCTCAGCCATGGAATCGTTCTGAAATTTCTAACCAGTAACTCTCCCTGGCTGAGTCACACTGTGGAAGGATCCTTAATTGGAAACAGCCTCAGACAGTAGCATGGACAGCATCAGACAGAAGGAATATCAGGGCAAAAACACCCAGAAAGGAAATGCCGACAAGAAGGAAAACTGGCATAATGTCAACAGTTGAATCGACAGTGTTGGTCCGGAAACGCTGCGCATACCAGTGAGTGGGGCTGCAATGCCGAGCGGGAGTTCAGGGGAAAGACACAGAAGCACGTGGCCAGATTTAGAAAAGCAGAACTTCGTTTCTGTCAACATCTGTCCTTGTTTTTAATAAGCATTGTCCTTTCCAGGTTGCCCGCCTCTTGGTCTGGAAACCTTAAAAATCACAGACTTCCAGCTCCACGCGTCCACTTCGAAGCGCTACGGCCTGGGGGCGCATCGGGGGAGACTCAACATCCAGGTACAGGCGCCGGCGCCATGGGAAGGATTCTGACTGCAGGGCCAGTTGCTCTGGCCACAGACACAGCGATGGTCCATTGAGCTCGGGGCAGGCTCCGTGCCTGGCATTTAACACGAATTAGCTCTAATTCTCACGATGGGGAGGGCCTTGCTGCAGAATCCGCGTTTTAGAGAACGAGCCCTGAGACTCGGGATACGTGTCTTCGTCAGAGACTAGTTAGGAAAAAGGATGCTGCTGCTTCCTGGGCCCAGATCAGGTCACCTCCACGTGATTGGTCTGTGAGGAAAGGGCAGGAGAGAAGGCTGGACCGCTGCGGCCGTGGGCGGGCAGTGGCCTTTGTCCTCTCTCGCCTCCCTGCTGATGCTTCTCACCTCTGCCACACGTGCTTCCTCCAGGCTGTTCTGTGGCTCCTTCCGCTGTGTTCCGCCGGGTCAGACCCTTAGCGGTGCTCATCGTGTCTGGCCTCCCTCCCTGAGGCTCAAAGGCCTCCGTAACCTTGGCCCTCGGTGCTGTCAAGGTCCTGCTCCTGGAAGGTGGGCTCCTCCAGGCTCCCTCCGTGCGCCGCGCGCTTCCTGGCTGCAGGCCTTTTCCCAGGCAGGTCCCCGGCCTGCAACGTCCCCTCCGTCCACTTTGCCCAAGCAGCGTAAACCCTGGTTCAGCCGTGACATCATGTCCTCGTGCTGCTCTCACAACTTGTTGTAAATGGAGCCACTTATGCAGCACAGGTTTATTCTCTTCCAGTTCCGGAGGATAGATGGCTCGTTGGGCTCCAGTTGAGGTGTCGGCAGGGCTGTGTTCTTTCTGGAGGTTCTCAGGGAGAATCGTTTCTTACCCTGTTCCAGCTTCTAGAGGCGCCCACATTCCTTGTTCTTCTAAGCCAGCAATGGCAGGTTGAGACCTTCTCAGGCTGCCGTCTCTCTGGTTCTCTCTTCTGCCTCCGTATTCCGCTTTTAAGGACTCTTACGAGTACATTGAGCCCACCTGGGTAGTCCGGGACCATCTCCCCCTCCCAAGCAACCTTAACTGCATCTGCAACCTTCATTCCCCTTTGTCACATAACTTCAAGTACTCACGGGTTCTAGGATTAGCACGTGACATCTTTGTTGGGGAGGGGGGTGTTTTTCTGCCAACCCATCTCGGGTGCCTTTTCCCTCCTGTTCTGGCTCCAGCTGACCCACCCCTTCTCAACTTGGCGTTTGATCCCATGCCATCCTACGTGGTTCTCCAAGAGTGTGGTTCCCTAAGATTTTAGTTTCTTTCCCCAACTGATCCATAACTGTGTGGTTTCCAAGCCCTTTGGCACATGCGCCGTCTCAGCCAGCCTCCGGGGAAGAAGTTAGTCCTTTCATGCTCACGATGTGGAGTCGTCAAGGCTGCACTCAAGGCTCACAGCTTCCAAGCGGCAGAGCTGACAACTCATTCCCCCAGCTGTCACTGTAAACGTGCTACGGGCAGCCGCTGTGCTGAGAACTGGACAAGAGTGGATGAGACCCCTTCCAAGGGAGCCCCTGGGCTCAGCAGGGGGACATCTGAGCAGAGCTCCGACTCCAAGCATCTCTTCCCTCCTCTTGACCGCATCAAATAGACTTTCAAACCACTCAACCATAACCACTTTTCAGTTCAGAAGAATTCAGGTAGAACGTTTTCAGAACGAACTTTCATGAAATCTAAAGTTGGTTTAAAAATATTTGTTCTTCTTCTTTTTTAATAACAGCTGTTAAGAAACATTTGGATGTGTACAGCTGGACACTGTTTTACCAGAGGATGCACTCTCAAAGTGCAGACAGGAGTACCTGCTAATAATCCGAGTGCCTCTAGCGTCTATCGTGGGCTGCAGTCCTCCAAGTAAATAAAGTCATACCTGAGCAGGGCTACATCCAAATGCCTGCAGGCCTGCTTCCTGCATTACTTAGTGGAGCTGTCATCTGATGCCTTGGATTCTTTCTCTAGAAATGAAGTTATCCTTTATGAAAGAGGAAGTGTTCACATTTATCCACACTTCCGGTCAGAAATGGAGAGGCCCAGTTAGTCCTAAATATGTGGGGCAGGGGCAGAGGATGGGGGTCATGTGCTTCCAGTTGGGAATCCCATGGGCAGAGTGGACACGCCGCATGCAGTCCAGTCAGGCAGGCTGAGTTCAGACCTTGACCTTGACACATGTAGTTTTTGGGACTTTTGGAACAATTATCTCACATCTCTGAGCCTTAGTTGCCTCATCAGAAACATGGGAGTCCCAGGCACTCACAGGATTCCTTGAGCAGTGAAATTAGATGATTTATAATTTTAAAACATTTACTGGAATTTCTCACTCCTCTGCTTAAAGCGTTCGGTAGCTTTAAGGACACCCTTTAGTGGGTCCCACTTTCCAGAATCGGTGCCACGTGAAGCGTGATTCCACTGCCACAGGTGCCCCAAAATGCATCTTCCCACACATGCAGTTTAAACATAACTGTATCTTGTCTCACATCTGAGTACTTGGTAGGCTTGTCAAGCTAATGGAATTTTATGTGTGAGAAACAGCAAGGTATTGGAATTAGAAACCGTATTTAAATGCATTTAGTGCAGGATGTGAGTGAGGTCAGTCCAGCCCTTTGCTGGTCAGGCTCTGCAGGCGTGATTGTGGTCCACCCAGAACTCAGGCTTGGCCTACTCCCTGGTCCTCCTGCTAACGAGCTGAGAGGCTTTAGGCAAGATGCTCACCTTTGCTAACTTCTCGGAACGTGAGGATCAAAAGGAGGAAGAAAGAGAGTCATCCTCAGCAATTCTCAAATGCCACGTTCGCGCCCATTAAAATCCATTCACTCACCTGACCATTGCAAAGTGCCCTTTATGTACCGGAACTGTACGGCCCTTACAGAGCCAAGAAGAAGAGCTCCTGTTTATTCCCTTTCCTCCAGATGCCTCAGTCTCCAGCAGAAGGAGAGCTGGAAGCAGCTCTGATAGTTACTGGTGCTGTGCTGAGTGCTTTACCTGCATTATTTCGTTTATTCCTTGGAGTGAGACAAGGACTATTATTATTACTACTTCTGTCTTACAGAAAACAGCTGCATGGATCCGTAGAGTAACTTTGTTAAGATTTCCCAGGAGAGGCAGGATGTGACTCCAAGCTGCTTTAAACCTGGAGCTGTTGCTCCAAACGACCCCATAAAACTGTCCCAAGCAACAGCTAAAGTGTTCTAGACATCTCCGGATGATTATTAAACCATGTGCAAGTCTCTTTTCTGACGTTTATCTCACATTGATTTACTCATGGGTCACCCTCCCCAGGTCGTGTGAATCTTGTTTTTCTGAGATTCCCACGCTGTTTCAGCACTGTGTCTGCATATATGTATGTGCCTCCTAGATGTTCCTGGGGAGCTGCTGCAATGCCAAGGGCACCGTGGCTGCCTTGAGGTCTCCTCGAAGTGGATGGGGTTGGTGCGGGCAGGTTGGCCGTCTTGGTGTTTTGTTATTGCAGATTTGCTCATATGTGATTGGCAAGTATGGGATGATGTCATTGTGACACAGAAGTAGTGTTGGTTCACGTGCCATTTTTGCCAGTACATCAGTGTTCTGTGGGACCAGGCAGCAGCCCTGACCCCGGGGGACCAGCAACACAGCTGCGGGCAGAAGCCTCCAAAGAACTCAGTCCTGTCCATGGTGCACGTCAGTCTGCAGTGCTCTGGCTCAGGGTGGCCATGTGCCCTGTCCTAGGATGCTTACTGCTCAGGTCCTTTGCCCATTTGCTCACAACCCAGCAGCTTCCATTCTTCCTTACACCCCCTTCCACCATACTGCCTTAACTGTGGTTTTTTTAAGGTCAAATTCTGTCATTATAGCTGTATTAAAAAAATTGTTTTAAATCAATTTAACATGTCTCCTTACCAGTAGCGATGTTTTTTGGAATTGATTGATTTTTATTGTTGTTGTTCTTCTGATTACAGAGCTGCATAGATTTTGAACCTTATTTTTCCTGTGAACGTTTATTTTATAAGTGCAAGATTTTGCAGACGATGAGCATTTACTGAATTGCATTTGCCACATTATAGCAGAAACACCTGTCTCGGTGTTAGTCCATTGGAGGCTGCTATAAAAGAACGCCATAGACTGGGTGGCTTATGAGAAACACAGATTTATTTCTCACAGTTCTGGTGGCTGGAAAGTCCAAGATCAAGGTGCTGGCCGATTCGGAGTCTGGTGAGGGCCTGCCTCCTGGTTCATAGATGACTATCTTCTCCTTTGTCCTCACGTGGTGGAAGGGGTGAGGGAGCTCTGCGGGGTCTCTTTTATAAGAGCATTAATCTCATTCAAGAGGGCTCCACCCTCGTAACCTAATCACCTCCCAAAGGCCCCACATCCTAATACCATCACCTTGGAGATTAGGTTTCAACCTATGAATACTGAGGGGACACAAGTATTCAGTCTATAGCATTCTTTTGTCCTCATTTTAAGCATAAGACTTTGAAAGACTAAAAGCACCTTATGACTCAACTTACAACTTCCCTTTTTTGCAAGTGGAGTTTTGCTTGTGTCAATTTAATATCAGCTTGGAGGAGAAGCCCTGGTTTACGTTTCTTCGGTACACTGGCACAAGAGAGATCTTCAGGAATTCAAGGGAGAGATCCAGTTCAGCAGGGTAGCAAAGGTTTGTCCTCTCACCTAGGATTATTCTGCCAGTGTGCCCAGGATCCTTTTATACTAACTCACTTGTGAGGCTGGGATCGCATTTAGAAACTATCATTGGCTTCTTCTGCTCTGGGACCAGTCACAGGCAGCTTGGAAATGAACATTCCAGGTCTCAGAGAGAAAGTTTCAGTAATGACCTCTAAAATCACACTCGGAGCATTTGCCTTTGATTGGTTTTAGGAGGTACTCCTGTATTCAGGTGGGTCATTTACCGGCAGCTCATCTCCTGTCCCAGCAGAATCCTCTAAGGACCCTGAGAGATTTTCCGTGGCTCATAAACTCAGCAAGGTGGAGTCAGAGACAGCGCTACTCTCTGAGTGATTTATCCCACCACCATTGTGATGTTGGATGCTCTCTTAGCTGCAAAGCTTGAGCAGCTTATAGCAGCACTTGCCATTTCGAAGGGCTGGGTTTCGATTTCATTCTTAAGACTCTTAAGTTATGGTAAGTGTAAGCCTGACATGTGATCAGAAGAAATGAAACACTGAGAGCCTGGCCGGACCTCAGGATGTCACCGTGATTCCTGCCTATCGTCGGGAATGTGAGAGAGTTGATATTCTGATCAGAGTTTTAAAGAAAGAGCTGGTGTTTTGAGGTTGCAAGAAAAACCATGGGGCATTAACACCTGCAGATGTCTCTGCAATGCCTGGTCACCATTATTTGACTCTCTGTGGCCCACGACTTGTCTCACGTGTGTTAGCCCTCTTTGATGAGGAAATGTCTGGTTATAATAATAGCATCTGTCTGAACCATTTCTCAGCACCACTGGAACGAAACACAGCTACTCTTGTAAGTCATTCCATTCAATAAATTCTACAGGGCACCTGGATGCTGATATTAGAATCCACTGCCAATGACCTGATCATCTTTTTACCTGAAATGAGGTGTAAGCCATGAAGATGGCCAACGCCCGTGGCTTCAGATATACCCGCAGGGAGTCGGTTATAGAACATTGAACCAAGTTTTATCCTGGTGTCGAAGTTCACGAGCATGGGCACATCCCACACATCTGTCCCCTTGTCCTCTTTGGCCCTGAGACGCCTGGTGCCCCACGTTTATTCGGGCGGGAAGTGTATGGGGACCACCCAGGGCAGCACGGTTTTCTCAGGCGTCACCCTGCACTCCCCCACTCCTGCCTGTTGCTGGAACCATCTGCACCCGAGGTCTTCTGACCCCAAAGCCTGTCTGTTCCTTCACACCATCCCAGTTTCTGCCTGTCAGCCTCCCATTTCTTTCTGGCTGCACAAACCCTTGCTGTGACTCAACAAGCCCTCACTGGGGGCTGTTTATGTGCTGGGTGCTGCAGAGGCAGAAATCATCACAGTGGGGATAGTTTCCAAACCAAGGAATGTCGTGCTTGTTCCGATAAAGGGATTTCATTCTGCATCTGGCTTCAGGAAACAGTCTGGGACACAGTGTTTGGATGCCAAGATGTTGGAATTTGGGGTATTAGGATTTTTATGGGAATAGCAGGACTGAGTATTTTAAATCATGACTTTTGGAAAGTTCAAAGTGAGAATTTGCCATAATGAGGTTGATGTGCTGGTCTCATTCTCGGAAGCGTCATGAATGCGAGTGTGGTGCACAGAGCAGGGCAACGAGGACAAGGGAGCCCCGAGTAACGGAGACGCCTGACCTTTGGATCCCAGGCCATTCTGGAAGCACCGACTCCCTGGTGCAGAAGTGGACTCCATTCCGCTTGCCATGTGGGTTTTTCTTTACTATTTTACTAAATTTCGTTAAATTAATATTTCATTTCATCTTCAGCATACTCAGAGAGAAACTCTGGTTTAGAGAAAAGAAATTGAAGTCAGAGACTGACTGACCTGCCCTAACCCGGCAGCCAGTAAGTGCAGAGCTGAGGCTCAGATTGAAGTTTTCTGGCTGTAGGGTTTTCCGTGCTCCTTTCTGTGCATCTCAGGTGCCCACGAGAAGGTTCGGTGTGTTCACTAGCTTGTGGTTTCCCCCGGCACCCCACCTTCTGACTCATCTCCTTGACCACTGGCTTCTGCATCCCCTAGTACCTTCCAGGCCCACATCCTGGCAGGACCCAGAGAAGTCTGAGGGGGTGTCAGCAGTCACCCCCATGGGACCTCGTGTCCATTCAGTTGGCACAACCCAACTGCACCTTCTCAAATGGTGCCTCGTGGGGATGGGCCCTCTGGGCTGTCTGCCCAGCCACACGCAGGCCAGCCAGACTGTCTCCTGGACGTGTACAGTTAAGAGTCAGGGGTGCAGGTCCTTCTGAGCTAGGGCTCCAGTGGACACAGCAGACACTGCACAAGCAGAGAAGACTTGTGTGGAGAGAGTATGAAAGACAGGAAGGGAGGAGGCAAAGAAAGATCAGAACAGATTCTTTCTTGTATTCATTCATTTCGTTAAAAACCCCACCTCCTGGGGACCTTACTGGTGCTAGGCAGGCACTAAAAATCACAAGTCCTGGGGAGACGATGATGAGCAAAACTAGAAACAGTCCCTGATCTTTTAGCAAATGTTTATGGAGGACCTCCTGTGTACTGAGCCCTGTCCTAGATGCTTGGGATGCCTCAGTGACCAAAACAGACAGAGATCCTTGCCATCTGAGAGCTTAAAGTCTAGTGGGAGGGAGGCACATAAAAGCAAGAAAAGTAATAAAATTTTTATAGAATGTTAGAAGGTGATAAGTGTGACGGAGAGAAGAAAAACAAACCTGTAGCCGACAGTGGGATCAGGAGGGCCGGCTCTGGGGAAGGGGCAGGTTATAGTTAAAGGTGATCAAGGTCTGGGCTTTTGGGAGGTAACATCTGTGCCAAGTTGGCTTAAGGATCCGCGGGGGCTCAAGTAGCTGTGGGAGGAGCATTTGGGCAGTGGGAGTGGCCTGAGTGTCCTGCGCCGACAGCAGGCCGGGCATTACCCGTTACCAAGGAGCAGAGGAAGGCTGGTGTGGCAGGGGGTGACCTCAGCATCCCGGACAAGAGGTGGTGCTGGCTCCGGCCAAGACGGGAGTGTGGAGGTGGTGAGAAGTGGTTGGATGTCGGATATTTTGAAAGTAGGCTTTTCTGATGAAGTGGATGAAGTTTGGAAGAGGGTGTGAGAAAAAGAGGAGTCAAGGATGCCTCCTCCGATGTTTTTTTGGCCTTGGATAATGTAATGGGGAAATGAAATTATTTTAAAAAAAAATCTCACAGGTGAATGCCCCATTACAACCTGTAATGCATAGGCAGAAGGAGAGGGCCAGGTGCATTAGTTTCCTGGGGCCTCCATGGCAAAGTGTCACAAACTGAGCAGCTTAAAGCAACAGGAATTTATTCTCTCACAATTCAGAGGCTGGAAGTCTGAAATCAAAGTGCCTGTAGGTCTGCGCTCCCTCTGAGGCTGCGAGGAAAGGATCCTTCCTTGCCTCTTCCAGCTTCCGGTCCCCATGCGGCCCAGGATGTTCCTTGGCTTGTAGTGGCATCACTCTAGTCTCTGCCTCTGTGGTCATGGGCGGTCTCCCTGTGTGCTCCTACATCATCTTTCCTCTCTGTATGTCTGTCTCTGTATCCAGATTTCCCCTTCTTATAAGGACACCAGTCATTGGGTTTAGGGCCCTTATCATTGCCTAACTAATTTCATCTGCAACAACCCTATTCCCAAATAAATTCACATTCTGAGGTTCCAGGGATTAGGGCTTGAACATATCTTTTTGGAGGACATAATCCAACCCATAACACCATGGTTCTCTATGCCCAACAAACCTGCCTCAATCTAGAAATCTGGAAGGCTTTCCTGGGGATGGGCTACAAGATTTGAAGCAGGATTAGAAGTTGAGTTTATCAGATGAAGAATTGTCAGAGGGGACAGGAGAGAATTCCAGGTTGAACAGAACAGTGTGTGCAAAGGCCCTGTGGTGGAGAGAATATGATATATTTGAGGAACTAAAGCAAAGCCAGTGTGGCTGGAGCCCTGCTATGGTTATGGAGCAACATCATGGCCAATAAACATAAGAAAAGTGCTCTTTATCATTAGTCATCAAGTAAATACAGATTAAAATCACAACGAGGTGTGATACACAGACACTAGAATGGCTTTTAAAAAAGAGACTATATCAGAGCAGAAGCAAGAAGAACTACAATCCTGCAGCCTGTGGAACAAAAACCACATTCACAGAAAGATAGACAGGATGAAAAGGCAGAGGGCTATGTACCAGATGAAGGAACAGGATAAAACCCCAGAAAAACAACTAAATGAAGTGGAGATAGGCAACCTTCCAGAAAAAGAATTCAGAATAATGATAGTGAAGATGATCCGGGACCTCGGAAAAAGAATGGAGGCAAAGATCGTGAAGATGCAAGAAATGTTTAACAAAGACCTAGAAGAATTAAAGAACAAACAGAGATGAACAATACAATAACAGAAATGAAAACTACACTAGAAGGAATCAATAGCAGAATAACTGAGGCAGAAGAACGGATGAGTGACCTGGAAGACAGAATGGTGGAATTCACTGCCACGGAACAGAATAAAGAAAAAAGAATGAAAAGAAATGAAGACAGCCGAAGAAACCTCTGGGACAACATTAAACGCAACAACATTCACATTACAGGGGTCCCAGAAGGAGAAGAGAGAGAGAAAGGACCAGAGAAAATATTTGAAGAGATTATGGTTGAAAACTCCCCTAACATGGGAAAGGAAATAGCCACCCAAGTCCAGGAAGTGCAGCGAGTCCCATACAGGATAAACCCAAGGAGAAACACGCCGAGACACAGAGTAATCAAATCGGCAAAAATTAAAGACAAAGAAAAATTATTGAAAGCAGCAAGGGAAAAACGACAAATAACATGCAAGGGAACTCCCATAAGGTTAACAGCTGATTTCTCAGCAGAAACTCTACAAGCCAGAAGAGAGTGGCATGATATACTTAAAGTGGTGAAAGGGAAGAACGTACAACCAAGATTACTCTACCCAGCAAGGATCTCATTCAGATTCGATGGAGAAATCAAAAGCTTTACAGACAAGCAAAAGCTAAGAGAATTCAGCACCACCAAACCAGCTCTGCAACAAATGCTAAAGGAACTTCTCTAAGTGGGAAACACAAGAGAAGAAAAGGACCTACAAAAACAAACCCAAAACAATTAAGAAAATGGTCATAGGAACATACATATCGATAAATACCTTAAACGTGAATGAATTAAATGCTCCAACCAAAAGACACAGGCTTGCTGAATGGATACAAAAACAAGACCCATATATATGCTGTCTACAAGAGACCCACTTCAGACTTAAGGACACATACAAACTGAAAGTGAAGGGATGGAAAAAGATATTCCATGCAAATGGAAATCAAAAGAAAGCTGGAGTAGCAATACTCATATCAGATAAAATAGACTTTAAAATAAAGAATGTTACAAGAGACAAACTGTCACTGTTTGCAGATGACATGATACTATACATAGAGAATCCAAAAAATGCCACCAGAAAACTACTAGAGCTAATCAATGAATTTGGTAAAGTTGCAGGATACAAAATTAATGCACAGAAATCTCTTGCATTCCTATACACTAATGATGAAAAATCTGAAAGAGAAATTAAGGAAACGCTCCCATTTACCACTGCAACAAAAAGAATAAAATACCTAGGAATAAACCTACCTAAGGAGACAAAAGACCTGTATGCAGAAAACTGTAAGACACTGATGAAAGAAATTAAAGATGATACAAACAGATGGAGAGATATACCATGTTCTTGGATTGGAAGAACCAATATTGTGAAAATGACTATACTACCCAAAGCAATTTACAGATTCAATGCAATCCCTATCAAATTACCAATGGCATTTTTTATGGAACTAGAACAAAATATCTTAAAATTTGTATGGAGACACAAAAGACCCTGAATAGCCAAAGCAGTCTTGAGGGAAAAAAACGGAGTGGGAGGAATCAGACTCCCTGACTTCAGACTATACTACAAAGCTAGTAATCAAGACAATATGGTACTGGCACAAAAACAGAAACATAGATGAATGGAACAGGATAGAAAGCCCAGAGATAAACCTACACACCTATGGTCAACTAATCTATGACAAAGGAGGCAAGGATATACAATGGAGAAAAGACAGTCTCTTCAATAAGTGGTGCTGGGAAAACTGGACAGCTACATGTAAAAGAATGAAATTAGAACACTCCCTAACACCATACACAAAAATAAACTCAAAATGGATTTGAGACCTAAATGTAAGACCGGACACTATAAAACTCTTAGAGGAAAACATAGGAAGAACACTCTTTGACATAAATCACAGCAAGATCTTTTTTGATCCACCTCTTAGAGTAATGGAAATAAAAACAAAAATAAACAAATGAGACCTAATGAAACTTTAAAGCTTTTGCACAGCAAAGGAAACCATAAACAAGACGAAAAGACAACCCTCAGAATGGGAGAAAATATTTGCAAACGAATCAACGGACAAAGGATTAATCTCCAAAATATATAAACAGCTCATGCAGCTCAATATTAAAGAAACAAACAACCCAATCCAAAAATGGGCAGAAGACCTAAATAGACATTTCTTCAAAGAAGACATACAGATGGCCAAGAAGCACATGAAAAGCTGCTCAACATCACTAATTATTAGAGAAATGCAAATGAAAACTACAATGAGATATCATCTCACACCAGTCAGAATGGCCATCATCAAAAAATCTACAAACATTAAATGCTGGAGAGGGTGTGGAGAAAAGGGAACCCTCTTGCACTGTTGGTGGGAATGTAAATTGATACAGCCACTATGGAGAACAGTATGGAGGTTCCTTAAAAAACTAAAAATAGAGTGACCATATGATCCAGTAATCCCACTACTGGGCATATACCGAGAGAAAACCATAATTGAAAAAGACGCATGCATCCCATTTTTCATTGCAGCACTATTTACAATAGCCAGGCCATGGAAGCAACCTAAATGCACATTGACAGACGAATGGATAAAGAAGATGTGGTACATGTATACAATGGAATATTATTCAGCCATAAAAAGGAACGAAATTGAGTCATTTTTTGAGACGTGGATGGATCTAGAGACTGTCATAGAGAGTGAAGTAAGTCAGAAGGAGAAAAACAAATATCGTATATTAACGCATGTATGTGGAACCTAGGAAAATGGTACAGATGAACCGGTTTGCAGGGCAGAAGTTGAGACACAGATGTAGAGAAAAAACGTATGGACACCAAGGGGGAAAAGCTGCGGGGGGGTGGGGATGGTGGTGTGATGAATTGGGCGATTGGGATTGACATGTATACACTGATGTGTATAAAATTGATGACTAATAAGAACCTGCTGTATAAAAAAATAAATAAAATAAAATTCAAAAATTCAAAAAAAAAAAGACAATATCAAGTGTGGGCAAAGATGTGGAGCAATAGAAACTTTTATACAGTGCTGGGATTGTGAAGTAGCACAGCCACTTTGGGAATCTCTTTGGCAGTATCTGCTGAAGCTCAACATTCTCATACCTGTTAATCTAACAAATTCACTCTTATGCCTAAAAGAAATGCATTCATATGTGTACAAAACACATGTACAGGTAGGTTCATAGCATTATTATTCATGATACCCCCAAATGGTAATAATCCACATGTCCATCACGGCTACAATGGATAAGTCATTTGTATATGCACACAGTGGAATACTATACAACAGTGAAAAGGAGTAAGTTACTGCTACCTGCAGTAATATGGATGAATCTCACAGATATCACATTGAGTGGAAGAAGCCAGGCACAAAAGAGTAGCTACAGAAAGTTTCATTTATATAAAATGAGAAAACAGGAAAACCAATCCAGGGAACCCAGGCCATCAGCAGTGAAAGCGCAGAGTCCTAACCACTGGACCGCCAGGGAATTCCCTAACAGATTTTATTTTAAATGTTTTTAATTTCATACTCTAGATGTTTATTGGTTTCCTTAGCCAGTGGAAGAAAATTTTTAAAAATTGGTTTTGGGTTTACAAAATGGCTTCAAAAACAATGAGTGTTTCTTTTTAACCAACTTTACTGGTGACTAAGGTCTGAACCAGCAGGGAGCTCTGCTAATTTGCAGAAGGATCAGCTGATTTGCACCCAGGCAGTTTTATGGGTTTATCACAGAGGTTTACTGAAGGTAGGTATTCAGACCACGTTATGGCCTTTTATGGGAGATTAGTTACTTACCTATAATAATCAGATGTCACATCTAACATTTTTAGGTAACCACTGCCTCCAAAGGAGGTAACTCGTTGGTAACTATGACGTTTCAGCCTCTGCTTCTAATATTTTTTTCTCAAAAGTATTTAAAAATAACTATTACTTTTTTCTGTTTCTGTCCAAATAGAACTGGGCTATGTTTGCAAAGTGACAGGCAGCTGTGTCAATTATCCAGGAATCACTAAATAGTTACATTCACTTGGATATAACTTTTTAATTTGCTTCCAGATATTTCTGTATAGAGGCAGCCCATGATCATGAAATATGTACAATGGAGATCAATGATTTCCCAGTAACAGAGTGACTTTGAGATTTGCAGTCTTCTATATATGCCATAAAGCAAAGCATTTTGCATAATGCCTAGAACACAGTAGGTGCTCTATAGACACCTGGAAAATTAAAGAATAATTTTATTTTATTTATTTATTTTTAAACATCTTTATTGGAATATAATTGCTTTACAATAGTGTGTTAGTTTCTGCTGTATAACAAAGTGAATCAGCTATACGTATACATATATCCCCATATCCCTTCCCTCTTGCGTCTCCCTCCCACCCTCCCTATCCCACACCTCTAGGTGGTCACAAAGCACGGAGCTGATCCCCCTGTGCTGTGCAGCTGCTTCCCACTAGCTATCTGTTTTACATTTGGTAGTGTATATATGTCAATGCTACTCTCTTACTTTGTCCCAGCTTATCCTTCCCCCTCCCCATGTCCTCAGGTCCATTCTCTACACCTGCGTCTTTATTCCTGTCCTGCCCCTAGGTTCATCAGAACCATTTTTTTTTTTTTAAGATTCCATATATATGTGTTAGCATATGGTATTTGTTTTTCTCTTTCTGATTTACTTCACTCTGTATGACAGACTCTAGGTCCATCCACCTCACTACAAATAACTCAATTTCATTTCTTTTTATGGCTGAGTAATATTCCATTGTATATATGTGCCACATCTCCTTTATCCATTCATCTGTCGATGGACACTTGGGTTGCTTCCATGTCCTGGCTATTGTAAATAGAGCTGCAATGAACATTGTGGTACATGACTCTTTTTGAATTATGGTTTTCTCAGGGTATATGCCCAGTAGTGGGATTGCTGGGTCATATGGTCGTTCTATTTTTAGTTTTTTAAGGAACCTCCATACTGCTCTCCATAGTGGCTGTATCAATTTACATTCCCACCAACAGTGCAAGAGGGTTCCCTTTTCTCCACACCCTTTCCAGTATTTATTGTTTGTAGATTTTTTTGATGATGGCCATTCTGACTGGTGTGAGGTGATACCTCATTGTAGTTTTGATTTGCATTTCTCTAATGATTAGTGATGTTGAGCATCCTTTCATGTGTGTGTTGTAATCTGTATATTTTCTTTGGAGAAATGTCTATTTAGGTCTTCTGCCCATTTTTGGACTGGGTTATTTGTTTTTCTGATATTGAGCTGCATGAGCTGCTTGTATATTTTGGAGATTAATCTTTTGTGAGTTGCTTTGCTTGCAAATATTTTCTCCCATTCTGAGGGTTGTCTTTTCATCTTGTTTATGGTTTCATTTGCTGTGCAAAAGCTTTTAAGTTTCATTAGGTCTCATTTGTTTATTGTTGTTTTTATTTCCATTTCTCTAGGAGGTGGGTCAAAAAGGATCTTGCTGTGATTTATGTCAAAGAGTGTTCTTCCTATGTTTTCCTCTAAGAGTTTTATAGTGTCCGGTCTTACCTTTAGGTCTTGAATCCATTTTGAGTTTATTTTTGTGTATGGTGTTAGGGAGTGTTCTAATTTCATTCTTTTACATGTAGCTGTCCAGTTTTCCCAGCACCACTTACTGAAGACACTGTCTTTTCTCCATTGTATATCCTTGCCTCCTTTGTGATAGATAAGGTGACCATACATGAGTGGGTTTATCTCTGGGCTTTCTATCCTGTTCCATTGATACATATTTCTGTTTTTGTGCCAGTACCATATTGTCTTGATTACTGTAGCTTTGTAGTATAGTCTGAAGTCCGGGAGCCTGATTCCTCCAGCTCCATATTTTCCTTTCTCAAGATTGCTTTCACTATTCGGGGTCTTTTGTGTTTCCATACAAATTGTGCAATTTTTTGTTCTAGTTCTGTGAAAAATGCCATTGGTAGTTTGATAGGAATTGCATTGAATCTGTAGATTGCTTTGGGTAGTATAGTCATTTTCACAATGTTAATTCTTCCAATCCAAGAACATGGTATATCTCTCCATCTGTTTGTATCATCTTTAATTTCTTTCATCAGTGTCTTATAGTTTTCTGCATACAGGTCTTTTGTCTTCTTAGGTAGGTTTATTCCTAGGTATTTTATTCTTTTTGTTGCAATGGTAAATGGGAGTGTTTCCTTAATTTCTCTTTCAGATTTTTCGTCGTTGTGTATAGGAATGCAAGAGATCTCTGTGCATTAATTTTGTATCCTGCAACTTTACCAAATTCATTGATTAGCTCTAGTAGTTTTCTGGTTGCATCTTTAGGATTCTCTATGTATAGTATCATGTCATCTGCAAACAGTGACAGTTTTACTTCTTTCCTTATTTGGATTCCTTTTATTTCTTTTTCTTCTCCTATTGCCGTGGCTAAAACTTCCCAAACTATGTTGAATAATAGTGGTGAGAGTGGACATCCTTGTCTTGTTCCTGATCTTAGAAGAAATGGTTTCAGTTTTTCACCATTGATAAGGATGTTGGCTGTGGGTTTGTCATATATGGCCTTTATTATGTTGAGGAAGGTTCCCTCCATGCCTGCTTTCTGGAGCGTTTTTAACATAAATCGGTGTTGAATTTTGTTGAAAGCTTTTTCTCCATCTATTGAGATGATCATATGGTTTTTCTCCTTCAATTTGTTAATATAGTGTATCACATTGATTGATTTGTGTATATTGAAGGATCCTTGCATTCCTGGCAGAAACCCCACTTGATCATGGTGTATGATCCTTTTAATATGCTCTTGGATTTTGTTTGCTAGTATTTTGTTGAGGATTTTTGCATTTATATTCATCAGTGATATTGACCTGTAGTTTTCTTTTTTTGTGTGACACCTTTGTCTGGTTTTGGTATCAGGATGATGGTGGCCTCATAGATGAGTTTGGGAGTGTTCCTCCCTCTGCTATATTTTGGAAGAGTTTGAGAAGAACAGGTGTTAGGTCTTCTCTAAATGTTTGATAAAATTTGCCTGTGAAGCCGTCTGGTCCTGGGCTTTTGTTTGTTGGAAGATTTTTAATCACAGTTTCAATTTCAGTGCTTGTGATTGGTCTGCTTGTATTTTCTATTTCTTCCTGGTCCAGTCTTGGAAGGTTGTGCTTTTCTAATAATTTGTCCATTTCTTTCAGGTTGTCCATTTTATTGGCATATAGTTGCTTGTAGTAATCTCTCATGATCCTGTGTATTTCTTCAGTGTCAGTTGTTACTTCTCCTTTTTCATTTCTAATTCTGTTGATTTGAGCCTTCTCCCTTTTTTTCTTGATGAATCTGACTAATCTTTATCAATTTCGTTTATGTTCTCAAAGAACCAGATTTTAGTTTTATTGATCTTTGCTATTGTTTCCTTCAATTCTTTTTCATTTATTTCTGATCTGATCTTTATGATTTCCTTCCTTCTGCGAACTTTGGGTTTTTTTTTTTTTTTTTTTTTTGTTCTTCTTTCTCTAATTGCTTTAGGTGTAAGGTTAGGTTGTTTATTTGGGATTTTTCTTGTTTCTTGAGGTAGGATTGTATTGCTATAAATGTCCCTCTTAGAACTGTTTTTGCTGCATCCCATAGGTTTTGGGTCATCGCTTTTTCATTGTCATTTGTTTTTAGGTATTTTTTTATTTCCTTTTTCATTTCTTCAGTGATCTCTTGGTTATTTAGTAGTGTATTGTTTAGCCTCCATGTGTTTGTATTTTCTACATTTTTTCCCCTGTAATTGATATGTAGTCTCATAGTGTTATGGTTGGAAAAGATCCTTGATACGATTTCAGTTTTCTTAAATTTACCAAGGCTTGATTTGTGACCCAAGATAGGGTCTATCCTGGAGAATGTTCCATGAGCACTTGAGAAGAAAATGTATTCTGTTTTTTTTGGATGGAATGTCCTATAAATATCAATTAAATCCATGTTGTCTAATGTGTCTTTTAAAGCTTTGTTTCCTTATTTATTTTCATTTTGGTTGATCTGTCCATTGGTGACAGTAGGGTGTTAAAGTCCCTTACTATGATTGTGTTACTGTCGATTTCCCCTTTTATGACTGTTAGCATTTGCCTTATGTATTGAGGTGCTCCTATGTTGGGTGCATAAATATTTACAATTGTTATATCTTCTTCTTGGATTGATCGCTTGATCATTATGTAGTGTCCTTCTTTGTCTCTTGTAATAGTCTTTATTTTAAAGTCTATTTTGTCTGATATGACAATTGCTACTCCATATTTCTTTTTGTTTCCATTCGCATGGACTATCTTTTTCCGTCCCCTCACTTTCAGTCTGTATGTGTCCCTAGGTCTGAAGTGGGTCTCTTGTAGACAACATACATATGGGTCTTGTTTTTGTATCCATTCAGCCAGTCTGTGTCTTTTGGTGGGAGCATTTAATCCATTTAAATTTAAGGTAATTATCGATATGTATGTTCCTATGACCATTTTCTTAATTGTTTTGGGTTTGTTTTTGTAGGTCTTTTCTTTCTCTTGTATTTCCTGCCTAGAGGAGTTCCTTTAGCATTTGTTGTAAAGCTGGTTTGGTGGTGCTGAATTGTCTTAGCTTTTGCTTGTCTGTAAAGGTTTTAATTTCGAATCTGAATGAGATCCTTGCTGGGTAGAGTAATCTTGGTTATAGGTTTTTCCCTTTCATCACTTTAAATATGTCCTGCCACTCCCTTCTGGCTTGCAGAGTTTCTGATGAAAGATCAGCTGTTAACCTTATGGGGATTCCCTTGTATGTTATTTGTTGCTTTTCCCTCACTGCTTTTAATATTTTTCCTTTGTATTTAATTTTTGGTAGTTTGATTACTCTGTGTCTCGGCGTGTTTCTCCTTGGATTTATCCTGTATGGGACTCTCTGCACTTCCTCGACTTGATTGATTATTTCCTTTCCCATGTTAGGGAAGTGTTCAACTATAATCTCTTCAAATATTTTCTCAGACCCTTTCTTTTTCTCTCCTTTTTCTGGGACCCCTAAAATGGTGCATTTAGTGTTGTCCCAGAGGTCTCTGTGACTGTCCTCAATTGTTTTCATTCTTTTTTCTTTATTCTGCTCTGTGGTAGTTATTTCCACTGTTTTATCTTCCAGGTCAGTTATCCGTTCTTCTGCCTCAGTTATTCTGCTATTGATTCCTTCTAGAGTATTTTTAATTTCATTTATTTTGTTGTTCATCATTGTTTGTTTGCTCTTTAGTTCTTCCAGGTCCTTGTTAAACGTTTTTTGTATTTTCTGCATTCTATTTCCAAGATTTTGGATCATCTTTACTATCATTACTCTGAATTCTTTGTCAGGGAGACTGCCTATTTCCTCTTCATTTGTTTGGTCTGGTGGGTTTTTACCTTGCTCCTTCATCTGCTGCATATTTCTCTGTCTTCTCATTTTGTTTAACTTTCTTTGTTTGGGGTCTCCTTTTTGCAGGCTGCCGGTTCGTAGTTCCTTTTGTTTTTGGTGTCTGCCCCCAGTGGGTGAGGTTGGTTCAGTGGCTTGTGTAGGTTTCCTGTTGGAGGGGACTGGTGCCTGTGTTCTGGTGGGTGGGTCTGGATCTTGTCTTTCTGGTGGGCAGGGCCGCATCCGGCGGTGTGTTTTGGGGTGTCTGTGAACTTAGTATGATTTTAGGCAGCCTCTCTGCTTATGGGTGGGGTTGTGTTCCAGTCTTGCTAGTTGTTTGGCATGGGACATCCAGCACTGGAGCTTGCTGGCCGTTGGGTGGAGCTGGGTCTTAGCATTGAGATGGAGATCTCTGGGAGAGCTCTCACCGATTGATATTATGTGGGGCCGGGAGGCCTCTGGTGGTTCAATGTCCTGAACTCGGCTCTCCCACCTCGGAGGCTCAGGCTTGACACCAGGCCGGAGCACCAAGACCCTGTCGGCCACACGGCAGGTACGTGGGGATTTTCTTGCCTTTTGGTAAGTCTGAGGCCTTCTGCCAGCGTTCAGTAGGTGTTCTGTGGGAGTTGTTCACATGTAGATGTATTTTTGATGTATTTGTGGGGGGGAAGGTGATCTCTACGTCTTACTTCTCCGCCATCTTGAAGGTCCCCCTGCAATAGGAGACTCCACTGAAGACACCAACCTCCACACAAGCTAGAGGTGCAGAGGCATTTTTTTCAGAGGGTTTGCAGCTTGTTTTTTTTTCTTTTCTTTGTGCTTCGTCTAGTTTCATTGGCACTTCAGATCAGAGTGCCTAGTCAAGAATAATTTTAAAAGTAGGTTGTATATCAGTTACTATTTATATCTGTGCATCTCCTTTCCTTTCCTCTTTAAAATTAAAATTTGTTTTAATCAGTTTTATGAGCAAGTAGTTAAAGAAATCAAAGCATTAAAGGATTATAACAAACAATAGAATGGTGGTTGCCACGGGCTGAGCAGGAGGGGAAATGGGGAGATGTAGGTTAAAGGGTATAAATTTTCAGTTATAAGAAGAATAAGTTCAAAGGATCTAACCTATAGCATGGTGATTGTAGTTAATAATACAGTATTGTATAATACTTGAAAGTTATTGAGAGTTAAATCTTAAGCATTCTCACCACACACACAAAAAAGTGAGTTAACACTAGAGGTGATGGCTGCATTAATTATCTTGATCTTGGTAATCATTCCATAATGTATATGCATATGAAATCATCATGTTGTACACTTTAAATATATACAATTGTATCTGTCAGTTATTCCTAACAAAGTCGTAAAAGACAAAAACAAAAACAAAACAGTGGTCCCTGTTGAGGCATTCCACATTCCACCCCACCCCCTGACTGCCCCTGAATGCTGTGAATGGGGCAACTACTTCCAACTCTTTTAAATTGTTTCTTTGGACATTTAAATCTTAATTTCTAAATAATATGCACATACTGATATGTATTGGTTTATATAAATTTGGGACTTTTTCTTTTGAATTCTTATTACGGAAGATGAGAATTTCAGCTCATTTTTAAAATCACTCCTTTACCCCTCTTTAGTCTTTCCAATAAAATCGTATCTCAGATTTTGGATAAATTTACATTTGAGGTTTTCATTGTTATGACTATAAATATTGCTTACTATTGAGTCAAGAATTATTGTAGTTTTGAGCCAAGAAATAATTTCTTTTATATAATTGATTGACAACTTTTTGTTTTCCTGGAACTGCTCATGTTTTTAAAAACATCTCCCCACACCCTGCAATAGTCTGGGTCTGTAAAATACCCTTCAATATAACTTTCTATAAGGTCAGATCTGTTCAATGATGTTTAGTCTGACTTTTGTTTTTTTGTGTTTCTGTAGACATTCTTTCGGGAGCCCTTTGACCTGCTGTATTCTGAATAGGTTGCTTTCTGGGTCTTTTACGTCACTAGTATCTCGGGACTTCTTCGCCATCATTCTGAGAAGTCCCTTCTATGTCAGAACCCTTGATTTCTGGATCTGATATCTTCCTCTTTTTGGTGTTCTGCCTCATTTTTGTGGAGCACATCCTACAGTAGCAGACATTTTACTGATATCATTTTTGGCACTCTGGTGTAATTTGGTGACATCTCTGGGGCTGGTACCTCCTCTTTCATTGAATTCTCCCAGATGCTTGCTTTATAAATTTATAATTGATTTTGCAGAGGTGGCCGTCATTTCCCAAAGAGTCAGCTTCAGGAAGGGCTCTTCAATCTCCTGACACCTTATTACGTTTAATTGACTGTCTAGGGTGCTCAAGAAGAACTGAGATTGGCAGCAGAAGCAAAATATCCAGACTGGCAAAAACAGGAACTGTAAATTGAATGTCAGATACCAGTCAGTAGACTTTGGCCGAATGACATGAGGACAGCTGCTCCAAGCTTTCATGATCCTGTAGGGATAAACATCCTGGGCTGTGTGGCAGCTCTTTCTTGTCTGCTTAGCCCATAAGCTGGCGTTCTTAAGCTCTGCATGATTGACATTTTGGGACGGGCAGCTCTTTGTGACACAGGTGTTGCTGTCCTGTGCATTGTAGAATGTTTAGAAGCATCCCTGGCTTCCATCTGTTAGTTGCCAGTTGCACACACCTCCCCCAGTTGTGACAGCCAAAAATGACTGCAAACGTTGCCAAATATCCCTTGGAGGGGGGCAACATGGACTCCTGTTAAGAACTTTAGACAGTGGGCCTCCTCTTTTTTCAGATTTTATAACTCTATTCTGGATATTTGAGGTTATAGAAAATGTGACACCAATTAACTAGAATAGTATTGCAATTCCCTGGAATTTTGTACAGTGTGAAATAATTCTGAAAACACCCATATTTCCATGATTTACCAAATATTCATTGTTTTAGGTGTACTGATAACTAGCATTTACTGAGTGTTCAATTCTTTTTGAGCCCATGCTACTAACTAAGTGCCAGGCCCTGTCGAAAGCACAATCAGCACCCTGTCACTTGAACAGATGGGGTAACTGAGGCACAGAAGAGCATTTAGGCAAATTGCCTGAATAAATGCAGTATGAAAGTTGCAGAACTGGGATTCACAGTCCAGATAGGACTTCAGAGCACAAGCTCTTAATCAACACGCTGTGCAGTGGGTGATTTTGAGATGCCAAGACCAAGACACAAGCACCGTGAGGGGACTTCAGTCCATCTGCCTGTTCTGAGCTACAGGAAGGCAGGACTGCCCATGTTGTCTACCTTTGTATTTCTGTTGCCGGGGCCACTACTTGGCATATAGCAAAGACAAGGTGAAGGTTAATTTTAATAAATTAAGCTATTCTAAGCACCAGTCTCACAGGCAGTTTATGAGAAAAGAGGAACCACAACAAAAACAGTGTGTATTATGGTTTCTTGAAAGAAGATGAATTGTGATATTGTAGGTCGATAATGGGTTTCAGGTCTCCTCCACTGGGGGGATAAGTGCCTTAGATGAAGAAAGGGAGCAATTGTGTAATTATAGCCTTCAGGGTGGGATGGTGATCTCCCTGTTGACTGGTAATGTTGGGAGATGAGAGGTTATACTTAAGAGTCGTCATCACTTTAACAAAATGCACTGAAGCACAGGTAGGACCGTTAACACACACTTGCAAAATTTAGCTTTTCTTTGACGGCTCTAGAAGGCAGAACCTTGCAGCACCTCTAGGTCCTTATTGCAGACACCCTGTGTACCATCAGACATGGAGGTGCTGGTTCACTGAGAGCTTGGGTCTCTGGAGAATGTAGACTAACAGTTTTTTAATTCACCTTCATTTGAGATAGTAGTGCTTTTAGAAGACCATGATATGTTAGTATTCTGACATTCTCTCAAAGCTGTTTCAAGATTGTTTCAGGAATGGACTGGGAGTGCATATGCTGTGTTGGTCCTGATACAAGGCTTATGTTAGCTGGTGCAGTGATGGATGAGCTCCGCTAATGGGACCCTTAGCCAAGCTGTTCCTCTGCTATAGCTGAGCTCTGAGTTTCCCATCAGTGTTGGCCATTACAAGTAAGAATTTGAGCTGAAAAGTACTCAGAGGTAGGGAAGATAGACTGGCCTATCATGCTTATCTCTTGACTGTCACTCAGACTTTTTCTCATCTGATTATGCACTTGTGAAATAACCATAGGAAAATGGGATTCATGCAGAAAAGATCTTAGTAAATTAGAAAGGTTCACCTGGCTCACTTTTCTTTTTTTCTTTTTTTTTTTTTTTAAGGTCAGGGCATTGTCTCTTCACATGGTAATAATATAGGGAAAATTCCAGAACAGAAACTTCACGTACCTTGTAAATTCAGATCAAGGGAATCTTTGGTAGTAGTAGTAGCTGACACTCAGACACATCAAATGACTTAAATGCTAATAAATAAATTTTCACTAGATAAACTTAACCTTCAACTCCAAGTTCAAATATCATCTCTGACTTGGGGCTTCCTGTCCGTGGTCTCCCCCAGACCAAGTTAGCTGTGCTAGGCTGGAGTGCTCCCATAGCAGTTTGCTCCTATTCCTGAAATAACACATTCCCTATTGTGTTCTAATTCATCTATTTTCATGTCTTTCTTCCTGCCTGGATCCTGAGATTCTAGGAAGGAATGATTCACCTTTGTACCCCCAGCACCTGGCATGTGTAGGCTGGTATGTAGGAGACGGTCTATGTCTGTTGGACGAATGAATAATAGGAGAACTCATTAAATTTCATCTTTGACACTGGGCAAGAGGAGGACTTATCATATTGAAATATTTCCAGCTTGTTAATAAGCAACTCCTTTTTATGGTTTAGAATAGGGAGTTCAGGGCACAATGACTATTTTTTTTCCAATTCCTCATTCTCTTCTATTCCTCCCACCCCCCTTCCTTGAAATCTCATAAAAAATTTTGTCTTAATTTTCTTCTATTCTGGGTCTTTTTGAAGAACACCCCTCTCTTTTTTTTTTCTTTTGGAATTGAAGTATAGTTGATTTACAGTGTTGTGTTAGTTTCAGGTGTACAGCAAAGTTATTCAGATATAGATATATATATACACACACACACACACACACACACACACACACACGTATACATGTATATATATATATTCTTCTTCAGATTCTTTTCCCTTATAGATTATCACAAGATATTGAGCATAGTCTCCTGTGCTATACAGTAGGTACTTGTTAGTTATCTATTTTATATGTAGTAGTGAAGAGCACCCCTCTCTTTCTTTTCAGGCAGGTATTAATGAAAATGATTTTTACGACGGGGCGTGGTGCGCGGGAAGGAACGACCTCCATCAGTGGATTGAAGTGGATGCCAGACGTCTGACCAAGTTCACTGGTGTCATCACTCAAGGGAGGAACTCGCTCTGGCTGTAAGTGTGGCTGGACCCGTGCTTCCTAGACTCTGTGCCTTGAGTCTAAAGTTCTAGAGTTTAGACAGGGTCAGGGAAGTTGCAGAGAGGTATCTGGGGATAGGCAATAGAAAGGAAGAAAGTTGCAGTGAGGACAGGAGGCTGGCCTTGCTGTAGACACGCTGGGAAGGTGCATCTGTTGGATCAACACCTTCCCCGATACCGAAGCAGAGAGAAGGATCTTTGGGTTAGGCTGAGGAGACAAAGGTGTTGTCAAACTCAGGCAGGGTAGGCAGGTAGCTGCCATCTTGGATCTGGGGCGAGCTACTGGTGCCCTGACTGGTGGGCTGAACACAGCCTAACGTAGGAACTCTGCACAAGCAGTGAGTGACAGGTAACGGTCTCCACTGTCCTGGGGTAGAAGGGATGACTCTTCCAGATTCTGGGAAGAAAGATGAACTATAAGCAGGTTCCCAAATAAAGAACCACTGGAGGAGGAGTAGAATTGAAGGAGGAGCCAGTCTGGGGCCTGAGAATGAGATGGACGAGCCCATCGTTCAGAATTGAGCTTGGGATCAGGGCTGGGTCAGTAATAGTAATAGTCCCAAGAGAGGTGGGCTGTAGCCCCTTAAAACTCATCTCATGGTGCATATATACAACGGAATATTATTCAGCCTTAAAAAGGAAGGAAATTCTGACACACACTACGACATGGATGAACTTTGAGGACATTATGCTCAGTGCAATAAGCCAGACACAAAAGGACAAACACTGTATGATTCCACTTCCATGAGGTTCCTAGAACAGTTAAAGTCATAGAGACAGAAAGGAGGATGAATGGTAGCTGCCAGCGTCTGGCGGAGGGGGATAGGGTGTTATTGTTTAATGGGTATGGAGTCTAGTTGGGGACGATGAAAATTTCTGGAGATGGATGGTGGTGATGGTTATACAACAATGTGAATGTACTTGATGCCTCAGAATTGCACACTTCCAAATGATTAATTTTATGTTATGTGTATTTTACTACAATAAACAAAAAATATATATGTAAACAAAACAAAACCTTTCCACTTCAGCCCAGGGATGGTGGTGGAGACAGAGGCAGGACTATATCTGTGGGGTTGTCCTGTGACTCAAGCTGTGTAGACAGCAAACATGCAGAGACTGGGGGTTAGGCAAGAATTAGGAGGGGCTGCAGGACCTTGGGTGCTTTCTTAATTTAAACAAGAAATTTTCAATTCCTCTAACATCTGTCTACACTGAGAAGCCAAGAGCACAAATGCCTTATATTTAGACATTAGGAAACTGACTGTGGACCTAGTTAGCTAAAAGCCCTCCTGTCCTGCCACCCCTCCCCCTGCCCTGTCTATACTGCACACTCAGATCCCATGTCTTGGTCCCTTTCCGGTTTTACTGATTGCCAGTTGGCAACCATGTAAAGTCTGTCTTTGTTGATTAGATTCATTTTAATGCCTGGAAAGATCAACATTAATAAGTAAACCAGGATAAGAGGAGGGAACCTGGCATCTGTGCTCACATTTAACTGCCTGTCATTGTCACCGTAAAGGGGACTTTCTTACAAAATGACAGTTGTCAGGCAATGACTCATCATCTGTTTTCCTCTGAACCTTTTTTTATTGTAAAGACAATACTGTAACCTCCAACAACATTCAAAAACATTACCCGTGATTCCACTGTCCTTAAGCAAACATAATTTTTCTACAGATTTGTAATCATATTACATATGCAATTGTTATTTTTAATTTAAAAACATATCCGTAACATTTTCATGCTGTTACTCAGAGTTCATAATGATCATTTTTAATAGCCTATAATTTACTCAGTCATGCCTCTATCACCGTCTCAATTTTCTGTTATCACATATTTTACAGGAAAGCATTTATATACTTTTTTCTTCCTTTGAATTACTTCCTTCAAGTAAATTTCCAGAGCAGGGATAATTTGTACATTTTGACAACGTTTGGTTATGTATTTGTGTTACTCACATTTTATTCACTTTACTTTTCAGTAGCACTTATGTGTGTGTTCACATATGCTGATTTTTGCTCTGTGGTGTGTGTTTTGCTCTAATCAGCGGCTTATTACCATAACAGTTGTTTTCACTGTGTAGATTCTGAAAGGCAAGAATTTTAGAAGAAACAAAGTTGAATTGCTCAAGGAGAATAGAAACTTGGAGAGAAAGACTGATTTGAGGTCATCCGTAGGGATGAGAGCAGGGATTTTACCTTAATGCTTGGATATTAACTTGTCTAATCAGTATCATTAGAGAAGCAGTAGTTGGGTTATTACTGGATTAGAAAGAAAGAGCAGGGTAGGAGTACTGCTCACATTCTATTTCAGCTGGAAACACAAGACAGTTTGGGGTGAATAAGAAATTGCAGTAGAACAATATCTTTCTTTGACTAAGCCCGGGACAGAAACATCTAAGAGGGAGGCAAGGGATAGAATTGCTTTTAAGAGTCAGTTTTTTTAATGTATAAATGTATTTCAGGTCAAGGACAATGAAATGAAATCTGATGAGTTTCAGTTTATCTTACCTCCTGGAATAGGACTCTGTACTAAGGAGTGAGGAGGAAACAGTCAAGGGTACATTTTGGTATCTGAGCCCCTTGCCCCAGAGGCGCTGGAGGTACTATGACCAGAAAACTTGCCAACAACAGAAATCACCAAATATCAATAGTAAAGAAGACAGTAGCTGTCCTTCTTTCTCTGTCCCAGGGCCTCTATCCCCGTGCTGTTCCCAGTACAGCCATCTACGGTACCACTTTTAATATTCCTATTTATTGGTTTCCATATTTCTCCCCACTAGTCTGTGAGAACTTGATAGAGGCAATGCCTTGATACTCTGTGTCTCTGGGACCTGGCCCAGTACCAGGCATCTAATAGATGCTCAATCAGTGATTCTTTAATGAATGAATATTGTAAGGAAGTAGCAGATTGGCAAAGAGTCATTCACACCGAATGGTAATGAGTTAATTAATTATGAGTGTAAATAACTGAGAGCAGGCTTAAATTGTAAGGGGAAGAGGGGAGGGGACGTGAAAAGAGTAGACTGAGAAGTGATAAGGATTTTTAATTATTTTATTATTTATTTATTATTTATTTTTGGCTGTGTTGGGTCTTCGTTTCTGTGCGAGGGCTTTCTCCAGTTGCGGCGAGCGGGGGCCACTCTTCATCGCGGTGCGCGGGCCTTTCACTGTCGTGGGCTCTCTTGTTGCGGGGCACAGGCTCCAGACGCGCAGGCTCAGTAGTTGTGGCTCACGGGCCTAGTTGCTCCGCGGCATGTGTGATCTTCCCGGACCAGGGCTCGAACCCGTGTCCCCTGCATTGGCAGGCAGATTCTCAACCACTGCACCACCAGGGAAGCCCGTGATAAGGATTTTTAGAGGTGGAGGCACCTAAAACAATGTGGCTTTGGAATAATGTCGTGTCTGACTCTTGCTGGTTTTGAGATTTCTCTTCTTTGAACCTCAGTATGCTCTTCTCTAAAATGGGTCAACTACTGTCTAACTCATAAAGATGTGGTGAAAGTTAAATGGAATTACGTTATGATGTTTTAAAATTACCCAGCACGTAATAAGTGCTCAATAAATGGCACTTTCTTCCCTCTGCACCTAGAGGGAACAGTAGTTTTCAAGCTTTATTTTTAGCCACAGACCTTCCTTCATATAGAGTCTTTCCTGGAAACATTTAGGAAATACAGACAGATGAGGCTGCTTTGTGTGAATCTGATGGTGGGGAGAGCATTGCCTGCCTGGCCCTCCCCTTGACCCCTCACAGGACCACCCCTGGAGGATGCATTATGAAAGTATCACTGTGTAACAAGCATACTAAACAGCTTGAGGGTGCCTCTCTGCAAGGTACAACCCTGCCAGCTACTCCAAGTGCAGATTGCTTCTTCCTGAATCCTGCAGGGTAACAGGCAGATGTAGAATTCAACCCAAGACAAGCGATAGCAGAGTTGGAATTAGAGTTTCATTTTTTCTAGTTAAATGGGCAGAACATACCGTAATCTCAGAGTGCTGCAATTTGTTTGATGATGTTTTAGAAATGGAAGGGAAATGGGGTGATGGCTCCTGGGGGTTGGCCAAATGGATGCTGCTGTTTCTAAGTAGCGTCTATCTGGTTGTTAGAATATAGGAGCACTTTGGAGTTACAGTATATATTTCAGAGCACACTGAATATATTTCATTTATAAAACTTCTGTGGTTGGTATTTTAAAATGAACATCCATCATCTTATTTGTTCCTGACATCCTCTTTATGTTTTTATGAATTCACCCATCTGTTTATTGAGCACTCTGAACTAAGCACTCTGTATAAGAAGTGGCCTGCCTGCAGGGAGCTCTCAGTCTGGAATAATCCAGTATGTTGACAGGTCAACTAGAATCGGCGCCGTACACGTCATGGGATGGAGATAGGAGGTCTGTTATCAGACCTGTGATACAGATGTGAAAGGTGATACGGCAGGTCGTGACGCTTAGCCATGGTCCGGGACGAGTTCATAACCAAGTTGATGAAAAACTTTATGATTCTCATTGTAATAGTTTTCAAATAATTCATACTATTTGAAAGTAATAAAATATAATTATTTTCATGATATTGAATAATTTATATTTTTCACCAATATAAACGATCCTTCCCCACTACATTGCAATTTAGACAAATGTTAATATACTAGTAAAAGCCAATCTTTTGTTTTCCTGATTTCAGGAAGTATATTAGATCTATGAGTGTTGCAGTTATAATCAATGTGATGATTGAAAAGTTCTGTCTGAGGTGGATATATGCTTCTAATGACTTGGGCAAAATACAGGCAATTTAAAATAACCAAATGTTTTAAACTTTATTTAATAAACAAGACAATTCTCATCCCTCTTGAGAGTCTGTACATGTGTCCTTAAGGAGAAACAGCAGTTTGATTGATGGGTTTGTAAGGTGCAGGCTGGGGAAGGTTTGCCTGGCTGGCTGAAGTTTTTAGAAGCAGTTTGGCTAATTAGAGCAGGATGAATGGCGTGTGCTGTGAGCCAGCCTGGTGGCTGAGGACACAAAGATGGTAGAAAAGACAGTCCCAGCCTGAAGAAGCTTGCTTTCTGTTTGTCGGTGCGAAGTCTTAGCCGAGATTCTTCATGTGGGCTTCCCCTTTGAGAATTCTGATGGTGAAGCAAAGGAGGAGATGGGGTACCCAAACCAGATGAAGACAAGGTCAAGGAAAGGCCTGTTTGCTGCTCTTTTTCCTGAAGACAGCTGTATTCATTGGAGGGGCAGGTGGCCGATGGGGCAGGTCCCTAAGGGGCATGGGTGGCACTGACACGGGTGCGGGGGTTCACCTGGAAGGAGGAGGGTCTCCTGGTCCCGAGATAGAAAAGTCAGGGCACAAGTGCTGAGATGGATTCAGAGCCTTCACACCAGAGGGTTTTCTATTCTTGGTGGCGTAGGAGGCGGGTCCTCTGCAGACGGTGAGTGAGGCAGATTTAGGGGTCGGAAACTTAAGAAGGCCAGGGAGATTCCCTGTCCCTTTGTAGAAAGGACTGGGCTGGTCCCCCGAGCTCATGGAATAAAATCATAATGGTCCCATTTGCCACCGTTGGCACTTTCTCCCCTGTGGGGGGCGGTGGAGAGTTGGTGGCAGTGCAGCTGGAGGAGGTCCAGGGACAAGGGCATTGCGGGACCTGGTAGGACACGGCGTGTTAAAGGCGAAGGGTTGTGAGGTTGAGATCCAGGGCTGGTCAGGAAGGAGTCAAAGCCAGAGAGCTGATTCCCTAGAAGCTAAGGTCAAGTTCACAGAGCCCCTGGGGGAGATGAAGCTTCAGAAAAGGTAGAAACTGACAAGGGGAGGACACTGGCCACCTGGGGACTCCCCGGGGGCCGTTGAGGTGATGACTGGGGTCAGGGAAGGGTGTGTGGAGGGCCGGAGTGGAGCAGATGTCTGGGTATCTTGAGGTTGCAGGCTTGGCTGCTCAGTGCTGCCCCTGTTGGGAGAATCTCCAAGATGCGCTGGACCCGAGCTCAGGAGGGGGGATGAGGAGGCAGCTGAAGAGATGGTGGGGTCTGGGTGAGAAGGAAAATGAAGAGGCAGAGGCAAATCAGAAACGGCTGAGGATGTTGGTCCAGAGACCAGGGATGGAGATGGAACCTTCCCAATACCTTCCTGGCCTGGGGTTCCGCCCAGTGGCTGGACCTCTGGTTTCCACAGTGAGAGGTATCCACCCGGTCCCTCCCTTTCTCGTCAACTCCATCTGGTTTTCCACTCCCTGGGGACTGATCCTTGGCAGTCTGGGCCCCAACCCCGCAGCGGCGTGCCAGGGCGCAGAGGAAAGGGGCGCCGGGCTGGGCCAGGAGTGTGGAGGATGCCCGGCAGCCCCTGGGAGCAGGGCTCAAAGGGAGGCTGCTGGTGCTTCGTAAATCATCGACTCGTCTTCTCGGGAGAGAGTGTGCGTGTGTTTTCAGCACGTGTCCTGCTGCGTCTCCCCCGTTATTGGCAAAATGAAATGTTTGGCACCTGTGGAGGGCGGGGGAGACAGAAGTTTCCAAACTCCTTTCTAACCTCTATGAAAACTGTCAGTTTTTGAACTGCTGAGTTTGGCTAAAATGGAGGGGTTTCAATGAAAACATCTCCAAGTTCAAGTAGAAGGCCAGGCACACAGTCATTTCTTCACTTTGTGTTATGTTTCCACAATGCAGGCATAGTCATCTGAAATTGAATAAAGCTCTCCCTTGTGGCTGTATGGCTCATACTTGGTCTTTTGGGTGCCAGTGACTAAGGAATAAGTTCTCCGAAGGTAAAATCTCTGGAAAGGAAACAACGCTAGACCTCCTTCGTGGAGGTAAAGCTTCCACCCGGGTTTATTCCAGGGTCCTTGTCCCCTGGTTCTGACTCCCCAGGAAACCCTCCGGAAGGTTGTTGGGTGCACTCACCCTTCTTCTCTTCTGTTCGCTCTCCAGCTTGGCTCACGTAATGCTCCCACACCTGCACCCACAGGGCCTGTGTGGACAGGCTCCCACTGCCCCTTTGACCTCCTTCCCTTTGCTCGTTCAGTCCTAGCCCCGGAGCCTTCTCTTTGTTCTGCAGATAAGCAAGCACGCTCCTGCCTCAGGGCCTTTGCATGTGCCATTCCTTCTGCCTGAAGGCGCAACCCTCCCTGCATTCAGAGGCTTTCTCTGACCAGCCTTCTGAAGCCCACTCTCAGTCGCTCTGTGTCCTCGCCTGGCCCTATTTGATTCCCTGGCTATTTGTTTGTACTTGCACTGATGTCACTCCCAGGGAGCAGGCAGGGCCTGGCTCTGGTTTGCCACTGAATCCTCAGTGTTAGATCAGTGCACTGCGCGGGGAAGGTCTCCATGATTGCCATCCCCACCCCCTACTCCGTCATTCAGAACGGCTCAGATCATGTCCTGATACTGTCCTCTCATGAGGCTGGACGGCCCCCGCCCCCATCCCAGTGTCTGCCCACCATAGGGGGCTCTTTAGCACATGACCACCGGGAGAAAAGAGGCCGCATCCTGTGGGGACGCAGCTCTCGTATTCCTTTGGTGTCCCTCCTGTTCAGATGTCCAGGTCCTCACCTGGTATAGCCAAGCGGATCAGAGTGCAGATTCCAGAGTGAGACTGGGATTCCAGACTCCCTGGTTGCATGGCCTTGGGTGTGTTTCTGAGCTTTTCTGTGCCTCTGTTTCTTCATCTAGAAGATGGAGATGATAATAGTGCCTGGATTGCTGTGGGGATTAAATGAGTTAATACACATCGGGCAGTTAAGAGAGTCCTTGGCACGTGGTGAGTACCCTACAAGTGTCTGTCATTCCTGCTGTTTTCTGAAGATTCCTTCCCTTCTTTGGTGGAGGGTACTGCTCACGTGTTAACTCCCCTCTCCCCCATCCCTCTCTCCTCTCTCCAGCCAACGCTGTTGGAGCGCTCAGACCACGGTCTCTCCCCAACGGCCCTCGCTTCCTCTGCGTGGTCTTAGAGATGTTAAGAGATGTTAACAGGAGGCCTGCGGAGGTGGGTGGTCGGGGTGGTCTCCTCACTCTTCCAAGCCTCGGTTTCCTGGTGGGTGAGAAGAGCTTGTTTTGAGCATTCAGTGAGACGCAGATGGAAAAGCCTGACACCTTCTGGACCCAGCAGATGCTCAATGAACTGTGGCTGCTGTTATTTACGAAGTGGCTTCATCTCACCCCTCCCGTCTCCGAGCCCCCAAGCCCCCAGCCATCCAGAGTTGAACCTCCAGAGCCCCCAGTCACCCACCAGGAAAGACTTCAGAACTGAATCAGTCACATTGCGGCTGAGAAGTAGAGCCTGACATTTTGTGCAAATCTTCCTGTGACACATCTGTATTTTGTTGGATACTTTTGGTCAGCAGGAAATTCCTTTAAATAAAACGCCTAGACTCGAGCTGCTGAGGTTCTGTGTTACCTCATGTGGTGTCTCAGTGACTCTGCCTGCAAGGTCCCTTTCTTGTCCCCATTGTGTGGATGAGGAAACTGAGGCTTGGAGAGCTTGTGAAAATGCTTGTCCTTTCTGCTCCCTCCTTCTCCCACTACCACTCTCGGTCTTCACCAGGCCTCAAGCCCTGTGAGTGGGCTCGTTTGTACTTCATCTGAGCACTTCCTCAGGGACATTGCATGGCTGCCCCTGGGCTGACCTACCTGTCAGACACAACAGGCACGATGCCTGGGGCCTTGTGACCTTTAGGGGCCCAGGAAGGTGTCGAACTTCTTTTATAATCTGGAGAAAGTAAATGAACTTTTAGGTCGAGGAAAATATATAACGTTAATATATTCATCTTTATACCAATGCAGTCATAAAATATGATTAAAAACAATTTTTTTTTAATGGAGGAAGGGGCCTCTTCTTCATGTTGAGGTCCTAGTCCCAGGGACCTGTGAATATGTTAGCTTTTGTAGCAAAGGGGACTCAAGGTTGCAGATGGAATTAAGGTTGCTAATGAGCTGATCTTCAAACAGAAAGATGACCCTGGATTATCCGGGTGGGCCCGATGTACTCACAAGGGTCCTTAAAAGTGGAGGAGGGAGGAGAAGAGAGAACCAGAGAGCTGGCAGTGTGAGAAGAACCCCGCTGTTGCTGGCTTTGAAGATGGAGAAAGGGGCCACAAGCCGGGAATGTGGGCGCCTCCGGAAGCTGGAAAAGGCAGGGAAACAGATTCTCCCCTAGGGTTTCCAGAAGAAACACAGCCCTGCTGACACCTTGATTTCAGGACTTCTGACCTCCAGAATCATAAGCTAATAAATCTGTGCTGTTTAAACCACTCAGTTTGCAGTAATTTTACAGCAGCTATAGAAAACTAATAGAGGCAAAAGTACCCACAGCCCACAAAAGCCCTCACATGCCTTGGATGCCCCCGCTCCCCTCTCTGGTGCAAGCCCCCGGTGGAGACATCCAGCTGTGGCCCGTCTTGCTCCACGCACAATATAACTGAACAGAAGCAGGGCCAGTTCTCTCCTCTGCATTCTTTAGGATTCCTGTGAGCCATTTCTTTGGTTCCTTTCTTCCTGCTCTTTCAAGCGTCTCTTTCAGATTTGGAGGACTTTAAATACTTTTTTTTTTTTTTCTTTTAGTTCTCTGCAGTGGGGCTTCTTAACTAGGAACTGCCTCCCCCTTTACCCAGATTTATTGGACTTGGCCCCCAAAGTGGCATTTCCCCCCTCTTTCCCTGGTAGACAATTTGTACTGGAGGTAATGGAAAATAGACAATATTTCTAAGTTTATAACATTCCCTCCTATGGTCTGAATTCTCAAATAGCCATGGTAACCAGTCCAAAGTGAAAAATCCAATAAATCAGTGGGTTGGTTTTTCAGTGTCTAAGATTTGTCTGCACTGAGAATGTGGCAGAACCATTTAACCGTGTGATTGTGGTTCCAGCAGACAGAGGTGGGAGAGAGGGAGAGAACCAGAGTCAGTATCACTTAACATTCTTGAGTGTCAGGCATGGCCATGCTTATTGTCAGGCATGGCCGTGCTTATTGTCGGGCAAAGATAAACCTTTTTTTCCCCCCAAATGTTTCTAGAAGCCACAAAAGTTAGACTCTGGGGAGTAGTGGTCTTGCCCAGAGTTATCACTCAGCCCCAGCCAGGATTTGAGGCTGCTGAGCTCTGTCGAGGAGGTGATGGACCGGAAGAGAAAGCTGCCAGCTTCCAGCAGAAAATTGGCATAAAAACTAGGAGAGATTGTTGGACTCTTGTTTCTCTGGCTGAAAAGGGATTTAATAGTGCTTTCCCAACTTGTATGAGAAAGTGGACAACACCCAGGGCTGTTCACAACAGAGGTTGTGGGTTATTGGCGGCCTTTTAGCTGATGAATGCTCGTTTGCTGCATCAGATGATATGTGCTGAGGCTGATGGTGGCTGTTTTTGAGGATTTGAGGAGATTCGATCTCTTGCAAGGTGGAGGGAGAGAAGAATCTGACTAGCAAGACGAATTGCCATGAAACTCCAGTGTGATAGACCCCCAGTGGGCACTGTCAGATCTTACCGTACATCCAGTCGAAATGAGTTCTTTGACTGTGATTTGAGCTACTCATGCTTTTCCCAATTATTCTCTTTCTTATCACTTTGCTTAGAGGACCTTTTGATGTACAAAAATTTTGAATTTTTATATGGTTACCATAATCAATCTCCTAAGGTTTATATCATGCTTAGAAAGACCTTGTCCCTTCTGAAGGTATAAGTAATTTTCCCCATATTTTCTTCCAGTATTTTTATGATTTCAAATTTTACATTGACATTTTAAACCATATGGAATGTATTTTGATGTAGGGCATATGTAATAGATCAAACTCTTTTTACCCTCAAATGGTCATTAGGATGTCCCAACATTATTTATTTTCCATATTATCTCCAACTGCTGTGGTCTGAATGTCTGTGTCCTCCCAAAATTTACATGTTAAATTCTAATGCCTGATGTGATGGTATTTATAGGTGGAGCATTTGGGAGATGACTAGGTCATGAGGGTGGAACCCTCATGGTTGGGATTAGTGCTCTTATGAGAGACCCCACAATGCTCCCTAGCCCCTTCCACCATGTGAGGACACAACAAAAAGTCTGTGACCCAGAAAAGGACCCTCATCCGACCATGCTGGCACCCTGATCTTGGACTTCCAGCTTCCAGAACTGTGAGAAATAAATTTCTGTTGTTTATTACTACCTAGTTTGTGGTGTTTTGTTACAGCAGCCTAATTTAGGTACTAAGACACCAACTAAAGTGCCCCCAACAAGATACTCTAAATTCCTGTCTTCTATGGGGTTTACTTCTGGACTTTTCATTCCGTCTCACTGCTGTCTTTATATGCCAGTACCAAACTGCTGTATAGTTATTACAGCATGTACTGTACTGTTTTACTATTTCTTAGATGTAGTTCTTCCTCCTTACTACGAATCTTTTCAGAATATTCCTGGCTAGTCTTGCCATATTCTTTTTTCATATGAATTTTTCAATAAGTCCAAATTAGCCCCAAAAAGAATTTCGGGTGATATGTTAGAGGGGAATGCCTTAGTTAACTGCAGGAGGACTGGCATCCCTCAGATCAGAGTGTCTTCCTCTATATAAGAACATGGGGTTGGCTTTTCCATTTGTTCTGCTATACCTTTTAACTTTTTGTACTGTTTTTTGTTTTTAAAAAAATGGGGTTTTTTTTTCCTCAGTAATTTTCTGTGTTAATTGCATGCTTAGTTTTGTAAGAAAGTATTTTCCAGAGTGGCTGTGTTATTTTACATTCCCACAAGCAATGTATGCGATCCAGTCGCTCTGCATCCTTTCTAGTATTTGATCTTGTCATTATTTTTTATTTTAGCTGTTGTAATAGGTGTGTAGTGATGTCTCATCATGGTCTTTATTCGTATTTGTCCAATAGCTGATGATGCTGAACATCTTTTCATGTACATATTTGCCATCTGCATGTCTTCTTTTTTTTATTTTTATTTTTTATAAATTTATTTATTTATGGCTGCCTTGGGTCTTCATTGCTGCATGCGGGCTTTCTCTAGTTGCGGTGAGCGGGGGCTACTCTTCATTGCAGTGCACGGGCTTCTCATTGCAGTAGCTTCTCTTGTTGCGAAGCGTGGGCTCTAGGCACGCAGGCTTCAGTAGTTGTGGCACACAGGCTCAGTAGTTGCAGCACACGGGGCTCCAGAGTGCAGGCTCAGTAGTTGTGGCACACGGGCTTAGTTGCTCCGCGGCATGTGGGATCTTCCCGGACCAGGGCTCAAACCCGTGTCCCCTGCATCGGCAGGCGGATTTTTAACCACTGCGCCACCAGGGAAGTCCCCTGTATGTCCTCTTTAGTGAAATATCTATTTGTGTCTTTTGTCTATATTCTAATTGCCTTGTTTGTGTTTTTACTTTTGAGTGTTGAGAGTTCTTTATCAGTTCTAGATATGCCTTTTGTCAGATATGTGGTTTGCAAATATTTTCTCCCAGTCTATATAGCTTATCTGTTATCCTCTTAATATTGGCTTTCACACTGGCTTCTCAGAGAAAAAGTTTGTAATTTCAGTCAAGTCCAGTTTATTGATTTTTTTCCTTTATGGATTGTGCTTTTGGTGTCATTTCTAAGAACACTTTACTAAGCTCTAGATCCCAAAGATTTTCTCCGTTATTAACTTCTAAAGTTTTATAGTTTTATGTTTTAGATCTATGATCCATTTTGAGTTAATTTTTATATAAAGTGTTAGGTTTAGTGAGGTTTAATGATATATCTTTTAAACCTAATGATATATAACTGCCTATAGATCTATAGTAATTGTTTCAGTACCATTTGTTGAAAAGACTGTCCTTCCACCATGGAACTGGTTTTGCACCTTTGCTAAATATTGGTTGACCGTATTTGTATGGATTTACTTCTGGGTTCTCCATTCTCTTCCATAGATCTATGTGTCTGTCCCCCTGCCAATCCCATACAGTCTTGATTACTATAGCTATATACTGTCTTGAAACTGGGTAAATGGATTTCTCCCATATTATTCTTTTTCAAAATTGTCTTAACTATTCTAGTTCCTTTGCCTTTCTATATTAATTTTAGAATCACCTTGTTTATATCTGTGACAGAGTCTTACTGAGATTTAATAAGAATCGTATTAAACTGTGTATCAACTTGGGGAGAATTGACAACTTTACCATGTCGAGTCTTCCAATCCACAAACACAATGTTTTCCCATTTATTTAGATCTTCTTCAGTCTCTTTTATCAGTGTTTTATAATTTTTAGCATACAAGTTCTATACAGGTTTTGTTAGATTTATACTTAAGAATTTCATGTCTTTTGAGCAATTGTGAATGGTATTGTTCGCTAATATTTTGTTTTGTTTTGTTTTTGGTTTTTTTTGGCTGTGTTGGGTCTTCGTTTCTGTGTGAGGGCTTTCTCCAGTTGCGGCGACCGGGCGCCACTCTTCATCGCGGTGCGCGGGCCTCTCACTGTCGCAGCCTCTCTTGTTGCGGAGCACAGGCTCCAGACGCGCGGGCTCAGTAGTTGTGGCTCACGGGCCTAGTTGCTCCGCGGCATGTGGGATCTTCCCAGACCAGGGCTCAAACCCGTGTCCCCTGCATCGGCAGGCAGATTCTCAACCACTGTGCCACCAGGGAAGCCCCACTAATATTTTATTTAGGATTTTTGCATCAATATTCAGATGTGACATTAGGCTAAAGTGTCCTTTCTGTGAGCAATCTCTGTTGCTTTTTGGTATAAAATTTTCTATGCTTTGAATACATACAGGCATGAGGTTTCAGGGGAGCTCTTTTTTTTTAAATTAATTTTTATTGGAGTATAGTTGCTTTACAATGTTGTGTTAGTTTCTTCTGTACAGCAAAGTGAATCAGTTATATGTATACATATATCCCCTCTTTCTTAGATTTCCTTCCCATTTAGGTCATCACGGAGCACTGAGTAGAGTTCCCTGTGCTATACAGTAGGTTCTTATTGGTTATCTATTTTATATATAGTTGTGTATATATGGCCAACAAACACATGGTAGGGAGCTCTTTGATGACTGGCCCTCTTTCTGCTGTGGTACTCAGGCTGTTTAGATTTTCTGTCTCTTCCATCAGTTTTGATAAATTCTATTGTCCTAGAAAATTTGTGTTTTCAAAAATATTTGTATTTGATTCAACAAAATTGTCTTACAGATTCTTTTAATTTCATCTAATTGGTGATTATTTTCTCCTTATTATTTTTAAGTATTTATGAATTTCCTCTTTCTCTTCATTATGTTACCCAGTGGTTTGTCTATCATTTTTTTCCCTCTTTTTTTTAAAGAGCAAGCATTCCTTGGCATTATTTATTAGTTCTGCTATTTTTCTGTTTTTGAGTTCATTAATTTCTTTTTATTCAGATTGATTCTTTCCTTTATATATATACACATTGAATATCTGTGTAGAACACATGGTGTGAGAGGCCTCCATGAAGTCTAGCCAGTGGATTCTCCACATTATGAAATCCCTTCTCAATTGTGGTTAAGGCACAGCATAGGTCCGGAAGTTGAAGTTTTCCCGTCGTCATCCTCTACCCAGAAGCTTCTGGTCTTCCTGGGATATCTGGTAGGTGTCCAACCATCTCAGCAGAAATTTCCAAACCATGTATGGTAGTTTTGATTTGGGAGCAAAGTAGGCTTTCAAACAGGCAAAGACATGATTCCTCTGGGTGCGAGTTCTTCTGCATTGGCCCCTCCCCTTCCACTAGGTCAGGCGAATGGCAGTTAGTTGAGCACCTGAGTCCTTGCTGCCTCATGTCATTCAGCGCTGGAAGATGTCACCTTTCCTTCCAAAACAGTCACGATGAAAATATCTGCCACGCGTTGAGCTGCTTCAGTAGTAAGTGCGTCGTACGTGTTAACTTTGTTCCTTACAGCATCCTTGGCAGTTAGTATCTAACCACTTACTCTTGCAAAGAACTGCAAAGGCCAGAGGTGGCACGGTTAGTACGTGGCCGGGTGAGTCTTCGAGCCCAGTTCTCTCGTGCATTTCCAAGATGCCATCCTGCACCTTGAATTGTCTGCCCCAGCTGAGATTGAGAACGTTCAGCTCTCCTGGCGTGGGTTCTGCTTCCTTGATACCATCTTTCATGCCCGGTGGAGTGCTTCCTATTTTCCACCAAGACCTCTCTTTTTGGGGGGAGACTTTTCATTCTTCGCTAGCTCCCATCCAGGTTGAGGGAATGTTGAACCCATGGTATTTCTAAGCATTTTTAAAAGTTAAAATCTTTGCTAAGTTTCAAAGCAGTCGTTATTTTTCTTCTTTTTAAATAACCTCTGATCTCCGATTTTTCTTTAAAGTCTACCTGAAAAATAACATGAGTGTGGCCAACAGAGTAGTCAGTTGGCAATACATTTAGAACACAAGGCGGGCGATGGGAAGTAAAAAGCAAAATGCTTTCCAATTTTGCTCACGTAAAATTCCACTGACTTTCTCTCCAAAGTAACATAGTAAAATGCGAACTCTTAAAAGAAAAAGAAAAAAGAAACTCTGCTTTTTAATCATGCTTTCTGTTTATAACCAAGATGTAAATTCGCCTCAATTCGTTGGAATTGCATGCGTTGGAAGAAAATGACCCTGAACTGGGTGGGAAAATTGAGAAAGTGCCAGAGGAGTGAAGCAGAAAGGAGAAAGAGAGAAATAGGGGGCTTTATTTTGTAATTAACAAATCATGTGTGTAGTTTAAAAAGTCAAGTAGCACTACTTACAATTAAAAATAGTAGCCCGTGTCCCCATACCCCTTGGTCCTGTTTCCTGGTGTCCCAAGGTAACTACTGCAAGCCCTTCAGCTGTTTCTTCTGTTTTATTTTTCTTAAACCCTGTGTTTCTGAACAAAATGCTTTAGTACTCTTTCTTTATTCTTTTAAATTATTTATCTGTTGACTTTCTACTATGAAAGGGGAGAATTTAAATCTCTTTCTGACCTACCTCTAACACACACACACACACACATTCTCTTTGTCTGTGTCTCTTTCTGTGTGTGTGTGTGTGTCTCCTCCCATCCTCCCAAAGGAGTTATATTATCAATTTTAGCTAAATCGGTGTTTAATTTTTGCATCAAGATCATCGTTGAACTATTATTTATAGCTGGGTCACATGGTATGCTATAATTACCTTTCCTTTCCTGTGGAACTTTTCTGCTTTTACTGGAGCTAATAATCACTTCTTTTTAATGGTTTCCGTGGTTTTCTAGATACTTCTCACTAATTCATTCTGAAGCTGTCTGATAGACCTGAAAATCTCCTCTGAATGTGTCCATAATATGAACAATTCACTCTTTCATTTTCTTCCTGGAGAGATACCTCCCGGAGGCATCTGGCCTCTGCTGGCATCTGAATTTGTAGGTTTTTCCAGCCTATTACATTGCTCTTGTCATGCCCATTGGAATTCTCTTCCTATCTCTCCTGAGTTGTATTCTGTATTTCTTAGATCCCAGGTTTCTCTGTTTTTCTGTTTATTTTCGTGGTACATGCCTTCTGGAAATGGAGCTCGGGAGGTAGAATTTTGGATTCCTTGTATGCCTGAAAATGCATTTTTTGTTGACCTCACCCTTGATTGGTAGTTTGGAAATAATTTTCCCTAAGAATTTTTAACAGCTTTATTGAGATATAATTCCCATAACATACAATTCACTCATTGAAAGTGTATAATTCATTGTGTTTAATATATTCACAGAGTTGTGGTATCATCACAACAATCAATTTATAACATTTCATCATCCCTGAAACAGATGATCATCCCTTATAATTTAGAAACATTTTTCCGTTGCCTCTTTATCTTCAGTTTTACAGTATAAAGATCTGAGTATATTCATACTTACAAACTTTTGAATTATTTTTCCTCAATAAAGTTTTAGGGTTATTTCTATATCCCTTGTGCTAAAAACTGCCCAATGTGGCACCTTGTTGTAGGTGGCACTTGATGTGACCTTGAAATAAGGGAACTCATATTTTTCAGTTCTGGGAAATTCTTTTTCTTCTTGTTATTCTTATTCTTATTCTTATTCTTATTCTTATTCTTCCTTCATTGTCTCCTGCCAACTTTTTTGAAATTATTATTATTTGCATGTTGAATCTCTTGTATTAATTTTTAATACAATGCTAACCACTCTTCACCCTGTTACTTCCTTTTCATCCTTCACATTTCAGCTCAGACACCACCCTCCAGGAACACTTTCCCCATCCAGCCCTAGACTAAGTCAGCACCCCCCTCCATTTATAAGCTCTCTGTATTTCTCCTCTGAACGATATCACAGTTGCAGTTTAATAAGTAATTGTACAATTAATTGTGCAATTTCTGTCTTCCTCAGTAGACCGTAAGTTCCCTGAGGCGAGGGTCGGGTTTGCTTTGAGATTCACTCCAGCCCAGTGCCTGGCACCCTTCCTCTTCCTGGTCTGACACGTGCGTGTTGCTCGAGTGAACACGGGTGGCAGCTATGCTAGGATGAACACGGCGTGAGCTGGGGTTGGCACCATCTATAAAGACAAGTTTTAATAAGTGAAGTCCCAGTGTAACCTTATTCAGGGGTTTTCCAGAACACTAGGGAGAAAACCAGTCTCTGTTCACTGTTCAGCTATTTACTGCATGTGTCCGTCAGACAGCTAAGCCACCTTCTGTGAACTCACCCAGCCACCAGCTTGGCTGGTCATATATCTGTTTCTGAGTCCTTCTTGTTATTTAGGTGAATAAACAGGAGAATGTTGAGGAAGTGTGTATTAGCCAGTATCCATCCCGGTATTTAAAATGTCAAGAACCCCTGAAAACCCCCTTTCTCAGTTTTCTTGATAATAAATTGCCAATAGCATTTATCTCAAAATAGTTTGAACATATCAAATGGAGAATTACCATCTTGTTTTTGACTTGTTTAGACTGGTGTTTCTCAACCTCAGCACTTTCGGCATTTTGAGCTGGATAACTTAGCTCTGGGAGTTGTCCTGTGCATTTTAGGCTGTTAGTGGCATCCTGGCCTCTATGCATTAGGTGCCCCCCATGGTAGCACCCCACTTAACCCCCATCCCCCGGTCATAATAATCAGGAATGTCTCAGACCTTGCCAAATGTCCCCGGGGGGCAAAATCACCCCCAGTTGAGAACTGTTGTTGTACGTGCAGACTTGGGGGTCTCTTCCCAGTCAAATACAGTTGGTAGCACTGCTCAGGGCCTGCTGGTGTTCCACGTGGGAGTCTACCCACGTGGTTGGGGGAGTGCTCAGGAGAGCATATCGGGTCTTGGGCTGGAATTGGAAGTGTTTCTAGAAGTCTCCGGTGGCCAATATGATGACCTGCTTGTTCTTGCCAGCTGGGCTCATGATGGGTGAAAAACAGAGTGTGCCTCTTTCTGGCACATGGCTTCTAACATCACATAGAAGGAACCAAATGTTTTCAGAAACACCAGGAAACTTCCACTATGGTAAGTGGACCATGACGTTAAACATTGATTTGTCAGATGGGAAGGAATTTCCTCAGTGTTGATTTGAATTCTAGTTCCACTTTGGGAGAGAGACTGGTGTGTTGAGATGGGCAGGGTGACTTAGATTTCTGTGGCTGTGGTTTTTGGCTAAGCCCTAAGCTTCCCATTCATTGAATGGAATTAACCAGCCATTGTTTTATCCTGTTGGGACTGAGGTGGTAGGACATGTCTGGACCCACAAGCCTAGGGAAGGAGAGGAAGGGGCTGGAGTGAGTTTAAGAGTGGAGCTAGAGTCTGAGTGGGGTCCTTGTGGTGGGCAGGTGTCCCCCCCGCATGATGTCCACATTCTGATCCCAGAACCTATGAATCTCTTACCTTATATGGTGAAAGAGACTTTGCAGATGTGATTAAGTCAAGGACTTTGAGATGGAGAGAGGGTTCTGGACTATTTAGGTGGACCTAATCTAATCATATGGGTTAAAAAGGGAGAACCTTTTCCAGCTGTGGTCAGAGGAGCCGTGACTACTGAAGACTGGGTAGAGAGATGCAACACCACTGGCTTCAACGTTGGAGAAAGGGGACCATCAGCCAAGGAATGTGGGAGGCCTCTAGAAGCTGAAACAGGCAAGGAAACAGATCCTTCCCTAGAGCCTCCAGAGGGGAACCAGCCCTGCTGACACCTTGACCTTAGACCAATGAGACTTCTGTTTTACAGAACTGTACAATAATAAATTTTGTGTTCTTTTAAGCCAGTAAATGTGTGGTAATTTATTACAGCAGGCATAGGAAACTCATATAGCTCTCAAAGTCTATAGGTCAAAACAGGAGTCCAGTGAGTATAAAGCCCAAAGCAGGGGTACTTGGGAGAAGACATTCCAGAGTGAGCACTGATCCCTTGTTTCAGATGGTAACCCTGGTCCTACTAGACGTGTGTGTGCGTGTGCGCATGTGAGTATGCACGTCTGTACTGGCCAGAACACAGAGCTTTGCAGGCTGGAGAGACATGGCCTGCTCTGGGCAGAAACCAAAATTCCAGACCACTTAGAAGGCTTTATATCCTCTTACTTAGAGTCCACCATCCATACATATCTATTCCAATTTGGTGCTTACATATTCCTTGTGTGGTCCTACTATTTTTATCAGGAGGTTTGAAAGAGGATGGTATCATATTTCTAGTACAGCTGCTGTTCTTGAGTACCAGAGTTGATGCATATATTATATACATTAGCTCATTTAATCTTCACAAATGGCAGTTGTTAGAAGATACTGATAATGCTGATCTGCCCTCTGACTGCATTCAGTGTTGCTTGGGAGCACAGTGAAGGTGTTAGGAAGGATTTGGGAGACCAGGCTTCTCTGATTCTTTTGGCTCTTCTCAGATATCCCCATTGTCATGGTAGTGATCTCTCTTTCCTAATCCACAAGCTTTCCTCAAGCTGCAGTGGGAAATTTGGCTAATGCCGTCTGGCTGGGCACTTGGTTATCTGGCCCTCAGCAGACTCAGATTGGTTGGTGGGGCCGGTAGGACTTTCTAACAACACGTGCCCTTGACTGTCTGTTCCTTACCTGTTTCCAAGTGAATCAGTCTGGACTGAACATTGTCTCTTCTTAATGTAATGAATACCTTATTGAAGCTGCAAGATGTAGCCAACCCACTCCAATATCTTATCTTTGCTATGTTGTCCTAGCTTCATCGGACCTGTGGACTGGGTCACAGAAACACAGCTGGTAACACTTTAACTGCTTTGTTCCTGAAGAACAGTAATCGCCAACTTCCCAGCCTAGGCTCATACTCTCTGCCTCACTCAGACTTAGCAAAAACTTAGCAGTTTTTGAATAGGACTCCCTTGGGTGGAAATTACCCAAGTCTGCCTTGAGGCACGCTGGGTGTGTCAGGGAGCCGAAGAGCAGGAGTGGAGGTGGAGTTGGGCTCCTCCGCCGGAACCTGGGGTTGTAGCGCTCCTGGGACTGTCTGAGGTCCCCTCAGAGCTCCTTTGTGCTTCAGGCTCACTCTGCTCTGCTTCTGGCCTCTAGACTGGCCTCTGCTTCTCCAGCCACATGATGGGGAATGGGACTGCCATCAACACTAAAGGTTTACAACTTACAATTGCAAGTGTCACTTGGTCTCAAATACAAAATCCCAGGGAAGAATGTATTGGCTTATCTTGGCTCAAGTATCAAGTGTAGGCAAATCAACTGTGGTCACATCATCAGGGTACTGTGATTGGCCTGACGCCCACCTTTAGGCCGTTCAGCCATGGCCAAGGCGCAGGGTCATGCTGCCTAAAATATCTGCTCCAAAGGTAATCATGTAGAAGGATCTAGATAGAAAGATAACTCCTGAAAATAATAGGCTGAACACACAAAACAATGTGTCCAGACAGATATAATTACCATTTTTGGCACACACCTTCAAATATTTGAGATTCTCATCTCTACTTGTTGAAAACAACTGTTGTTACATAATATTCATTAGAAAAGTTGATTAAGATCTAGATATCATGTTTAGTTTATGTTTTTAATGTTCAATTTTTTTAAGTTCTGAAAATTGTTTTTGTGACCACACATCAGCTCGTGTTTGTGTTTTGTAGAAATTGAGATTATTTGCAAGTGATTGAGAAGTGCTGATTATAGGTTTAAGTTGTAAGCATTTTTTGACTGAGAACAATTACTAGTCCCCATGTGCAGCTCCAGAGAACTTGTTTCAATACCCCAAAAAGGTTGGTGATTGTTCTGGGGATACTGAAATCCTGCACCCAGAGCTAAGGGAAAAGAGGAGTATGATGAAAACCAAAGGATGGGAGACTGGAGCATCCAGGATGGAGAAACAGGAATGAAAAGTAATCTGACCCTTTCCTCCTACCAGCCCAGCTCACAGCCACATCCTTAATGAGAAACTTGACTTGTTCTTCTGAGATAAAGTAAGATCCTGTGTGTGGAAGCATTTCGTAAACTGAAGGCCATATGAATTATTATTAGGAAATGTTAGTATAGTTGCTCTTTCAAAGAAAAAATTATTGTGTATTTAGAAGAAGTTACCAGGGCAAAGATTTTATGTTTTTTTCTTAAAATATGTCTTTAAGGATGAATGTAGCATCTTCACATACATCCTGTCCCAGGAGATGATTGGGACATTTTCCTGTGCAGAAGCCTATTCCACAATATTCAAATAAATATTTTATCTTTCTCATTGCGTAATGTTTGATGGTTACAAAACCATTGATGTAACATGCACTTAAGGTATTAAGCATTATAATAAAACCAACACTCAGCAACCCACTACACACCTGAAGAGCTGGAACATTGCCAATACTGTTGAAACTATTTATGTGCTCTTTCCTGATCCCACCTATTTGCTTCCTCCCAAAAGTGAAACCATTCTCCTTATTAGGGGTTTATTATTCCCTTGCCTTTTAAAAACAATCTTATCATGTATGTATAACATATGCAAGAAATTATCTTTCTTTTTGAGCTTTATAAAAAAGATTTTTCACTTTATGTAGCTTTTTAAACTTGTTTTCCACTCAGCATTATGCTTCGAAGGATTGTTTGTGTGCCCGTAATTGTAGTTCATTAATTTGTACTGCCATTTAACCTTGGGAATATGCCTTATGGAGATTGAATTGATCCCTTTTCAATTTTTTGTTACTTTATTTTATTATACTTTTTTTGGTCTTAAAAGTAATGCTGCTATTAACATTCTTGTATATGTCTCTTGGAGCACATGTACAAGGGGATCTCCATGGTAGGTACTTGGAGCAGAATGGCTGAGTCGGAAGGTATATAAATGTTGAGTTTAATGGAATAATGACAAGTCATCTTCCAGAGTGGTTGTCCAAGTAGCCTCTCCTCCAGGAGTGTTTTAGAGTTCTTGTTGCTCCACATCCTCACCAACATTTGGTATTGCCATTCTCCTAAATTTTCAATATAAAGAGTGTCTTTTCAATATAAAGCAGTATCTTTCATTGTAGTCCTAACTTGCATTTCCCTAATCACTAATAAGGTTAACCTTCCTTTCCCATGTTTACTTGCCGTTTGTGTTACCTTTACTGTGAAATACCTGTCATGTTTCTCCATGTTTATATTTTTCTCCTTTGTCTCATTGATTTATAGAATTTAAAAAATATATTCTGAATATTAATCCTTTTGTTAGTTAAATGTGCTCAGAATATATTCTCCCAGCTTAAGGTTTCTCCTACTGGTTTCTTTATGGTGTCTTTTGAAAAGCAAAAGTTTTTATTTTTAGTGTAGTTCAATTTATTTGTCTTTTATGATTAGAATGATTGTGTCATATATAAAATCTTTTCATACCCCATGGTTACAAACTAATTCTCCCATATGTTCATTAATTTTTTTTAAATTTCAGGTTTTACTTCTCACATTTAAGTAGTTAATCCATTTGGTTATGATTTTTGTAAAAGATGTGAAATATAGGGTCTAATTTTAACTTCTTTTTATATTAATATCCAATTGCCTTTGGACATACCTTGTAATAGTTTATTTAGTTCCCATTGATACGTAAGACATCTCTATCAAGTTTATACATGTACATGAGTCTGTTTATGGGCTCTCAATTTTGTTCCATTTACAATTTGTCTATTCATCCATCAATATCACAGTGTCTTAATTACTGAGGCTATAAATAAGTCCTAATATCTTGATAGGGCAACTCCCCGTTGCCCCCTGTTTCTTCTTCTTAAAAAGTGTCTTATTATTTTCTTTCCTATAAATTTTAGTATCAGTTTTTCAAGTTTCTTTAATATGCTATTGGGATTTTTATTGAGAATTGACGTATTTTTCTATCCATAAACATGGTATATAGATCTCCACTTATTTATGTCCTTTGAAATGTCTTTCAATAAAGTTTTCTCCATAAATGTCCTGCACATCTTTTGTTCATTTTATTTCTAAGTATCTTATTTTTGGCTGCTTATGTATAGAACTGTGATTAATTTTTGTATAGTAGCCTTATGTCCAGTCATCTTGCTGAACTCTCTTATCAAGTCTAATAATTTTTCTAGTTTCTTTTCAGTTTTCTTTGTAGTCAGTTAAATTCTGCGGGATCTAAATTTGTTGCTTTTTGTTTCTGCTGCTTCTTTCCCATGGAGAATGTTTTCTTGTGTGTTTAATGATTTTTTAAAAATTGTGAGCACCTATGTGATTGAACTTAGTGAAACCTCTGAGAACCTAAATTGAAGGCTCTTTTCTTTAGAGGGGATTTATGTGTGCTTCTTTTGGGAGCTGGATGGCTGCTGCTCTTCTGAAGTCATTTTAGCCCCCTTTGAGGGTCCAAGAAAAAGTCCCTGAATCAGTTTCCCTACCTTTTGTTGTCCCCAGGCTTAGTGTTTTGATCCCAGCACTGTTATGTGCAGTTTTCCCTAGGGCGACTCTGCCCTTTTTCTTTGCTCACTGTTCATGTTTTTTTCAGTTCACAGATCTTTTTTTTTCCTTGGAGATTTCCTTTACTTGCTTGCAAGCCCACTGGTGTTTTAAAACATTCATTTGTTCTAATGTAACCAGGATCTCGTTGTACTGAAGCAGAAGGCTGTGTAAGCATTTAGTCTACCATTTCGTTGATGGTGGACATTCTTGGTTTTTATTTTAACCAAATTAACATCAGGTAGTAAAAAATCTGAATGTGTTCCAGTTTTTTCCTTTGTAGCCCACCTCCTCTGTTTTCCTGATCTGAAGGAAGGCTGGATTGGTGGGAAGCGTAATCTCATACCAGGATAGAATTTTGGGGGAGGGGGGATTGCTTTTTATTTTTGTTTTTGTTTTAAGTGAGGGAGCTGGCTGGAGCCCAGAGGAGAGTCAGCAGAGCCTCTCGGCCTTTCTGCAGTCAGGATGTCCTTGCTTGACACAAGCACGTCTTTACTTGGGCTGCATTGCTTTGAGTTGAAATCTCCAGTCACAGAGAATTAAATGTCAAGGTGGTTTTGTGATGTGGAAAATCTCTCTGAGGGAACTGGAAACAAGCCACAAAGTGCTGTGAATTTCAAGCCTTCTCCAAGGATTAGGAGACAAGGAAGCATGGGCATTATAGTTCCAATTTTTGAAGCTGGCTCTCTAATAACAATGGATGTGTCAGTCACAAAAGAATAAAATATGCAGCTTTTACGTTAGATAAGGAGTGTGTTGCATTCACTAACCTGCCCCCAACCTCCTTCATTCCCCTTGGCCGCACACCCTTTCTCTGCCCTCTCACAACTTCATGCACGTGCCTCATCACAGCACTTAATCATATTCTCTTGAAATTTCTCGTTTACTTCCCTGTTTCCCTCATTAACCTGTAACAATCTTGAGTAAATAGATCATGTATAATTTATCTTTGTAGTCTCAGAGGCTGGCATGGTATCTGCAGTGTAATAGCTGCAGGGTTAGGAACAGGACTTCACACATTCCATGTTGCCTTCATCTTTTCATGCAGGTAGAACTTTCAGACAATTCAGTCCTACCCCAGCATTACTGATTGGCAGATATCTCTTCTGTCACCCTGGATTATCAACCTTCTTAAATTTAAATAAAAAGTAATTATTTATTTCTTTGTAGCTGTGACAGATTTTTATTATTACTGGGGCACAAAGGGTTAAGCCTGAATATCAGTCGCTCTCTGGAAGTGTCTGAAGGGAGCATGAGAATTATGTTTGTAGTCCAACTGGTAATCCTAGATGTTGGTATAGCATTTGACAGTATATTAATTATGATATATTATTTTTATTAAGAGCTCAGATTTATGAAGCAATTATTATGTTCCAGGTGCTATGCTCAGACTCTACATGCATTACCTCATTCACTCCCTAATCACTGTGCAAAGACATAAGAGTTGCTACCTTACAGTTGTTGTCTTACAGCTGGAGCCCAGAGGCCACATGACTCTCATGCTGGTAAGTGGAAGAACTAGGAGTTTAGTTAGGGCTTCTTGACCTCAAAGCCTGAGGTTGTAACCAATATACTATAACCTCTCTCAATTTATAAATTAATATATAACCTCCTTGTAGGTATCATTATTTCCAGAAAGGTTAGGCAGCTTGTCAAGTACATGTGGTTAGTAAACAACAATGCTGGATTTGAGCTAAAGTGGTTAGCACTCATTTCCCTACTCATACTCTTATTGTACATTTATTTACTAAATGTCACAACAATAGTTTCAAAATGTGTGTGTGTGTGTGTGTGTGTAAATAAAACAATGCCTCAGAAGCTAATAAAATCTAACTTTTAAAGTACTGAAAGAAAATAAATGTCAACCTAGAATTCCCAGAAAAAATATGATTCAAAAATGAAGGTGAAATGAAGCCTATTCAGACAGTAAAAACTGAAAAAAATTATTGCTAACATATCTGCTTTGAAAGAAATAACAAAGGGAGTTCTTCAAGCAGAAAGAAAATGATCTCAGATGGAAATATGAAAATGTAAAAATAAATGAAAAATATCAGAAAGGTTAAATAAGTAGGTTTATAATTATCAACCATACAAAACAATAGTAGTAATGTCTTAGAAAATTTATTTATAGAATTAAAAATAAATTCCAAAATCATGTAAAAGATAGAGGGATAAATGGACTTAAATTATTTTACGGTTCTAGTATTTTCATGGAAGTGGTAGAAATTAAAATTTGAATAAGACTAGTAATTCAAGGATACATAGGTAATCTTTAGGATAATTATGAAAAGAATAGTGTGGGGGGCTTCCCTGGTGGCGCAGTGGTTGAGAATCTGCCTGCCAATGCAGGGGACACGGGTTCGAGCCCTGGTCTGGGAAGATCCCACATGCCGCGGAGCAATTAGGCCCGTGAGCCACAACTACTGAGCCTGCGCGTCTGGAGCTTGTGCTCTGCAACAGGAGAGGCCGCGACAGTGAGAGGCCCGCGCACCGCGATGAAGAGTGGCCCCCGCTCGCCGCAACTAGAGAAAGCCCTCGCACAGAAACGAAGACCCAACACAGCCAAAATAAATAAATAAACAAATAGCGTTCCCTTTATAAAAAAAAAAAAAGAACAGTGTGAATGTATAACTAGTAAGTTTATAAAGAGAAAATAGAATAATAAGAATATTTGATCATAAAATAAAAATTCAAAAAGTAGAGAAAAGGAACATGAAATAGGTGGGTCAAATAGAAAACAAATAGTAAGATGGTAAATATAAATCCAAATATAGTACTAATTACATTACATTTAAATGAACTATATTATCCAATAGAAGAATAATATTATCATACTGCACCTAAGAAAAAACACAGAAAAATGAACTATGTGCTATTTACGAGAGACACAGTTTAAATTTAAGCAGTCAGAAGTTAAAAGTAAAAGGATGGGAGGAAATATATCATATAAATCTTAACCAAAACAAAGCAAGTTTAGCTATCCTACTATCAGACAAAACTGACTTTAAGGCAAGAGGCATTGATAGAAATAAAAAGGGATATTTCATAATCATAAAAGAATCAGTCTACCAACAATATATCACAGTCTCAAATTTGTATGTACTCAACAACATAGCTTCATAATATATATAGAAAACATTGCGAGAACTAGGAGAAACAAACAAATTCACAGGCAGATTGGCATTCTTTTTACATACTTTCTATAACTGGTAGAATAAGCAGATGAAAACTCATTATGGATGCAGAAGATCTGAACAACACAGTTAATACATTTGTTCAAAATTATATGTGTGGAACATTGCATACAACAATCACAGAACTGCAATTAGTTTAAGTGCACATGGAACGTTAAAGAGTTGACTATATGCTGAGTCATAAAGGAAACCTCAACAAATGCCAAAGGATTGACATGATTTAAAGTATGTTCTCTGTCCACAATGGAATTAAAGTAGAAATCAGTAGTAAAGAGATAACTGGAAAATCCCTAGTACCTGGAAATTTAAAATTATACTCCTAAATAGTTCATGATCAAAGAAGAAATCACAACTGGAATTCATATTTTGAACTGAATGATAATGAAGGTATGACATATCAAAATTATAGCATGTGGCTAAAGCAGTGCTGAAAGGGACTTTATAACCTTAAATGCACATATTAGAAATGCAGAAAGACTGAATATCAGTGATCTCAATAAATTGTACAAAAAGAACAAATCAGACCTAAAGAATTACCAAGAAAAAGATAATGAAGATAAGAGTAGAAATTAATAAAATATTACTTTGAGCCTTAGGAAGTTGCTGATATTCAATCATTTTGATCTATAAAAACGGTAGTTTCATATGGTTCCTAATAGGAAACAAATAATAGAGAGAGGAAACAAAGACAAAAGTTGATTCTTTGAAAAGATTAATAAAATGAATAAACTCATGGCTGATCAGGGAAAGAGAAAAAAAATCAACTACCAATGCCAAAATTGGAAAAAGGAGCATTGTTAAAAATCTTACAGACACTAAAAAGACAATAAAATGATACTAAGAACATGTTTGTGCCAATAATATTGAAAATAGCTGAAACGCAATAATTCTTCAAAAGACACAAGTTACTAAAACCGACAGAAGAAGAAATAGAATATCAGAGTGGTCCGATATCTACTAAAAATGTCAATTCATTATTAAATATTGTCCCACAAAGAAAACTTCCAATTTCAGAATGTTTGAGTTCTTCCAAACATTTGAGAAAGGTATAGCACTTAAAAAAATCCAGAAAATGGAAAAAGGGAAGCATTTCCCACCTATGAGTTTGACATAACTTTGATATCAAAATCTGATTAGGACATTACAAAAAGCAAATTTATGAAAAAATTTCTTTCTTGAGCATAGATACAAAAAATCCTAAGCAACATATTGCCAAATTGAATCCAGCAATATATGGATCCAGCAATCCATCACCACCAAGTGGGATTTATTCCAGGAATGTAAGTGTGGTTTAGCCACAGTTGTAACCAATTGCTATAATTCACCACATAAACAGAACTAAAGAGAAAAATAATATGATCACTCTGATAGATGCATAAAAGGCATTTGAGAAAATTCTATAGCCATTTGTGTTTAAAAGAAAAAAGAGCCCTTTAAACTAGCAATAAAGAGGAACTTTCTTAATCTGAAGAAAAATGTCTACGAAAAGCCCATGGTGGAGTATAGCCAAGCTCCTTGCAGTGAGGGGCACTGGGGCTCACACTGCAGAATATGCTTGGAGCGCCTGCTGTGACTCCAAAGGTTGTATGTACTGACTCATTTTGAGAACTAAAAGTTTTTTATAATGTGAAAAAAAAAAATAGTCCAAACAGCAGGAATTACATATTCTCCTGTTATAACATTAGAAAGTAGTTTGATAGAAGCTGAAAGACTCTATTCAGTATTTTCTGAACGTAACATGATATGGAGCTGCAGCAGCCATCTTACAACCCAAAGATAAGAAGTATGAAAAATGAATATATCTTAATGTATTCTTAGACCTCCAAGACAAGTATGATAAATGAACGGCTAAGGATGTCTTCTTAGAACTTGGAGACAATGAGTATGAAAAATGAATGTCTACTGATGTTGACTCTGGAACAGTCAACCAACTGCATAAGTGCTAGCAGCTGCAAACATCCAGATTCTCTTGTTATGTGAGAAAGAATGAACTCATACTTGGTTACAAGAAAAACAAACTAACACATAAACAAAGGAAAAAAACCCCTACTGGAAATGTGTTGAAATACTCAATGGTGAAATACTTAAACCTTTCCTTCAATCTCAGGAATGAGACAAAGATGTCTATTATTAGCATTTCTTTCAGCATTGAACTGGAGATCCTAGGCAGTATAATAAATAAGGCAAGAAAAAAATAAAGCCCTAACAATTGGAAATAAACAGAACTATCATTGTTCTCAGATGACATATCATGTCCTTAACAACATCCAAAGGAATCCCAAACTCTTAGAATTATTAATGAATTAGCAAAGTGGTTGGATACACAGTCAACATACAAAAAGCATTTATATTTCTACATACCAGCAACAAAAAAAGGAGAAAATAAAACTTAAAATATTTATAAAATAATCAACATCAACTAGGAATAAATCCAACAAAAGATAAGTACAATAAGACCTAAATAAATAGAGGGATATACCATGTTTATGGATTGGAAGATTTAATATTGAAAATGTTAATTCCTTTAAAACTGACCTATAGATTCAATGCCATTTCAATTAAAATCCAAAAGGCTTTGTTTTGGAAATTGACAAGCAGATTCTAAAATTTATATAGGAATGCAAAGGGCCAAGAACAGTCAAGGAAATTGTGAAAAGCAAAAACAAGATGGGAAAATGTACACTACCAGATACAAAGACCTATTATAAAGTTACAGAAATCAAGACAGAGTGGGTTTAGCATAAGATAAGGAACAATGGAACAGAATATAGCATCCCCAAACAAACTCACACATGTACAGTCATGTGATTTACAGCAATGGTGTCATTGATGTGCAATAGGAAAGTAATCATATAAATGGTTATGGATCAATTGAAAGCCCATATAGAAAACAATGTATCTTGACCCTTACCTCACACTGTCCAATAATCAACTTCAGGTAGCTTGCAGATCTAAATGTGAAAGGTAAAGCAATAAAGCTTTTAGAAGAAAGCATAAGAAAATATCTTTATGATCTTGGAGTAAGCAAAAATGTATTGAAAAGGGCACAAATACTGCAAACTGTAAAGAAAAAAATAGGTAATTGGACTATATAAAGTTTAAGAAATTCTCTTCATCAAAAAATACTACAAAGTATAAGACACAAACTGGAGAAAATATTAGCAATCCATATATTTAGCAAAAAACCTTATATCTAGAATGTATAAAGAACTCTTACAAATCAATATAAGACAGAGAACTTAATTGATAAAAAGGGAAAAACTTGAATAAGCATTTCATCAAAAGATGATATTCAAATGCCCAATAAACATATAAGATGTTGAACTTCATTAGTCATCCAGTAAATTAAAATAAAAAGTACAGTGAGATAATAGGACATACCCATCAGAATGGCTAAAATGAAAAAGAAAGATAATACCAAGTGTTGACAAGAATGTGGAGCAACTGGAACTCTCATACACTGCTGGTATAAGTGTAAATAGACACAGTTAATTTGGAAAACTCCTGTCGATGAACATATGTATATCCTGGGACACTGTGATCCAGCAATTCTATTCCTAATTACACACCAAGCAGAATTCTATGTAAATTCACCAAAAGATACATACATAGAATTTCCATAGAACTACCACTATTCATAATAGTCTAAATTGGAAACTACTCAGATGCTCATTAGCAATAAAATGGACAAATACTGGGTTGGCAAAAGATGTTATGGAAAAACCCGAACGAACTTTTTGGCCAGCCCAATAAATTGACCATTCTCAGAGTGGAATACCAGAAAGCAAAGAGAATGAAAAAATCATAATTATGGGCAATAATATGAATTGTCAAAGACAAAACTTAGCCTGAGACAAAATGAACAAAGGTTGTTTATTCATAAACTCGCGGCAAGAGGACCCTCTGCTGTCTCTTTCAAGAGTCAAATGTGGTAAAAAGGCGAGGCAGTTTCATAGAGTAAACAGGAAACACTTAGATAGTCTCTGATTTCCAAGCATTCTATTAAGACGGAAGTGTTGGTGGTAGAGAAAGCTTTCTAATTAGTCCTAAAGTACTTTTAACCATGGTAGGTGGACAGCAAAGGGGCCAGCTCCCTACTGCCTGGCAGAGGAAGTTCTGCCTCTATCAAATGGCCTGCAGAGCCCATGGAACCACAGTTCTGCTGCCCTGTCCCTTACTCTCCTCCAGGATATCAGCTTCCTTTTGCATCCTCCAAAGTACCACAGTCTCATCTTCCTCCATCTATGAGATGCTTATAATCCAGTGGGGGATAAAGATAATTCTAGAAGGGAGTATAACATTGCAAACAGAATTAAAATATGAAAGAAACGAACATATAAGAAAAGAAATTGGCTAGATTGGAGGATTAGGACAGGCTTATCTGATTAAGTTCGAGGTCTGAATAGTTTAGAGCAGGGGTCCCCAATCCCCCGGGCACGGACCGGTACCAGTCCGTGGCCTGTTAGGAACCGGGCAGCACAGCAGGAGGTGAGCAGCAGGCGAGCAAGCGAAGCCTCATCTATACCGACAGCCGCTCTCCGTCCTCGCAATACCGCCTGAGCTCCGCCTCCTGTCAGATCAGCTGCAGCGTTAGATTCTCATAGGAACGCGAACCCTGCTGTGAACTGCGCAATCGAGGGATCTAGGTTGCCTGCTCCTTACGAGAATCTAATGCCTGATGATCTGAGATGGAGCTGAGGTGGTGACGCTAGCACTGGGGAGCGGCTGCAAATACAGATTATCATTAGCAGAGACGTTTGACTGCACAGAGACCATAATAAATCAACTGCTTGCAGACTCATATCAAAACCCTATCAGGGAGTGGCAAGTGAAAACAAGCTCAGGGGTCCCACTGATTCTGCATTATGGTGAGTTGTATAATTATTTCATTATATATTACAATGTAATAATAAGAGAAATAAAGTGCACAATAAATGTAATGTGCTTGAATCATCCCAAAACCATCCCCCTCCCCGGTCCGTGGAAAAATTGTCTTCCACGAAACCAGTCCCTGGTACCAAAAAGGTTGGGGACCCCTGGTTTAGAGGCAGACGGAGAACAGGAGGAGTCTGGACAAATGGAACAGTATGTGCAAAGGCCCTGAAGCAAGAGAGAGTATAATGTGTATCAGGAATTGAAAGAAAGAGCATGGAAAACAGGAGGTAAGCAAGGGTCTTATAGAACATGATGAGGAATTTGGTCTTAATACTAACATAACTGATATTTTAAGCAGGAGGTGACATATTAATATTTCATTAGAAAAGTAAACCTCTGACTGCATGATAGATTGGAGGGCAGTTTAAATTTCAGAAGACCAGTGGGAGACAACTGCAATAGTTCTGGCCAGAGAGAATGGGCTGGATGGTGGGAGTGAAGATGGAGGGAGTGGAGAGATTCTAGAAAGATGTGGAAGGTACAATTGACAGAACTTGGTGATGGTTTCACTGTAGGGGAGAGAGGGAAAGCGGGGCCAAGGAGGACTCTGGGATTTTGTTGCCCTGGGTGGATGGCAGTACTTTTTCTGAGGCAGGGGCTCCCAGGTTGGTGTACAGAGTGGACGAAATAAATCAGTTGGTTTCGGCGGGTCCAATTAGAGACATCGCTGAGACTGTAAGTGGAGAGGTCAGATAGGCAGAAGGATGTGATGTAGGTCTGCAGTTCAGAAGAGAGGGCTGAGCCACATAATTAATTACCCTTCAAACATAAGTGTTGAATTTGTCCATATTTGGTTTTTTTTAAGTTTGAGAAATTATTACTTGGTTTGCATTTCCTTTCTTCTCTCTCCCCTTTTCTTTGGAGGACTTGTTTGAATTTTTCTTTCCACCCCTCTCTTATTGTTTGTGTGCTTCTTTTGACTGAGAGGCTTCCTAAATTCATCACTTCCACCCAGGCGGGATACACCCCTCACCTCTGCCACCCCTCACCTCTGCTGACTGCCTCGCTGGGTCACTGCGGGGCGTGATCAGCAGAAAAACAGATGGCAAAGAAACTGCAGATGCAAGTCATTTGGAAATGATTTGAATGTTGGAAACAGTTTGGTATTTTGGGTGAGGATCATTTTCTGGTGCAAAGGGACTGAGCTGTTGCTGAGGTGCCTTTCGAAAGGCATGCTTAACGCATCTTAATCTGCAGGCATGGGCTCAAGTCCGTAACCTCCTGAGAAGGAGCATGTTGTTTGATAGATCCTGGCTCCCGGCAGGTAGTCACACAAAGCTGGTGGACAGGTGAGAGAAGGGAGAAAGTTCAGCAGGGGGTTGGCTTCCAAGCACCTAAGAATCATTTTCGAACTAGTCAGACAATTTAGAATGAATAGAGCCAGCTGCTTTTCTAAACAAACTTTACTAGACAGTATTGATTTGGACTAGAAACTGAGAACCTTCTTGGGATCTATCTGGATCCTGAGTCCAGGGAGATTTCACAGTAGGAAAACAAGGATTCCAAATGCTTCAGCTGGTGGAATGTTCTAAAAGATTAGTACATTGGTGCTTAGTTCCAATATTTAAAAAATTTGAAAGGAAGACGCTCAGGAAGACTTGTCTATATTGCTTAACAATTAATGTTATAAAAAACTGAGGCAGAAGGGAAAAATGTGTTTTCCACAGGAAAGTCATTTTTCTTTTGCTTATCAAATTGACCTCCACTCTGGGAAGTCAAATTTTGGCTCTTTTACCCTCAGTAATTTCTGTGCAGTAGGATGTGATGAAAGGGGTCTGGCCTGGGGCCCAGATATCACTGGATTATTGCTGGCTGAGGAGTGGGGTGGAGGAATTGTCTGCATGGCTGTGACAGCCCAGGAGAAACCTCGTATGTCTTGGAGACTCAGGCTGCTGTTTTTGTGGTTGGTGGGATCTAGTTTGTTATGTTCCCAAACAGTTTTCCAAATGAAATTTCTAGACCAACTTGCCACTTTTACTGAGATTTCTTTCCCACATGGAACTCTACTACTGTGTGTGATGTAAATATTCAGTATAAACAAATATGTAAGTTATTTGTGTATCTTTATGTGCGTGACCAACATTTAGTTCTTACTGGGGGCCAGGCATTGTCCTAAGTGTTTAAAGGGTATGAAACCATTTAATGCTTACATTAATATTTCAAGCTTGGTGCTTTTATAATTCCCATTTCGTGGATGAATAAACTGTAGCCTAGATGGGTCAGTTACCTGGCCAAGGCCACAAGGAAGGTGAGCAGTGGGGGCCAGGGTGAGACCCAGTGCTGTCCACCTCTGGGACCTGCTTTCTCTATTGCTGCACCTCTGCATGGAAGAGGGAAACATTTTTAAGTGTGTGGTCCCAATGGTGTTTTATTTTTTCTTAGGAGTGCCTGGGTAACCTCCTATAAGGTCATGGTGAGCAATGACAGCCATACATGGGTCACTGTGAAGAATGGATCTGGAGACATGGTGAGTCTCTTTTCCCTCTGACCATGCCCTTGGTGTCTGGCTGTGCAGGGCTTGGCAGAGGCAGTGGACACCCGACCAGTGTTTGCACCTGGATGTTGCCTGATCCTGTGTCAACCCAGACCAGCCATCCAGTGTGATGGAAAATGACCCCCTTTCCGTACCCTGAAGCTCGGAACCAAGTGGCCCACATTTAGGGCTCAAATTCAGAGCTGCTGGGATTCAGTCTCTTCCACAAGTCACAACTCAGCCCTGGAAGGTCAGCGGCCCATGGGGAATGTTGGGGCCTGCACAGCTAGTCAATTATAGTAGTTCCCGAACTTTCTTTAATGACCCTGGTCTCTCAGCTCCGCACTTCCCTCCGGGTTAGCCAGTTCCGATCTTATCACCCTCTTCCTCGGGTTCTCAAGTGCAAGTTCCAAACATGGTATCCAGTGCCTTCCAAGATCTGACTGCAGCCTCCATTTCAACCTTCTTTCTCATACTTACCGTGCCCCGCACCCCCCCCCCCCCGCCCCAACCCTGCACACAATCCTCTGTGTTCCAGTAACAGGGAGACGGTTGCTCTTCTCCTGAATCCCATCTCTGGGCTTCTCCAGCCATTGCTTCCTTTTCTTTAGAATCCCTCCCATCCCTACACATCTAAAGAGTTTTCCTTCAAGGCCAATTCAAATGGCACCTCATCCCTGAAGCTTTGCCTGGTCCTTTCCTTCTTCTGAAATCTCAGAGCTTTGTGGATGTCTCTTTGCCATGGCACTAATAGATTTCACCTACGATATCTAAATATAACACCCCTCCTCCTCCCTGCCCCCCCGCACTAGACTGGGGCTTCCTGAGGGCAGGGTCCAGGCCTGATCCATTTCTCCTTCCCCCTCAATGCCCAGCTCACGTTAGGTGTTGCTCGAGATCTTGTGGAATGAGTGAATTACTGACTCTTTCATGCCTTGATAATCAAGCTCTAAAAGATCCTCTTTTTTTCCCCTTGTGCATAAATAGATATTTGAAGGAAACAGTGAAAAGGAGATCCCTGTCCTCAACGAGCTGCCCGTCCCCATGGTGGCACGCTACGTCCGCATAAACCCACAGTCCTGGTTCGATAACGGGAGCATCTGCATGAGGATGGAGATCCTCGGCTGCCCGTTGCCAGGTGAGTCTGCCCGTGCTTCCTGCAGGGCAGGAGTGCTGATGGAGCACAGGTGCTTAGCCAGCAAGGTGGATAAAAATAAGCCACACAATCTTGTTCTCATGTAAAAAAATACCACATCTACTGCAGAATATTTAGAAAACATAGGTAAACATAAAGAAAATAAATAAAAATCTCCCATAACCCCACTCAGAAACACCATGAACATTTGGTGTATTAAAGTAACATGTCAGCTGTGGTTTTGCCTACTGAGATTTTAAGATGATATATGTTGCAAGGTTGAAAATTCACTCAAAGCTACTACTCAGAAGCAGGCAAAAAATAAAAAATTAGATAACATTTTTTTGGTAACACGTTTAATTGCCCTTGACTGCTCCTGCTACACTGGGTAGAGGAGATGGTAGAAGTTAATTTTAAACTTGACCATGTACATAGTCTCTCTGTAAAAGTAGCTTCGCTTGGATGCCCGTGTCTTTGGGTAAATGCTTGCTCCTTTAGGTTGTGTTCCCCTTGCCCTATCTTCACATCATGGGATCTGGGTGTGACCCCAGAGTGACAGGAAGATGGGGGCTTGAATTCACACATGGACCCTTGCTGATGTCTGCTCTGGACAGGCTGATCTTGTTTGACTTGCTGCTCTGTCGGCTTTTCAGAACTTACGAGTTTGTGTGCATATGGAGCCTTATGTGGCAGCCTCTTCGTCCTGTCCAGACATCTCCAGGGAAGGAAGCTGGCTTCCAGAACATTCCTAAGGCCCTGCACTAGGGGCTCTAGGAATTTTCACTTTCCTGTCCACCCACAGTCAGGCCCTAGGGAACAAGGAGCACAGCTTCGGGTTATCTCTCCTATACTATCTCCTCCAGGAAAGCCTCAGCTTTCTTGTCTAGTGTGAGAGTCAGGCCTTGCTACCTCTGGATTCCCCCTGCCAGGGGGAAGGGTACCACCAGCTCTGATGTCTCAGGTGCCACTATATCCGTCATGCTATTTCTATAGCCATCCCACCCCTCCCACCATGAACTTACAGTTACTGAGTTTTTGGAGCATATTTCATATCTTTTATTGCTTTTCCCTCAATTCCGTAATATCCATGATCTTGCTTTGCCAAGTATGAATTTAAAGAACATACGCTCTGTATTGGTGAGAAAGATGGGTCTACCTACCTACCTACTTACCCTCACACCAGACAGATTCTTTGTTACATATTTGTGCTTACTAGACGGCAAACTTTTTTCATGTCGTTAAAACTATTAGAGACCACCTGTCTTGTGGATGCTTTTATCCTAGTCTGTGGACAATATCTCATGTTTTCAAACTGCCTCTTATAGTTAGAAGTTCAGTTGTGTCCAGTGGTTTGATTCTCTACAGAATCCCACAGTGAGTATCTTTGTTTCTGTGTCATGGTGCGCATCCAAAATTATTGTGTAAATTATGGGATTATTGCTCAAATTAGGTTACGGTGGCTGGGATTGCCGGCGGAAAGGAAGTATGTGTTTTCAGGGATGATCCAGAGAGAATGTTGAAGGCTTCCCAATTTGGGATCTGGGCCTCCTTTTGTGGCTGGTTCAGCCTGGGATGACAGTCACCTGCTGCCGCCCAGGGCCTGCTGGGCTTTCCTGAGTTCACTGCGTCTGCAGGCACAGACGTAGGCGGGGGTCTGTGAGACCTTCTTTGCGCCAGGTCACTCAGCACAGCCTTGGTCTGTTTGCTTTAAAAAGCAGGGTCACGGTTTCTCTCTGAGGGCAGGAATTCATCTGTTGTTGGTAAAGGGCAAAGGGCAGCCTGTGAGAGTCTCATGAAATAAATATTTTCCTGTTAAGTTATTCTTGGTGTGTGTATATTTGAAGATAGGTCTTGGGGGCAATTTAAACACAAAGACAGAATTACAGTGTGAAATCTGGATGGGTTTCAAGTATGGACTTGGAATGGTTCTATTTTCCAACCCTGAATATTTAGGGCCATTTTTCTTCTAGAAGTTACTTAGCAGTCTGCCCAGAGGGGAGCTGCCCTTTGTGCACGCCTCCTGGTGGTGGTCACATCTGAGGGCCTGGGGTGGCACAGGGGCCCCCATGTCCATGTGGGTAATTGAATCTTGCTCAGTTGCCTTGTTGACACAATTCCTTTGTGCAAGTTAATGAGGCCAAAGGCAGGGGTGACCCAACCAACTCAGCCACTCAAACCCAAGGTGACTTCATGCTCTACATGCAACCACCCAGAGTCTATTCTTCCTGGAACTCTTGTTTATGAAAAATTCATTTACCTTTGCTTCTGCTTCTCTTTGTTCTGTCCTGCCTGTCTTCCTGTGGACTCTCAGGTGGGAGCAGAGGAAGGGGAAGATTCTTTTTAAGTCTTCATGAATAATGTGTCCAGAAATTTTTGAACTAGAAAATGAATTACCCTATACCATGGTCTATTAATAGGATTTTTAAAGCTCAAAATGAATAGAAAAGGGGGAGTGTTGTTTAATGGTTATAGTTTCAGTTTTGTAAGGTGAGAATGTTTTAGAGATCTGTTTCTACAACAGTGTGAATATATGTAACCCTACTCGACAGTACTCTTGAAAATGGTTAAAATGGTAAATTTTATGTTATGTGTGTTTTACCATGATTAAAAAATTTTTTTAATTCAAACAAATCTTTTAAATGTTGTTCATTTTTTTAAAAAGTGAAAGGAAGTCCTCTTCCCCAAATTTGAATGGACTTGTCCATTTTGGACTAAGGATCTATGCAAATCAGAAACTCTGGGGAGAGCTTCTTAAGATAAATTTTTAATAATGAAGAATTCAGGTGAAGACACACGCCAGCTGACTTCCAGATCACAGCCTTGGTGGTTTTCAGGTATTTTGCTGTTGCAAACAACACTGCAATGTGCTCTGCCTCGTTCAAAAAAGAGCTCCATTGTTCTGCACACGATTTCCCCACAGGGTGATAGGACTGTGCCCAGGGTCCTGGGAAATGACCCTGCAGGGCAGGGGGTGGCAGTGCTTGAGCCCCTGGTGCTGGTCTGCAGCTTCTGTTATGAATGTGAGACTCTGACCTCTTTGGGGAAAGTCTTCACTCCTCCCATCTCGTCTTCCTGGCCACCAGGTCTGAGCAACCGTCCTCTCTCTGCACAGTGCCAAGGGGTCCAGGGTCTTGAATTCGACCCAGAGGAGCTTGTGGTGCGCTGTACAAAGATCTGTGGAAAGGAGCTTGTGTCCCTCAAGCATGGGGGAGCTGCTAAAGGGCAGTGCCCCTGAATCATTCCTTTGGGCGGGCCAGGACCCGTTGAAATGCTGTGTCTCCTTTCTCTGAATACACATACCCTCCATTCATAAGCCACTGAGAAAATGTTTTAATTGTAAGACCACCACCAATCTCGCTGAACTGTAATAATGTTCCAGCCTGCCCCATCCCCTCTCAACAATTTGTATAAATTGGGGGAAGGATGGGTTCTATTGGATTAGCATAGCTGCAAGGACCTTTTAAATCTATTTGCTTTACTACCTTCCACTTTTCTTCACCAAGTCAGGCCACACTCCCCCCAAAATTCATGTCCACGTGGAACCTCAGAATGTAACCTTTGTTTTTGGAAAGAGGCACTTTGCAGATGTGATCAGTTAAGATTATATCGTACTGGGTTAGGGTGGGCCTTAAATCTAATGACTGGTGTCCTTAAGAAGAGAAAACAGGGCTTCCCTGGTGGCGCAGTGGTTGAGAATCTGCCTGCCGATGCAGGGGACACGGGTTCGACCCCTGGTCTGGGAAGATCCCACATGCCGCGGAGCAACTGGGCCCGTGAGCCACAACTACTGAGCCTGCGCGTCTGGAGCTTGTGCTCCGCAACAAGAGAGGCCGCGACAGTGAGAGGCCCGTGCACCGCGATGAAGAGTGGCCCCCGCTCGCCGCAACTAGAGAAAGCCCTCGCACAGAAACGAAGACCCAACACAGCCATAAATAAATAAACAAATAAATAAAATTAAAAAAAAAAAAAGAGGAAGAGTTGCAATTCCATGTGCCCTGTAATTAAAAAAAAAAAAAAAAAAAAAAAAAGAAGAGAAAACAACAGAGACACACAGGGAGAAGGCATGTGATGACTGAGCCAGAGATTGGAACCATGAGGCTACAAGCCAAGGATTGCTGTCAACCGCCAGAAACTGGGAAGATACAAGGAAGGATCTTCTCTGAGAGCCTTGAAAGTGCACGGCCCTGCTGACAGCTTCGTTTCAGACTTCTGTCCTTCAGAACTGTGAGAGAAGAAATTTCTGTTTCAAGCTGCCTAGTTTATGACGCTTTGTTATGGCAGCCCTAGGAAACCAGTACACTAACAGATCCAAAGACATTATCCTCAGTCCCGAGGATGTGGTTTTCATTTACCACTCGCTCCACCCTACCGTCCATTCTCTGTTCTGCCACAGTGATAGGGTAATAGCATCACAGCATAAAGTGGGCCTCTTCTCAGAGGTCACCTGGGCCCTAGAAAGTGCTATCTTTTTGTAACTAGCCCTTTCTAAATAACTTGATTGGAGTATCCATCCATCCATCCATCCGTTCATTCCTCACTCATTCATTCAAATATCAAATGCTCCGGGGGCACCCGTTCTGAGTCGGGGCCCAAGGATTCTGAGATAAGATGCCACAGTTGCTGCTCCCAGAGCTCTTGCTGTCCAGTGGGGGAGGCGTGTCGGCCTCTTTTCCCCAGTGAATCCCTCTCAGTTCAGGGGGCTCCAGGCTTGCTGGCTGCAGCCTGTCCCCCTGTCACAGAAGGCAGCTTGCCCTTCTGAGTTTAAATGAACATGTGATTTCTCTTCTTGTCCAACTGCCTGATGTTGATTATCTTAGGAAAACTGTATAAACAGCAACACTCTTGAAAATTGCCTTTCCTGACAGTTTCTCCTGTCAGTCAGGCTGCAGATTGGCCCTGGGACTTCCTGGAGGAGGAGCGCCAGCCAAGAAATCAGAGGGTTTCCTGGACTCACGCGAGCAGCGTGGTGGAGAGGCTATGCGGTCGGGTTATATGAGGTGGGGCGGCAAGGAAATAAGCATGAATGATGTGCTGCTCCCTCTTTGGAGCCACGTGGAGCTGTGGGTTTGATGCTTGCACTGACAGTAATGACCTAAGATCATATTGGGCTCTGCCTGGGGGTCCACGTCTCCCCCTTGCCCCTTTTGGAGTGACCTTGTCATAAGAACAGTCAGCTGGTGCCTGGACAAGTGTGACTTCTCCTCATTAGGGAGCCAGCTCTTTGCAGAAGGGGTTTGGTGCTGTTTGCATATGGTACCAGGTCATCTGTGCTCAGGGCTCTGTGCTGGGGGTGTCGGGGCTTAGGGAGGTCACAAGGCCACAGTGGTGGGCATTTCCTTGGGTGAGGGGCTGGCCTCGTGGCAGGGAAAGAAACATCTGTGGTGGCTGTGTTTCTGGTATCCTCCTTAGTCCTCAGAGAGCACTTGGAGGCCAGCAATTTTTTTTTAAATGAGGTGAAATTCACATAACATACAATTAAGCTTTTTTAAAGCATACAGTTCAGTGCTAGTATAGTCACAAGGTTGTATGATCACTGGCTCTTTCTAGTTTCAGAACTTTGTCATGGACCCCAAAACAACCTGGACCCACTGAGTAATCACTTCCGGATCCCCCTCCACGGGGTAACCTCTAATCTGCAATGTCTCTATGGATTTGCCTGTTCTGGATAAAGCATGTCATGAGACTAGCGATTGTAGATTGCAGTGAGCCCGCTTTCCAGGAAAGATAGCCTTTCCTCTTCCAGCTGAGCAACCGCAAAGCAAGATCCCAACCCCCAAAGCAGCAAACAGCTGAGCAGAATGGTCCAAGAATCGTGGTGTTCCCTTGGATGTCCAGTAATGGGGTTTGGTCTGCATAGTGCAGTGAGCTGGTGCCGGATTTGGGATGAGAATAGCGAGTGTCCACATCATTGAGGAGCTGGGAACGTTCAGGGTGTGGAGTCGTTTCCAGGGCTGCCGTAACTAAGTACCAAAATCCAGGTGGCTTAGGATCACAGAAAGTTATCGTCTCACAGTTCTAGAGGCTAGAAGTTTGAGATCAAGGTGTAGCAGCGCTGGTTCCTTCTGACGCCATGAGGGAGGGCCTGTTCCTTGCCTCTCCCCCAGCTGCTGGTGGTTTGCTGTCTGATTTTTGACATTCCTCAGCTTGTTAGGTGCATCACCCCCATCTCTGCCTTCATTGTCACATGGTGTCCCCTGCGTGCTTCTCTCAGTGTTCACATTTCCCCTTTGGATAGACACAGTCATAATGGAATAGGGCCCACCCTAAGGACCTCATGTAAACTTGATTAGCTCTGTAAAAACCCTCTCTCCAAATAAGGTCACGTTCTAAGGTCCTGGGGATTAGGACTGCAACATATCTTTTTGGAGGGGGGGGGCATCATTCAACCCAAAAGAGGCTTAATGAGTAGACCCGTTGGGACGGAGCAGGACTTTGAGTCACCGAATACGAGAAGGAATGTCGGGAGGGCAGTTTTAGACTCCACGTGCCGCATCTGCAGTTTGTCTATTCCCATTACTAAGGTGTTCCAGAAGGAATCAGCTGGTTTTCAGTACATCTGATATATGAAACCAGCCACGTGAAAGGAAGCAGGAGACTGATTCTCCAAAGCTCCATCTGCAAGGATAAAAGCCTTGCAGACTAAATCCGGACTTCTGTTTCAAATGTCGGAAGTCCTACTCAAATTACCTTGGGAGGGGTGGGGGGAGGAGGAAAATTTTAGCTCACAGGAATGAAAATTCTGGGGTTAGATCTGACTCTGGCTTCAGGTAGGAATAGGTCTGCAATCTCAGGGCCTTCTTGGTACAGTCAGAGCTCCCCTCCTCACCACCGTGCAGGCAGGAAGCTTGGCCACTAACACCCCAAACTCATCCACCATGTGAGTGACGCCAGCAGGAGACCCTCATGGGGAGGAGCTCTGGGAGGAGTCGTCTTATCAGCCCAGCTTGGATCCTGGGACCATCTCTGAGCCAGTGGCTGTGACCAGAGGACGTGTGTTTTCATTGGCTGAACCTGGGTCACACGCCCATACCTGTGAGTGCTGGGCAAGGCTATTCCATTGGAAGCATCTAGAATAGATTCCCCACAGGAGACTGGGATTCTTTTGTCCACAGAAGAGAGAAGGGGACAGTGGGTTTGGCTGACTAACGGGATGGGTTTGTAGACTATGGGCCCCAGGGAGGGGGCGGGCTTGGTTCTTACTCCTTACCTACGGTGTTGGGCCCCTGACAGGTTCTCAATAAAACTTTATCCAATCAGAATAAGTGGACAAGTTAAGAAGTATTTGTTCGAAAGGTGGAAGACTGAAGGTTGTGAAAATGTTCATCTGTGGTTCCGAGTCAGTTCTGGAACTTGTACCCATATCCTCAAATTGATTAGTCTCAAGGAAGGAAGGATGTTGCCAAACATGGAGATCTTTCTACATTGAGTTCTGAGTTTTTCTTCAATCCTTTTTAAGAACCTTGAAGGCATACCTTGCGTTTGAAGACAAAAGGGGCTTTTCAAGAAGAGTTTTGGAAAGAGGCCCCTGGGACTTGGGGGCGGGGTGTTGAATAGCTCTAAGGAATCAGCAGGTGGGTAAATTCAGTGTAAAGTAATGTGAAAATGTGCTTTACCTTGGCTTTGAAACATACAGGTTTGGAAATCAAAGGGCAGGAGGCTTGCTGGAGGGTACGGTCAGCCTGCACTCCCCAAAGGAGAGAGCTTGGAATATAACTGGGGGCCTTTGCTGAACCTGAACTACTTTTGCTTTCTTTCTTGAACAGAATGCCGATTTGCCCCCCACCCACATTATTTCTTTTTCAATGGTGATTATTTGTTTCTAATAGTGTTACTGGAAAACCTTCTGTGAATATTAGACACCGAGTCGTTATTGGTGTGTGGGTCTATATATGATTTTCAACGTGCCGCATGTGGCTGCAGTTCTCAAGGGTGAAGCCAGTCTTTAAGGGGACCTCGGCATTTAGGTTCCAGGTGGCTGTGGATTGCAGACAGGCAGCCAGCTCACGTGATCGCAGATGTGTGTGATGTGCACCGCGGACCTCAACCCTGCTGGCAGCGTGCTCAGTACTTTAACACGGTGCTTCTCAAACTTCTGGATTTTTTAAAATGTGGATTCGGATCCAGTAGGCGTAGGCTGCGTCTTACAAGCAGGCAGTGTTGCTGGTCTGGGGCCTCGTTTGGTGGCATGAGTTAGGACTCCCTGCTCCTACTACCACTGGGAGCAGGTGTTCATCCTTCCATCACCCGCCACTGCCATCACCTCCAGAATTATCCCTTGAGCCACTTGCATCAAACAGCTGCTATGGTTCCAGCTTTGCTCACGTGGTTCCTGAGTTAGTAGGTTAACTTGTCTAAAGCACCATGTGCTCTCTACCTTGGGGAGGGATCTGAGCTGACCAGGATTTCTGGCTGCATGGAGATGGAGATGGAGATGGAGATGGAGCTGGAGATGGCAAGCCTGGCTGAGGCTCTGTAAGCCTCACGACTTTTTGTCAGGTCAGGAGCGGGCCTGCTGAGTGGTCCCTTCCCCCCCCCATCCTCCTTCTAGCTCTTCCTCTTCCTTTTCCCCTCCTTTCTTCTGGGTGCTCTTTGTTTTTGTAGTTGTATAAACGACATCGGCTTATAGGAATTAAAGACAAAAGTCAATTTATCTGGAGGAGAATTAAGTCAAGAGCAGACATCTCCTCCCCAGTCCCCAGGGGTCACCACTGCTAATGCAGCCTGATTATGCCTGTTAGGATGCTTCGGCTCCAACAACAGAAACCCCAGCTCCCACTGGCTTAGCAGTTCAGGGAATTCTTTATCTCACGTGATTGGAAGTCCCAAGGGAGGTTGATGGGGGATCTAGGGTTGGTTCACTCAGTAGCTATTGAGGTTCTCTCTGTCCTCTACTCTGGAGAGATTCTCACTCACTCCTCTGTGCCATTAAAGTCCTTCCCTTCAATCTGGACCAATAAGAGTGGCCAGGAGTGCTATGTTCTGATTGGCTTAGACCAGTCATGTAGGACCCCTGGAGCTTAAGGCATAAGGTCAGTTTCCTAGAAGTGGAGAAGTGGGGATTCCCAAACAACACAGGGCTTCTGTTAGGAAGGATGAAGGTGGACTGCATGCTGGGCAAGCAACTGATAGAGTCTACCACACTTCTGAAAATTTCCATGCAATTGTGATATTCATTCATTCATTCATTCACTTATTCCTTCCTTCAATTAGTGTGACTGTTTGCCAGGCACTAATACTAACAATAAACCAGTGAGGGAGGTACCAGTGTTCCCCTGTTTATGGGTGAAGACGCTAAGGAAAAACTGCTCCAGTGACTTATCCAAGGTCACACAGCACACAAGTAGAAGAGATTGGAACCCAGGCATTCTGGCTCCAGGCCCATGCTCTCCCCACTGGGTAGTTCTGACTCTTAAGATGCTTCTTGAAAGTTGGCTCTCTCACCTCTGTGCGAAAGTTAGAAGCTGGAGGTTGAGCTGTGTTCCCACACAAATCAGGCACCTAACACAGCCACCACAAGTAATAGAATAATGTGAATGAATTCAAAACCATATTTCTGTCCCTAGATCCAAATAACTATTATCACCGACGGAATGAAATGACCACCACCGATGACCTGGATTTTAAGCACCACAACTATAAGGAAATGCGTCAGGTAAGATCCAGGTTTGTCAAAGAGAAATCTTTCCTGTGCCCAGAAGCACGTAGGTGTTTGTTTTTGTGCTTTTATGGTTTGTTGAAGCCACAGGAAATGCTTGTAGTTTCGAGGCTGAGAATGCCTTGGGGTTCAGGTGACCAGAGGAAACCTCCCTCGCCAGCAAGTGATTGAAGCAGAATTCGAAGCCAAGCTTTCTGATTTAATACTATACTTCTTCCACCTACACTGTTGGTGGAAATGTAAATTGGTGACAGCCACTATGGAAAACAGTATGGAGGTTCCTTAAAAAACTAAAACTAGAGCTACCATATGATCCAGCGATCCCATTCCTGGGTTTATATCCAGAAAAAAATGAAGACTCTAGTTTGAAAAGATTCATGCACCCAAATGTTCATAGCCAAGACATGGAAACGACCTAAGTGCCCATCAACAGACGATTGGCTTAAGAAGATGTGGTATATGTATATACAATGGAATATTAGCCATAAAAAAGAATGAAATATTGCCATTTGCAGCCACATGGGTGGATCAAGAGAATATTATACTTACTGAAGTAGGTCAGAGAAAGACAAATATTATATGACATCACTTATGTGTGGAATCTAAAAAATAATACAAATGAATCTATATACAAAACGGAAACAGACTCACAGACATAGAAAACAAACTTATGGTTACCAAAGTGGAAAGGGAGAGGGGGAGGGATAAATTAAGAGCATGGGATTAACAGATACAAACTACTATATATAAAACAGATAAGCAACAAGGATTTACTGGATGGCACAGGGAATTATAGTCAATATCTTGTAATAGCCTATAATGGAAAATAATGTTTTATATATATATATATAAAACTGAATCACTTTGCTGTACTCCTGAAACTAACACAATATTGTAAATCAACTATACTTCAATTTAAAAAAATACATCACTGTGTGTTTGAGTGGTATCACTGATTTAAGGACAATAGTCATGTGCAGAGTCGAAGAAGAAAAAGAATCCGGAATAACACTGGTAATAGTAACAGCAGGAAGCTCTCACATACGACCTACATCAATTTCCCTACATTAGGAATTTACCTATGTTAACATGGTCAGTCTCTCTAACCACCCTAGGAGTGCAGGACTGTTGTTGGCCTTATCTTACTGATGGGGAAACTGAGTCACCGAGGGAGTATGTAACACTCCCCTTGTTATTCTGATTCTCTGATTCTCGGTATTAGAATCACTGGGGGAAATTTGGAAAAATACCTATACTTGAAACCTGCCTCTGGCCAATTAAAGCAGAATCCTGAGGAAAAGGGACTGGGGAAGCTAAATTATTTAAAGCTCTCCTTGTGATTCTAATATACAGGCAGGTTTCAGAACAGCTGGTTGATACCTTATGGCTCTCAGTGCTTTAAGACTGTTAGGAGGAAAAGACGTCCCAGATGAGATTGTCCCCAGATTTAATGACAGAAACCAAGTAATCCTGAGCTATTGACAGCATTTATCTAGTGGGTGCAGAAGGGAGAAGGGACCAAGAGTTTTTTAGGACAGGCTAAAAAAGCAGCCCTATGCTGAGTGCTTTGCCTGTGTAATCCTGTTCAGCGTTCCCCCCAAGCCTTGTGCTAGAAAGCGCGGGGAAGTGTTGGCAAATGAGAAACCCTTAGACATGTAAGAATCTGTCGGAAGAGAAGGAACAGAGAAATGTACTCACAAATATGTTTAATGAACAAGCATTCACCAAAGGCCAAAATAACGTGGCTCAAAGCGAGGGCTCATAGGTGCTGAGGGAGCGGTACCAGCCACACGGTACAAGGGCAGGAGACTTTCCTGAGGTCGGAGCAATTAGGCTTTGCCACGAAGGCTCTCTGCTTCATCCCAGGGAGTCAACAAACCCAGTTAGTCTCCATGTCATTTAATTTGAGATACACACAGCTTCCAGGCACCTGTCAGCACAGACTTGGAGGTGGGACGTGCTAAAGAAATTGTCTTGTGGTCTTGCTCTGCAGAAATCAGGATAATGTGTTTGGACTTGAGGTCTGTGAATCATCCCTGCTGCTCTCCATTTTCGGGTGTTTATGTGACTGCTCACCATTCCATTTTATGAAGCACTCATGTCTTAACACAGCTTTGCTCAGTGGGCATCTCGGGACATCTTTTTTGCCCAGAAATTAGGCAAATATCAACTTAGTTGGTACAGTTAATGTCAAAAGCAATCTATCTAAATGCATTTAAAATGAGCTCACTGCACAGAGAGTGTGGTATCTTTAAATAGTTGTCCCGCATGGAGAATGGAGGTCCTTCTCATATGAGGAGAGCTAATGGATGTGCTTCATTACCCTGGGGGTCTCTGGTCCCCATCACTTGATAGATGTTAGAGCTAAGAGGAACCCGAGAAAGCAATGCAGCCCCTGCAGGGGACACTGGGTGACCACTCCGATCTCTCAGGACCCCGCAGCACTCAACTGGAAACTGTCCGAGGTTGGGCGTTGGGGGCATCTATCAATCCTGAAGAGTGTTCAAGCCAGAAGTGATTTGCCATTTGGACTCCTGGCTCCTGGGGATGGGAAAGAAGCCAGTGCTTTTAGCATTCCCCTGTATAGAGTCTGCTAGATTGCTGTAGAAACCTTTCTACTTCAGGGGAAAAAAAAAATGTTAGTTTATCCTAGCATTGCGAGAGACATTTACAAAAAACATAAAAATGAGAAGCAAACGCAGGAGGAGGAAGAGAAAACAGAACAGCTGCTGCATTGGAGGGGAAATCAGGAGATGTGAGCGACTAGCGTGTGTGGGAATTATTTCTGGAGCACTGACTTATAAGACACCGTTCTCCCCGCAGGGGGAGCCCCGGGGGCTTGGGAAGGGGATGGGGGGAAGGGGGGGGAGGCAAGAGGCCGTTGCGCAAATGCTGATATTATGATGCAGATTGAGTTAATTGTTCTGAGCACGAAGGCCTTCCCAGCATGCGTCACCATTCATAATTGCTCCGTCATCTCTGTGTCTACATGTACGTTACCTTTCTCCGCCGTTTGGGACCTCGAGGGCAGAGACTCTGTCATTTTATCTTAAATCCATAAAGTGTACTGGATAACTGCACTTTTGAGGTTGTTGCGGGGGAGATATTTGGGGAACAGGAGGGAGAGGTGGCCGGCATGGCCGGCCGTGGTTGGGGAGGGATGGGGCTGCCGATGAGGTCCGCTGTCATCCAGGGCCTGTGGCGGGAAGAGACAGAAGGAAGGGTGGTCTGAGCAGCGAGGACAACGGGAACAGGACCGTGGAGGCAGGAGGGGACGGCCTGTTTCTGGGGCAGTTGGCAGTGCCAGGAGAGGCTTTAGTCTTGAGTCTGAGAATCGGGAGGTCTTTTCCAGGCGCAGAGCTGTGTTTGGGGACATCCTTCTGGCAGTTGTATGGACAGTAGACTGGTGAGCTCTGTCCCTGTCCCAGGAGAGGGACCTGCCGGGTCTGAAGAAGGATGGGGGAGGGGTTTCTAAAGGGGACTGACCAGTCCTAGGATTCCCCAATAAGTTGGAGAGAGATAGGGTTCTGGTGTGCTTCCCAGGGGCTGGGATACCGTCCACAACGGCAGAAAAAAGTGGTTTGGGGGAGAGGTTAAAAAGATTGGACTTTGGTTGGGGACCTGCTGTTGTCAGGTGCCAAGTGCTCAGGAAATTCTGGCTGGTTGGCTGATAAGGACCGTGTGGCATGAGACAGTAGAAAGGAGTCCAGGAGAGACGTGGGTTGGAAGGCAGCCGGCTAGTGGTTTTGATTTCCCGGGCAGCTGAGGATGGTCGTGGGCAGCAGGTGGCGGGGTCGCTGAGCTCCTGACCCTGGGGGTGGACGATGGTGGCAGGAAGCCCGGGCAGGACAGCAGGCTTGCGGATCCAGACAAGCCCAGCTCCGCATGCCACGGGACACCTCCCACCCTGGCTCTCTTCCTTCCCCCTCCCTCTGGAATTCCTTTTCACTTGATCAGATGCAGTGTACGTTTCTCAGACAAATGAGTAAAGATGATGGAAGAGGACTTTTTCTCCTCTCCCTTCTCTCTCTTTTTTTTTTTTTAACATTTTAATTCATTGGATAAACAATATTGTAACCATATCAAATACAAACTAAAAGTCTCAAGGTTACTCCTCCATGAACCCAATACCCTAAAGGATCAGTGGTTTTCATTTTCCCCCATTTCTATCCAGGGTTTGCATTTCTATGTTCACAGAATTCATACGATTTTGATCAGAGGATGGTTACAACTTTGCCCAGATTTGCTCACTTAACATTGGATCATTAGCCGTGTCTCATTGCTGTCTTCATAATTGTCGTTGGGTGCTGCGGAATATTCCAGTGAGTGGATGCATCAGTCTTCTCAGCTACCTTTCTGCCCTGGAGCCTTTGGATAGCTCCCCACTTGCAGTGACTTGTGTGAGAGGATGAAACCTGCTCCAGCAAGTGTCATCGTGCACTTAATTTACCTCTGATGTATCGCTCTGATCCTCTGATGTATTGCTCGAAACTGAATCACTAGGAAAGGGGGCTCTTTCTTCTGTCTCCTTCAGGAGAGGAGGGAAGCAACAGAGCCAGGAATTCAGTAGATCCCAGGATGTGATTTATTCCCTCCTCAGAGATGAGGAGACAGAGTCTTGAGGATGCTGAGCCTCTTACAAAACCCACTACTCTCGAGGGCAGTGTTTCTCAACCATGTTTCCTTACTGGCCCTTTCTAGACACTTTTCTTAATTACTCATTACATTAAAAATGAAGGAATAAAATTTTGTTAGGTAGGGTTGCACTTTGGAGGGCCACAATGCATGTAATATTTAAGATTTTTAGCCCCCGGAAAACCAATTTTCACCTCCTTTGGGTGATGTCATCCTTGTTGAGGATGAATGCTTCCTCAACAAGGCAGTGAAGAAAATTCTGTCCCTCTCTCTTACTTTAGACATCAAGACTCAAACATTTACCATTAAGACTCAGACTCCAAAAAATCCTCTTTGACTCTTTTTGGGAATAAGCAAGGTGGCTCACCAGCCGCGTTTGTGAGGGTGCCCATGGCCCCTGGAGAAATCCTTCCCAGCGTTGCAGAGGGCCACGGTGCGGAGGGAATTGTCAAGAACCTTCCTAAAGGGAGTCTTCAAATGCCCGTGTTCTCGTTCCTGTGCGTGGAAAAGATACTTGTGATACCACAACACCAAGAAGGAAAATGGGACTGGTATAAAAATACTGCAATGGTGGGTAGAGGATGAAGAGGTGACTCCGATGAGTTATGGCTAAGAATCACCCCATCCTGAGAGGCTGTATCCCTGGCTAAGTGTGCATCCAAGAGAAGATGCTGTTTGTCTTTTTCCAATGTCAAGGTCATGACGGCCAGACTGTGTACTGAATGCTTGTGTTGATCACCTAGTTCAGGATGAGCCGAGTGGCTCTGTGTCTGCAGAACTGGTCCTTGATCTGAACGCAGGACAGTGGGTCACCTGCTGATCAGGATTTGCTGAGGTTCATGCTGGTAGTGGAGCGTGTGTGGTCAGCAGGGACTGGTATGAGAGGCCCAAATCAGATGGTGCTTGTGCTGTGGCCGTCTACTGGAACAATCCCGTGTACAACAGACAAAAGAGGCGGCATTGCTTGTTTCGATTGCTCTGCTGCACCTTCATGGACAGATAAGAACTCAAGAGTCCAAAGCCCTGGCTCCACCTGGTACCAGCTGGGTGACCCTGGGCAAATCCCTCAATGTCTTTCTGAGCCTCAGTCTCCATATCTGTAGAATGGGGACAGGCCTCCTTGCTTATCTACTTCACTGGTGGTCGTCACGATGAGATTCAGTAGAGAAATAGAACTTACTATGACCGCGATGGTGAACATTGCTAGTGACATTATCACCATGTCCCTTGTTAAAACTTGGCCTACTCCTATGTGGCTCCACTTCAGCCCCTCGGTATGTATCCCTCATGGTGAGAGGTGTGAAGCTACATTAACCTTGCTGGCATGTGGTTTCTCCAGTGGTGGTGGGTTTCTGCCTCTTCCCTCTTTGAACAAGAGTCCTTTATAGTCAGCTTTCTCTTTCTCTCACCTAGATATTATAACACAAAGTGAGTTATCATAAAGCAAAGCATGTTCCCCCTTCCCAGGAGTGGTGAGAGAATAGACCCTGAATGCCTGACCAGGGCTGCGGCTGTAACACCTTGTAGGTGTGTCGTAAAAGCAAAGCACCAGCAGCAAAAGCTCCATTCCTTTAGAGATGCGCACCGAGGCCCCGGGATCGCCCTCCACCCAGCAGTACAGAATGCTCTGTTACGAAAGGCAAACCAAGTGCAATGTCACTCCACTCCATCAGGAATTCTACCATACCGATTTACCAGTTCCATAGATTTTAACCTACCATAACGTTTGAGACAGAGTTGTTTATTTACAGTTTACAAAGACATTTTATGGATCATTTGGTTGATGAGGAATGTTTTGAAAGATGCTTAGAGCACACCCAGGCCCATGCCACCCCTTCCTCCATCACCACCAGCCCAGTTCCTGCTCGTCTTGTAAAAGGATGAAGCCCTACCTGGTGGGCGCCCACCGCCCAGGCTGGGATGTCCTCCCTCGCTGCTTCCACAGCACCCAAGCTTCCCTCCTGGTCTGTAACACCCTGTCAGAAGTTATCTCATGAATGCACCTGACCCTACCACGGGGAAGCGTGGCTAGTCTGGTGCCTGGCAGAGACATCCTTTGAATCGGAGCTTCTTTCACTTGGGGATGGCTAAACAGTTTCCCCCAGAAAGTCAAGGCCACTTACCCAGCTCACTCACAGGTACCTGTTCAGAGATGGGAGGCACAGCAGCCTCTGGCGGGGGTGTCTCTGTCCTTTGCCCCAGGGCTCCTGTGATTAGCAGACCCTCTTCCCTTCCTTTGGCAGCTTGTCTGACAAGCTCGACTGTCCAAGCAAAATTCAGGAAACAACCCATATATATTTCACTTTCTCGTGGAAGCCTGCGTCCCTCACCCTTTCACTGCACGGCTCCCGTCACCCTGGCCTCCACGCACCCCTTGCTTGGCACCAGTGAAGTGGCGATGGTACCACTCCATCTGTTACCTCACTTTGAGTTCCAGAGGGCGAATCCGTGTGTGTTTCTTCAGCCTGACATCATAGATTGCTATTACAGTGTAAGAAAAAAATGATATTCAGTAATAAATATTTATTTAGGCAAGGGTATAGAGAGAAAAGGCTTAGTCTGTCTAATGAGGGCACAATAAGAAAACAGGAAACCAAAGTGAAAAGGTAATACCTCGTCACCCAGGGAGGTGACACTACAGCCCAGGAAGGTGATAAACACAAGCACGAAGTGCTGGAAGACAGGGCAGAGGGGCCACAAGGAGGACATTCCAGGCCGGGGGATAGCACTGGTGTGCAGGAGGGTGGGCGTGTGCAGGGGGCCGTGGGAGAGGGCTGTCTTCTTGAGAGGTCTGCCCTCCGTGCAGCGTGGCCATCCTTGTGTAGGGCCGTAAACCCATCTTGTTTCTCAGTTGATGAAGGTCGTGAATGAAATGTGCTCCAACATCACCAGGATTTACAACATTGGCAAGAGCCACCAGGGCCTGAAGCTGTACGCTGTGGAGATCTCCGACCACCCTGGGGAGCACGAAGTCGGTGAGGCTGCCCATCTGTAGTGCACCTGGCCCTTCGAGTCTGGTGCTTTCTTAAAGAGCGAGGCGATGGTCACCCTGTGAGAACATTCACGAACCAGGCCGGGAGCCGTCCATGCACTCGCTCTCACGTAGATTCTGCAGATCTTGGTTCTGCGAACCCCTCATTTTATGATGTGGGCTGTCAAATTACTTAAGAAATACCCTCCTTTTCTCCAAAGGGACCGTATTTAATTCTGTTCCCCATCTCTGAGACCGGTCACGCTAACCAAAGAGGAAAATGGCTGGAGATGGTTAGGACAGAGTTTTTTTCCCGGAGAAAATTCTGGGCTCCCTGGTCATTAAGGGCTCTAGTTAGAGGTGGTTCCCTTAATTTTCTTTTAAATTTCCATCCTATTTTCAAGCATTTCCTGTTTTCAGCCATTTCTCATTCAATCACTCCCAAAACTATGTTCTCCTACAAGTCAGTGGGTTGGGGGAGCGGGAGTGGGGTCAGAGATTTTTCTTTTTGGTAAAATTGTGAGCCCTTTAGAAATCCACTGCAAGTTAAATGCAAAGATTTGTCTGATTCTCTCGACTTTAATGTTCATCAGTATTCCAGGAGTTTCTCTCAGGAGTGTCTTTCAAAGGGTAAGGGCTTTATCTGTGGGTGAAATCACATTTCCGCAAAAGCAGTAGCTTGGCCAACAAAAGAGGCAGAAGTGCTGTCAGCTCGTGCCCGCACTGACAAATTCGACGTTGAAAAAGCTGAGCTTTGAAGAGAACAAGCTCAGACAGGCCCCCTTTATAAAACGGTGTCACTGCTGACTTGCCCTGACACTATTTTCTGCTTGCATTTATTCATCTCTGTATCTTTATAAAATTGAATACAAAGTTCTTTTAAGAAAAATAATTGCCTCCCCCGAAGAGAAAAATAATTGCTCTGGCTTGTGTTTAATTTGTAACTTTTAAACTCTAAACACTGTGTTATTGTATTTGTTCTTGCCAAATAAGGCTAAACATTCCTACCCCGTGGCTGGTATCATTTGAGATTTTTCTACTCATTTTCTTACATATCTGACTATCTGGGAATTAATAAAAATTGTACTGGTATAATTGTGGTTGATTTGAAAGAACAGAGAGGGCTAAAATTGTAAGTTTCTATTATTCGGAGATTTCTTTCCTAATACAATGTGATGAGGACTGTTTTGCTGGAAGCCTCCGATATGATCCTCTATTTTTTCCCATTTTTGAGTAAAGGTGAGCCCGAGTTCCACTACATCGCGGGGGCCCATGGCAACGAGGTGCTGGGCCGGGAGCTGCTGCTGCTGCTGATGCAGTTTCTGTGCCAGGAGTACTTGGCCCGGAACTCGCGCATCGTCCACCTGGTGGAGGAGACCCGGATCCACATCATCCCCTCCCTCAACCCCGACGGCTATGAGAAGGCCTACGAGGGGGTAATGGACCGTTCCTCTCGCCCAGCACAGCAGCTAGCCACCCCCTCTCCCCGCCGCACAATGTGCTGAGCCATGAGTTGATCTGAATTCCACATTACCAGCTTTCTTCTTAAGTGTCTTTCTGCTGAGACAAGGAAACACGCAAGGCTTATGAAAGATGCACAGCAGTAATTGAGAATTATGGGGAGACACTAACAGACTGAAGAAAATGAACATGAATTATAATATTGTTATATATACAATGGGAACAATAGGATAGAATAATAATAACACCTAGCATTGATGGAGCACTTAAGGCACGTTCTAACCTTGATTATTACCTACAATCCTCTCATCAGTTCTCTGAGGACAGTTATTTTTATGATTCTGATATATTGTTTATATGTCATGTTCTAATTATGATATAGAATATATATAGGTTATAGTTATATAGAGAGTTATGTATAGATTACAGTTAGTATAATGTTGTATTGTGTATTCATAATTATATATCACAGTAGCTGGGAGTAAAATGGAAAACTATACTTAAAACAATGGTACCTATCAAATGCAAGTTTTACAGTGCAGAGTTTTGGTTGTATTTATCGGTGCAAATGGTTGGTTAGGGATATGCAGTGCGAAATAGTGAGCCAGAATTGCAGGGAGAAAGCATTAATATGGTGGCGTTTGATTTTTGCACTGACAGGGTCTTAGACTCATTACTACTTGGAGTTTCATTCAACCTGTGTAGAAGAGGTGAAGGAAGAGGAGGCAGGGGAGACCTAATACTTTTCTGAGCACTGCCATATGGCAGGAATGATCCTGTGCCTTCCCTCTTTGGAGTTGCTTGGCTATGTTATCCATCACCCACCAAATATTAACAGATTATTAACCAAATATTCTCCTTTGGATGTCCTCTTTGGGTCAGAGGGTGCGTAGAGGCTTAGAGACACACCCCAAATGGAGATGGAGATGGAGACGGAGGTGCCTCATGTACGTGAGAGACAGAATGGTCCAGAAATCTGTGGCTTCCTCATATTCTGAATTTTCTCCCAGGGCTCGGAGCTGGGAGGCTGGTCCCTGGGACGCTGGACCCATGACGGAATTGACATCAACAACAACTTTCCTGACTTAAACACACTGCTCTGGGGGGCAGAGGACCGACAGAACATCCCACGGAAAGTTCCCAATCACTATGTTGCAATCCCTGAGTGGTTTCTGTCTGAAAATGCCACGGTGAGTAAAAAGACCCCATAATCTCTAGAGCAGCGGAGGCCAAAGTTAAACCCACCGGTATTTGCAGAGGATATAACATTTAAGAACGAGACAAAATCATTTCTTCCTTTCATGTTTTCTCCAAAAGTAGGGAAGTGTGCTAGATAATAACTACCTTTTAAATTGAAATTTGAGGAGATTCTTCCTAGAAGAGAAATCATTTAATTAGATTTCTTTGCAGTGCTTCCCGAAAAAACTTTGCCTGAATTGTGCGTGTTTGTTACGGTCATTATAACCTTCATCTTTGGCAGTGCAATGAAATTGCAGTGAAATTTGTCCTTAGACCTCACTGATTACTTGAGATATCTTATTTTTATTTTCACAAGTCCCCATGGATTTATTACATGTGGTGCTTCTTCGGAAAGAAAAACGCAATTGGATGAGAAATGTCTCCCCCAGATTTCTTAGGTCTAGTTTCGCAAGAAGTATCTCGTGGAAGAGACAATTTTCGCAGAATTTCCCATGCCTTTTATTGCCTCCTCTGCCCACTGTAAATGCTCTTTACCCTTAGTCTTTTGTCCTATATGTCCTTCAAAAGGTCTGCCTTGATTACTGTATGAGTGTTAGACTTGGGTACACCAACAGAAAAAAACAAAATAACAGCGGCTTAACGAGGTAAAAGTGTTTTTTTTCTTTTTTCACATAAGAGAACCCTGGAGGCAGATGGTTCAGGGCCAGCCAAATAGAAGCCCATGGACATCAGGAACCCAAAAGTCATCTTTCTGCCTCCATATGTTAGCATGTGGACTTTGATTTTCAAGGTCATAATTCAAGATGGCAGTTCCATCTTGGTGCTAGAGCTATCATGTCTTTGAAGGAAAAGGAGAGAAAAGGTTAAAAAAAAGTCTTCCTCTCAGATAAGTCAATTAACTTTCTAGGCATTCCTAGAATTCCTGCATAATACTTTTGTTTAAATCTTGCCAGAATTTAGTCAAAACTCGGTATCAACCCACCAAAGGGAAGGCTGGGAAATGCTATATTTTAGGCAAGCACATTGCAAGATAAAAAAAAAAAAATTAATAATAATCATTGGCTTCTCTTCTTGAGGAATCAAGGGGAAAAAGATGAATGGGTAGAGGGCAGCTCTCCAGAGCTCCAGCTCACAGCACATGTGGGTACCACTTACTGGAGGAGGGCCAGCGAGGTTGCCTCATTTAGTGATGCACAGGATCGTGTTCTCCAGGACCTCAAGAAGCAACCAGTCAAATGATGGAGACAGACAGTGGCAGTACCATGTGGTTTAGTTAGGATGCCCAAGGGCGCCTTATGGGGGGGTGGAGAAGTAAAGAATTCAGGCCCTCTGGGTCTTCTGAATCCTTTCTCACGTTTCCTAATTCCACCCTACATAATCCCTCTTTTTTTCCAAGCTAACATACTAGTGACATCTGGCAAAGCTGAGGATTCTAGTGATGTTATAATTTGGGAACCCTTGGACCAAAATTGGAATATGGTTGCCCGCTTTCTTAGCCTTGAGTCTCTGAGAGATAAGTAATTATTTTAGCACAATTATAGAAAGTCCTTGGATTTCAGTCTTTGCTTTAAGTCCAGAATTTAGTTTTTTGAGCTTGTTCTTTAAAAACACAGGGAGAATTACACAAACCTGCCATCACCAATACCTTTCTCAGTTATGGACAGGTTAGATAGATAAGAAATCAGCAAAGATAGAGATTTGAATAACAATTAACAGCCTTGACATAGGGATCTATAAGAATTCTACAACCAACAAGTAGAGAATACATATTCTTCTGAGTTATCCCTGGAGAATTTTCAAAAATTGATGGTGTTCTTGTCTGTAAAGGAAATCTCAACAAATTTCAGAAAATAGGAGTCAAGCAGACCATGAGTCTCTCACCACCATACAATTAAACTAGCAGACAGTAATAAGATTAATGAAAACATCACCATGTATTTAGAAAATTAAAAAGAGAAAGTTAAGTAATGGGTCAAAGAAAAAGTTCATACTGGCAACTAAAAAATAAATCAAAGATAATGAGAACACTAAATGTCAAAATTTGTGGAGTATAGCAAAAAAATAGTGCTTTCAGGAATTTATACCTTTGAATGATTATATTCCAAAATAAGAAAAGCTGAACATCAACTAACTTAAGAAGCTAGCAAAAGAATAACAGAAGAAACCCCCCAAAATGTAGAAAGACTGTGATTAAAAAGAGCAAAAATCAATGAAATGATAGAAAAAAACAAAAAAGAAATAATTTGTCTGCAGAAAGAAGTATCTGGTAAAATTTAACAGTCATTTGCAGTGATTTTTCAGGGGGAGGAAAATGATTTTAAATGGTATTAATTATGAAATAAAAGATTTTAAAATTAATTTTTATTGGAGTATAGTTGCTTTACAGTGTTGTGTTAGTTTCTGCTGTACAGCAAAGTGAATCAGCTGTACATATACATACATCCCCTCTTTTTTGGATTTCCTTCCCATTTAGGTCACCACAGAACATTGAAAGCGTTCCCTGTGCTATACAGTATGTTCTCATTAGTCATCTATTTTATACATAGTATCAGTAGCGTATATACGTCAATCCCAATCTCCCAATTCATCCCACCCCCTCCCTCCAGTTCTTATAACTATGCTATAATGCCTCATTAATTTATGGAAACATAGTGGATATGACTACATAAAGATGTTTATGGAGGTGATTATTCCCTTTCCTGAACCACCATGCCATTTTAGCCATGTCTTCTTTATGAGTTTTTGGCACTTTTAAACTTGTAAAAGAGATATTTATGATTAGTTTTATCTCCCTTGCTAAATGGTAGGCTGCTTGAGGGCACATTATATATTTTTGAAACATTTTTTCTATCCCTAACTGCATCTAATGTACTTACCAGGGAATTCAGTAGATATCTAATTTTTAAAAAATTCTTGTAGCATTAAAAAAAATGAACTCAATATCTTTGTAACAATCAAAGTAAGATACATATTTGGTAGAATGTCTTTAGTTCACCTGAGTTCAATCAGGTACCAGATAGACTGGATACTAATTGAGGCGATTAATCACAAGCAATATATATCCCAATGCTAAAAAACAGAGTAAATATGTGATGAGTGAGTTGACAAATATTTTCTCCCTGACACATATCCCTTTGATATTTGTGCATGTGTATCTGTCTGTCTATCTATCTATCATTATTATTAAAAAAAATTTTTTTATTGTGGTAAAAGTCACATAATATAAAACATCCTATTTTAACCATATTTAACTGTACGGTTCAGTGGCACTAAGTACATTCACGTTGTTGTGCAACCCTCACCATCATCCATCCGGGGGAGAAGGAATGTGCACCTTGGCTACCAATCTTCATGGCAGTATCATCAATATTAGGGTTCTGTGTCAAATATCAGGAGCAAAAGGGTATTATTTCTCAATCCTCAAAACTGCAGAAGCAAGGCAAACTGCAAGAGGGCACCGATCATAGCAACGGACGGGGCCTCACACTCAGGAAAGTTGAGGTGGTATTTATTTCTGCTGCTACTTTCTCCTTTCCAGTCATTTTATGTGTGGGACGCATTCCTCCTAAGGCTGCATTTCATGCCTGGGGGTCTAGTGACTTACTGTCACCTGGGACAAAGCATAATAAAAGATTAATAAATTAGCTACATCAAAATTAAAAAGCCTGTTCTTCATCAAAAGATTTTAAAAACTATAATGAGAGAAGGTTAAAAACTGAGAGATGTTATTTGAAAATTATATAATTGGAAAAGAATTAGAATTTTTAAAAAGATAATAACAAATGAAAAAAATAGAAACAACTCAGTAGAAAAATGGGCAAAGATACAAAGAGGCAATTCATGGAGGAGGGAACATATGGCTAATAAACAAGAAAAGATGTTCAGCATTACTAGTACTAAGGAAATGCAGATAAGAGAACATTTTACACCCGTTGATTTGGCAAAATCAACAGTAGCCGAGCTCTGAAGAGGATGTGGGACAGTGGGTCTCTTATTCATCGTGGGTGAGAGTGTAAATTAGCACAGTGACATCGGAAAATAATTTGATTATCTTGTAGAGTGGAATATGTATATACCTATGACTGCAGCTACACTTCTAGTGATTTATGCAAGATAAATTTCAGCACAGGTATACCAGAAGACAGCACAAGTTAAAAGCAACACTATTCATTATAGCAAAAAATGGAAAATTTCCTGTATGCCCATCATCATGAGAACAGATAAATTGAATGATGAGATCTTCATATTGAAGTGAACTATCTAGCTTTACACAACACAGATTAGTCTTAGAAACATAAACTAAGACGAAAAAATTACCGAAGACAGTAATCAGTATGGTTACTCTGCCTTTTTTCATATCAAAAGGTAAAACCAAGTAATATATTTTTAGGCATACACATGTGGAGTTAAAAGAGAATCAGAATCATATCGTTTAGGGTATAGTGGTTACCTCCTAGTGAGAAGCAGGAGGATGGGACAGAGGAAATCACATGTGTATGCAGAAATTGTCAATAAAAGCTGATTCTTGGGTTCACCGGTGTTTATTATATCAAAATATAAGAGAAGATGACCAAGTGTGGGTCAATAATGATACTGTATCAGGAGCTAAATTCTATGATTCATCCAATCCAGGGCCCCTGATGTGTTTAGGAACAAAAACAAAAACAAAGCTTAATGAATCCTTCAAGTCATTTTCATTCCTTAATCAGTTTTCCATACAGCATAGTTAAACCATTTCCAGTGTTTATTTCTTTTCCATTATCATTTTTTCCCACTGGAGTTATCTTCAGAGGGATCAGTAACATGATAAATATTTGATTACCGATCAGTATTTGACCATATCAAGCTTCCCAATTTTAGCTTCTAACACTGTCAGTTCCTTTTCTTTCTTCCTTCCTTCCTTTCTTTTTTTCTCTTAACTTTTTATCATAAAAAAGTTAAGCATACAAAATTAGAGAGGAAGCTGTGAAGGACCCCCTGCCCCATGTACCCATCTCAGCTTCAGTACATCAATTCATGTTTCATCTACATCTTCAGCCACTCCTCCTCCTCCCCAAGATTATTGAAGCAAATCCCAGGTATGATATCATTTCATTTGTAAATATTTCAGGAAGTATCTTTAAAAGATCAGACTCTCTTTTAAAGCCATAAATTATTACCATTATCATATCAAAATAGATCATTTCATAATATTATAAAATATCCAATCAGTGTTCACATTTCTCCTATAATCATTCTCCATCTCTCTCTCTCTCAGTTTGTTTTAATTGGGATCCAACTAGAGCCCATTCGTTTTGATTGGTTTATAAGCCTTTTAAGTCTCCTTTAAACTGTACGTTTCTCCTGTATCACTTTCTCCATTTTTTCTTGCAATTTTATTGTTGTTTATCTTGTAACAACTGGGTTATAAACAACTAGGTTGTCTTCTAACATTTCCCACTGTCTATGTGCTACTGACTGTATCCTTGTGATGTCATGTGACATATTCCTCTATGTTTCTTGTAAATCGGCAGTGAGATTCAGACCACTAGGCTAGGTAGAACAGGAAGGGGTTGGTAAGCTACAGCCCGTGGGCCATGTCCCACTCAGGCCTGTTTTTGTAAATGGTGTTTTACTGGAACACAGCCACGTTCATTCATCTGCGTATTGTCTGTGGTGCTGCCCTGCTACAATGGCAGAGTTGAGTAGTTGCCACAGGGACTGCATGGCCCTCAAAGCTTAAAATATTTCCTATCTGGCCCTTAATAGAAAAAGTCTGCCGACCCCTGTACTAGAGGCCTGGTCACGTACAGGGTCGATGGTTTTTTTAGGTGTGTGTTCTTTCATCGGGAGACACGTTACGTTTGGTTCTCTCTGTTTGTAACTATTGGTGAGCATTAATTCATTGGCTGAGCCATTAATTCAGTGGAGTTGCAGAATGTTGATACTCTAATTCTGTCATTCCCTCTTTGTGCATGAACTGTAATGTTCCTAGGAAACGAAACTTCTCTGCGTTTCTCTGTTTTTTATCCACTATTTCCACAATGGCCAGTTTTCCCAGGACAGATTTTGAAACTCTAAATTTTGCTCAGGTGATTCCATAAAATGATTGCTTTTTCAACTATGTCCCTGTTTGGAAAGCTAGGGAGAGAAAGCAGTTTCCTTCTTATTTTATTTCTCAAATGTGTTTAAATTTGGAACGTTCCCAGGTGGCAGTGGAGACCAGGGCAGTCATAGCCTGGATGGAAAAGATCCCCTTCGTGCTGGGTGGCAACCTCCAGGGGGGAGAGCTGGTGGTGGCCTACCCTTACGACATGGTGAGGTCCACGTGGAAGACGCAGGAGCACACCCCCACGCCCGACGACCACGTGTTCCGCTGGCTGGCCTACGCCTACGCCTCCACTCACCGCCTCATGACGGATGCCAGGAGGAGGGTGTGCCACACGGAAGACTTCCAGAAAGAGGATGGGACTGTCAATGGGGCTTCCTGGCACACTGTGGCCGGAAGTAAGTGTGATGGTCCTGCTGTCATCACGCGGCCCAATGACAACGGACTGACTGCTGGACTGGGAGGGAGGACCATCTCCTGCCCAGCCTTCTTTTATCATTGTTACCAGCCCGATAGCTACTGTAGTTAACCATTTATAAGGTGCCAGAACTCTCTGTAGCCTCCTCTTTCATCCTCACAATAGTCTTTGAGGGGGTGTGGCTTACTCCCTGTTTTATAAATGAGATAACTGGGGCTTGGAGACGGGGAGGGATCCGTCCAAGCTCCCAAGGGGCAGAGCTGGGGTCTGTTTGACTCTGTGGTCTGCTCATAGCCACTGAGCTAGTTGGCTGTTACAGGGTCAGAGATGGTAAACGTTCCATCAGCCCTTGGAGGAGATGGGACATTGATCCCACGCTCGAGACTTTTTCCAAATCTCCTGTTTCCTGGAGGTCTTCCAGCCACATCAGGGCATCTGGCCAAAGTCCCATTGTTGTGATTCGGGGAATACGAGGTACCGCTCCCAGCATCCGCTTAGGACACAGAGGCTTCCAGCAGAGACTTTAGGAGTTCCTTTGCAGCAGCCAGATGACCCCGTGGTCCAAGTTTCAGGATAAGCCCTTTGTTTCCTGTGTCAGGGCTGCTCCTGGCCTAGGGCTCCAGAATGAGGATGGTTGAGGATGTCACATTCCCTTAGGTCCCTCTGCATTGGGATGGTAAGGCCCCAAACATAACGTTCATTGCTTATTTTCTTGACTTTGTGAAGGTTGGTCAAACCGCTGATGAATTTGAAAAATATCCCATGTCAAATAGACCTGGGATCAAATTCTAGTTCATCACTTTAATGCTGTGTGACTCTGGGCAAGTTACTTTACCTCTCTGAACCCCCATATTTTCCACTTGTAAAATGGGCTTGAGGATGGTGATGATGATGATGATGATGATGACGACGACGATGATCCCTCTAGGACTGTTGTGAGGATTACGTAGATGGTGGATGTGTGTGTTCTGTGTCTTGCTTGTCGGAAACGCTCAGTTATAAGTTCCCACCCCCTACCCTCCCAACTCTTCCAGTAGCATGCTCACCATGAAGTATCTTTTATGAGCATATCCTTAGTCTCTATTTTACTGTACTAATTAACTTTAATATTATTTTCCTTTGCTAGAGATTCAGCCTTCACATACCTTAGAGGTATGTGACACTCTGGGGAAAAAAAATTAAAAAGGAGTAGACATATTTGTTCCCGTGGCCATTTTTAAACATATGCAGAAAGCTTGCCATTTCTTTCTTAGTTACACACCAAGCAGAGGTGTTTTATTTCTCTCTATCAGGGTTTTGCTCTGTTCAAAGTAAAAAGAATAAATGCAAATCCCTATCAAGAAAATTTCCTATAGCCAAAGCATGCTTGCTTTTTCAATTCTAGTCCTAAAAACCTACAATAATCTTTATGTGAAGTATCTGTTTAGGTTTTATGGCTGCTGTGACTGAATTGGGTTCGGACACTGCGGGATTTGTCAGCAGTGGGTCAATAGCAACGTTTTGAAAAGTCGGCTGCCACTTAATCACATCAGCAGCATTTGATTTGTTTCTATCAATTGTATTTTCCATTATTTCGGGGACTTTTGTGGCAGAGCCATGTGGTGGCTTAAGCCTTTTTAATCATTCTTCCTGCAGGCGGTGTGATGAAGTCTGCAGATTCATTTCTTTGTAGATTAATGAGATGGGATTTCTAATTTCCTTCCCTCCTCCCCCTCCACTCCTTCTTTGTGTTCAGGTCTCGCTCACTTGTTAGCGGTGCACCGACAGGCCTTAGTTAGTGGGGAGTGGGTAGCTGGGAGCAGGTCCCAGTCTAGCTCAAAAGGCACATCGTTTGCAGTGTGTGCATTTCAACTCCAAAGGGATGTGAGACCTTCTTTGTGTCGGCTGCCGTCTGGCATCCTCTCCCGCACAAGGAAGGCAGATGTTGTGACAGCATCGGGCCCACAGAGCTTTAAGGGTTGCGTGGCCCCGTGTTCCACACTGAAGCCGTGACAAGAGCAGGATTCCAGGCCCAGAGAGAACACAGAGGAAGAAGCCTCAGCAGGGAAGAGCTATCTGGATCACCCCACACCTCCTGCCCACACGTTTCACTTTTGAAGCCATTTCTTACGGAGGATTCTCAGCTGCATGACATTCGCTGAAGGGCTGGAATTCAGCGTTAACAATAGTCTGGCGCAAGCTTTTCCACCGGTCTCCTGGTGTCTCATTTTGCCAATTCTTCCAGCGCTTCTAGCACTGATTGCAAAATGGCAGACCCACTCCAGAGTTTTAAATATCACGTTTATTTATTTCAGTACTAACAAGGCCTGAAGGTTGGGATAATGAGAATTGTGTGTGTGTGCGGAGGGGTCCAGCCCTCCCGGGAGGGCCTGTCCATGCTGATCGATGGGCGCTGCCTGAGGTTCCACGCCTCGGGTTCCACCGAATGAGCTGACCTGGTATTTTTGACCAACCTTCTTCAGCCAGACAAGGCTCTGTGAGGGATTTTTCCATTAACTTGACACCGTCCCACTCCTTTTATCCCACTGCCGTCACTGTCCTTATTTGATCACAGATGTGATCAAAGGCCCGTGGCTGGTGACCGGTGAATGGTTCGAATCTGGAATCTGGTAGAGAGAGTGGCTGTGTATTTTGTACAGTTTTGTCTGTGACTTTATCGATTAGGCAGCAGATTGATACAGAATTGCTCTTGACACCCAAAGCTGTGATTTTTTTTTTTTAATTTATTTTTATATTTATTTTTGGCTGTGTTGGGTCTTTGCCTCTGTGCGAGGGCTTTCTCTAGTTGCGGCAAGCGGGGGCCACTCTTCATCGCGGTGCGCGGGCCTTTCACTATCGCGGCCTCTCTTGTTGTGGAGCACAGGCTCCAGACGCGCAGGCTCAGTAGTTGTGGCTCACGGGCCTAGTTGCTCCGCGGCATGTGGGATCTTCCCAGACCAGGGCTCGAACCCGTGTCCCCTGCATTGGCAGGCAGACTCTCAACAACTGCGCCACCAGGGAAGCCCCAAAGCTGTGATTTTTAAACAGACATTTGTACTGAGGGATGTATCACTGAATGCTCCGAGGAAGGAGCGAAGAGAGGACGGGTGAGTACCGAGGCTGGCTGAAGCGCAGGAGGACCTGCTTTTTGTCCCCAGTCAACAGAGAAACCAGCCCAGCCAACTTCCTCTCTCTGTGGCCTTGACTCTCAGAAGCCAGGGAGGGCTTGTCGGTGGCGCCTTCTGCTGGGGGAGTCCTCTTGGCCCTCACACATAACATAGCAGCACTGTGTTCTTGCTATTTCAAATGGTCTCCAAAAATAAAATGTTGGGAAGAGAGCCACTGGACTTTATGCCATCTGACATTCATTTATGCATTTTGGGTACTGTGGTGGGTTGAATGGGACCCCCAAAATATACATCTACTTCCTAATCTTTGGAACCTGTGAGTGTGACCTTATTTGGAAAATGGGTCTTTGTAGGTGTCATTAAGATAAGGGTTTCAAGATGAGGTCATCTTGAGTTACCCAGATGGGCCCTAAAATCAGTGACAAATGTCCTTATAAGGGACAGAAGAGGAGAAGACACAGACACTGAGGAGAAGGCCCTGTGAAGACGGAGGCAGAGATGGGAGTGATGCAGCCACAAGCCAAGGAGTGCCAGGGGCCACCAGGAACTGAAAGAAACAAGGAAGAGCCTTTGGAGGGGGTGTGGCCTTGCCAACACCTTGATTTTGGACTCCTGGCCTCTAGAACTATGAGAGGATAATTTTCTGTTGTTCTAGACCACCCAGTTGGTGGTCCCTTGTAACAGCAGCCCTAAGAAACTAATACAGGGACCAAGTCCTGTTGTAGCCATGTCAGGATGCACGAGACTGTCTGCTTTCCAGCTGGGTGGTGAGGACATCTGCCCTTCAGTCCCCAGCAGTGACAAGCAAGGGCTGGGCAGACATTACACACACCTGGGTTCAAACCCTGACTGTCCAGACGCACGATTCTGGATACATTCCTTAATGCAGTGCTTAACCATTCTCCGCCTCAATTCTCTTATTTGTAAAACTGGGCTATGCTACCTACCTCTCTGCTGGATTTGTGATGAAGACTAAATGAGCTTGGCTGCAGAGCGCTAAGGACGGCTTCTGGCTTACGTAAAACGCTCGGTAAATGGTGGGATGGATAGCTATGTTTATGAATTAGAATAGACAACTGCAGTTTTTATTCTACAGTTATAGAGCTGTAGCTGAGAGCAGCATAAATATTGAGCTAAATTTAATTAAACACTAAAAATCCATACTATTAATTAATGATACCTTTCAAAAAATAAAAAACAGCAAAAAGAAAACAAAAGAGAGGGAATTCCCTGGTGGCGCAGTGGTTAAGAATCCACCTGCCACTGCAGGGGACGTGGGTTCGAGCCCTGGTCCGGGAAGATCCCACATGCCGCGGAGCAACTAAGCCCGTGCGCCACAACTACTGAAGCCTGTGTGCCGCAACTACTGAAGCCCTCACACCTGGAGCCCGTGCTCCGCAACAAGAGAAGCCACTGCGATGAGAAGCCTGTGCACTGCAACGAAGAATAGCCCCCGCTGGCTGCAACTAGAGAAAGCCCACACGCAGCAACGAGGACCCAACACCGCCAATAAATAAATTAATTAATTAAAAAAAAAAAGAAAACAAAAGAAAAAAATTTTTTTTTAAGAAAAAAGAAATGATACCTTTATCCTAAAAATAGTATTAAACTGAGTTTAATAAAATGAAAATAATTTTATCTAAAAAACATTTCAGTCCTCCTTTTGTCAAAGATGCCCTACATATGCCTGTCTTCCCCACAGACTGTTTCGGCTGCATCTTCTCTCTATCTCGACCCCTCATTCTGTCCCCCATCAGTTGCTCTAATTAATTTTTTGTGTAGAGTAGACACTTGTTACCTCCTTGTTCAGATGAAGTCCTCTGAATCACATTCTTGAACATTCTTGCTGTCTCCCAGGGCCACTTGGAGCACTGTTCAGTTAAAACGTTGTCTGGTTGGCTCGGCAGGTCTCAACGATTTCAGCTACCTTCACACAAACTGCTTCGAGCTGTCCATCTATGTGGGCTGTGATAAATACCCGCATGAGAGCCAGCTGCCTGAGGAGTGGGAGAATAATCGGGAATCCTTAATCGTGTTCATGGAGCAGGTATGACGTGGCCACACGGCTGTGATGGGGTGTAGCTAGGGAGCCAAGCCCTGGAGATGGCCAAAAGCCTGAGATCAAATTAGTGCTTCCTACGGCGGCCAGCACCCTGGGCTAGCGACTACAGTGTCAGAAGGAACTGCTGTCTGTGAGCTCTAAGTCAATGTCAGTTGCTCCCATTGGTTCATGGTGAGTGAGACTACTTCCGGGGTTCTAGGATGCGGCTCCGTGGGGAAGGGGTGTTTGTCCAGCCGGCATACTCAGGCCCCTTGTATTAGTCTGCTAGGGCTGCATAACAAAATATACAGGCCGGGGAACTTAAGCAACAGAGATTATGGTTCTGGAGGCTAGAAGTCCAAAATTAAAGTGTCAGCAGGTTGGTTTCATCCTGCAGCCTCTCTCCTTGGCTTGCAGACGGCCACCTTGTCACTGTGTCCGCACATGGTTTTACTCAGTGTGCATACACTCCTGGTGTCCCTGTGTGTCCAAATTTCCTCTCCTTACAAGGACACCAGTCGGATTATAAGGCCCACTCTTAGGGCTTCATCAGCTCTTTAAAGATGCTATCTCCAAATACAGTCACATTCTAAGATACTGGGGGTAAGGACTTCAACAAATGGATTTGTGGGGGACACAGTTCAGCCCATAACAGCTCGGAGGCTGAGGAGTCACTGCTGCAGGTGTCGGGTGTCACCTGGGAACAGTTCTAACAAGTGCCTGCTGAGCTTCTGCTTGTAGCTGGTGAGGAAGTCCCGCCATGTATGCTAGGACCCTCGCACGCCTTCTTTTCCTCCTGCTCTCAAGGATACGCCTGGCTTGTAGCATTGAGCAAACTGGTTCTAGTTTGGTACTAAAACTAACCAAATGACATCCACGCCCCTACAAGGAATAGACTCACAGGAACCAGAGAAATAAAAAGAATGTAGAACTTCATATGAGTCTACCGTGACTCACATTCACTAGGAAGTAAGATGCTGAGGCTGTACTGGGAGGTTGCCCTTCTTCCATGGGTTCTCATAGGTGAGTCAGAAGAAGCATTCAGCCAAGGGCTTGGGCTGCCAGCTTCCTCGTACCTGCACCTCCTCACGGTGGCAGAGGTTGGCAATGCGATTTAGCATCCAAGTCTGATCCATGAGGATCCTGGGAGGGTCAGTGCAGCCCACAGCCCACTTTCCTGGCACAGAATGGTGTGAACCTGTTCTGCCCTCCTGGGAAGCCATGAGCACCCTTTCCATCCCCACTCTGGAATTTTGTAAGGGAAGGCTCTTTTTTCATTTCATATATGAACAAAGAGAGAGAAGGCCCTAGTTATTCTAACGTGATGATCCCAGTTTAGCCAAAGAGCCTCCTACGGATAAAATGCCCAGGCATAGCAATATGTATAAAGAATGTCACTGGAAATGATGGTATGTCATCTTGGATCTTCGGATGGGGAACCTGAGGCACGAGGTTCAGAGCTGGTGTGTGTCCTGTGACTCGGCTCACCAGTGGAAGGGCCCTGCGGATGAACTGTACTTTACAGGGGTGCTTTTGAGTCTTTTCTCTCCTCTTTGACTCTTAAAGTCTATGTGTTTAGTCTGTAGAGTCCAGGAAAGTCAAAATAAATGTGCCTATAAAAATTAAATTCCATTTTTACCGGATGTGTTTTTTATGAACCATCTCAGATCCTAATATTTTCTGAACCTCTGGAATATTTTAACTCCAGTGGAAGACTTTCCAGTAGATGGACCCAAAAGGAATACAGAAATTTACACACCAAATCCATGCAGAGCCGGGGAGCTTTTGAGCCAGACGTGGCTTTGTGGGGGGCTCTTGGTTTCTGGCCCTCTTCGCTGTGCCGGTTGATCGGTGAGCTCATCTGCTTCTCCTGTTTGTCGAGCAGGTTCATCGGGGCATCAAAGGCCTGGTGAGGGATTTGCACGGAAAAGGAATTCCAAATGCCGTTATCTCCGTAGAGGGCGTTAACCATGACATCCGAACAGGTAACTACAAATAATGTGTGTGAACTGTTTCTCAAGAGGAAATATCCATTTTCTTGAAGTGTTTTACTTGAGTTAAAACCACAAGTTGAGGCCCAGAAACTTCTTCCTCTGACCTGGCTTATTGTCTCTTTTCTCCAACTTTCCATGGAGACCCTAGAAAGCAAGGTGTTCAGCCTCTGCTTTCTGGCTTCTCTGTGTCCCTTATTCAGGTGAAAACCAGAAGCTCAAAGAGGCTGAAGGACCCATTGAAGGTTCAGGAGGCGGCTGGGGCTCGGGTTCAGGTGTTGGAGCAGCTGCGTGCTGCTTCCCTGCTTGCTCCAGAGCTCCAGCGCTGGCTGGGAAGCAGCCCGCAGACACCGAGCATCCACACAAGGGCTGCCTTATTCTTTGCTGATTAGAAAGTGATATGAAAACAAGCCCAGGTTTACCCTTGTGCCCCAGGACTCTCATCACCTAGGATGGCACTTGGCGTGTTCGGGGGGAAATGAGAAATGGCGAATTTGACTTTGATGGATGATGTTTGCAGCACGCTGCAGGGACAGATGCACGTGGAACAGAATTGGTTGGATGCTTAAGTCAGATTGTCAACGAGCGTTCCATTGGAGATGGTGTGCCCACAGGCATGTTTAAACCTACACGCAGAGGTTTTCCTACGTGGCGGGGGGGGGGGGTGACGTTGGGGAGTGCTGCGTCAGCAAGGCAGATACTCTGCTGTCAGCTGCAGTGAGCGGGGCACTGGGTCCTGCATTGGTTTCCAGTGGTTGCCATGACAAATGACCACAGACTGTGTGGTTTAAAGAAACAGAAATTTATTCCCTCACGGTTATAGAGGCCGGGAGTCTGAAATCAAGGTGTCGGCAGGGCCGTGCTCCCCCTGGAGCCCCTGGGGAGGATCCCCCTTTGGCTCTTCCAGCTCCTGGTGGCTTCAGGCATTCTTGAGCTTCCTTGGCTGCATCACTCCCGTCTCTGCCTCTGTTTCTGCCTGGCTCCTCCTCTTCTGTCTCTTATGAGGACACTTGTCACTGGATTTAGGACCCATCCACATAATCCAGGATGATCTTGAGATCCTTAATTACATCTGCAAAGACCCTTTTTCCAAATAAGGTCAATTCGTAGGTCCTGGGTGGTAGGATGTGGGCCATTGGAGGGTGTGGGGGGCAGGGCATCACTCAACCCAGGGCAGGTCCCGCCCAGGTGTAGGGAACAGAGTTATCGTCAGCAAGAGGAAGGAGACCATGATTTCCATAAGAGACCTCTTCAGCCTGCAGGCACGCTTGAACTGGGAGAAACGAGACTTGACACTAACTTGGCCTGACCTGCACCCGGGGATCTAAGAGCTTACCTTGTGCCGGGGTGGCCAACCGCACTGGACATTATGTGGCGTTTCCCAGATGCACAGCGAGAGGCTCAGCTGGGATTGAGCCAAGAGCTTGAGACTCTCAATGTGGTCCCCCTTCCCTTGTCCCACGCTGTTCCCCCTGAACAAGAGAAGGGTCCCTTTCCCCGCTAGCTGGTCACATGCATGAAGACACCCTGTCCTCCCCCAAGTGATCCCATGTGACCTGTGAGGAAGCAGAGGCTCCAGGACATTAGGATGGGGGAGGCTGGGATTCAGACCTGGCCCAGGTGTTCTTCAATACCAGGCTGCCTGCTCATGTGCCTGGCAGAGAAGGACGGTTATTCTGTAAATGGGTGAAATGCCACAAAACAGTAGACTGTGGTGTGATGCCCTGGATCGCCTTCTTTCAAGGTAGTTGCCTGTTTCTTCATGCAGCCATATTTCCTGGGCATCCACTTGTCCTCCAGGGTCTTATAGCCACTGACCACAAGGCTGCACACTGGGTAGCATGGCATTTGGTACATAGTTGCCCCACATAGGCAGGCATACACTGATCCATTCATTCATTCACTTATTCACTTATTCATTCATTAAGTCAACAAATGCAGATTGTAAACTTGTCACAGGCCAGACATGCAAGGTGCAGATGATCATTGTGGATGAAAGGGGCTATTTGATCTGGTTCTACATAGGCCTTGTATTTTAAACATTATTAATGAGCGCCTGTAAAAGAGCCTGAAACATTCCTTGGACTGTTAGTCTTTTGTAGGCAATATGAGAAAATTAGAGTTTTAAACAGAGTGGGAGATAAAATGTCCCCAGGGGCCCACAGGCCAGCAGAGAGAGCTTCGCCTAATGAGCTCGGAATTTCAAAGCCCTTGTAATCAAGGAGACAGTTTTGATGAGCTAATGGAAAATGCAACTCCATCTCCCTTTATTCCCCACAAAATTATCTCCCAGCACATTCGCATCACAGAGGAATCCCGTGTGTCACGGATGGTTCTTTATTGCGTTGGTTTCGGGGTCCTTCCTTGCTCCACATAAGCTCTGAATTTGCCTTGATTTCTGTCTGAGGCTTATGTGATCTGACAAGCTCTATTCCAGGAGGGATTTTGCATAAAATAAACAGGGGTATTGAGTGGAATTCCACAGGGAGAGAAGCTAGTAAGGATGCTTTCTAAATGCATGTAAATATGTTGGCCCAATACCTGCCTCGGAATGCCACATGACTGTCCTTTGTTTGGGAACACTAACCCCACCTGCTAATGAATGGCCATTCGTTAGGGCCTGGGTTGTTCCTTCTGTCCACCGATGCTGGGCGATCCCAGCTGGGTGCCAACCTCCCCCTGCAGCTCCACAGAACACTCACCCCCGAAACACACCCCTGACAGGGCACCATGATGTAATAAGAAGGAGGCCAGCACAGCAAAGGCGGGCAGATTGGGGAGAGGATGAGGAGGGAACCTTCTACTATTTTGGGGAGAAAAAGAATTACAAAGCCGTCTTATAAATTTGAATTAGTAGCGCTGACAAGCACGTGTTAATTATGGATTTCTTTCACTCCTGGCTTCCTGAGCATCTCCCTTGGGGAGAACCTGGGCTGCCCCTTCCCTGGGGTGTTTCAGACTGACCTCAATGTGTTCTCGAGGTGGGCGCTCCCACTGAAAGGTCTCGCCTCCAGCGGCCTCTGTCAGGTTAGTTGGCAGGTGGCCGGTTCTTGGCCTTTAACGAATCCACTCCAGTGTTGGTGGGGAGAAAGTACCTACAGTGGCTGAGGCTTAATATGTACAACTTCTCACGTTAATAGGACATTTGTATTCATGTTTGTTTGTCTTCATCCCACTTAATCCAGCTGGCATTCATCAAGGACACACGACTGAAACACAGTTAACTGGCGAAGAATAAGCCACAGGTCTTACGGAGCCCACAGCTTAACACGGGGCCAAGACAAGACAGGGAGGTCTGGAGGGAGCAGGGGCGGCTCTGGCAGGTGTGCCTGGGAGCTGGGAGCCCGGAGAGATGTCTCAGCGCGTGCCTGCCCGGGAGGCTCGGGCTGTCTGATAGCAAGACAAAGACGGCTGGGCGTGGCTCTCGGCTTCTGAAAAGCCACCAAGTGGCATTTTATTTAGTTGAGAACCTTGCATTTTCACTGCAGGAAGACACAGGGCGCAGTGCTGAGAAAGTCAGGGAGCCGTCTGCCTGCGTTGTGTGCCTGGGGCTCTCACATTGAGGCCTGTTTACCAGGTAGTAGACTGTGCAAACGTGTGGCAAACAACTGCCTGCGTATTTCATTTTTCATGACATCTTGTGCTCTCATGAGCTCACCACATTGCATGGGGCATCTCAGATGAATAAAGATTGTGATGTGAATTTAAACATGGTGCTTCAGAGTGTTATATGCGTGTATGTGGGAGATAAATATTCTCACACAGACAGAGTTCTCTTCCATTCTTTAGAGGACATCAGGCTTCATTCACATGAGTAAACCTTGCCCGGGCCTTCGTAGCACTTCACCAAATCCAGCCTTTTCTCTTTAGACCGGGCAGGACAGATCATCATAAGAGAGAAAACAAACCTGGCCCGGGAAGACCAGCTAATCACTAGCTGTGTGACCTTGTGCAGGACGTTGACACTTCCCTGGGCATCCAATTACTCATGTAGAAAAGGGGATCATTATACAACCTACATCAGAACTTGGCTTGGAGGGTTCAGTGGATCGGTGCCTGCCTCGTCCTTCCATGTGCTACGTGGGAGTTGATGTCTCCTTTTCTGTCTCGAAGCCTCTTTAATGTCAGGAGTCCAAGTGATCTCAGCAGGTGTAGGCCCCCTGGGGAGCAGTGGCCTTGGCCTAGAACCCCACTTTATGCAACAAGGATCTAGCGTTGAGTTAAGGATGGACCCGGGTCCAGTTAGGTGCCTGTTGGGTGCCTGACCAACGGTGTAACCGGGGCGGGGGAAGGGGCAGGGGACTCTGCCTGCAACGTCCACGTGTACCTGCTCCTGTAGTTCCATTTCTTCATAGAGGACCATGGAATGAGGTGTGGACCTTGGGGCCTCCCCCCAGGTCGTTTGTAGCCCTTTCCTTCTCTTTTCCAGACGTGAAGAGCCCCACCCGTATACTACTATTCTATATTTATAGCCATGCTAAGGGAAGCCAGGAAGCCAGGCACAGATGGCTTTTCAAGATGGCATTCTGTGGCGAGGGCATACCATTCAGACATTCAAGTTCATCATGAATGGTGTGTATTGTCACGGAGAAAGGAATGTTAGCGATTGTTTCTCCATCTCTGCTCATGTGTATTAACACTACGGGGAGCCTACACCCCAGTCCCCTTCCTGTTAAAACCATTAAGGCAGTTTCCAAAAAGGAAAACATCTTGGCTTCCAAAATGCATTAAGAATTTGCATCTGCTGGGGCTCAAATTCCACACTGCCTGCCCGTGAGTCTCTCTCTGGCCAGGAGGCTGGTCTTGGAATAACAGAGCTGGTGATACCTCTGTTAGAAAAGAGCTGCTCTGAATTCCCCTGCATTCTTTTCACAGCCAGTGATGGGGATTACTGGCGCCTTCTGAACCCCGGAGAGTACATGGTCACGGCCAAGGCAGAAGGTTTCACCTCGTCCACCAAGAACTGCATAGTCGGCTATGACATGGGGGCCACACAGTGCGACTTCACACTCAGCAAAACCAACCTGGCCAGGATCAGAGAGATCATGGAGAAGTTCGGGAAGCAGCCCGTCAGCCTGCCAGCCAGGCGGCTGAAGCTGTGGGCCCGGAAAAGACGACAACGCGGGTGACCTCCCAACTCTTGAGTCATGTCCTGGACCCCTGCAAATTAAACCACCCTGGTTGTAGCTCCATAGAGGACTCACTCCTCATTGTTTTCTCTGTAATTCAAGAAGGCCTGGGAGTATGTGTACGTTGCAAGGCTGGTCCCGAGGGGAGGCTTAGGATAGTTTCTTTGTTCCCATTTATCCAAATAACTTGGGCAGGGCAGCAGAGGAAGGATGGTGGGAGGATTCAGCAAGTCATCCTGGGAGTCTGAGAGAGAGAGAGGAGCTTGCCTGTTGAGGGCCTCCTGGCTGTACAGGAAGGGAAACTGGTGCTTCTCCTGTTTGCGTGACAGCAAGAGTTCCCCATGCATTTGCAATTTGCATGGCTAAAATGGCAGCATTCCCAGGGCTCTGCTGTCCCAAATGTTACCATTCGAGATGCTCATGGGCATTCTAAGAGAATCTACCCTCTCTGGCCCCAGGACATTCCAAGCTGCTGCAAATAGATCCTGCACTCTGTTGACAATAGAGACATTACCAAGTGTGCATCAGTCGGCCTCTTGAATCAGCTTAGTTTCCCTTTCAACAAAGGATCACGCACGTAAAGGGAGAGGAAGGCTGAAATAATTCAAGAGTGAGTGTGGGCAGCAGGCATGCTTTGGGGCTCATGGTGTGCAGTGGGGTCCACAGAGAACCCCCCAAACTTCCCGCTGCTGTAGTAGCTCTGGGGGGTCCCTGGGTGGGGAGAGCAGGAGGTGCCCACCTCCCTAAGGAACCAGAGCAGTTAGCCTGGCTCTCCTCTTTGACCTGCTAGGACTTGAAAAGAGCTGGGAGGAGGCTGACTGTCAACCCTCTCTGTTCAATATCGTCCTCCTTTCCTGGAAACGAGCACTCCTAAGCTGGCCGACATCATTCCGGGAGTTATTTTTGGTGTTTGGGATGCCAGACCATCCAGATTAGACTCAATTTGATGAAAAGCTCTTAGAATTATCTGTGAGCATCGGTGTGAGAGGGGTTATTGAATTGCCATGCAAGAAAACAGTTCTTCTCACTTTTTATTAATGTTGCTGCCTCACTGACCTGGGAAGAATAGAAAAATAAAGAAAGCAAATGGTGAGCTCCTTCTACTGTGTGGTTTTCCTGGGTAGACTCGCAGCCACCCAAACGCCACGTCCCACCCCCTCTGTCTGCGGTGGGTCACCCTAGAGAAGGTCGGTCACCCTAGAGAAGGTCAGTCACCCTGGAGAAGGCGCCTGCTTGGGGAGGGGCATCCTGCACCCCCATCAAGCTCTGTAGTGATGCTGCCAGCATTACGTTCCCTACCTCCTTCCCCAGGGGGGCTTGTGGTGGGGAGAAGACATCCTGACACTTGGGACCCACTAGTAATTCCTGGGTCTGCCAGTGAGCATCTTTCCAGAAAAGATCCTCATGTCACTTTTTGACAGTCTACACTAGAGATCAGCAAACTTTTCTTATAAAGGATCAGATCGTAAGTATTTTAGGCTTTACAGGCCGTAAAGACTCTGTCACCAGTACTCAACTCTGCTATTGCAGCACAAAAGCAGACCTACACCATACATAAGTGAATGGGCATGGCTGTGTTCCAGTAAAACTTTATTAAAACACGTGGCAGGGAATCCCCTGGCAGTCCAGTGGTTAGGACTCGGCGCTTTCCTATTAAAACACGTGGCGATAAGCGGAGGTGATTCTACCAACCTGCTTCCTTTCCTGCTGTCCTGTAAGGTGAATTAGAACTTGAAACATCCAGAACTGCGTCCTGTTCAGTCATTCGCAGCTGTGTGGATGAAAGGCTCTTGGTGCTCCAGCCAGGCATCAGGGCTATGCCTCTGAGGTGGGAGAGCCAACTTCAGGACACTGGTCCACAAGAGACCTCCCAGCTCCACGTAATACCGAACGGCAAAAATCTCTCAGAGGTCTCCATCTCAACATCAAGACCCAGCTTCACTCAACGACCAGCAAGCTACAGTGCTGGACACCCTATGCCAAACAACTAGCAAGACAGGAACACAGCCCCATCCATTAACAGAGAGGCTGCCTAAAATCATAATAAGGCCACAGACACCCCAAAACACACCACCAGACATGGACGTGCCCACCAGAAAGACAAGATCCAACCTCATCCACCAGAACACAGGCACTAGTCCCCTCCACCAGGAAGCCTACACAACCCACGGAACCAACCTTAGCCACTGGGGACAGATACCAAAAACAACGGGAACTACGAACCTGCAGCCTGTGAAAAGGAGACCCCAAACACAGTAAGATAAGCAAAATGAGAAGACAGAAAAACACACAGCAGGTGAAGGAGCAGGGTCAAAACACACCAGACCTAACAAATGAAGAGGAAATAGGCAGTCTACCTGAAAAAGAATTCAGAATAATGATAGTAAAGATGATCCAAAATCTTGGAAATAGAATAGACAAAATGCAAGAAACATTTAACAAGGACGTAGAAGAACTAAAGAGGAACCAAGCAACGATGAAAAACACAATAAATGAAATTAAAAATACTCTAGATGGGATCAATAGCAGAATAACTGAGGCAGAAGAACGGATAAGTGACCTGGAAGATAAAATAGTGGAAATAACTACTGCAGACCAGAATAAAGAAAAAAGAATGAAAAGAACTGAGGACAGTCTCAGAGACCTCTGGGACAACATTAAACGCACCAACATTCGAATCATAGGGGTCCCAGAAGAAGAAGAGAAAAAGAAAGGGACTGAGAAAATATTTGAAGAGATTATAGTTGAAAACCTCCCTAATATGGGAAAGGAAATAGTTAATCAAGTCCTGGAAGCACAGAGAGTCCCATACAGGATAAATCCAAGGAGAAACACACCAAGACACATATTAATCAAACTATCAAAAGTTAAATATAAAGAAAACATATTAAAAGCAGCAAGGGAAAAACAACAAATAACACACAAGGGAATCCCCATAAGGTTAACAGCTGATCTTTCAGCAGAAACTCTGCAAGCCAGAAGGGAGTGGCAGGATATACTTAAAGTGATGAAGGAGAAAAACCTACAACCAAGGTTACTCTACCCAGCAAGGATCTCATTCAGATTTGATGGAGAAATTAAAACCTTTACAGACAAGCAAAAGCTGAGAGAGTTCAGCACCACCAAACCAGCTTTACAACAAATGCTAAAGGAACTTCTCTAGGCAAGAAACACAAGAGAAGGAAAACACCTACAATAACAAACCCAAAACATTTAAGAAAATGGGAATAGGAAAATACATATCGATAATTACCTTAAATGTAAATGGATTAAATGCTCCCACCAAAAGACACAGACTGGCTGAATGGATACAAAAACAAGACCCATATATATGCTGTCTACAAGAGACCCACTTCAGACCTAGAGACACATACAGACTGAAAGTGAGGGGATGGAAAACGGTATTCCATGCAAATGGAAATCAAAAGAAAGCTGGAGTAGCAGTTCTCATATCAGACAAAATAGACTTTAAAATAAAGACTATTACAAGAGACAAAGAAGGACACTATATAATGATCAAGGGATCGATCCAAGAGGAAGGTATAACAATTGTAAATATTTATGCACCCAACATAGGAGCACCTCAATACATAAGGCAAATACTAACAGCCATAAAAGGGGAAATCGACAGTAACACAATCATAGTAGGGGACTTTAACACCCCACTTTCACCAATGGACAGATCATCCAAAATGAAAATAAATAAGGAAACACAAGCTTTAAATGATACATTAAACAAGATGGACTTAATTGATATTTATAGGACATTCCACCCAAAAACAACAGAATACACATTTTTCTCAAGTGCTCATGGAACATTCTCCAGGATAGATCATATCTCGGGTCACAAATCAAGCCTTGGTAAATTTCAAAAAAAAAAATTGAAATCGTATCTTTTCCGACCACAACGCTATGAGACTAGATATCTATTACAGGAAAAGATCTGTAAAAAATACACATGGAGGCTACACAATACACTACTTAATAACGAAGTGATCACTGAAGAAATCAAAGGGGAAATCAAAAAATACCTAGAAACAAATGACAATGGAGACACGACGACCCAAAACCTATGGGATGCAGCAAAAGCAGTTCTAAGAGGGAAGTTTATAGCAATACAAGCCTACCTCAAGAAACAGGAAACCTCTCGAATAAACAACCTAACCTTGCACCTAAAGCAATTAGAGAAAGAAGAACAAAAAAACCCCAAAGCTGGCAGAAGGAAAGAAATCATAAAGATCAGATCAGAAATAAATGAAAAAGAAATGAAGGAAACAATAGCAAAAATCAATGAAACTAAAAGCTGGTTCTTTGAGAAGATAAACAAAATTGATAAACCATTAGCCAGACTCATCAAGAGAAAAAGGGAGAAGACTCAAATCAATAGAATTAGAAATGAAAAAGGAGAAGTAACCACTGACACTGCAGAAATACAAACGATCATGGGAGATTACTACAAGCAACTCTATGCCAATAAAATGGACAACCTGGAAGAAATGGACAGATTCTTAGAAATGCACAACCTGCCGAGACTGAACCAGGAAGAAGTAGAAAATCTGAACAGACCAATCACAAGCACTGAAATTGAAACTGTGATTAAAAATCTTCCAACACACAAAAGCCCAGGACCAGATGGCTTCACAGGCGAATTCTATCAAACATTTAGAGAAGAGCTAACACCTATCCTTCTCAAACTCTTCCAAAATATTGCAGAGGGAGGAACACTCCCCAACTCATTCTACGAGGCCACCATCACCCTGATACCAAAACCAGACAAAGATGTCACAAAGAAAGAAAACTACAGGCCAATATCACTGATGAACATAGATGCAAAAATCCTCAACAAAATACTAGCAAACAGAATCCAACAGCACATTAAAAGGATTATACACCATGATCAAGTGGGATTTATTCCAGGAATGCAAGGATTCTTCAATATACGCAAATCAATCAACGTGATACATCATATTAACAAATTGAAGGAGAAAAACCATATGATCATCTCAATAGATGCAGAGAAAGCTTTCGACAAAATTCAACACCCATTTATGATAAAAGCCCTGCAGAAAGTAGGCATAGAGGGAACTTTCCTCAACATAATAAAGGCCATATATGACAAACCCACAGCCAACATTGTCCTCAATGGTGAAAAACTGAAACCATTTCCACTAAGATCAGGAACAAGACAAGGTTGCCCACTCTCACCACTATTATTCAACATAGTTTTGGAAGTGTTAGCCACAGCAATCAGAGAAGAAAAAGAAATAAAAGGAATCCAAATCGAAAAAGAAGAAGTAAAGCTGTCACTGTTTGCAGATGACATGATACTATACATAGAGAATCCTAAAGATGCTACCAGAAAACTACTAGAGCTAATCAATGAATATGGTAAAGTAGCAGGATACAAAATTAATGCACAGAAATCTCTTGCATTCCTATATACTAATGATGAAAAATCTGAAAGTGAAATTAAGAAAACACTCCCGTTTACCATTGCAACAAAAAGAATAAAATATCTAGGAATAAACCTACCTAAGGAGACAAAAGACCTGTATGCAGAAAATTATAGGACACTGATGAAAGAAATTAAAGATGATACAAATAGATGGAGAGATATACCATGTTCTTGGATTGGAAGAATCAACATTGTGAAAATGACTCTGCTACCCAAAGCAATCTACAGATTCAATGCAATCCCTATCAAACTACCACTGGCATTTTTCACAGAACTAGAACAAAAAATTTCACAATTTGTATGGAAACACAGAAGACCCCGAATAGCCAAAGCAATCTTGAGAACGAAAAATGGAGCTGGAGGAATCAGGCTCCCTGACTTCAGACTATATTACAAAGCTGCAGTAATCAAGACAGTTTGGTACTGGCACCAAAACAGAAATATAGATCAATGGAACAGGATAGAAAGCCCAGAGATAAGCCCACGCACATATGGTCACCTTATCTTTGATAAAGGAGGCAAGCATATACAGTGGAGAAAAGACAGCCTCTTCAATAAGTGGTGCTGGGAAAATTGGACAGGTACATGTAAAAGTATGAAATTAGAACACTCCCTGACACCATACACAAAAATAAACTCAAAATGGATTAAAGACCTAAGTGTAAGGCCAGACACTATCAAACTCTTAGAGGAAAACATAGGCAGAACACTCTGACATAAATCACAGCAAGATCCTTTTTGACGCAGCTCCTAGAGAAATGGAAATAAAAACACAAATAAACAAATGGGACCTAATGAAACTTAAAAGCTTTTGCACAGCAAAGGAAACCATAAACAAGACCAAAAGACAACCCTCAGAATGGGAGAAAATATTTGCAAATGAAGCAACTGGCAAAGGATTAATCTCCAAGATTTACAAGCAGCTCATGCAGCTCAATAACAAAAAAACAAACAACCCAATCCAAAAATGGGCAGAAGACCTAAATAGACATTTCTCCAAAGAAGGTATACAGATTGCCAACAGACACATGAAAGAATGCTCAACATCATTAATCATTAGAGAAATGCAAATCAAAACTACAATGAGGTATCATCTCACACCGGTCAGAATGGCCATCATCAAAAAATCTAGAAACAATAAATGCTGGAGAGGGTGTGGAGAAAAGGGAACCCTCTTGCACTGTTGGTGGGAATGTAAATTGATACAGCCACTATGGAGAACAGTATGGAGGTTCCTTAAAAAACTAAAAATAGAACTACCATATGACCCAGCAATCCCACTACTGGGCATATACCCTGAGAAAACCATAATTCAGAAAGAGTCATGTACCAAAATATTCATTGCAGCTCTGTTTACAATAGCCAGGACATGGAAGCAACCTAGGTGTCCATCATCGGATGAATGGATAAAGAAGATGTGGCACATATATACAATGGAATATTACTCAGCCATAAAAAGAAATGAAATGGAGGTATTTGTAATGAGGTGGATGGAGTTAGAGTCTGTCATACAGAGTGAAGTAAGTCAGAAAGAGAAAAAGAAATACAGTATGCTAACACATGTATATGGAATCTAAGGGAAAAAAAAAAAAAGGTCATGAAGAACCTAGTGGCAAGACGGGAATAAAGACACAGACCTACTAGAGAATGGACTTGAGGATATGGGGAGGGGGAGGGGTGAGATGTGACAGGGTGAGAGAGTGTCATGGACATATATACACTACCAAATGTAAAATAGATAGCTAGTGGGAAGCAGCCGCACAGCACAGGGAGATCAGCTCGGTGCTTTGAGACAACCTAGAGGGGTGGGATAGGGAGGGTGGGAGGGAGGGAGATGCAAGAGGGAAGAAATATGGGAACATACGTATATGTATAACTGATTCACTTTGTTATAAAGCAGAAACTAACACACCATTGTAAAGCAATTATACTTCAATAAAGATGTTTAAAAATAAAAAAAAATTAATGAGATACTTTATACTTTTTTGTGCTAAGTCTTTGAAATTCAGTGTGTTTTATACTTATAGCATAAATTTCAATTCAGATGCTAATTTTTCAATGATTAAAGAGAAATGTAGTCCTACCAAAACAATAAATTTGTGTTTAATTGAAAAAAAAAAAAAAAACACATGGCAGGGAATCCCCTGGCGGTCCAGTGGTTAGGACTCGGCGCTTTCACTGCTGGGGCCCGGTTGGGGAATTAAGATCCCACAAGTCAGTCAGCTCGGCCAAAGACAAAAACAAAAACACATGGCAGCTGGATTTGGGCCCCAGGCTGGGGCATAGTTAGCTGACCCCTGCTGTAAACCAGCAGTGTCCAATAGAACTTTCTGCAGTGATGGAGATGTTCAATTCTGTAGTATCTAACATAGTAGCCACTCACCACATGTGGCCATTGAGCACTTGAAATGTGACTCATGCAACTTGGGAAAAGCATTTCTAGTTACATAATTTTAATTCATATAAATTTAACTTTCAGTAGTCATATAGCTATTCGCCCTATAGCTCTCCATGAAGCCCATTGTAGGAAAACCTTCCTGTTGCAGCATTAGATATGACAGGTGACAATATAAAACCCTTGAAATGATCAGTCAGCCCTGCAGTTCAGAGCGGTTAACCATTCCAACGGCATCAGCGGACGGTAGATCGTCAGGTCCCAGCCACGTCCTACTGGGAGACCAGGTCCCCACACTTGGTACCAAGGTGATTGTCTCATTGCCACCGTCTAGCAATGGGGCTGTAGCCGTTGTAGCCCTTGGGGCTGCAGTATGCCATCTGCCACGTTCAGCAATTCTTGGTCCTCTGCAAGGCCTGTCTTCAGACTTAGCCCGTTAACAGGTGTCTCGGGCTTGCAGGATGGAGCTGTGGCTTCCAGACCTGGCACCACCCTTTGGTGTGTGGTCTCGGCCAGGCAGCCTCTCTGGTCTCTTATCTGCTCCTGCAAAGTAAGCCCGTGGGCTCAATGGACTGTCAAGGCCTGTCTGGCTGTGGCGTCCCCTGATTTCTGGTGGAGAAGTGACCTTCCAGATCCCTAAGGCTCTGTGCTGTTGGAGCCGCACCTCTACTCAGCCCCTTCGGTGGGCTCCCCGTTGGCTCCATAATAATTCAGCGGCTCCTCCTCACTGGGCCTTCAAGCCCAGACCGTCTTCCTTCACCTTCTTCTTTCCGAAGAAGAAGGGCTGCTCTGCAACTGGACTTCTCCCCTGCTTTTCAGCCAGAATTACCCCTCCCGGATCTTGCCTAGGGGCGGCCTCGGGCCTCTGCATCTCCTGTCTCTCCCCACAGCTGAAAACCTTCGTGCTCCTCTCAAGGCCTTTCTCAAATGCCACCTCCTGCAGGAAGCCTTCCTCCGTCTCACAACATGGATGCATTAGGACAGACCTGCAGGGCCCTTGGGGCCTCTCAGGGCCACTGCTCTCCATCCCTTTCCACTGGGGGTCATCTTACCTCTGGTTCTCCCCGCTGCTGTTGTCCCAGAATCTCCCCAAGGGCAGGAACGACGTCGTCCCCCTCTGTCTCTGCCCCACAAGCCTGGCTCGGCTTCTTCCTCCCAGCGGGTGTTCAGTAAATACGTGTGGAACTGAACTAGCCTTGTGCACATGCTGCTTTGTTTGTGAGAGTCCCTGATAAGTTAAGAAAATGCGACTTCAGAGATTAAAAATCCGTAACTTGGATTTATTTAGTGTGTTTTTACTTCTTCGAGAGTCTTCACTTTTATAAGTAAGTCTAATACTTGACTGCGTAGAAGCATGTCTGAAAGATTTATAGAAGGTTTTGCTTTCCATCTGGATGTCTTTCTTTAGGGTAAAATCAACACAAAACTTCTGCTTCTGGCAGAGAATCCTCCGTCTATTTATCCTTATCCTCCCACTCAGGGCCCAGGTGGCCACTGCAGCATTGCTCTTTTTAATGCCACCTGTGTTTTTGGTTAAAGGGCATTTAAGGAGCTGCTCAAATCAGTGTCCTTCAGGGATCACAGCTCAGTTTTGATGACTTTAACAGGAAACCCCAAGATTTATCCAGGCTTTGTGTAACAAAGATATTAAGAACAACTTTAAAACTACAATGTGGGTTTTTTTTTTGAATTTTATTTTATTTATTTTTTTATACAGCAGGTTCTTATTAGTCATCGATTCTATACACATCAGTGTATACATGTCAATCCCAATCTCCCAATTCATCACACCACCACCCCACCCCCCCGCGGCTTTCTCCCCTTGGTGTCCATACGTTTGTCCTCTGCATCTGTGTCTCTATTTCTGCCCTGCAAACCGGTTCATCTGTACCATTTTTCTAGGTTCCACATACATGCGTTAATATACGGTATTTGTTTTTCTCTTTCTGACTTACTTCACTCTGTATGACAGTCTCTAGATCCATCCACGTCTCTACAAATGACCCAATTTCGTTCCTTTTTATTACAATGTGTTGTTAATGTCTAAATCATGATGTAGTATAAAGGATGTTGTATTTACTTGGTATTTGGGTGGCTGGGCTGGAAAAGTATCACAGGTTTGCTGGTTCAGAATTGGCCCTGGCGATCACCACCCTGCCTGGAGAAGCTCAAATTCCCATGCCACTTTGTGTTGGCATCCCCATACCCAGCTCCAAGTTCCCAGTCAAGACATAAGGAGTCCAGAAAAAATTAGAAAAATGAAATCAGAGAGCTGGAGCCCATGGGATAGAGTCTTCCAGTGCCTTCTGGTATGTACAGAGGAGAATGACATGTCTTTAGAGCTGAGGGCACCTCAAGATCAATGAGTCCAAGGATGGAAACCAAGTTTCCTCTTGCAGGCCAATTCTCATTTATCAGTAGTAGTTGCTTGGAGCCCTGTGTTAAGAAAGATTCTGAGGCAAAGTCCTGGCTCAGTGGGAAAGAATGCTGCAGTTGATTAGCTGTGTCTGCTATGGGTATGGGAAGGGGTGACAGCAGTGATTCCTCATGTTTCCATCCCTTGAACTAGCCCAATCCCCCTGAGTTTAGAGATGGAAAAACCAAGGCCCATGGAGAGGCACAAAGTATCCAAAGTTGTGTCTCAACCCATGGCAGAGGCAGGACTCTCAGAGCAATGCTCTTTCCACTGCCCTTCTGAAACACTGTAATTAGGTCTTGGAGCAGCCCCACGGTCTGTGCCTCTTGGCCTGACTTTCTTAGGAGCAAAGAAGGTGATGGAAGCCTTGGGAGTCGGGGTGCATTTGGGAAATCAGAGAAAGAAAGATGGTAACCCTTATTTGATCAGCTTGTCTGGGGGAACTGTTAGTGAGGAACTGATGGAATGTGCAATAAAACCCTGAAGAAGCTATTGGGCCTGATTCTAGACACTTTTTTGCCATCATAGTTCTCTGTCCACTTCAGACAACCTAACAGGTGGGTGCTGCCCTGACTCCTGGCCCCATTTTGATTTTCAGTTAACGATGCTCATCACAGGTGCAGCTCCGTGTCCTTCACAGCCTGGTCAGCTTTCTGAGGTCAGCATCACGCTGGCGTTTCTTGTTACCTAATCTACTGTAAGAGCAAACCTGATGGAGGAACGGGGACAATGGCTCCACTCATGCTCATTAGTGCCTTGTTAGTGGACTGTGTCTACATCTGGTCCATTTGTCAGCATCCGTGGGAGGACCTCTTTCTGGAGTCCCCTTCAAGCCTCTCTCACTCACCTCTGGCTCATTTTAGAGCAAAGTATTTAGGAGCCTGGTCCTTGAAGCCGGGAGATCTGGGTTGTAGTGCCCGCCCTGCCTCTTAGTCCCTGCACAACCTTGGGTAAATTATATAACCTCTGTGACTCAGTCTTCTCATCTGTAGAATGGGAATACAAGTAAGTCCCCTACATACGAACTTTCAAGTTTTGAACTTCCAAAGATGCGAACATGTGTTCGCATGTCCAGTCACGTAAGTTAGTTCAAGTGTCTGGCGTATGCTCTCACGTGCGTGCATCCTCTACAAGTGGTTGTGCTTTTGTGTACTTTACTGTACTGTATAGAGTACAGTAGTACAGTATCTTTATTTCAAGCTAGATCTGCAAGAGGATGACTTCATTGAACTCCTTGCTGTGCAACACGAGGAGCTTACTAATGAAGACCTGATGGAATTGGAGGCCCAGAGAAAGGATGAAGAGAGACAAGAGGAAGAAGAAGTAACTGAGGAACTGAAGAGATTCACGATGCAGGAAATGGCAAGGGGATTTTCTTTATTTGAGGAGACACTGTTAGTTTTTGAGGCACAGGACCTGAACGTAGAACGGTACACGAAGGTTGCAGCAGCTGTTCAGAATGCATCCAGTGCTACCGTGTCATCTATGACGAGAAAAAAGAGCTACTACCCAGACATCACTGGATCGTTTTTTCAAGAGGGTAGATCGAATTGAATCCAGCAAGGAACCGGAACCTGTGCCATCAACGTCAGGTGTGAGTGACACTGCAGCTTGCCCTCTGTCTCCTATTGCTGACGATCTTTCAGCTCTACCATCTCCCATCTCCCCTCCCTCCTCCAGTCAGTAACTCCTCGATGCCAGCCCCTGGATGCCAGCTGTTGTACTGTACTACTGTCCTTTTCAAGATACTGTACTGTAAGATTAAAAACGTTGTCTTTATTTTTTGTGTTTGCTTTTTTATGTATTATTTGTGTGAAAAGTATCATAAACCTATTATAGTACTATAGTACTATATAGCCGATTGTGTTAGTTGGGTACCTAGGCTAACTTTGTTGGACTTACGAACCAATTGGACTTACGAATGCGCTCCTCGGAATAGAACTCGTTCATATGTAGGGGACTTCTGTAGTAACAGGACCTACCTCACATGTTGTTCGTGAGGATCCACGCTGGGGGACATTTAGGCTGGTACCCGGCACCTTGCAAGCACTAAGAGGCAGAGAAGAAGCTAAATATTTTTCTTCAGGCACTATGTTCCCAGCAACATGCTATATAACTTTTAATTCTCAAGGTTGCTGATATCATTATAGGTAAATATCATTATTTCTATTTTTCAAATGAGGAAACTGAGGCTTGGAGCATGCATCAATACGTGTAGCCAGACCATCTACTTTGATTTTTTTAGGTTAATTACTACGATGGAAGTGACCATTTTGATCTACACCCTAATTTGCTCTGGAAACCAGCATTAGCGGAGTGGGTGAGGGAAGTAAGAGCTGAGCTGAGGAGACAGACAACCTCGGAGCTACAGAAGTAGATCTCCGGGCTGTGAAGAATACTTAGTGCACCGTGTTGGCTTTTAATGAATTTTCACTGAGAGTCAAGGCTTCCTGTGTGACTCTCCCTCGCCCCTCATTCCCTCTAGACATGCGCTCTAGCTGTCAGCCTCCCCAGGTGGGCCAAGGGGACACAGCAAAGGCCATTGTCCTCTGGGTGTTGTCCCCATCAGCCCTAGGAAGTCCAGAGACTCCGGAACATCAGGATCTGGTTCTGTGCCTTCAGCAGATTCAATCAGAACTCACTGCACAGGGCCAGGGGGATTCTTCAGGGCAAGAAGAAGAGGGGGACCTTCGAACGCCATGAAGAAATTTTCCCTGGTGCCCCCAGGTCTGCGGAGGAAGGAAAGAGCCCATGGGTCACTGCATCTCCTGGGTGGAGTGGGGAGCACTGGGATAGAGAGGGAGGGGGTGGAGCTTTGGAGGATGGGCTGAAGTGTGATCCCTGCTCTTCCCATCTGAGTGGTGTTGAACAAGTTGCCTTATCTCTCCGAAATCTCACATCTCTAAAATGGGTTTAGTAGTCCCTGCCTCTTAGAGTTGTTGTGGAGGTTCAGTCATTGTTAATGTATTTAAAATGTTTGGAACCTTCAGCAACAAAAAGATCTAGAAACAAAAACGGACTATTTTTAGAGAAAAGTGCAGCCACTTTAGAAAACAGTCTGGCAGGATTCTTAAAATGTTAAACATGGAGTTACCATATGATCCAGCATTCTACTCCTAGGTGCGTACTCAAGAGAGATGAAAATATGTCAACATAAAACTTGTGTGGGAATGTTCACAGCAGCATAATCCATAGTAGCCAAAAAGTGGAGACAAGCCAAATGTCCATCAACTGCTAAATGAATAAATGAAATGTGATCTAGCCATACAGGGGAATGTTATTCAGCCATAAAAAGGAAAGAAACACTGATCCATGCTACAGCGTGAATGAACATGGAAAACATTATGCTGAGTGAAAAAAGTTAGTCACAAAAGACCACATATTGTATGATTACATTTACGTGAACTATCTGGAATAGGCAAATCCATAGAGACAAAGCAGATTACTGGTTGCCCAGGGCTGCGGGGATCAGGAGATTGGGTGCAGGTAATAGCTGAGGGGTATGAAGTTTCTTTGGCGGGCAGTGAACATGTTCTAAAATTGATCGTGGTGATGGTTGGTTGCACGTCTCTGAAAAACCATTGAATTGGACACTTTAACTGAGTGTATTGTATGGTATAGACTATATTCAATAAAGCTGTTTTCAAAAAAACATGGTCTTACCAGATTAAATAAGCAACATTTTCAAATATGACATTCCAGTCAAGACCTTGGTTGCATAAGTAATTTTTGCAATTATATTCTAGTAAAAAGGAGGCCAGTTTCCTAGTGAACCCGTGCAGACAACGGTAGAGCCATTCGGAATAGGGAGAAGAGTGAGAGTTTCTGAATTCAGCTATTAAAAACCAAGGCATTTAAGTCTTTAATCCATTTGGAGTTTATTTTTGTGTATGGTGTTAGGTAGTGTTCTAATGGTATTGATGAACCTAGTTGCAGGGCAGGAATAAAGAGGTAGACACAGAGAATGGACTTGAGGACTTGGGGTGGGAGGGGGAAGCTGGGGCGAAGTGAGAGTAGCATCGACATATATACACTACCGAATGTAAAATAGTTGGCTGGTGGGAAGCAGCCGCATAGCACAGGGAGATAGGCTCGTGCTTTGCGATGACCTAGAGGGGTGGGATAGGGAGGGTGGGAGGGAGGCTCAAGAGGGAGGGGATATGGGGACATGTGTATGCATATGGCTGATGGCTTTGTTCTGCAACAGAAACTAACACAGTACTGTCAAGCAATTATACTCCAATAAAGATCTATTAAAAAAAAAATCAAGACAAATAAAATTCACTTTGTAAGTTTATTCTTCATTAGCTCCCTCATGTTCTGGAATAAACTGACACTTCACTTCAGGACAGGTCTCAGGGGTCTGTGAGGACAAGACTCATTTAAAAATAATACTAAGATGCTATTAACATGCCATGCATTCATTGGTCTCTTCAAATGTGTCCATAAATAAGCATTTAAATACTTCTCAGTTTCAGACTCACAGAGAACAGACTCGTGGTTTCCAAGGGGGAGGAAGGGTTGGGGAGGCATGGATTGGGAGTCTGGGGTTAGCAGATGCAAACTAGTGTACATAGGATGGATAAACAACAAGGTCCTACTGTATGGCACAGGGAACTATATTCAATATCCTGTGATAAACCGTAATGGAAAAGAATATGAAAGAGAATGTATATATACGTATAACTTAATCACTTCGCTGTACAGTAGAAATTAAAACATTGTACATCAACTGTACTTCAATAAAATAAATTTTTAAAAATTCTCAGTTTCAATTTCCGATTCAGAAAACATTGATAGTTAAAACTCTAAAGTCGGGCTTCCCTGGTGGCGCAGTGGTTGAGAATCTGCCTGCCAATGCAGGGGACACGGGTTCGAGCCCTGGTCTGGGAAGATCCCACATGCCGCGGAGCAACTGGGCCCGTGAGCCACAATTACTGAGCCTGCGCGTCTGGAGCCTGTGCTCCGCAACAAGAGAGGCCGCGATACTAAGAGGCCCGCGCACCGCGGTGAAGAGTGGCCCCCACTTGCCGCAACTAGAGAAAGTCCTCGCACAGAAACGAAGACCCAACACAGCCATAAATTAAAAAAAAAAACAAAAAAAACCAAAAAAAAACCTCTAAAGTCAAAAGCGCTTTGGGGTCCTCTGTCACTTTTTTGAGGCTAAAGATACTCGGAGACAAAAAAAATTTGAGACGTTGCTTTAGGGCAAAACTACTCTTTTCCTTGAAAAATAGGAGCATGTACTCCGTTGTATTTCCCTTCACTGTTGCTTCTGGTATAGTCTTAACTGATTGTCGCAATTATAATTTTTAACCAAAGTAAGTAACTTCTCTTTCATCCAGCAAACAATGGGTTGGTTAATTGAGAACCAAGTCACACACCAGCATTTTAGCAACTAGCAGAGCTTGCGCATTGACGTAACAAATTTCTACAGCCACGTACCTCCCTTAAGGAACCTCTAAAAGTAGCAAAAATGTACATGTTCATTAATATGGCCCAATGAATGTAAAAATAAGAAGCAGAGGTCTATAGATGCAAAGCTGCTTAGTAATCAACGTTTCAACATTCATCTTGCTTAGAAATGATCTAGGCATCCAATGATTATCCTTTAGTTAATGCAATTTAATGTCAGTCCAAGGGTTTAAACTACTTAAAAAGCTTGGAAATTATCTTCAAGCTGACACACTATAAAACATAATTACTCTTGAAATATAGAGATTGTCAGAATAATGATTCAATTTAGTTGAACACAAATTTACATTTTTCAGAGCCTTAAACATTAACTAGGACTAATGTTAGCTTCTTTGATAAGTAAAAGGGATCCAGTCTAAGAAAAAACACCTTTTCGAATAAAAGTCCCCTATTATACATAGCATTAATCAATTAGAGAAGACATAGTGATTTTTAGTAAATCAAAATTATTAAACTCGTCTCATTTGCCAAAGATTTGCCTTAATTATATGGATTCCTAAAATGCTTCTAAGTTAGCTTCGGCTAACATTTAAAGTTTTAGAAGTTTAAGGTCCTTATTTTCTGATAATTATAGGAAATAATTTCTATAAGAGTTTATCACTATAAACCAATCAGATCCTTGCACCTTTAATTTCAGAGACTTTGTAATTTAACTTATTAACAGCCTCTGAAGATAGGAAAACATCAAATACACAATGAAAGGTAAAGTTCTTTCTGAGCTACAGATACATGAACATAGGTATCAATAGAGGACTTAACAGCTTTAACGCTACCATCTTAGCCACTGTTCGCAAAAACTCACAGGTCCAAAGAGCAAATTGCTGTTCTCTTTCCTGGCAGGCATGCCATTCTTATTTGATTTGAGTTCAAAATATACAAATGGCCAAACAAAAGACTGTGTATAGGTGAGCTCTTACTTCTGACAGCCAGTAATGGTCTTTCTAGGTATGGGGCTGCCCTCTAGCTTTGAGGTTCACTTCGCTTGTATTTGCAGAGCCAGAATGGCCGGGGACACATGCTCCCCTGGGACATCCCCTGGGGCATCCCATGCTCCCCTGGGCATCCCCTCCCCAGTGAGTGATGGATGTGAGTGTGCAAATACTCTGACCCCCTGATCCCTGAGCAGGACACTTCTGAGTTGACCGTACACTCTCCCCAGAAGTCCAAGCGGGACGGGTCAAGGTCACCCTTGATGGGACTTGGCTTACATCATGTCCTTACTTAGACTCCTTCATTCATGATCCAAGGTTTCCACACGCTTACCTCATTTTCCAGGACTCACTTCCCAATAAATCCCTTCCACACAAATCCTCATCTCTAAGCTGCCTCTAGAGAACCCAACCTACGGGTTTGCTTAATATCCCCTTCATGTTTAGTAACTGAACCCTGGGTATATTCAAGGGTCATTTTCAAGGGTTAATAATATGGACAGGAAAAGGCTGCATTTCTAAATTGTCTTTGTGTGTAGGGGTGGCACCACGTTTATAAGCTCTGGATGATGAGATGTAAGTGAGAATTCCAGGATGTGAGATTAAAAGGAGAGCCTGCTTTTTTGTTCTTTCTCCTTCCTCCTTCTGTCAGCCTGGAACAGAGACATGAAGGCTGGCACTCCAGCAACCATTTAGGATATAGACCTCGAAGATGGAAACCAAGCATTGAGGATGGCAGAGCTGGGGCCTGGAGATACCAAAGTGCCACCATATCAGTCCCCAGCTGTCTTCCTCTGGATGTTTCCCACCTACCTCATTTCAGCCTCAGTTTTAGTTATATGCAGCAGATCTTTAGCCTAACTGATGCAAGCTTCAAATTCAGGTCTCTCTGATGCAAAAGTTAGCATCTCCAACCCATCAGCAACACTGAAGTCAGGAACATTTTTGCATATATTTTTCTAATTTAGTCTGCCTCGGAACTTTAGAAACCAAAAGCCAAAATGCTGAACGGTGACTAAAAAGAATAACCGTGTTGCTGGGGGTATTTTCAGCTCCTGTGTTCAGATGTTCCATTATGCACTGAGGTCCTTTGTGGACAACCTCACCAAATCGCCTGCTATTTCTAATGTTTCTCAAGCTGTCGCTGGGTACCACCTCCTAACTCAGCAGCCATTGTTAAGGATTCCGGAGTGGAAAAATGCTTCAGTACGCTGACCTTGATGGAGCCATGGACGCTGCTGTGGTCACACTTCTGAGTGGGAACTTTCAGCCTGGTGAATCCATATCAGTGACCTTGGATAATTTTGCCTTTGCAGAGAATAGAAGCATACTATTTCAAAACATTGCTTCATACTTTCTAGCTGATCAATAAATAAAGAACTTTTCAAAATACTTATTTTGGTTAGCAGAAAGGTAAGGAATACCTAAGGGTGTTTGCTTGTTTGTTCAGTTACTTCATCGGGGATTAAATGATCTGTGTTCTCCTAAAACCCTAGTAAAGCAATGTGTCCTGTTGTGAAGGGTTGGGTTTTGAGTCAGGTGGTAGAGGGGAGTGAGAAACTGAATACACAAATCGATGGCAGCCAGAGCATATATAAAAATAGGATTCTGACCCACAATCTGCAGCAAGCAGCCCAGGAAACCAGCCTGCTCTCTCTAAGTCGGATTTGCAGGAAGTCAGAAAGCATTCTGACTCTCATATCTCTTGTAATAATTCAGGAAGCCAAACAATAACCCTGGTAACAATCAACCTCAAATGGCCAGGACTTGACCAATAACTGACACCTCCCCTAATTTCTGTCCCTGCTTCCAAGTTGGAACTAACCAGAGACAGTTCAGTATGTCCCCTAACCAATTGCATAGGATGCTCAGCTTCTAATTAGCCCGCCTCCAGCCTCTCCAGGGCTACAGCCTCCAATCAGGGTGCACCTGGAGCCTTCCCTGTTTCCCCTAGAAAGCTTTCTGCTCCTCTGCCTGCCTTTGAATCTCTGCCAAAATGCAAGAGATAGTGGCTGCCTCCCTCCTATAACCACCTCGGAATAAATAGCCCCTGCTTGTTCTCACGTGGGGGGTCTTCACTGATTCCTCGGGAGAGAGCCTGGGCATTAGAAGGAGAGAGAGAAGGTTTGATTTCAGACTCTGTCACTCGCTGCCTTGTTGACTCCAAGCAAGTCACTTGATCCCGCTCCGACTCAGTGTCTGCACCTCCGTAATGAGCCAGCAACGATGATCACGCAGGGTCCCTTCAGTGATCCGAAAGGAGGTGGTGAAGCAAACATCCTGCCTGCGGCTGACTCGGGTGGAACAGGCTCGCAGAAAATAAGGGGCATTTCTGCTTTATGAAAATCACTTCCTAGGAATCAATTCTATTAACTTTGGGTTTGTTTTTTTTTTTCTTCTTTTTAAGGGAATACTGGATAAAAAATTTTTTCATTTACACGACATTTTGTAGTTTACCAAGGACTTGCACAGCCATTATTTTATTTGTACCTCCCAGCAACACCCTGGGGGAAGTTCTTATCAGCTCCATTATGCAAATGAGGGAGTGAGGTCAGAGCACGTTAGGGTTAACCGGGGTGGTTGACCCGCTAGTCAGGGCTGTGCAGGGGAAGCTGTGCAAGGCTCTTACCCATCCTATGCCCTTGTAGTACGAAAAGGCAAACCAAAAATGTTTGCTTGGCTCGTGGGGCTGTTTGTTTAGGATTTACAGCCTTTGGACAGTGGTATGCAGACTCCAGCTCAGATCAGAGCTTCCCTCCGCCGTGCTGTCAACTACTGGGCTTCCTCCACATGCAGACCCTTGGTTCGGTTCTTAGGGCCACTTTCTAGTTTATTCTCTGTGCCTGTTGTGCTGACACTCAGTGCTATCGATGCAACAGGGGTCATTCGGGATCAAGATGGGATGTGGGTGCTTTTGAGGGTTGTAAGGCCAGAGGTGCAGAAATACCCAGGTCCTTCCTTGTCAGTCACCTCTCCCCCATCCCTAGAGGCTCCAAGAGGCTCCACGCAAGGGAGAATGAAGGTGAAGCAGGAGTCAAGGCCAGTCTATAAAGAGCTGAGCCCATGAAGCTTTCTCTGGTCAAAAAACAATCCCTGGGCTTCCATGGTGGCGCAGTGGTTGAGAGTCTGCCTGCCAATGCAGGGGACACGGGTTCGAGCCCTGGTCTGGGAAGATCCCACATGCCGCGGAGCAACTAAGCCCGTGCGCCACAACTACTGAGCCTGTGCGTCTGGAGCCTGTGCTCTGCAACAAGAGAGGCCACGATAGTGAGAGGCCCGTGCACCTCGATGAAGAGTGACCCCCGCTTGCCGCAACTAAAGAAAGCCCTCGCACAGAAACGAAGACCCAACACAGCCATAAATAAATAAATAAATTAATTAATTAAAAAAAAGTTAAGCATGCTAATAAAACCATAAAAAAAAATGAAACTGCAGGACAAACTTTAGGATTTAATTGTAAACCTGATTTTGGTGAATCTGGTGCCTTTGAAAGCATTTCTCAAGCATCAACTTGCCCAGCGCTGTCCCCCAAGACAGCAGTGAAATGGGAAGATTGGTGTAATTATTCCATTTTACTGAGGGGGAAATGAGGCCTGGGAATTGTCAGTAACTTGCCTAAGCTCTTTTCAGTGTATCGAGAAGCAGAAATTTTGAGGGAATAGCATTTAGTAAAAGGATAGATAATTAAAAGATTTGCAAGATGGGAATTTGGAGCAGAAAAGGGTCCACAGTGGGATATTTTGTCTAACTATACGCCTTGGTTTGGGGTTCCCTGAAAGTAATGTCTGAGTCAAGAACTTGGGTGCAGGGAGTTTATTAGGGGGGTGATCCCAGGAAACAGGAGTGAGGAAGCCGGGTAAGTGATGCAGGAAGGAGAGACCAAGATAAGGTTGCTGCTGTTGTCAGTGGCGGTTCACGCCCCCAGCATCTTTGAGAAGCATGTGGATGCCTCCCGCTGTTATCCACGTGACGGACAGGGAGCCGAAGCTGGTGTGAGGGCTGGTGGGCTCCTGGGTGTCAGAGAAGGGCCCGAGTGTGAGATGCAAGCAACACAGAGCCTTGAGGCGGACACTGCCCACAGGAAGTCAGTGTGAAGCTCAGATGACAGGTGGACCCAGGGGCACTGGTGCTGGTCGCCAAATGCACCTGCAACCCAGAGAAAGGCAACCCCGGGAAACTGACTCATGCATGTGAGGACTGAGTGGAGATGCTCTGAACTCACCACCTTGATTCCCTGCACTAGTGAAGACCCCGGTGATCTCTGCCCCCTCACCTCCCTGATACGGTGTTGGTTACAAGGAATCCTGGACCACTGGTAACTGGAGGACAGCAAGTGAACTGAAGTTGGGCTGAACGTTTCTATTCATTGACTCATTTGCTTAACAGATTGACTGAAGCCTACTGTTCCCCAAGCACTGTGCTGAGGCCAGGGGTACAGCAGGGGAGGAAATGTTACCGAATCAGGTCCAGCTGCTTGCCACTCGAAAATCAAAGAGAGAGAGAGAGAGAGAGATGTCGGTAGAAAGTTGCTTTTATTATTTTTTTTAAATTTTATTTTGTTTGCATTGCCTTTCCATCTTTTTTTAATAAATTTATTTATTTTATATAGTTATTTATGGCTCATTGGGTCTTCAATACTGTGCATGGGCTTTCTCTAGCTGCGGCGAGCAGGGGCTACTCTTCGTTGCAGTGTGTGGGCTTCTCATTGCGGTGGCTTCTCTTGTTGCGAAGCACGGGCTCTAGGCGCGTGGGCTTCAGTAGTTGTGGCACGCGGGCTCAGTAGTTGTGGCTTGCAAGCTCTAGAGTGCAGGCTCAGTAGTTGTGGAGCACGGGCTTAGTTGCTCCGCGGCATGTGGGATCTTCCTGGACCAGGGCTCCAACCCATGTCCCTTGCATTGGCAGGCGGATTCTTAACCACTGCGCCACCAGGGAAGCCCGGAAAGTTGCTTTTAATTAGAATGCTGGCAATCTGGGGGAGATGGTGGACTCGGTGTCCCCCAAAAACCACCTCTGAAGATCTTGCTCGGCCATGACAGTTTTCAAAAGGAAAAAGGGAAGTAATCTCAGTTAATCATTGAGATGGGGGGTCAGAGTCGTGGCCATCCCCCCACTGCATGCAGGCTTGTCGACTCGTCGTGATCTTTCTTTAGATGCTGTCTTGTTCACACAGGTTGTTCACGAGATTACTGAAGGGGAAGCTAGGGAAGAGACCTTGTCATCTGTTAATTACTTAGTCTTCATTTCTACTTCTTTGATCTATGGAAAGAACCAACAGATTAGGCAAGGTGTATTGTGTGATCAAAAGATTTGAGTGGTGTGCTAGGGCCGGAGATGAGTATAGCATGGGGCTGCCCGGTTTAAAGTTGGTGACAGGACAAAGGGGAGGCCCCTGTAGAGAGCTCTTTCCTGCTGAGAGCTGCTTTCTGTCCTTATGGAAATGGCGCTTTCCGGGTGTTCTTAGTGGTGCCCTAGTGGGTTTGCTGGGGCCTATAGACCATCCATGAGCTCACAGATGCAGGAAATCAGGTGAGGTAATTCCTTGTCAAATGTACTGATGTGCTCAGCTAATTTGCAGGTTAAAGTCACCCAGGAAGGACACGTGGAAAAAGGTCTACAGGATGTAAACATCTTGGTCCAAGTAAGTGGATTTCTGGAGGGAGAGAGGAGGCCAGTAAATCTCAAGCCTTCCTGAAGGGATAAGGGGGTGGTGAGATTAGGAGATGGGTGTCCTCTAACTGCAGAGGAATAAGACGTTCTGGGAAAAACATACACCCCACCACTATGAGGTCCAGCTAAGCTGGTGGTGTCAGGGCGGGGGAAATTTCCCCCTGCTATACTAGGTCCTCCTGGCGGGTCTAAGAATTAAATTGCCATGAGACGGATTAACAGGAGAAAATCACACCAAAGTTCAATAACACATGTACGTGGGAGAGACCCAGGAAAGCTAAGTCACCGAAATGGCTGAAACCCTCACCTTGGATATCATCTTCAGCTAAAAACAAAAGAGGGTGTTGGGAGTAGTCGTTTGTGACTTCAAAAAGGAGGAAGGCAATACACCTGGAGACAGAAAAGCAAATATTTGGTGAATAAATGTTTGCCGGCCCCACAGAGACAATGGACACAGAGTGGACGCTGATCTCTAGGCCGTGTTCTCCCGCCACACCCAGCCCGTGTTCTCTACAGACATCTCTGGTGATTGCTCTATTCTGGAAACAGGACCTCTGGTGCTTCCAAGCCAATCCTTCCTTTCCACTCGTTAGATAGGACTAAAGTCAAGGCCATGACTCATCACGGCTGCCATGGATTTTCCCCATCTATCCAACCCATTTTCAGGCCATGTCTCTTTGAACTGAGCTGATTAAATCCATTAGCTTTAGCCAAAAAACAAAAACAAAAAACCCAGGTGCTGTTACAACATTTTAAAAGCTTGTCTTCAGGCAGGAGTCTCTTGCACTCTTAAGAGTCTTCACGAAAAAACCCCTCTACTTCCCCTTTGTGCTAGTGGGAAGAAAACATAAGTCATCATTTTCTCAGGAGCGGAGCCTATGCTACCATTTATTAATTGGTTATACTTTTGGGGGCTAAGCATGGCATTTTTCTGTACATTGGAAATGGATTCAAAGATGTGACAATTGTCCCAACTGATGCCTGTCAGACGTACAGAGGATTTGTCCAGCGTGGTTTAACCAACCAAAAGCTATAATTAGCTAAGTCTTAGTCCTTGCCTGTTTACGTATCTTTACAATATACATAAACAGGCAAGTATCCCATGCATCATGTAACGTTTATATCCTCATATCCTTATGAAAAAGAAATGTACCTTCTGTGGGAAGAAAAATGTGGTCGATGGTAGCTGTGTCCCGCAAAGAAACTGTGTGTTCTCCTGGGGATGCGTCAATCTACTGAAAAATTAACGCTATCAGCTTACACACTTAAGTTACTGACTGTCAATCATCCCACTCAGCATAAATGCCAGAGGCTGATTTACATTCTTGTTCCTGACGTGAGTTCTGGATGTAACATTTATCAGGCAATAGAAAATAACTGTAGGCGAGAGAAATGGGAGTTTCTCCTAGGGGTGTTCTTTAGTTGTCACCACTTGCCAATTTCCAGCCTCCACACGATGAGGAGTTGCCCTCCTGAACCACAAAGCCCCTGGAGAACTAGGTATTAGTGCGAGGCCAGGTCAGAGAGTCATTTCTACAAATCCCCATGCACTCCCTGAAAGGCGAATCCCTTGCCCATCTTAGCCGGGTTCCTGGGGCCAGGCAGCAGTTTGTGAGAGGAGGCGCCGTCTTTCTCTTCTTCAAGCTGAGACTCAGGCACAGGGGCATAAAAAGGGTGTGCCAGCCCAGGAATGGCATCCTTCATGCCCAGCCCCTGGGGACAACCTGCATCACTTAGCCACCTGCGGAAATGCAGCCCTCCCATTTTCTGATTATAGGCTGTTTCACAGGGTCATGGGGCTTCCTTTCCTTAAGATTTTTTAAAGAAAGATTTGAATTAGGACTTCCCAGTCTCCATCTTCTATTTGAAGTCCTTCTTTAGGAAGAGTGGTCTCTGAGCCAGCCCCAGACCCTCTTCTGCACGGTCTGGGATTAATCGGGCCCATGCAGGCCTACCTTTTCAAGCCCGAGAGTGTGGCTGCACCAGCCCGTGCGGGAGGTAGGGTGGGGTGGAGGAGACAGGCCTAGAGGGAGGCTGGGGGGACCCTCAAGGGAGAAGGAGGTTCGGGGGGAGGCAGGGCCTTGCTGTAACAGCTGCCACCCTTCTCCTACCAGCAGAAAGGCTGTGGTCACTCCTCACAGGACCCGTGTGCCCTAACTGGCTGGCTTCCCAGGCCCGGCGGTGATTTGTGAGAGGAGGTGCCATCTTGCTTTCATTCAAGCTGAGATGCAGGACAGGGGTAGCGGCTGGGTGTGCCAGGCCAGGAACAGGGCATCTGTAGCGTGTACTCCCAGCCCGGAATTACCGGGCACCACACCAAGAGGTGGCCCAGAGTTACTAGCTCTGCTAGGTTTTCAAGAAAAGTCAGAAATTGGGATTTTTATGGGAGTTACATGTTGGTCACTAATTCAAATAAAAATAATGGCTGGGGTTTGTGGGCACGAGTTTGTAACTTCTGATTTGACCTAGCTCTGCTAAAGTTTCCTTTCCTTTCCTTTACTCTTTCCCACCCCACCTCCAAACAACCAGTACATAGAACCTCTAAGATCCTATCGATAACTCTGGAAAACAAGGAGTATCTTTATTTGCACTTTTAGAGTCTGATTCAATCTCTTCAAAGCATTTAACTCAATTACAGCTTAAGCCAGTCCCCAAACTGGCTGTCAGTGGGAAACATGAGCTCTAAGAAGAGGTGAGGTTACCAAGATCACATTTTGGGTGATTTTTTATTAACCTTTTTGGGGGAACAAGTAATATTGTCTCTAAGCAATTCAAATAAAGGAACTTCTGTCTTCTAAACTTGTTTGTAACTGCCACTGTCTACCAGTCCTCTAAAGAAAAAGCTGTATTCTACATTTCTTGGGATTTTTGTCCTTTTATGTCCTAGAGAAGCTCAACAAGATGCTACATGCTGCTTCTGCCTAATTCTCCTCTCCTGGCAGGGATGCAGGAAGGGAAAGTGGTCCCCTGGGGCCAGGAAAGGGAGTAGGAGAGAGGGCCCTCACAGAGTTGTGGTTCCTGGCACCAAAAATGACTCTGAGGGAAAGGGACAGAGATGGGGATGGCTGCTCAAAATGGCCTGGCCAAGTAGAAGGACTTGGGATATTGGGGGTTGAAGTGAGGTGCAAGCGGGGGAGGGGAAGTAGTGTTGGTTATGGGGCAGAGAAGAGGAGAGAACTAACAGCTGGGAGTGGTCTGAGTGTAAGCGGAGATTCTGTGTAGGAAAGGGGTTTGATTTGTTCCTTGACTTTGCTTCTCAAGGGTAGCTCCATTTGAAGGGGGGTACATAGGGTCATCCTCATGATAGAAGTCAGGGCTCTTTCAATTGCAAGTGATAGAAAAACAACTGAAATGGGCTTAAGGTATGAAGGAATTCATTGACGAATGCAACTGAAACTTCAAGGAGTAAGTGGACATCAGGCATAGTTGGATCTGGGTGCAGATGATGTCATGGGAAATCTTTCTTCATACCTTGTCTCTGATTTTCTCTGAAGTTGCTTCATGGTGGGGGGATTCTCAACATATTTTGCCAGGGATAAGCCTTAGCAGTACCAGACCATCCTACTAGCTCAACACCAGGAGAGGAGAGCTCCTTCCCCTAATAATTCCAAGAAATCTTTTTGGATTGACAGTGGTTCTTCAAATTTGGGTTGTGCCTAGGAAAAACATGCTGTTTTCCTTTACCCTCACACTGAATACTTCCGACTCCAGATGTGGGTTTTTTTCCCATGCCAGCCAATTCTCTGACACCAGCTTGGTGTCCTACAACTCTGTTCGGTTCTGACACTATCTACCTGCAGTTAAGGCTCAGTCCACAAAACTGCCCACACTTCAGAGGCCAGTCACAAGTCCCAGGTGGTCCTCCGCACTTCTGACCGACTGGCTATAAATTGGGGTTCCCACGACCTCCCCCTTCTATTTGATAATTTGCTGGAATAGCTCACAGAACTCAGGGAAACATTTAGTTATGTTCACCAGTTTATTACATCACAAAATACATGATAAAGGATACAGATAAACAACCAGATAAAGAGACACATAAGGAGAGGTCTGGAAGGGTCCTGTCCCTGTGGAGTTGGGGTGCCCCACCCTTCTAGCACGTGGATGTGCTCACTGACCCGGAAGCTCTCTGAACCCCATGCTTTAGGGATTTTTATGGAGGCTTCATCACGTAGGCATGATCAATTATTAACTCCATTTCCAGCCCCTCTCCCCTCTGTGGAGAATTGGGGGTGGGGCTGAAAGTCCCAAGCTTCTAATCATGGCTTCATCTTTCCGGTGAGCAGTCCCCATGAGGAAGCCCACCCAGAGTCACCTCATAAAAATGAAAGATGCTCCTTTCACCCAGGAAATTCCAAGGGATTTGGGAACTCTGTGTCAGGAACCAGCGTCATAGACCAAATATTAACAGGAACGGAGAGCAAAGACACACACATATAAATATAAATATGTATTCTTATTATTTCACAGGGGGGCATGCCCATCTCTGACCCAATGTCTTTGGCACAGGGGATGCAGTGCTCCAAGTGGCTGGGCCTGGGTCACATGTCCACCTCCAGGGCCGGGGGGGAGGGGATCACGCCCATTTTAAGAACATGGTTGGAGAATGGGGGAGAGGGTGGCTCTACAAAGGGCAGTCGGGTTGTTCCCAGAAGAAGAGGATGGCTGGACTGCAGAAGCAGCCTATCAGCCCTTAGAAGACAGGGGTTCTTGCAGCCTTGCGGACTGCTCTAACCCTGGTGCCCGTGGAATGTGTGTCTACTCTGTTGACCGTGCACTTGCCTGGGAGCAGGAACCCGTGATCTGGTCTTCGCAACATCAAGTTCTTATAGGTGATCTTGATAAAACCATCTTACATCATTGGGCCTCTGTGTTCCCTTCAAGCACTAAGATTGTCTTTGAATCTGATTCATAAGATTCCACAAGCCCCACGAGGAAATGTGTCTCCCTGACGGGTATACCCCGTGCCTGTGCTGTATGGGGGATGGTTGGGGGGGAATACATGTATAAGCCCCCAAGTTAACTACACTCTGTGAATTGGAATAGCCCCCATGTTGGGTCTACAGGAGCAGCGTCTGTAGACAGGTACCCCCACCACCACCACCTTTTCTCCCTGCTAGCCCTGCTTATGATCTGGGCAAGTCCCTTTCCCCTCTGACATTTAAGGGCTCTGGAGGACATGCTGTTTTGGGAGAAGAGGGAAACAGGGCCTTGGGGACAACTGGATGTGAAGGGAACAAGCTCAGATGACACATTTCTTCAGTTTTAGTCTTGCTTACTACTCCAATTCACAGATGCACCTTATTAGCTTGTATTTTCCAAATCCGCTCAATCTATTGATGAGCCTTTGCATGGCCAGTGGAATGTCCTTCCCGACTGAGAAAATGGGAGGAAGAGAAGAAACTCTTGAACCTGTAATAGCACATTTCTGCCATCAAAACTCAGGCTGTGGGTTTTCTTTTTTAATGAAGAATTTCTGTATAAAACTGTACTTTGCAATGTCAAGATGACCAACTCTGGATTGGGGTACAGAAGGGCCTGAACATGGATGTCATTTGAGGGTCTTGTGAAGGATAAAAGCACAGTCCTGAGTGGTAATGTAGGTTGTCCTGTTAACCTGCCGATTTCTCTTCTCATCTCCTGACCCTGAACCTGACCAAGGGTAGATTCAGTTTTAGAAACTGGAGACATGACTTTGCACAATCCCCATGGAAATGTCTTGGCAGTGTTATGGAATTCCTGGAGTCAGTTATTCTAAGGCAGGGAGATCTGGCATTACCTGTGCTTTGGAACCAGGAAGAGTCTGGGGCTCAGGTAGTTTTGGGGTGACCACAAGACAGTCCGGGTGCCATATTTGTTTTCAGCCAAAAGCCATGGTCCAGGAAGACTGAAGAGAGGCTACCAGCTGGACCAGAGTTCCTAGGAGCAAATGGACTTAACTTGGGGTCCCTGAGCAGGAGAGTCTGACTGTTGCCGAGCACCCAGAGGACCCCCACCCCCTGCCGTGCCCTCGGCTGGCTTGAAATGACTGCAGGAGAGAGCCAGCCCATAGCTAAAAGTCCCCATAACACACTCCGTTATCTCACTCCAGCAGCTCAGGTGCAGGCAGTCCGACCAAAGGCCTAGGGACTCTTTGCTGTGCCCCCAAGTTCCTGCTTCCCTTTTCCTGCAGAAACCCCTCCACCAACCTTCAGCCACCCCTCACTGTATCCTCCACTCCTGCCTTCCTACCTACTGTGGTCTCTTCACATGAAACTACCTCCTTTTTCTATGTTAATCATGAACCCCCTCTCCCCACCCCAGGAGAATTTGGTTTATACCAGTGACTCTTATCCATTTTATGACAGAAACCTCCCTGAGGTACAGTGGAATGGTTGAGTTTGAATTTAGATTTGCCACTTAGTAAGTCTAAGACCCTAACCTCTATGAGCTGAAATTTTTCATCTTTTAAATGGGGATCATAATACCAACATTTCCAGACTGCTAAAAGATGAAATATAATAATTTTTAGAAAGTGCTTGACACATACAAAATGCTTAGTAATGACTGTGAATTCTTTTATAAGAGAAAGATATCTACAGAAAATTCATCTATATTGTGTATGTTGTAATACTGATTAAAATATTGGTGTCTATAAAAGCAGTGGTGCTTTTAAATGATGGCATCCCTTCACCTCCTATTATACTTGTGTTTATCCACAGTCCCTCCTGACACTTCCAGACTAAGCGAATTGTTGTTAACTTTTCTTTCCCTTCTACCAGCTTCTTCTGTGAGCACCCATCTGCATCCTCTTTTTCCCTTCAAAATCTCCTTTGGTGCTTATTTTAACCTTGTGAGCACATGCTAAGGTGTGTTTTATTTTTCTTGGACTGCATCCCTGTGGGGCTGAGCCTGGCAGACTTAGAAGATGATCCGAGAGAAGTTGCCTTCAAGGTGGACTTTGCAAGCACGATGAGACGAAGCTTTGTTCTGAGGGATGAGAAGTAAAGTGAAGGAGATGGAGAGGGGCTGGTTCTTCCTAACGCCAGTCCAGTGAGCCTTGCCGTTGGTGCCGTTAGGGAGTCCGCAAACTTTATCCAGCCAAGTCGTACTTGACAGTTCTCATGGTCCCAGCTTGGAGATTTGGCCTCCTCCGCAAGCCAACACGGAGGGGTCCTTGAGCACCTGTGAGGGAAGGACCACCTTTGAAGTCTTGGCTGGAAACCATTTTTCTAAAATAGACCTCACCATTTCCTCCTAAGAGGCTGAAGGAATGATCATTTCATAGACTTCGAGGATGCAGTGTTGAGTCTATGGATGGAGTTGTTCTGAGTATTTAAGTTGTTGAGATTTTTTCTAAACATGCCTGTCTTTGTTCTTCTCTTTTTGGATTTCGAAAATGTTTCAGAGAGTTTCACCATCTCTGAGTTACTGGAAAGTGCTTTAAAGTGTTGCTCCCATTTCTAAAGGGAAAATTGCGGCATGGTGCATTGCAAGGAAATACTAGAGGATAAGCATTTGAGAGTATGCAATCTGGAATGATTCACAATCTGATGCAAAGTCTGATCCTCGTGTTCTAGGTGAGTAACCTCAGGCAAATCACTTCATCTTTGTGAGACTCAGCATACTCATCCATACAATGAAATAAAAACAGCTTCAACCTTTTTATTCTCTTAAAATGTCTTCTGAACAGGGGTTTTTAGTTTTATGAAGTTCAGTTTCTCCATTTGTTATTTTGTGGATCATACTTTTGATTTTGTATCTAAGAAATATTGGTCTAACCTGAGCTCACAAATATTTTTTCCTCTATGATCTTCTACAAGTCTTATGGTTTTAGGCTTTATATTAGGATTATATATATCAAAGAAGATATATGGAGGGCAAATCAGACATGAAAATGAAATCAACATCTTAGTCATTAGGGAAATGCAAATTGAAACCACAGTGAGATACCATGACATATGTAAGAGAATGACTAAAATTTAGAAAACCAGCCACGCTAAATGTTGGTAAGGATGTGGTGGACCTAGAATTCTCACATCCTACTAGTGCGAATGTAAAATGGAAAGAGTTTGGTATATTTTCTTAAGTTAAACTTAGACCTACTAAATAATCCAGCAATTCCACTCACAGGTATTTACTCAAGAGAAACAAAAGCACATGTTATACAAAGACATGTACATGAATGTTCACAGCAGCTTTGTTTGTAATAAAACTGGAAGCAACCTAAATATCCATCAACAAATGAATGGATTAAAACACTGTGATACATCCATACCATGGAATACTATCCAGTAATAAAAGGGAATGAACTACTGTTAACATTCAACAACCTGGGTGGACGTCAAGGTCATTATGTGAGTGAAAAAAAAACCAAGCTCAAAAAGTTACATACTGCATGATTTTATTTCTATGCTAATCATGAAATGACAAGCAGAGGTTTGATAAGTGCTTGCACACTGGGCTTATCCCTTTGGACCACTTGCTCGTGGAGCTGATTTGACACACTGTGAAGCCCAAACATGCATAGAGGCTGTGATGGGAACAGAGACCCTCTGGTGAGCAGCCCCGACTGAGCTCCCAGCCCACAGCCAGCACCGACTGCCATCTTGGATGTTCCAGCCCAGAAGAGCCCACAGATGGGTGCAGCCCACACATCATCACATGGCACAGAAGAACATCCCAGATGATCCCAGTCAAGCCACAAAATCACTAGAGATAACAACATAGTTGTTGCTTTAAGCCACTAAGTTTTGGGGTGGCTTGTAATACAGCGATAGACAACCCAAAAAGGTGCCTAGCAGTTCCAAAACTACATGCTCACAGGGCCAAATATCCATCCATGAACTGGTATGACCATGGCCAAGGAAGGTGCTGGCCAGCCAGACCTGGGTTGTACATCCAGCCCTGGAGCTGGGATGCGGTCAACTCTCAAACAGTGCCACCCAGACAGAGTGGGGAAGAGCCTTTCCCAAAGGAAGACCAAAGTGCAGTTACCAGAAGAAGGGCAATGGTGCAGGGCAGAGCAGACCCAAGCAACAGCCCGCTACAACTCGACTGCGGGGGACCCCAGCAGAGGGAGGGAACCAGTGGATTTGGGAATCTGAGGGTGTTTACGTAACTGTAGTGAGATTAATCTTTGTGCAGATTACAGGAGGTAATTTTAGGTAAAGCGTTACACGCAGTGCCTGACAGATAGTAAGTGCTCAACTATTATAGCTCTTATTATTTCATTTCTATTATTATTATTAAACAGTAGCTATATCATATTAGTCGATATTTCTTCCTCTGCAGACATCAGCCTGTATTTGGTCCTGGCACAGACTATATTCAGACAGAAGTACATTTGGCTCTATTTGAAGGACTGTCCCTGGTCTAGGTGGGCCCAGTATTTAGAGGCAGAGAAGTGCAGCGCTTGTCCATTTGAAAGACATTGTCTTATTAACTCTTAGCCGCAGGGACTGAGCCCTGCTGTGGCTCCTCATTCAGGAGACAAATAACTCAGCCTGGCCTAGTCCTGTCTGTTTTCAAGGTTTCCATGGAGACTGGGATGGAGACAGAGGTAGCTTTGGAAGCCTCAACACTTTCCCTGCAGACAGGAGACCAGCGGTCCTGGGGCATCTTCTGTGTTGAGGGGTGTGTGTGTGTGTACGGATGCTTATATGTTAGAGACGTGAAATTCTATATCCACATGTGCACAGGTGGTCCCCTCTTAGGAGAGACATGTACTCCTGCAAATCACAATGAAAAGTCACCAGGCGTGCCCTGGATGATGTAGAAGAAATCTCCAAGACAGCTCGCCGCAAATCTTATTAATGGGGCCTCACGGCCGAAGGCTTGCTGGGCTGCTTGGCGGCTGGCATGTGTTAGCCTTTAAGGTCAGAGGTTAGACTGCATCATAATTTCAGTTATGTGACGGTGAATAGCTTGGGCAAGCATTTGGTCTGCTCCAGAACCGAAGGTAGGAGCTATGACTTTGGCCTCTTGGAGCCTGAACGTATGTGTTTTGGGAGCGGAGATGAGAATGAGAAGGCATCTGCGCGTCCCTGGCACACACGCTCCGTCTAGGAACCTGTGTCTATTTCTTCACTGCAGACTGTTTGCCGAGCACCTCTTGTTTGCCGGGCACTGCTCCACGCGCTGCTGACTAAGTGTGGCCCTTTTCCTCGCGAAGCTCGCAGTCTGCATGGGGAGGCTGCCAAGCAAACCAGGAGTCAGAGCAAACAGGCTGCTGAGGGCTGTACCGCCAGAGAATAGAGCCGCCTCCCTGCCCCGGGGCCAGGAAAGTCTTGTGCGTTTTGGAGAGACCTGTTTAGCTCCCTCTTCCCCTTCAAATAGGCAGGGAACGAATGGAACAGGGTGTGTATCTTTTCACAGGCCCTACCCCTCCTCAGAGTTGATGGCCACGTGATCCATGATCCTAGCCTGGCCTTTCTCCTCCCATCTGTGGTTTGGCAGCTGAAGCCCATAATGCCCCCAGTCCTTTTCCCAACCTGGATTGGGGCTGTTTCCTGATACTTGTGGCCCCTAAACATCAACTAGTCCAGGAGGTGACTTGTGATCTGGTTCCTGAATGAGGTGGCACTTGTCAGTTGGCGGAATGGGGGAGAGCTCTTCAGAGCGGGAGAGAGAGTGTGTGAGGAGGAGAAGCGGGTGAGATGGCGCAGCCAGGATCAGCCCCGAGTCGACTTGGCAAGGTTGGCCCTGGGGGGTTGGGCACGTGGCTTAGAACTGGATTGTGGCGCCTTTGTCATCAGCCACATAAAAATTATTCACCCGGGTGTCTTTCAAGTCAACAGATGTGAATGATCTTTGAGTGATTTTAAAAGACCACCCTGAAGTCCGGGCGTTATTATTGGATCACTCACTCATTGTTGAGAGTGGGGCCTGGGGGCAGGACTCGGGTCTTAGACCCCTTCCCTTTTCTATCTCTACTCCTCTCACTGCATCGACGACTCCAAAATTTGTGTCTGTGCCCAGACCTCTCCCCTGAACTCAGACTGTCCACCCCTCTGCCTACTGGACAGCCCCACTTAGAAGTTGTCTGGGCATCTCGGACGCAGCCAGCTGAGCCCCTGATCTCTCCTCACCCCGCTGCCTCTCCTGTAGTTTTCCCCACATCAGGCTGGGGGAGATTCCGTCGTTCTGGTTGCTCTCGCTAAAAATCCTGGAGTCGTTCAACCTGATTCCCTCTTTCTCTTGCACCCCAACCAATTCCCCAGTTCACCCCACTGGTGCTTCTTTTCCAAATATTTCCAGGTATGATGGATGAATATCACCTCGCTTCTAGCCGTGCTTGCTACAGACTGCTCTCCCAGCTTCTGCCCCACTTCCAGCCATTTCTCAACCCAACAGCCAGAGTGATTCTTTTAAAACCTAAGTCATAATGTATCATTCTTCTGCCCCAAGCCCTCTGGTGGCTCCCACATCACACGGAGTAAAGGTCGATATATTTACCATGATCCACAGGGTCTTCACGGTCTGGCCTCCTCTTACCATCCTGCCCTCCTGCCCTCACACCACTTTCCCTCTCACTCCTCTACTCCAGCCTTAGAGATGCCAGACCCACCCCCCCACCTCAGGGCCTTTGCACGTGCTGTACCCTTATATATTAGCAATGCCCACTGCCTCATCATCTTCAAGTTTTTGCTTAAATGTCATCTTCTCAATGAAGTCTTTCCCAAACACTTGTTGAAACATGTGCCTTCCCACAAGAAATCTTGAGTCCCTTTCCTGCTTTAGTTTTTTCTTATAATCTCCTATGTAAGTTCTGTTTATCTGAGTAACAGTCAGACAAAGCAGCAAATGAAAAGCAGGCCTACAGTGATTTTGAATAATGAAATTCTCAAGTCCAGAATATACAGTAAGTATGCTGAATATTGCTGAAGAAGTATAGAGGGAATTGTAAACCTGAGTAAGGTGCACAAGACTGTAAAAGGTGACCAGGAGCAAGTGTAAGTTTTGGACATTGAAACTGTAGTGACTGAAATTAAGAAGACAACCAAGAGGCTCAGGACCTGGATAGATGTAGCAGAAGAGGGAGTTAGAAACTGGAAGATAGATCTAAAGAAATTACTCAGAAACCATCACAGAGACAAAATGAGATGAAAATATGAAGGAGAAGTTAGGAGGAATGGAAGGTAAAGTATGACGGGTCAACACGCATTTGAAGTTCTAGAAGAGGTAATGGAGAGATTGGGGAAAAGTCACTACTCAGTGAGATAATTGCTAAGCATTTTCCACAAATAATGGGGGGATTCCTCAGATCAGTAAGCCCTTCAAAACTAAGCTGGTTAACTAAAAGGAATCCACACCTAGACACATCTACTTAAGCAGCAGAAGACCAAAGTCAAATAGAATGGTTTAGAGCAGCCTGAGAAAAAAGACAAATTACTTACAAAATGAAAACTATTATATGGGGAACAGATTTCTCAATAATGACAATGGAAACCAAAAGACAGTGGAATACAGTCTTCAGATAAATGAACGAAAATAATTGTTAACTTTGTATGGCCAGTGAAACTACCTTTCAAGAATAAGAGTGAAATAAATACATTTAGATAAATAAAAACAGGAAGTTTACCTCCAGGGCTGGGACGAGGGTGAGGCAAGTGAGGTGCCAGGGGGCATTGGAATTTAAGGACGTGCTCGCTTTCAGGGCTGTGACAGTTTAGAATTAGCACCTTAGAGTGAGTGTTTCCTTAAAATTTACACCGTAGGTGCCTCACTCTAGTCCTGCCCCTGATACCACCAGAAGATGCCCGCTGAGGAACTTCTAATTGATATATTTCAAGAAGAAGGGAAATAATCCCAGGAGGAAGATATAAGGTATAGAAAAGAAATGATGAGTTCATGAAATAGAAAATGTCTAGATAAGGCTAGGTATTTTGAATGTTTTTTAAGAATTAATAAATGTGTAATATGTGGGCTTAAAATAAAAAGATGGAGCTAGACAGCCAGACGACAGTAGCAGCTGAGCTAGGAGGGAGGGGATTGTGGTTAAAGCAGTCCACGATTCTTACACTGTTCAGGAAGGCTGTGATTAACCCAAGACATGTGCTTGTTGGAATTTCTTTGACAACCACCCAACACCTGCGTCCTGCTGGACTGTCCTGGCTCTTGGCACACTTGGCCTTGAGTTCTAGCCTCGTGTAAACTTGGTTATTCTCACACCAGAGTCCAGTGGGCTCTCCACCAAAGAGCCACATGAGCCTCAACTTCAAATCCTTCTCGGGGTCTTCAGGACAAGCATGTACCCAGAAAATATGTGTTAAAAATTTCAAACTCACTAGGTTTTTTTCTTTTGTGTGTGTGTGTATGTGTGGTCAAAATTAACAAAATTATTCATTCTGCTACACTAAAAGCTAAACCATTAACTGTTTACTACTGAAATTCCAGTGCCCACCAGCACATAGTAGAAACTCAAAAGATATTTCTTGAATGGTTTTATAACCATTTTTGATGGAGATGTACATTGTATGGTTGTTACTCTCTGGATTTTTCACCTCTCCATTTTATGGATATTTGACAAGCACCTGTTAACTCCAAGTATCATCCTAAGTACTGGAGCGATAAGCAAGGGTGAGCAACACATGACCATGACCCCGTCCTTGCAAGCGTTGCTGTCTGGAGCTGTGACTTTCAAACATTTCCAGCACAGGCATACTAAGAAATGCATTTTACTTTGTGAACCAGCACACACAGGCCACACAGTAATAAATGTTTAATGCATCTTTAGCACACATGATGGGCTCTGATAGTTTCTACTTTATGCATTTTTCTTCAAGAAGAATGCCTGTCACCACCCCACTAAATTGATGTTATGACCCATGACGGCTGTGGTTTGAAAAGCATTGATCCAGTGCAGAAGTTCTGCGTCTTTCCTCTGCCATGCATTCCTCAGAATCATGTTTTTCAATGCACAAAACAACGGACATCAGGTTACAATTGAAACTTATTAGATTGACATGCAATTATAAACATATTCGAGAAAACAAATGTGATACAGTAATATGTGCGCTTCATATTAACACAGTAAATGCAAGATCTGGCTAGTGACTCACAGTGGCTGGAATTTTGAAGTAGGGCTGAACAAAAATGCTATTTTGAGAATTCTGCTACGACTGTGGTGAGACGTGGAAATATCTGTGATCACCGTTGGTGACAAAGCCACAGGTGCTGAGACCACCACTCTGGAGTGTCACCTACATTCATAACTGAAGGAATGCTGAATTTGAGAAGTCAGTGAAAACAAAGGAGCATTTTTTTGCCCATTCAAGTTCATAGAACCCAAGGGGCCCCTGGACCCCCAGATGGAAATCCCTGGTCCACCCCCAGATGGAAAGCCACACTTTACCTCAGTGATCTGAGTCTTATTGGCCAGTTGGAGAGATGCTGATCCTCATCTCAGGTAGGTCTATAACCACAGTTTTTAAGGGTGTTGCTCACAGTGGACGTATCAGTTTAAGAGTCGTAAGAGCTGCAGAAAGCTAAAGGCAGCAAGGGCACTGGCAAGGAGTGGGCAGGCAGGAATCCCAGGGATCCCCCATCCCACCCCCTGCGCCCTCCATCCCATCTAAAGCAAGTGACTTGCAGTGCAGACCGATCCTGCAGTCTGATTCACTTCAGGTCGGGGGTATTCTGTTGGGGCAAAGAGCATCGTCAGAGGTGGCCGTGTGGGTGTCTCGGGGACCCTCACTTCCCTTGTGGCAGTAGAGGTGTGGCCCTCGAGGATCATCTGCTCACGTAGCTGACAGGTTAACATGAGAAGAAGGGAGGAAAAAACCAGCAAGCTCAGAGGGCCGATTTAGTCTTGTTAAATACACTGGAGGAGCGGAGTGTGGGAGAGAGCATTTTATCAGCTCCCCGACTGTTTGTCGTTGTAAAGGCGCCTGCTTGCTAACACGCCTGGAGAAGTCCTCTGAGACTACACTGTTGGATTCATAATAAGACGGTTCCTTCTATCTTACAGGCCATGTGGGGGAATTCCGAAGAAACTGAAAATCATCCTCTGAGAAAGTAGAGTTACAGCTTCTTCCAATTTTTTGTGTCTTATTTGAGGGGCTGTAGGAGGACCCCCACGTCCTCCTTCCATTTTCTGATATTTTATTAAATGTATACGACACTCCGTCATTGGTCTGGCTGGAGCAGGAGACCAGCAGTTTGCATCATTTAGGAGGTGAGATGGTTAGTTTTATGCATCAGTCAGATATTTAATTAAACGCTAATCTAGGTGTTGCAGGGAAGTAGATGTGGTTCACATCTACAATCAGATGACTGCAAATAAAGGAGATAATTGCCCTCAATAATGGCAGGGAGTGCTCATCCAATCAGTGGGAGGACTTAAGAGCAAAAATCGAAGTTTCCCAGAGAAGAAGAAATTCTCTCTCAAGACTGTGACATCAACTCCTGCCTGAGTTTCCGGCCTGCCAGCCCTATGAATCTCAGACTTGCTAGCCCCCGTGATCACATGAGCTAATTTCTTAAAATAAATCTCTAAATACATTTGGTTTCATTTCCTTGGAGAACCCTGACTAATACGGGATGCGTTTAAAAATTTTTTTGTCTTAAATAAATGAAAGGCAAGAATCTGAAAGCAAGGTGACTTAATCACAGCACATGCACGCATACCATGCTCTGAGAGGTTGGAAGAAGAGGTCTGTGGGCCAGGGAGGAGCTGGGAAACAGGGACACTAGCTTTTGTTTTTTATTTTTAAAATTTTATTTAGTGTGCAAAGGGGAGCAGCCACTTCTCCTCCATCGGTCGAGGCCCTTCCTCATCTCCCGCTTATAGCTCTGTCTTCTGTGCTCCAACCTCCACCTCCGTCTTGCTCCTGAAACCATACCTGATCCAGTCCCTGCAGACCCTTCACTCCCCCAGCCTGGGTTATTGAGATGGCCTCATCTTACTCGTCCTTTTGGACACACTGCCTCTCTTTCTTGAAACTTCTCCACTCCTTGGTTTTGTTCTCACTGTCCCTTTCTCTGCATCTTCTCTTCCCCTCCATCCTTCTCTCCCTCCACCTGCCCCAGAAACGGTCACCGAACACCCAGTTGCTGGGTGATCTCTTTGCTCAGATAGTTTGAACCACCTCCTAAATCTTGGTGCTTCCCCAACTTTGTCTCCATCCTAGAACTCTCCCTCCTTCTTCAAAATCATCCAACTAACCGTGCACTGGACTTCCCCACCGGAGTCCCCCACGGCATCTCAGACTCAACATATTTCCAAGGGATCCATCATTCCCACCCCCGTGCTCTTGATCTCAGTTGGTAGAATTTCCATCCAGAGCTAGTATCTCCCCTAATAACGAGTCAGTCATTCTTGTGCATGCTTTGACTTTGTTCAAGTGATGCAATTGGATTCCTCTGAGGCATAATCATTATTCCAGGTACATGATTACTGTAATGAGATAATTGGCTGCCTCTGCCCCTAGAGAACACCTGAAATAAGTAATATGTGCACCTGTGTTTTTAATCAAAGTGAAACATAATAACCAGGGGCAGTGGAGAGGCACAGTAAATGTGTCAGTGGCGCTTCTGGTAAGTTCATGGTGGTGAGTAGCTGGACCGCATCCTTGTGAGTGAATGAGAGGGCCAGACTGGTGGAGAACAGAACTCGGAGGGACTTCAGGCCTTGACAAGGACATGATCTTTGTCCTGAGTACAGTGAGAAACCACTGGAAGGTTCGGGAGGGGGTTGTGGGATGATCAGATTGATGTTTTAGATGGTCACTCTGAGCCGGGTGTGGGACGGGAGTAGATGAGGCCAGGATGGAGCCCAGACTCCTGATTCTGATTCAGTTGGTCTCGGGGGGAGGGGGAGGCATCAGTGAGATGTAAAAGTCCCCCACATGGTTCCAGTATGGAGCCAGGGTCCTGGAGGTCAAGCTCCGGAAGTGTGGCCCCCAACCCACGACTGCCTCCCCAGAGTTTCTCACTCTCACGCCAGTTCACACCCAGCCTCCAGCACCAGTTTATGGCTCCAGCACCTTCGGCTCCAGGAAGTTGAAAGCAGCCCTTCAGCTATGCTGGGTCTACAGTGGGAAGTGTCACCGTGCGATATTTCTGTTGTGGATGTTCTTTTACACCTGTGAACTGGACAGTTTGGCTTTTTGTTTATTTCAACTTCAGTGAAGTGACAACCACTTAAGAATGTGCTCATCAGGGTGTCTGGGCTCCATGGACTATTTGCTCCCCAAATTCTATCCCTGTTTCACTCGAGGTCCAAGTGGAGTATTAGAATCACAGTTCAAAGCAAACAAAATTGATGATGTGAGAGATAACCATACTGAAGATCCAGAAAAAGATAATGTGAAATTCTCTTCTGCATTGGGTATGATTTTTAATGAAAGTGATCAGGCATTGAGAGACCTGCGGTATCAGAAACATGCCTTCAATATGCTTCACAGTAAGGGCTTGGCTGCCACAGAGATGCAGCAGACACAAGGAATGCAGCATGTACAGACAAGTCTGACTCAACGGATTTGCCAGTGGCTGGTGTTGCTATTTGTTTCTACAGTGAAGGCTTGTGTGCCTGGCTCTGGCCTGTGCACAGCCTCCTAGACCACATACCTGCCTGGCTTCTTCAGGAGATCATGCTCGTAGACAGTGATTTGAAAGGAGAACTAGATGAATATGTCCAAAACTACCTCCTTGGAAAAATTAAAGTAATAAAAAATACAAAGCGTGGGAGATTGATTTGAGGAAGAATAATCAGAGCAGCCGTGATGTGGCCGGGTCCTTGCTGGCCATCATCCGGGAGGACTAGCGGACGGTAGGATGCCTGGTGACCAGCACCATCAGTGCTGACCCTCACCTACAGCTCCTCCCCTGTGTTGTGAGGGGGCTTCAACTGGGGGCTGCACTTCAGATGGGGTCGTGCTCCCTTTTCCAAGCTCAGAGGACTGGAGGGAGATACTACGCCAATAAAGTCACCTACAATTGCTGGAGGATTGTTTGCCATGAAGAGAAACTATTTCATTGAACTTGGACAGTGTGACCGTGGCATGGATATCTGGGGAGGAGAAAATTTCGAAATATCATTTCGGATTTGGATGGGTGGAGGTAAACTCTTCATCATCCCTTGCTCTAGAGCTGGACACATTTTTGGAAAAAGGCGACCGTATGGTTCTCCTGAAGGCTGGGATATCGTGACATGCGTGATGAGACTGGTTCATGTTTAGTTGGATGAATATGAGGAGCAGTATTTTTCCGTAAGACCTGATCTGGGGTCCAAAAGCTTTGGAAATACCAATAAGCATGTTGAATAGAGGAAGAAGTTGGGTTGTAAATCATTTAAATGATATTTGGATAATTTTTACCAAGAGATGCAGATACCCGAGCCCAATGCCAAACCCTAGCAATCCATTTTTATCGAAAGAAGGTCAAAATGCCCCAAGTCCTTCAATGGGAAAGGCTCTGTCACCTCCAGATCAATAAGTGTCTGGTGGCCCAGGGCTGCCCAAGTCAGAAGAGAGGCCTAGGCGTGCTTAAGGGTTGTGGCTACGGTGACCCTAATCGGCACTGAATTTATAATGAAGAGCATGAATTGGTTTTAAATAATCTCCCTTGCCTGGATATGTCAGACACTCATTCATCAAGTGCTCATGAAGTGTAATGGGTCAGGAGGAGCCCAGCAATAGAATTTTGGGAAGAATAATTGGCTGTACCAGGTGTCAGTTGGACAGTGCCTAAGAGTGGTCGATCTACCGAGTCACAAAGGCTATGTTGCTATGGCAACCTGTGATGGCACCTCCTCACAACGGTGGCATTTGGAGAGTTAAGATGGACGCCGTGGCTGGAATGGTGATTCATCACACTTGTCCTCCTATGGAGATGCCTGAGAAGGTTAGCAAAGGTGAGACAGCAGATATACTAGAGATTGGAGCACCAAGTGACCATCAGAAGGTGAAGAAGTATGTTTCACCAAGACATTAAGGTCACTTCTGAGCTGCCGTGAAGGAATTTTTTGCTTATGACAGAAAACAAGAATACAATTTTAACTCTAGTAAAGAGTCAAGTTTGTAGAGAAGGGCAAAACCCAGGAAACTGACATGCCTATTCAAATCTATTTACACTTCTTTTTAACCCATTTTAATAATGGAATGGCATTTATCTGATCAGAAACTTGTTATGATTTCCTTTCTTAGAAGACTTCATAGGAGATTGTTAATTTTTTCCCACTTCTATTATCATGTTCTAAATAGATAATTTTAAACAGATTGCATCCACATTACTTTCACTTCCAGAAGGCATCGTTTATAAGATTATATTTAAGAGGCAGTTAACTATTATAAAGTATTTTGATGAATTATGGAACTATTTACATTTAAAGGATCCTTTTTATTATTAAAAAAAAATAATAATATGGAGCTGGGGTGAAACTTCCTGCACTATACTAAGTGCTCCAAAACTTGAGACCCCGTTGTGGCCCCGCAAGAAAGATTCACGCAGCCTAAGCTTCATCAGCCCAACAGCCACAGAGAACTCACTACTCACGGGGTAGCCTGGTTCTCCTTCAGGCGGCTCTGATGGCTGGAAAATTCTTCCTTATTTCAAAGACCAAATCTTCTCCACTGGTTCAGCCTTGCCCTCTGCAGAGAGTAAACATTCCAGTTCTTTTAACAGGCCCACCCGTGAGCTGGTTTCAGGGACTTCTGTTTCCTTCCCTTTTATCTTCCTTTTCTTTAATATATAATGCAGGCACATGGGAGGAGAAAGTGTAAAAGTGAGATGAAGGGCAAATCAAAAAAACCTTATCTGCCATACCTCCAGGCTCTGGAATCCTCCCCCCAGAGATGATCACGTTACCACTTCCTATCTTTTCAAGAGAAATTATGCATTTGCAAAGTATACACATTCTTTTAGACAAAAATATTTCATACACTATTCTGCACCTTGCTTTTCTTAAACCTAGTAATAAATTTTGGAGATGATTCCACATCAGTATTTAAAGCCGCACCTGATTCTTTTAAAAGCAACATAGGCAGTTTAATAAACCACATTTCATTAAACTAGTCCCCTGTTGATGGACACTAGGTAGTTTCCAATCTTTTGCTACTACAAACAAAGCAATCATGAATATCCTTGCATTGCATATACCTCTTTGTACAGGTATCTGTGTGATAGATTTAGAGCAATACAATTGCTAGATTGAAAGATACTGCATTTAAATTTTTAATACACATTGCCAAATTGCCATCCAATGAAGTGGTACCAGTTTGCTCTCCACCAGCAAAGTATGAGAGTTCCTGCTCTCACGCTTAGGAGATGAACTAGTTTGTAATGCCCTCCTGGAATTGTTTTGCCCTGAACTGAACCCACCGTTTCTGTGTGACCAGTGACCTCAGTGAATGTAAAACATCCTCTCTCATTCCAGTTACTCTACTTCTTTAAAAACAAACAAACAAATAGAACCTCAACACTGAAGCTGCCATCGTGACCAAGGCCACATCACTGACATTTAGTCATTAAGCTCTGTTCCACAGTGTGCCTGCTAAACCAGGTTTCTCCCTTTTTGTGCCTGGGCTTTGGGATTTTTGTAAGCAAGTTGCAGAAGTTTCCATTTATCTGTGTATTCGTTTCCTTTTGCTGCTGTGACAAGTGACACAAACTTGGCGCCTTAAAGCAACACAGATTTATTATCTTCCAGCTCTATTGTTCTGAAGTGCAAAACGAGTCTCAATGGGCTAAAATCAAGATATCAGGTCTGCGTTCCTTCTGGATGCTCTAGGGGAGAATCCACTTACCTTTTCCAGCTTCCAGAGACTGCCTGCATCCCTGAGCTCCTTCTTCCACCTCAAAGCCAGCAGCACAGCATCTTCAGTCTCTCTCTGGCTCTGAGAGAGCCCCCCTTCGATCGTCACATCTCCTTCCTTGACTGCCCTGCTTCTGTCTTCCTTCTTTTAATTTTCTTTTATTTTTCTTTATTTATTTTTAAATGTAATTCTTCTTTTTTTAATTTATTAATTAATTAATTTATTTTTGGCTGTGTTGGGTTTTCGTTTCTGTGTGAGGGCTTTCTCTCTAGTTGCGGCAAGCGGGGGCCACTCTTCATCGCGGTGCGTGGGCCTTTCACTGTCGCAGCCTCCCTTGTTGTGGGGCACAGGCTCCAGATGCGCAGGCTCAGTAGTTGTGGCTCACGGGCCTAGTTGCTCCGCGGCATGTGGGATCCTCCCAGACCAGGGCTCGAACCCGTGTCCCCTGCATTGGCAGGCAGATTCTCAACCACTGCGCCACCAGGGAAACCCCTGTCTTCCTTCTTTTAAGGACCCTGTGATTACATTAAGCCCACTTAGGTAATCCAGGATAATATTCGTGTCTTAAGATCCCTAACTCAATTATATCTGCAAAGTCCATTTTGCCACTTAAGGTAACATATTCACAGGCTCTGGGGATTATCTTTAGGGAGCCATTATTCTGCAGACCCCAATCTGCATTAAATATCATCTTGTGGGGCTTCCCTGGTGGCGCAGTGGTTGAGAATCTGCCTGCCAATGCAGGGGACACGGGTTCGAGCCCTGGTCTGGGAAGATCCCACATGCCGCGGAGCAACCAGGCCCGTGAGCCACAACTACTGAGCCTGCGCGTCTGGAGCCTGTGCTCCGCAACAAGAGAGGCCACGATAATGAGAGGCCCGCGCACCGTGATGAAGAGTGGCCCCCGCTTGCCACAACTAGAGAAAGCCCTCACACAGAAACGAAGACCCAACACAGCCAAAATTAAAATTAATTAATTAATTAATTAAAATACTTATTAAAAAAAAATATATAAATATCATCTTGTTAAGGTTAATTGCTTCAAAGGCTGCTTGGACATAAATGTGCTTTCAGGGAGGGTCTGGGTATATTCGCTTCTACAAGGATTTTTTTTTTTTTTTTGGAGTGTAATTGCTTTACAATCTTGTGTTAGTTTCTGCTGTACAACAAAGTGAATCAGCTATATGTATACATATATCCCCTCCCTCTTGGACCTCCCCCCACCCCCATCCCACCCATCTAGGTCATCACAGAGCACTGAGGGGAACTCCCTCTGCTATACAGCGGGTTCCCACTAACTATCTATTTTACACTAAGTACCAACCAGTACATAATGTTGAGCTGGGCATCCTTGGGGCTAGAGTGAAGAATTACAAAAAAACTAACAGGTGGATCTGCACTTTACAGTTTATAAAGAGCATTTACATCCATTATGCATTTCCCATTTCCCACTGTCAGGTAAGGAATCGGCCTGGAGCCTCACAGCAGGTACAGGTCAGCGAGATTCTTCCGGCTCCAAAGCTGTGGCTCTTTCCACGGCACCAGCTGCACCACAGTTGTGCTACCAGCCCACACGGAGTCGCCAATAAAAGTCCTTGAGAATTCTTTTCCTCTGTGGGTTTCCAGAGCCGCCCGTTCCCATAAGCTACCCATTTGGGTTGGAGTAAAAGTTCCCTTTTACCAGTTTACAGAGCTTGTTCTCACACCTTAGCCACCCAGAACTCACGGCAGCCTCGTCAGCTGGGCAGGGCGGGCCTGGGGCAGGGTCGCCACATCCTTGGTGGCACCAGGGAGACGGAGACCCAGAATTATGGGGGCTACTGCCAAGGTCACAGGAGACTCAAACCCTGAGCCATACTGTCTCTCCCAGAGAGGCTGCCCTGAAAAGCCAGCAATTCCAAAACCCCCGAATGGTCTGACCTTCACTCCAGAGGACATTACGGATTTCTTAGAAATTGGAGGCTGAGTAGGGAACTAACATACATGGAGTACTTACTGCGTGCCAGCACTTTCCAGAGACAGCTCATTTAATCCTTCTAACAGTTTGGGTGTTATTATCACCATTTTAATGATGGCGGCTCTGAGAGGTTAACGGTCGCAAAGATGGCAATGAATGGATTCCATACCAGGTCATTCTGATTCCAAAGCCCATGACTTTTCCTCTCGCCCGTGCTGGAGGATGAGCTGAGCAGGATTCCAGGTTAAAAAAAAATCTAGCACCTGCTTTGTGAGAGTACAGAGCCCTCAAATGCGCTGGTTAGGTTAGCAGCTGGCTGGATGAAAGTGAGTGCAGCGGGCGGGAGAGGCTGGGAGGGAAAGTGCAGGCCAACTGTCCCCTGGCTGGTGTCCAGTGACCTGCAGCCCTGGGAGCAGGTGCCAGAAGACTCCCCGGCCAAGAGGGAGAGGAGGTCCAGGGAGTGCGGTCAGGGGTGGGGGGGAAATGTCAGAGCCAATTACCAGGTAAAGCCACCAAACAAACACTAGCTAGAGAGCTAGAGGCTTGTCCAGAAATGTTCTCAGGGCTTGCTTTGATTACCATTTGTCTGAGTTGAGCTTCATTTCCATATTTCCTTCAGCTTAGACCCCATCTGCTGCTCTGTTTGCCTGAGCCCACCGCTAGAGACACAGGCATGCAATTATCCAACTCCTACGCATTTTTCTTGTTCTCTTTCTCTTTGAGTTTAATTTCCATCAGAGGCTCTGCCCTGAGCTTGCTTAAAAACCTGTAATTAAGAGGAGGCAGCTAATGAGACCAGGAGCAAACTTCTGCACTGTGCAGCTATTTTTTTTAATGAGATAAACAGGGAAAATGTCAAACAGAGGGATTTCTATGTTGCTCCCATGACTGAAAGGGTCCCCAGCATTGCAAATAAACATGCTGCAATTAGCACGTGTCGGGGGCCAGGGGGTGGGTTTCGTCCCTGGGGTCCTTGGGCTTCTTGACCTTGCCTGAGATGTGTGACTGGATCTTGTCTGGCTGAAGATCCACTGTCCAGTGCTCCCAGGTCCAGAGTCCCTTTTGGTCACGGTCAACAGAGATGCACCCTGGAAAGGCCACTGAGTGTGGCGACAGAGCTCTGACCTCAGCTACCGCACGGCTGCCTTTCCAAGAGCGGTTTGTTTTCTTCCCCAAGCACATTATGGGGTAATGACTGGGACTGTGGAAATTGCAAACAGCGTGTGTCATAATGAATATTTTGACTTGGAATACAGCATTCTCAGCAACTCCCAGTGTCTGTGGAAACTCAAGAGGCGGCAGAACAATCTATCGTGAAAGTGCCACTCACGCAGCGTAGCTAATGGAATTCAGGAGCATTTATTTAGTGCCTGCTGTGTACCTGTCTCTGGGCTGAGCACTTGGGGTACAGAAATGAGTAAGATGCAGCCTCTGTCCTTCTTTGGATCTAATGGAGAGAATCGGAGAGTTAAAATGATGCTGTACCCAATGAAGTCCCCCTCCCCCCACCTCCCTGCACCCAACCCCTCAGGTCTAGATTTACCCAACGAAAAGGAGGGGTTGGCTCGAGGCTTAAGGTTTATCTTGAACCAACACCTATTTGAGGTCCATTCTTCCTCCCCAAGGGGAGAACACTCTCCTTGCCCTCTTCCTTCCCGTCTGCCCATGGCTAGAGTCCAGGGCGGGGGTCAGAGGTCCCACCCCAGCCCCTTCCAGGGCACACTTGGGAATGGCTCAGTGCCATGGTCCCCGAGCCTGGTCACACACTGGAGCTGCCTGGGTTGCTCAGTGACAGTGCAGATGTCGGGCCCTTCGACAGAGGTTCTGATGTGTGGCTTTGGGACTGGTCCCCGGAGTCGTGTTTGGAACGATCCCTCCAGGTGATTCTGGTGCCTGGTCAGGCTTGGGAACCGCTAACCTAGGACCAAAGTACCGTTTTGTCACTTCCAGCTGCTGGTGCTGGCAGGAGCCTTCTCCCTTCTCTGGAACACATCTCCTCTATAAAAGTACGCTTGATGATCTCTGAGGCCCACCCTGCCTCTGACCACCTGTGTGTCCACAGGCGAGCTACCCGGGCGCTGCCCACGATGCTGCCCTTCTTTCACACCCTTACGTCTCAAGGGAGAAGAGAGTCAGCGAACCTGGGCCTGACACGGGTCTCAGCCCCTCCACCTGCTTCCTGGGGACCCAAGCCGGGCCCCCTCCCCTCTCTGGGCCTCAGTTGTGGGTAAATCTGTGAGGAATTTCAGCAGATAACCACCACTTTGTGTTTCTTTGCCTCGGGGAATTTTTCAGGGCAGAAATCAAAGCACCTTGAAGGCAAAGCCAAGAGCCCTGGGTGGAAGCTACCTTCGAGGCAGTGAGAGCCAGCGGGACAGCTGTGGGGTGGGATCTGGGGATGGACCCTGCCCTGCCATCACTGCGCAGCCCGCTGGGGGCGCAGGAGCTGCATGAGGGGTGGGAGGGAGGGTCCGCCCTGGGTCCAGCCTGCCTCCAGGAGAGTCTGGACAGGAGCTCACGCCGCCCCTAACTGCCAACCCATCCTTCCTCCAGCTCTTGCCACTTTCTGTGGGAGCCGGGCTCTCCAGACTGGGGGAACCCACGAGATGCCCCTCCTTGCGCCACATTTCTGAGAAGCTATTTAAAGGAGGAGAGAGGTTAAACCAGCCCATCACGAAACTTCAAGATAGACCCTCCCCCCCATGCCCTTGTTGGCCACCCCCCACCATTTACATCCAGCTTCGTGAGCTCTCAGTACCCCCTTCCCCCATCCTCCCTATGCTCCAGGCTCCCTTTTCAGCTTCCTGTGGGTGAGGGGATAATCTCAGGGTTAACTGAAAGGAGGCTGTCAAAAGCTGCTTTCACATCAAGGTGTGAATGACAAAATCACACACTAAACTAGGGATTCTCAAACTGCGTTCCACAGACCGAATTTAGTCCATGAATTTGGTGGAAAATGTGGTCCCCATTTTCACTAAAAAGTTTAACATTAACTTCAATTATGAATGAGGAGTAGAACATAGGGGTGTTAGCCTATAACTCTGTCACCAGTGGAGATCACAGGTAACTTCACATCACTTTACAGTTGATACAGATACTCGAAATCTTATTTAGGCTCATCTTTTGAAATGATGGTAAATTCTGAGATTGTCACTATTCCCTGTTATTTAATGTGTTGATAATAAAGCACATATATCACTATATTGCAAACATATATGTAAAAAATATTTTGACAACTACATTTTTAATACGACTGTTTTCTTTCAAAATCTTATGTATTCATTCTTTTAAAGAATGTTATGTAGAGGAGCCCATAGGGTTCACGGGCTGCCAACGAGTCCATGGCACATAAAAGTTTAAAGACTCCACCTCTAAATTTATCTTAAGATGAATTTCATCCTATTAGGAAAATTTTGAGCAGTATGGAAAAGTGAAGAATTTTCGATAATGGTGAGAGAAGATAATTTTGAGAATTTGTCAAGATTTCCAGGAGCTAGAAGAGATCGTAGAGATATACAGCTTTACTTGTTAAATCAACCTTATTCAGCTTTAATTTACATACAGTAAAATGCACCCATTGTTTTACGTGTGGCCATTGTTTAAAAATCGTGGCTAAAAACAAATAACATAAGTGTTACCATCTTAACCATATTGAGTGCACAGTTCAGCCAGGTTAATTATATTCACGTTGTTATGTAAAATGCACGCATTAGAAGTGTGCAGTTTGACGAGCTCTGACAACGTACTCGAGTAACCAGTCACAACTACAATTAAATACACAGTATTTCTATCACTCCCAAAACATTCCTTTGTGTCTCTTTATAATGTCTACTACCCCAAACCCAAGTAACCATTGATCTACTTTTTGTCACTATAGGCTAATTTTGTCTTTTTTTTTTTTTTTTAGAGTATAATTGCTTTACAATGTTGTGTTAGTTTCTGTTGTACAACAAAGTGAATCAGCTATATGTATACATATATCCCCTCCCTCTTGGACCTCCCTCCACCCCCATCCCACCCATCTAGGTCATCACAGAGCACTGAGCTGTGCTCCCTGTGCTATACAGCAGTTTCCCACTAGCTATCTATTTTACACATGGTAGTGTATATATGTCAAACCTAATCTCCCAATTCATCCCACCCTCCGCTTCCCCCCCCACCCCATGTCCACATGTCCGTTTTCTACATCTGTGTCTCTATTCCTGCCCTGCAAATAGGTTCATCTGTACCATTTTTCTAGATTCCTCATATATGTGTTAATATATGATACTTGCTTTTCTCTTTCTGACTTACTTCACTCTGTATGACAGACTCTAGGTCCATCCACATCTCTACAAATGACCCAGTTTTGTTCCTTTTTATGGCTGAGTAATATTCCATTATATATATATATAAGAATGTTTTACATTCTTCCCAATACTTGGTATTCTCAGTCTTTAACTCCAGCCATTCCCTGTGTGCTGGCATCTCATCATGGCTTTAATTTGCACTGTCCTGTTGGCTAATAATGTTGAACACCTTTTTGTGTGTGTGGGTCATGAGCGAATGTTCTTTGGAGGAGTCTGTCTAAATCTTTTGCCTCTTTTTATTGGGTTGTCTTCTTATTTAGTTTGGATACAATTCTTTTGCTGGACACATGTATTGCAAATGTTTTCCCCATTCTGTAGCTCATCTTCATTTTTCTTCATGGTGTTTTCAAGAGTAGTGTGTTAAAATTTTGATGTGGACCATTCATCAGTTTTTTATTTTATGGTCATGCCTTTTGCATTCTATCAAAGACATCTTTGCCTGCCCCCGAGCTGCAAAGATTTTCTCCTGTGTTTTCTTCTGGGAGTTTTATTAATATATTTTTAGTCTTTACATTTGGGTTGATGATACATTTCAAGTTAAGCTTGGTGCACCAGATGATGTATGGGTCAAGGTTTATTATTTCTTTCTGCGTGTGAATATCCAGATCTTCAAGCACCATTTGATGAAGAGACCATCCTTTCCCTGCTGACTTGCCTTAGCACCTTTGTTGGAATCAATTGACCATATCTGTGTGGATCTATCTCTGGACTCTCAATTCTTTTCCACTGACATATGTCTAAACTTACACCATAACTTTATTTTTAAAGATGAGAAATTTAGAGCTGAGAGAGTAAAAAGCCTTGTACAAGGTCAAACCAAATAAGTTAGAGGCCAGGATGAAATGTGACTCTTGTAAATATTCATTTTTATTCATTTTTTTCATTTCCATGGGCATTATCAGCACTGCCCACAGTGGCATTCACAGACCATTGTGAGAAAAAGCCACCATCTGCTAAATATTCATTTTTAACTCTTGTTGGAAGTCAGCAAAGAGGGACACAGTAAATAGCAGTGTGGATATTGATGCTGGGAAACAATGCTTCCCTGGACACTGCTTCCCAGCCTTACTATGGGGTCCCTGCAGAAGTGAGAGGCAGTGGGAGTGAGAGAGGTGGAGCTGGCTCTTCACGGAGCCGCCGTGTGACCTCACACGAGCTGCTCCATCCCTACTGGTTGAATCCACACAGTCTGGATTCTCTAGAGAAACAGAACCACGCACATATCTTTGTATGTGTATAAGGGAACATCATAAGGAATTGGCTCATGCAATTATGGAGGTTGAAAAGCCCCCACGATGTGCTGTCTGCAAGTAGGAAGGACGGTGGTGTAATTCAGTCCAAGTCCAGAGTCCTGAGAACCAGGGGAACTGAGGACAGGACAAGGTTGATGTCTCAGCTCAAGCAATCAGGCAGGAAGGGGCAAGTTCCTCCTTCCTCCTTTTTGATCTGTTCAGGCCCTCAGCGAATTGGATGATGCCCCCCACATTGGGGAGGGTAAACCAATTTACTGAGCCCACCTATTCAAATGTTAATTTCATCCAGAAACACTCTCACAGACACACCCAGAAATAATGTTTAGCCAAATATCTGGCATCCCATGATCCAGTCAAGTTGACACATGAAATTAACCATCACAGTTCCTCAGCTGTAAGATGGGGGTAAGAATAATACGAGCCTCACAGGAGTATTGGGGGATTGAACGAGGTGATGCTGTGGAAGTATTTAGTGGGGCATCTGGAACACAGTGGGCACTCAGGATACTGACTCTTCATACCCTTAGGCTGCATGAGGGTCTTTTCTCCTGGGGCTGACCCTGGAGATGTCCCCTGGTAGCAAAGGGAGCCCCTGTTGGCCTGGGCATCCCATTCCCAGGTACAGCCTCCGCTTTCTTCCCTGTTCTCCTGGGGGCTGGGCTGTGACCTACCCGCCAACTCCCCTGAGGACACTCCAGCCCTCCTCCACGCAACTGGGTGTCAGCTCAGCCCGATCAGAGCAGTGGCCTGGACCCCACCCAAGAGGATGTCTTCAGAGCCCACCCCAGGCACACGCAGGGTAGTGATGCGTCATGCATCACGGTCATTCTCGAGGCCTCAGTAGGCCCAGTGAGGTGGGGACAGGGACTGTGGGTCCTGAGGGGGTGTTGGGGAGGCCAAGCACCACACAGCACCTGCTGCATCATGTCTGGGTCTTCCTGCTAAAATCCCTGGACTGAGTGTCAAGCTTGAGACTGCCGTGCAAATCTGCTCAGAAATGGATAAAGCTGTAGTGTTGTGGGCACGGGGGGAGTGGGGTAAGATAAAGGGGTCCCAGCCTAGCCCCCTCACCCACGATGTCTCTTTCACGCCTGCCTTTCCTAGGAATTCCTCCCAGGTGGGTCCAAGATCCCCTTTCACAGGGACAGGATGCTATCTGGGAAGATAGGTCCAATATTAGCCTCCAATGTTGACTGAACTGTTAATCCTGTGTCAGGCACCATTCTAAGCACTTAGAACACGATGATTCCACAGGACTGCAAGGCAGGTATTACTGTTATCACTAGTTTACGTATGAAGAAACAGAGGCACAGAGAGGTTAAGTCATCTGTTCTAGGTCACACAGTAAATTAGTGCAAAGCTGGTATTTCATCACATGTGCTCTGGCTCTCAGACATTGCTTGAATGAAGATATTAATTTTACAAGTTAATTCTTTGGTTAGGTAGGAGGTTACATTCTAAAGAAGCAGCAGCTGGGGCACAGTGGACCCCAGGACAAAGGTAATGTTGAAACTTTGATTGAGAGTTTCTAAATGTGAGTTTCTGTGCTACTTGCCTAAGATCATAGGACACTTGAGGTCTAATGTCTGATGTTGGGAAGTAATTTCTTCCTCCATGCCTCAGTTTCCCCAACTGTAAAAAGAGAGGTTTTGCTGAATCATCTTTACGTTTTGGAGACATCTTCATGGATTTAGTGAAAACAGGAGTTTAACATCAGCCACCTGGTTCAAACCTCCATGCCCCACTTACTAGCTGTGTGATTCTGGGCTGGATATTTAACCTCTCTGAGCTCAGTCTCTGCAGCTGCTAAATGAGAGAGCCACCTCTGGAACTCTTCAATGAGGAACTGTGGCTGAGTCCATTCGGGCTGCTATAACAAAAATACCATAGGCTGGATGGCTTACAGATGACAGAAATTTATTTCTCATAGTTCTGGAGGCTGGGAAGTCCAAGATCAAGGCACCTGCAGATTCAGTGTCTGGTGAGAGCCTGCTTCTCTGGTTCATAGACGCTGTCTTCTCGCTGTGTCCCTCAGTGCCTGAGGGACAAGGGAGCTCCCAGGGCCTCTTTCATAAAGGCACTAATCCCATTCATGAGGGCTCCACCCTCATGACCTCCTAACACCATCAGACTGAGGATTAGGTTTCAACATATGAATTCTGGGGGGACACGCACATGCATTGTGTGGCAGGTCCCTAGCACAGGGCCCAACACACTGCAGCAGTCAACGAATACGGGACTTCTTCCCTTCTGAGGCCCTTCCTGCTCTCTCTCTGGGATTTGAGCAGCAATTAGTCATCTAGCAAAGCCTAAGGAACTGGGTCAAAAGTGGCAAAGGTTGCCTGGTATTTGGGAGAGTGGGGGCCATGCCAGTCAGTCCCTGGGCAGGTGTGTATGGGAGGGGTGACTGCTGGGGGGCCTGGGTAGTAAAGAAATGGTCCCAAAGGATGAACACCTAACCCTAGGAGGCTGTGTGACAGTCAGGAGTGTCTGGGGGCAGTGGGAGCAGGAGAGAAAAGGAGGTACAAAATAGGAAGATATATAGAAAGACAAAAAGAAATATAAACTTATGTCCCGCCATGAAATTATAAAACCACCATTTCCGACAATTAACTTGTGCCTAATAAAAACGTGTTCACACCAGGTCAACAAAGTGTGGATGAGATTTTATAACAGGAGGCTTTGTTGAACAGAATCCCGATACATATTTTTCCCTGTATTAACCATCAATTCTCTCATAAAAGATTTATCACAACATTTGCTATGTAGTCACTAAACACAAGCCATTGTAAACAGAGCAGGCGACATTGGCCTTGGATTCATCAGTCCTGAGTCCCACTGCAATAGTAAACAGCTGTTGGCAAGTGTATCACATGAAAGGTAACAGTGTCACATGGGCAGGGCTTCTGGTAATGTGTGTGTGTGTGTGTGTGTTTTAATAGAGCTGTACTTCTGTTTAATAAATTAGGAGAAAATAAAGTAAAACCTACGATGTAAACAAGCACTAGAGGATGGTAACATTTTGCTTCATTTGTTTTATGCTTCGTATGCAGCTGTTGGTGAACATTCGCCCATAAGGGCACACAGAGGGAAGCAGAGTCACGGGGGCACACGGTGACAGGTGCATTTGCTCCAACATAAAGTCACAGATGTCCCACCCATTTTCCTGTAGGTCTGACTTTAGGAACAGAACATTGTACGGGAGCCAGGCATTTGCAGATCCCTCTGTCCCCTGGGAATGAAATATCTTTAGTTTTTCTAAATCCCAGCTTCCAAAAGTATTTTTGAAGTATCCAAATATAAAGTACATTTCCATGTGGAATGCTGAACTAGCTGGCACATGCCTTAGGTTTCCTTAGTGCAGACTCCTTTCTATTCTCTGGATGTCCAAGCTATGGACAGTGTAAGTCCCCGCAGCCCACTTTGCACAAACCCCCCAAATAATGAAATCTGTGAAAACTGAAAGAATGCAAAGAATTAAACTTGGGTGCGCTCATTACTTGGAGCTTCTGGGGTTCAAAGGGTAGCATCTAACTGGTCTCACTTCAGGGAGGTGGTGGTTCTTCCATTGGACACAGGGCTGGATGAAGCTCTGTGTGGGAGATGGCCGTGCTCCATTAGGGAGGATGGATAAGGGTGGCTGAAATTGTCTGCTGGCATCCGCTCAACACAACACCATAGCAGAGGGACAGATTTATGTCTTCCGAGGAGCTGCCTCACTACAATGGACAATGCACATCCAGTTGGCAAAGGTTTGAATTCCTTCTCCCGAGCTAGCCTAAGAAAATAGAGACTAGCCTATCCCTGTGTTTATAAAAATGTCCCATATGGTAAGGAGGGTAAGGCAAGGCACCTCTTTTATTTGTCACTGGACTTTCAAGGTTCCCCCTGGGGAAATCCTGATGGGGTTGGTGAGACACCGTACTCCTTAAATGTCCCTCAAATGTTCCAGAAGAGATTATGTTTACAAACTTGCTATAAAACAGGATTGTTGAGGTTTGGAATGATTTCAACTTGTGAGGGGACTTGGCATTCAAATACAACATGGGGTTTGGTTACTCATAATTCAAGCAAAGATCTGGTATTAAATGGCTTGAATGCCGGGCCATGGTGGACAGAGCCCTTGGGGGCTGGGTGTCTGGTATTTTAGCCAGGCAGGAGCTGTCTCTCTGATCTGGTCATTGGGAAATTGACCGGCTCAGGTCAACCAATCAGTTGTGTGCCATGGCGATGGTGTCTGATGCTCCCCAAACACGTTTCCTATGAGTAGTCTGGGGTATTGCCGAGGCTCTGATGACTCTAATCTGACTCTCAAAATTCAAAGTGGGATTCCTGTCTCCAAATACAGATTTCAGACTCTTCAAAACGTGAACCTTAGGTTCTATTTAACACGTGCAACCACTCTTCCACGCCAGGGAGTAATTAAGATACTGACTATAGAATCACCAGGGCTGCAAGAGAAGGGCCACAGGAAACACCGAGTCAGTGTTCCTAAGAGCACACGCATTCCACAAGGGGCGCACACAGTCTTTGGAGTCAACAACCTAAACTATTTAATAGTCCTTAGATGTGGGTATACGTGAGACACTATCGCACTGCTAAGACAGAGTAGATGCATAAGGTTGGACCCTCAAGGCTCAGCGCATATTCACATGACGCACTGCGTGAGCAAGCCGTACCAGCCCCGGAGATGGGTGTGAAGCGGGGGTGGCTGAATTGTTACTTGGGACAAGGGTAACATTTGCAAACACATGGTTGTTTCTGCTGTGTGTTCTTCCAGTTGTCTCCGGGGTATGGGCCATGCCCACGAGGACCCTGTGTTACTATGGAATGTGTACACTCCCTACTGAAGACATACCTTTATTCCCACTCAGGTGTATTATCAGGGGACATGCCCTGGCCAAATGAGGTTGGTTTCTTAAGAGTGAATCATGCCCCCTTCCCGCTCACTGTATCATGTAGATGCCCCACAAATTAAATGCAGTGCTTTTAGTGCCTCTCTCCCACCCTCCCTCCCTTCCTCTCTTCCTCCCACCCTCCCTCCCTTCCTTCCTCCCTTCCTTCCGTTTTCTTTCTTTTCTTTCTTCCCTCTCTTTGTCAATAGCTAAATATATGTGGATTTCCTCCCATGTTTTCTCTTTCTAAAAGAGCTCTAATTTTGAATCTCCCAAGTTCAAGACCTCGTTGCTCTCCCCAGGACCACAGATCACGTCCACTCTGTCTCAGGACTCATGTCACCTCCTAGGTGCCCAACCTATCCTATTCCCGGACACACGCTAAGCTCCCGCCCCATTAGACTCCTCACTGGGCACCTTGTTCACACCTCCTTCATGTCTCGTCATAGGTGCTTCCCTACTGCAGGTTCAAGCCCAATGCTACCACCTCTAGGAAACCTTCCAGAACGCTCCTCCCCCACCCGCCAAGTGCATCAGCCCTCCTCCTGCACCCCCAACACTGCACACTGCTCCAGGGCAGCCCCGCCCTCCGCATTGTAGAGTAATCTCTGGTCTTCCCCGGAGTCTGACACAGCCCAGGGCGCCGGGCACACAGAAGGCGCTCTGTAAATGTCAGAGGAGTGACAGGTGGGTATTGTGACAGCGCTGGGCTGGAGCCTGCAGCCTGCCATGCCCCGCTGTCCAGCCTCTCCAGGACCCCGCTTCCCCGGATCTCCGCAGACCCTGCTTCCTCACAGTGGTGTCTGGGTCAGGCTGAGGGAAGCCTCGTGTCCTAGCCACTTTCCTCTCCCGATGCAGACTGCCTGGGAAGATGGGCAGTTCCACACCTGGGGCCTCCTCTCTCCTAGACAGCCAGCTCCCAGCAATGTCCATCTCCTGCTCCTTCCACCCGTATTGTGGAAGAAGGCGTGCGGAGGCCTTTGACTTTGTGGCCGCATCTGAACTGGCATTCCTTTGACCAGGCCAGGGCTTTGGCCACCAGCAGAGCCAAGGCAGCTGGCCAGGGGTCAGGCTAGCTCACTGAGGGCTAAAAGGCCACTTGGTCTTGAAAGAAAGTGGGAGCCTGCTGAGAAGGTGGGGGGACTTACAAACCACATTGCTCTCAGCCAGGCTTCTCCTCTGAACCCGCGACGAGCAAACCGTGGTGGCTACCTCTACCCACCCTCTCCCCGCTAGCCACCAGGTCAGCACAGGCTTTTCCATGCTAACCTCTTGGCGTCTGTGTGAAGGGGAAAGGTCAGCTTCAGTGCCAGGCACTGCTGTGTTGTACTAATGCTCGTGAAGGCTACTGGCCCATAGTTTCGGGAAAATTCTTTGGACGATGAGTCCGCAAACACCTACAACGTTTAGTCAGTTAGATTCTCTGTAGGTGAAAAGGACTTGTGGACCTAAATTCTGGGACAGCGGTTGCTGCCGAGCATCTTCCCCTCGAATACCCCGAGAAGCACATGCAGAGAAAGAGAAGACCAGGGGTGGCCGTGATGGGAGGGTCCCGAGGCCCAGCTGGCCGGTGTGGGTGTCCGCTCAGGAGCTGAGAGCACGGGGTTCTCTGCTGATGATGGAAAGTCAGCTGCTCCTCCTTGAACTGCCCGAAGTCGGGTGAAGCTGGGGACTTCCCATCAGTACCAGCCCACCCTTCTGGAGACCTATTGTGTGCTGCCCCTCAAATTTCTCTACATGCTGCCCGAGGACCTACAGATTTCGCCCGATCTGTAAAAAGGAGAGAGTAATAGTACTGACATCTTAGGATTATTATGAGGATTCGTGGAAATGCTACCCCCAAACTCTCAGTGTGGTGTCTGCTGTCTAGTCTTCACTCAGGACACACCGGCTCTTAGGTTGTCATTATTACGAGCTGCTCGTGGGGGACCCAGCAGGGTCAGCCATGCTGGATGAAGCGGGGAACCAACAAAAGACCCACACCCAAGGGTGGGCATCCAGCACTGTCTCTCTCTGGCCCTGCCTCGGCTGGCTCGGCCCCCCGGGTCTGAAGCTGGTCGGAAGGGGGCAGGGGTGAGGGCTCTGGTTAGTAGCAAAGGGGCTAGAAGCCATCAACTCTCCCAGCCAGGCTGCCCGGACAGAGTCTGTGTCGGGACCCAAGCAAGCATCCCTCCGGGGCCCTCTGAGCGCCAGGCTCCCTTTTCTCTAACACAGTGTCTGAGTCAGTGAGTGCTGCCACCCTGCCAACACCCAACACATCTCGTGCCTACCAGCCGGGAGCCCCACGGAGAGGAAGGAGGCTGTTTTGCAAAGGCCTTCAGAGGTAGGCTGGGCAGCTTCTCCTGTTCCACCAGAGTCTCGTGAAAAAAGGTTTTAAAAATTTCATGGCGTGATCAATTTTGTCCCTCTGAGAACAAAATGACTCAGCCCTTGAGTAAGCTGGAGATTGAACTATTTGGCATGTTAGGGAACCACAGAAGACAACTGAAACCTAGATATTTAGAAAGACCCAGTTTTCCATAGAGTTTATCCAGGTGTCTAAGATCATTTTTCCTCAGGGAGGACTTTGAAGTCCACCTGCAACAGTCACCTGGGCCCGGATGTTTGAAAATGCAGAATCCTAGGCCTTACCAGACCTCCTTAAACGGATCTCCGGGGAAGGGGCTCAGGAACCTGAATTTTAAACAACGTCTCTTGGTGATTCTTGTGGATAGTAAAGTTCAGGAGCCAATGGCTTCATTGCAGATGCTGTTGACCTTCCAGAAAGGTAGTGGGAGCCTCAAATATATCCAGGACTTCGCTCTCCCCTGTGGTGCCAGTGCTCCAAAGGATATAAGCAGATGTGAGGAATTTCTGGCACCTGATAAAATATCCTCATTGAAATCATAGGCAAATTGGTTGATGCTGAATTTGGGTAAATTCTAAAAATGCACAGCCTGCGGTCCCCCCGAGGGTCACACTGCAGCCCTGCAAAGGCATCATCTACCTGCACCAAAGTATGTAAAAGGACAGCAGCCAGGACCTGGACTTGGCCTGTTCTTTCCATCTTCTCTCAGAAAGAAGGGCATCATGAAAAAGACAACTAGCTTCACAAACATGAGAGAGGTTTATTGCTCATGGTGGCAGAAGTCCGAGCTGAGTCCTAGAAGGAATGTACAGTTGGTGTGAGATGAGTCAAGGCAACTTCCCCTCCCCCACCAGCCGACTTCGTGGTAGAAATAGGCAGGCTCTTAGGGAAGCATCTTTGGGAGGTCAGCGGACCATGAGACACACAAACCCCAAATGCCACAACACTTCTCCCTCAGTGGCTCCCAGGGCCCTGAAACCCCCTCTAAGAAGCAGCATAAAGAAAAGCTAGGGGCTTCCCTGGTGGCGCAGTGGTTGAGAATCTGCCTGCCAACGCAGGGGACACGGGTTCGAGCCCTGGTCTGGGAAGATCCCATGTGCCGCGGAGCAACTAGGCCCGTGAGCCACAATTGCTGAGCCTGCGCGTCTGGAGCCTGTGCTCCGCAACAAGAGAGGCCGCGATAGTGAGAGGCCCACGCACCACGATGAAGAGTGGCCCCCACTTGCCGCAACTAGAGAAAGCCCTCGCACAGAGACTAAGACCCAACACAGCCATAAGTAAATAAATAAATAAATAAAATTTAAAAAATCTCAAGCTAAAAATTTGTAAAAAAAAAAAGAAAAGCTAGAGTTGCAGAGTGACCGAAAAAGCCATCACAGATGGGGTTTAAACCTACAAGTTCAGATCAGGTAGGGCTAGAAACCGAGCCCCGGATGTGGGTTTAGGAATTTGAGAGCCTCTCCATTGAGGCTTTATTCTCCATCTTCTTAAATTGCTCTCACACCGAGCCCAACTGTCTACCCAAGTTCGGGCCTTCAATATCAAGCCTTATTCTAGACTGACGTCCAGGAAGTTATCCCAGGCCCTTGACGTAGATGCTGATCTGGACATTTCTAAGTGTTCTACCTGAGAAATCCACATTACCATGTTACGTTGGATAAATTACCAAATGAGGTAGATAATTCTCTTGGGAATAAAGAAGCTGGGGAGAATTTTATGGACTGTATATAAACATTTAGCTAAAGGTAATTCTAGCAGAGTTGGTTGACGCTGATCGCCAACGCAGCGATTTTCTTCTCACTTCTCCTAGGGTTTTGATGCCTGTGTTCAAATAATAATGAAAATACCCAGCCGACTGGCATATCTGGGGGGTTGTCACCATGATGCCAATACAGTGGTTTTATTGGTTTTTTGGCAGTCCTAAGGTTCAGTGTAATTTATGAAATGCATCTTTTCAAGACATGTGGCATTGTAGGTGACAGATCTTATTTTTTCACTAAAGAAGAGGTGAAAGGGATAGAGTTGCTTCCGGGAGTATAACTTGTTGCCTCCACAAAACGAGCAGGAAGAGGAGATGACAGTTATTCCTCCAACCTGACATTGATGAAAACGTATTTGTTTGCTTGAACTTGACTGTCTATTGACCTCATCCACTGGACCACTGCGCCTCTGCTGCCCAAGGAGTATTTGTGGGAAGGGGAGATGGTCAGACTCAATTGTGCATATTTTCCTGGCTCTGTGCTTGTCCTCGACCTCATTGGTTCTTTTGATGTTGGGACAATGAAGGGTGAACAGCTGCCTGACGCTAGGAAAGAGCCACAAAAAAGAAAGTCTGTTGTGATTCAAACTTGGGTGGCCAAATGCGCTCTGAATCAGAGCAGTTTTGTTTCAGTAACACACAAAGTCCTGTCTGGGCAGTGATGTGCTGGTAGATGTTTAGCAATGAGCTCTCAGTGGAGAAGAAGGCCCGATTTGTAGCCTTTACTGGCTTTCTTGGTATAAATATGCCCATCACAGCTGATTTCAAGCTACTGAGCTTATGTCCCAGAACACAGAATTGGGAAGGGGTGTGTGCCATTGGCTCCTCCAAGCAGATGTGAGCACGCCTCCAGCTGCAGCGGGAAGGTGGCAAGGCTTCAAAGGCTATGTCTGTCTCCATGGAAACTTAGACACTAGACAAGAGTAGGCCAGGCTCAGTGATTTGTTTTCTAAATGAGGAGCTAAAGTTAATAAGACGCCATCTTTTCAAACATGCACACACTTCTCCGTTTTTCAATACTGGGGCCACTGGCAGTGAAAAGCTTCAGGCTCTTCCTGGTTGGTCCCTATTGAAATGGGTCCTCCCTTCTATGTTTCCAAAGTTAAGCTTTGCAGAGCAGGAAGGAGAGAATGAGCCCTCTAAGTCTTGTGCGCCCATCCCTTCCACCCTGGAGGAATCACGTAGAGTGGAGGATGGAGAAATAACTGCTCTCAGCATCCACACAATATTTGAAATGGTAAAAAAAAAAAAAAAAATGATGGATGGGCAGAAAGCATTTAATTTAATTCAAGGTCCACTCACCTTGGTTTTTATTCAATCAAGATGGGGGCTGCTAGTGAATTGGCATATGTTTTAGAGTTACGGTTTTCAATAAAAATTTCCCTCTCCCATCATGGGCACAGGGCACTTTCTGGATCACCTTGGGAAGCCTCTACTGTCTGTTGATGACTTACAGAAACTAGGATATTGAACCCTTAGGATAATGGAACCCAGTGCCTTAAAATCAAGGCTAAAACCCTGCTCAGGTCAGTTCATGTCCAATCACCTAAGAGAACACGCTGGACAAGATGTGTGAGACAAGGTGAAACGCTTCCTGCAAATTCAGGTCACAGACCGGCGTGGGGGACCTGCCAGCCATTGTCCTCCTGCCTCTCCTTTGCTCCAACAGTTATGACATGTGAATCAGAAGAAGGCGACTTCGGGTCAAACTTCAAAGAACATTATTACATGTAGTAATAACTGCTTATTTAAACCAGCTTCATGCTAAGATTGTCCACACACACAAATGTTAGCTGTGGGGCGGAGGGGGAGGGAAGAGAGGGATAAAAGTTGAATCCAATATAGCCACTTCTAAGACAACTGGTCAGCAACGGTTGGGCAACACTAGTCGGCAAACGTTTTCCCCTTGGACGTGGGGGCCCCAGGGTCCCAGCTGAGCGCAATTCACTTAGTTCCAGCTGAATAATATTTGGGCTAAAGCAGCCACCACTACATGTGGAGAAGGGTGACCACGCCAGATGTGGGGCTAAATGGCCACTGCCAGCCCCACTCTCAGCGCGACTGATGCCCCATGGAGGTCATCACTTTTCTTCAGCATGGAGCCCAGCGTCCAGGGGTTAGTGAGCAGTGGACGCCATGCTTCCCCACCTGCCACCAGCACTGTGTGTCCTTGACCATGACCGGACGGGGTGTGACTCCCGGAGAGTCTCTGGTGAGTCTAGGAGCTCAAAGGAGCTTCTCAAAAAGAAAAGCCAGAGCACAGCATGTCCCTCGGTCATCCTTTGGTGATACACAGGGACGGTTCAACATCTGCCCTCGAGGAACCAGGAAGCAGGCTTCAGAGTCCCCCCCCCCCCCCCCGAAGCCAGGGAACCGGAATCCCTGGGCTTGGCAGATGGTGGCGGCTGGTGGAGTCCGCCCAGGCGCCCCAAGCCCTCCCGCCCCTTCTTCTCACCAGCCATCTCATTCCAAGCCCTCCAGCAGGAGCAGCGTCCTTCACTCAGAGACCGGCAGAATGTTCTGGCTGTGGGAGTCGCCGGTGAGGCCGGAGGAGCGGAGGGGACGCCTGTGAAGGACCCTGCTCAGGATGTCCTTGCAGCTCTCGCGGTACTGGTGTCGCAGCAAGGAGTACACGAACGGGTCAGATGCGGCCTTGCTGTAGGCCAAGCACTTGGACAGCACGCCCCAGTGGGAGCTGATGGGCACCGCGGAGGACAGCTCCAGCAGCCTGCGGACAGAGACGGGACGGCGTTCGTTACGAGGGCGCAGCTGCGCGCGTCCCAGGCTCCCGCCTGAGCCCCTGACCCCAGCTTCCCGGCCACGCTTCAGTTTCTCTGAGCCTTCCTCCTCCCGCGACAATGACAACAGTAATTTACAGCCATAACTATGGTGGCCATTCTCCAGGCACTTCTTTTGGTCCAGGTACTGGGCTAAGGACGCACTTTACACGTGATTTCGTGGAACCCTGGGAGACGAGACATCTCCATTTTACATGTGAGGAAATAGACGTCCAAGGAGGTTAAGTACTGATAGTTTGCCAGTCACCTGTAAAGGCAGGGATTTGAACCCAGGCACCCAAGCTGATCTAAGAATTGCACTAATAGCTAATTGCGCCCTGGCCATTTGCTCCGGCTGTGCTGCTGACCTGCTGTGTGACCCTGGGCACGTTGTTTCCCTTCTTGGGGCCTGGGAGTTTTCTATGAAAAAGGGGGAGTTGAATAAGATCAACTCTATGATCACTGTAACTAGAACAGACTGATTCTTGGCTTCAAATCCTAGCTCTGCCTTCCAAGGGAGCTTGCCTGGGAGGAAGGGTTGAGATTAATTTTGCAAATATTCAGCAAAGCTCAAAGTATGGCTTGCATCAGGAAAGAATCTGCTGGTGGGAAAAGCTTCTTCCCAGGGTTGGGGTTCTGGTGGCCCCTGGCTATAGCAGCAGTCAGGGTTCCCTAAAGTGACCCTCATTCTTTGGGAGAAGGTGAGGGAAGAGGCAGCTCCTGTGTCACAGGGGCACAGTCCTGAGAGTCCTCCGGGTATCCATCGAACAGCTCCATTCAATGGTGCTAAGGCCAGGCTGTGAGGTAGTAAAAGCCCTCCTCTGTGTAAACGGAATTCTCCCAAATCAAGCCATTTATTCTTTTCCCCCAAGTGTATCCAGCACCCCTGGCCATATTTGGACATTACCCAGCATGAATATAAGGTAGAAAAGGCCACAGAGCTGAGAGAGAACTTAGAGATTATAAATTACCCTCTCCCCACCCACTGTCAAATGAGGAAATCGAGGCCCGGACAGGGGAGGGGGTTGCCCAACATCACACAGCAAGTCAGTGGTAGAGGAAAATCCAGCATCTGTGCTCAGACTGGGATCTGGCACCTGTATTCTACCTGGCGGGGGGAGGGCATGGAGGTCGGCAAGATGGAAGGCAGCGGTGGCTCTCAGCTTGGAGGGCTGCCCAGGTGAGAACCCAGGTACAGAGAGGACTGAGCTGGGGCTGTGACTCTGGGCTGCCAACTTCAGTGATTTTCCTGAAGGCTTCTTTGGGCTGAGGCTGTGAGGATGAGCCCAGGAAAGGAAGGAGGAGGAAGCTGGTGGGGTGAGATCCCCCACTGCGATGACCCCCTTTTCGAATAGATCCTTAATGAATCCATTCCGAGGCCCTTCTATTAGGCATCCCATTTCCAGCACCGCTATCCACCCTTGCCCTCCGACTCCAAGGGAGTATGCCGCCATGGTTTTGCTCCTCTCCTTGGGAGCCCGAATGGGGAAATGGAGCTGTTGGCATTTGAGAAATCTGTACTTTTAAGAAATCTATTTTGGGAAGTGATGAATTTAAGGGAACAAAAACCTCCGAGTTTAGAATTCACACCTAATAATAACAATGAAACAGCTGAATACCAACACATTGTTGCTATGGGATGCCAAATTACTTTTCCAGAATGTCTAGTCTTCTATACATTGCTAAATTCAGTCTGAGCATTTTGGTTCTCCCAGGAGGATTTATTAAGAGTCAAATATCATCAAACCATCCAGCAAGATCAAAATGATTATTTGCAGGTTCTGTAGATTTCACAGAGTAAAACTATTTGGGACAATTTAAAATTTCACCATTTAGATAATTAAGAGGTAAAATCTGTTGCATTTGCTTCTCAGAAATTTTATGTAAAATCTGAACTTGCCTGGCTCAGTAATAATAATTCCCAGTTAAGTATCTCCTTTGGGCCAAATACGTGATGTGCACAATCTCTAACCTTGCAATTATTCTCTGCAGAATGGGCATCGCTAGTCCCATTTTACAGACGAAGAAATCAAGGCTCAGAGAGATTGAGCAGCAAGCCGGCATCTCCTCCACGGGGAAACCCAGTTCCATCTAACTGCAGCCCATGTCTTGTCTAGGTGCCATGATGGGATTCAAATCTCCACATTGCAGATGGGACGGGATGCGTTCTGGGGTCCTCTCCAGCCCCGAGAATCCCTTTTCCATGAAGTGGTTATGGGCTATCCAGCACTTCTGTCACTTGCCCCGTCCACAGTGTACACGACTTCTGCTTTGAAAAGCCCTCATCTGGCCTCCATCAAGGCCTCCAGGCAAAGAGATGCTTTGGATCAGTCTGGGCCTGGGCACTGCTCCCGTGTGGCCCCCGGGCCAGGCTGAAGCTAGCATGCTCCCTTCCGTGACCGGATGTGGCTGGCTGACCCGCCTTTTTATTTTCCTGGGCACGTGGACCCCTCTGCCATGTGCCTGCTGTGGCCGGCATTGTTCTGTTCCAGCTCTGACAGTTCCAAGTCCCCACTTGTTTAAGGGGACTGGGCAGGGGCAGGGACTTCCGTATTGCTACAACTGCTTCTTTCTAATGCTAGATCTGGGCAGGGGATGATCACGTGGTCCCCTCCAGATGACCTTTTAGAAAGGGAACACTCCAGCCCATCTTCTCATGCCAGGTCCAGCTCTGCTCACCTCCTCCAAACACCCTCCCCTCCAAGAAAGGGCCATTATTTTTCTGATCAGTCACAGTTTCCACAGGAGCAGGGTCACTGCGTGCTACTAGGTGCCTTCCACGCCCTGCCTCTTCTCTCTCTGCTACGAATCATGGTGGATTATTGAACTCCCCTCTCCTACCCCTGCCTCCAGCTCTGCCCCATTCAATGGTGCAGTGGTGAGGGGTTATTGGGCTCAGGTGTTAATTAAGTGGGACTTTGTTTCCTTTCGCTATAGCTCCCTGTTGTAGGTTGAACTACGTCTCCCCAAATTCATGTGTTGAGGTCCTAACCCCCAGCACCTCCGAATGTGATCTTATTTGGAAATAGGGTAGTTGCAGATGTAATTAGTTAAGGTGAGGTCCTCATGGAGAAGGGTGGGCCCCTAATCCAATGTGACCGTGCCCTTATAAAAGGGGGGAGTTTGGACACAGATGCACGCCAAGAGAATGCCACAAAAGGATGAAGGCAGAGATGGGGTGATGCTTCTAGAAGCCAAGGAACACTAAAGATTGCAAGTTCACCATCAGAAACTCAGGGGGAGGCCTGGAACAGACTCTCCCTCACAGCCTCAGAAGGAACCACCCTGCCAACACCTTGATCTTGGACTTCCAGCCTCCAGAACTGAGGCCATACATTTCTATTGTTTAAGCCACTTAGCGGAAGCTAGTTATGGTGGCAGTGCTGGGAAACAGATCCACATCCGCTAAGGAACCCCGTGGGGAGGCAGGGGGGTGTTAGGCAGGATTTGGTTGTTTGCAGGTCCCTGGTCATAACACCAACATGGCACCAAGCCCCACGGAGTTCCTGGAGCCCGTGAGCACTACGGGTCGACCCTGGGGTCTGCAGAGGTAGCAGCCCCTGGAGCAGGGCACTGCCCCCTCCCCGCCCTCTGGGAAGCAGAGTTTTTCCCACAGCCAGCGCTCCCTGCCCCCTGCCCTCACCTTCCATTAAGCACCAAGGTGACTTTCCATGCACCGCCCGACGTATGTGCCGGAAAAACCTCGGCCATCAGGCTCCGTTCAGGGGGAAACGCTTATGCTTCCGTGCTCACAATGCACATGTGCCTGCCCCAGACAGCCTGGCACGGCTCCCCCGAGGATCCCCTGGGCTGAGAGGTCAGGCGGAGGGTTGATGGGGGGAGGACAAGGGGAGGGGAAGCCAGGGCAGGAGTCTGCTTTCTCAAGCATCTCAGGTGACCCTGAGGCAGGTGGTTCACCTGGGGACGTCTGGTCAGAGCCTGGCTGGGGTGGGAGGTGTGAAATGCTGCCGGCTGTGGCCTGGGACCATATCGGAAGCCGAGCACAGAGATGGGTATTTTTCTGACTCAGGGTGGCACAGAACAGATACCCATCCTCTCCCCCCACCCCAAGTCCTATGTGTCTGGCCCACCTCTGCACCCCGTAGCTCTGTATTTGTTCGGGGGGACTCCTCCAGGGAGCCACGTCCTTTCTCTTAGCACAGGGTCACGGGAAGTCTCTGTGCTGGCTGTCACAGCAGAGGGCTGACAGGCCAGGAAGCCGGCCCCCTGGCCCCTCACCCACAGGGACCTCTCACCCGCCCCTGCCAGCCTGGCCCTCCTGGTCCCGGGAGGAAGATGGAGTACACTTGCCAGAACTCTCGGGCATTCTCTGAACCCCCAGAGAAACCAATGTCTCAATTCTGCTCGACAGTGGACTCTCCAAAGAAACTAAATTCTGGGGATGAGAACAAGACCCGTAATACCAGTAGCCCCTGACCCAGCTCCTCCTCTGTGTCCCCAGAGGCTCAGTGCTTTGGCAGCTGCTTGACAAACATTATCTCAAGCACCTCCCACCCGCCCCCTTCGACAGTGTTGCTTGTTCTTCACACTACAGAGGAGGAACCCAGGCAAAGTGACGGGCCAAGGCCACATGGCCTGGCCGTGGAAGAGCCAGGATTTGAACCCTGGACTGTGGGCACCAGAGACCACAGGCCTTCCTGGTGCCAGGCTGCCCCTCCCAGCTCCTTGACTCGGTGCCAGGGGGCAGTCAAGGCCTTTACTGTCAACCCTTGAATCTAAAGTGGTAAATCCACACCCCCTCTTTACACCCCCTGTGTGTCCATCATCTCTCCCCGCTGCCACACACACACACACACACACACACACACACACACACACGCTGTGCACCAAATGCAACGTGGGCCATAGAATATCTTTTGGGAAGCAAGCCCAATGTCCTCCCAAGAAGACTTCTGGAGAATCCAGTCTGCATATTTGAAGACCTGTAAGTAATAAGCTGGAGCTTTAAATGTTCATGAGACATTAGCAGGGAAAAGGCATTTTATTAATAGAATATTAACTCCGGACAGCCACCTGCATATTAAACCCATCTGACATAATTCCGTGACTCTGAAAAGCCACAATAATGGTGCTGTCTGATCCACAAATGCCTCAAAGCCCCACTCCGATGATCTGGGACAACCATAATTATTTGTAAGCCTGTACTGCTGCAGAGATAATAGCCTCACACATGCTTCTAGACGTGTACGTTTTAATTCAGAAAAATGTAATTAGAGCTTTTGGATGCGAATCTCTTGCAAATCCTCAGACCATACTCAAACACTCTGGAAAGATGCAGATGTGACCCACTAGGGCTTTGAGGACCTGGGAACCGGTGTGAGTGTGTGAATAGAAGGTAGTGACTCCTATTAAGAGTGAGGGTGGAGGTTTCCAAAGTGTCCCTCTGTCATCTGACAGGCCACAAAGTGCAGGTGCAAGGGGCTCTTTGGCTGGTTGGTGCAGCTGGGGGAACTGTCTTTCTGAGAGGTGCTGGCTTCATGGTCAGCGTTAGGCCACCGAGTCTGACGATGGCTCCAGCTGCCAGCATTGATGGCCTCTGAGTCCCGCTCCAGGTCCACACAAGTTGCTGTCAGCCAGGTGGGAGGTCAGAGGTGACTCCATGTGAACCCACCGCTGCTTCTGGTGAAAGAATTCACTCACCTACCTGCCTTTACCCACAGCAGTCTGGATACCATGTCTGGGTTCATGCTAAGATGCCTGGGCATGGGAAGTTGGATCAAAAGCCTGCGGATAAGCATTTCTACATTTTCAGTGCCCGGTCCCCAGGCTTTGGAGATGTAACATGCCCACAGGGCTAAATTATTGCCAATAGGCCTGGCACTGACCTTTAACCCTTGGTTCTGCCAGTCACTACTCCTATGGCCTTGGGCCACTCATCTCACCTCGCTGACCCTCAGTAAGATGAGGGCTCTAGCACTCACCTTGCAGGACAGCTGTACTAGGTGCAATCAGGTATGTACTGGTACCTCCTGGGTGCATTACAAGGTCGAATAAGTGATAGGTATGGTTATAAAGACTCCACGTTCTCCAGTAAGGGAAGCCTGAGAATCTACTGGAAGACTTGAATGGTTCTTGACCCAAGAATGATGCTTCCCAGTCTGAGAAGGTTATCAGGCAGATGTGAATAGACTGGGAATAAAGAGAAGGGACCTCCTCCCTGCCAGCCGGACCTTCCTGATCAACTTAGAGGGAGGGCGGGTGTCACAGCACAAGCCCCTTCTCTCTTGACGTTCCGATTCTGCCAGCTCCCAGCATTCCCCACGGTTGGTCTGACATGAACCCACGTGCTTGTGCACGTCTCCACCTATAAGGCTCCAACGGGGGGAGTAGCAAGGCGGGCTGCTTGGATAGAGGTTGTCACTGTGGAGCCTCGGGAAATAGCGGTTTCTGCCCTGACAGCTCAGTGAAGGGTTTAAGTGACACTTGAACACCTTGACCTTATCATCGCAGAAGCTGCAGCTTCCTGGTTCTGAGGGGGTCATGGCACACAGTGCCCTCCTATATCCTCTGGGGGGGGAACCCCCATGCCCTCAGAGAAGCAGAACAGTGCAGGGCAAGGGGCCCCATGCGTGGGCTTTGGCTCCAGGCAGACCCGGGCTGGAACCCTGGCTGAGTCACTCACTGGATTGGTTTCAGAATCCCTATCAACACTGCACTGGCTTGCCCCATGCAGTGGATCCCAGGTGGCCTGCAATCAACTCGCCCTCCCTGGATGAGACACTGCTAAGGAAACTTCCACTTCCATAACCCACAGCTCTAGGTTCTCCATAAGGAATCAATTCCTGCAAGAAGTTAAATTCTCAACTGCATTTCCAGAGCAGAGTCTGACTTCAGCTTCTTCTGAGACTGGGGTGGTTGTGTCTACACTCGGAAACCAGCTTGAGAAGAACAGCAGGAGAACCAATTGCCGCCCAAAGTGTGCATGGTCCCGATTCCAGTGCCGGTGATAGTAGGAGATACCAGGGTGAATGCCCTGCATGGGTTATTTTATGGATTGCTTACTAGATGTTGATTTCTCCCCACAATCAATGTGTGGTTCTCAGCCCGGACTCAGCGTAAGATGTGAGAGTTTGGGTCAGGCTCCTTGGAGGTGGGTGTCAGAGCAAATCCTGCCTCACCCCCACCCCAGCCCACCCTGTTTGGCAGTTTCGCTGCCCTGGTGGTGGAAGTGTAGCTCTGGTGTGATCCTGGCCGTGCCCAGCACACACCTGGAGCCCAGAGGGCTCCCCTGCATGCGAAGAGCAAGTTCATAGGTGTCCATCTCCCTGGGGTGTGCCTGGGGGCCCAGCTACCACAGAGACTAGGCACCTCATCAGAATCTCTTCTACCCCCGGTCACGGAAGTGGGGGTACGGGGGTGTGGTTCTCAGAGGGGCGTGATTTCAAGAGGATTAACCACAAGGATCTGTCCGCCGCAACACTGTCACCCAGTGTTGGGACCTGATGTCCCCTCATTCAGACCCTCCGAGGAGTCCTGCCTCAATGCACCTGACCCCGCAGAGGAAGACACTGATTTGGCCACTGCTTATAAACTCCAACATCGAGCAGGGCGTGGACAGGGGAGGAGGGAGGGAGGGACTTCTGAGCACTCTCGCAGCACGGCCGGAAGGGCGATCCTGGGAACCAATGGGTTCCTGGTCAGAAAAGGATGATACGGGCAGCTAGAGGTCAAGGGAAAGAAGGAGCTGGGAGCAAGGGCATCGGCACACCTAGACCCCAGACTCCCTGACTACAGGCCAGTCCTGTCCAACAGAAAGAGAAGGTGAGCCACAGGTGGGAAAGGAAACCGGTGAAATTAATTTTAATTACAAATCTTATTTAACCCAATATATCCAAGATTTCACCATTTCACTATGGAATCAATATAAAAAGTTTTAATTATATATATATATATATACACACAGTCATGCTAAGCCTGGGAAACCCAGTGTGCATGTCACACCTACAGCACATGTCAGTTTGGACAAGCCATGTTCAAGTGCTTCAAAGGGACCCGTGGCTGGTGGCTCCCGTGCAGAGCTCTAGACCTGGCTTATGCTGTCCCTTCTGCTGGGATTGCCCCCCTGCAGAGCCAAGCCCACTTCACTCGCTCCTGCCTCAGAAGGCTGGGATGCTTCCCTATCAGACGCTATGACATGGTATTCAGCGTCCTGGCTGGACGTGGCGGGCCTAGACCAGGGGCTCTCACCCGGGGGTGATTCTGGTCCCCAGGTTGCCTAGATTTTCTAGTTGTCAAAACTGGGGAGCAGGAGGGAAGAGGTGCTGCTGGCGGGTAGTGGGTAGATGACAGAGATGCTGCTAACATCCTACGACGCACAGGACGGTCTCCCATAGAGAATGTCAGGAGCACTGAGGTCTAGCGGGCAGTTCTAGAAGGAAGAATTGATGGCTCTGCTCTGCCTGGGGCAGACCCATGAAGAGACCTGCAGACAGTCCTACGTCCTATGTTTAAAGTGAAATGCAGGCCCCCTGGCTTTCCTCCGGAGGGAGTGGCGTGCACAGAAAAGACAGTGACAGACACTCTGGGGTTGTGGTGTCTGGAGAATAGGGGCTGCTCTGGGGAACCCCAGCTCACTGTCTGCAAATTGGCAGGGCCTCTGTTAGTAGAGGACAGACATTCTCCTGGGCTGCAGAAAGCAGGATGGGGGGCATAGGTGGAGCTCTGGGGGGCCAGGCTTCAGCTCAGTATGAGTAGGGCCAGGGAAAGACGGGGCGACCTAGGCACATTGAGCTCCTCCTCTCCGAAGCGCGACTCTGGGGGACGGTGAGGCAGGGCGTCCCTTCCATGTCCCTGCCAACTGAGGATACTGGGGGACGCAGGGGGATGGGCTGCGCGCTCTCTCTTTCCCACAGAGGCGCGCGCATGCACACAAAACCCTGCACAGACCCTACGTCCCAGGCTCCGCATCCACCTCCTAATAGAACATCAAAGTTCTTTTTATTATCACCTTCCCAAACAGCTAAGCCATTTTGGATACAAATTTGTGTGGGTATTTTCCCCTCCAGTGAGCAAAACTGAGTGGGTGATGCTTTTTTTTTTTTTTTGCTGGCTTCAACGTGTGAGGAAAATTCTGTAGCTGCAGCAGGTTGGCTTCTGGAACGTACAGCCGTGAGGCCAGTGCACTGCAACCTTGGCTGGCAGGGGGGGTTGGGATTGGGAGAGAACGTGACAAGCTCACAACGCCTGGACTAACCGTGGCAGATCCCTGGAGCCGTGGCACAGGCGGGCCCCCCTGGCCGGGCATGCAGCACGCTCCCTGGTCCCTGTGCAGGTGGCATGTGGCACTGGCTCTGCAGGGTGTCCGGGCTGAGGATGCCGAGCTGGGCTTTCCTGCACTCAGTGGGCAGTAAGAACCCAATCCCTGCAGGGTGCTATCCCCTGTCTTTTCTCTCCTGTCCTCTCCTTTCGGGTCTCCTGGGGTTGGGGGCTGAGGGTTAGAATGATGTGATTTGGAGATCAAGTGGGAGAGATTCTCACTGTCTTTCGGTCCGGAGTCTAATCCAAAAGAATTTGAGGCTGAAGAGAAAAAGCGTGTGCCCTTCTCACTAAACCTGTCAAGTTCACTCTCATGCCCTGATCCAGCCTCTGGAAGACATGTGGCCAAGCAAGGCTGGCCATGGCTAAAGGCCACGCAGGCCCTGCTTCACTCTCCAGAGCCCCGTGCCCGCCCCACTTGTCCCAAGCCCGTGTCCCGCTCGCCAGGCTCACCTGGTGATCACGTAGGGTGCGAAGCACACGAGGAAGGTGCCTATGAAGGTGCTGATCTTCTTGGTGGCGCGTTGCCGCCGCCTCTTCTGCTCCTCTAGACAGCGTTCCCGCACACTGCGCGTGAGAGAGGGAGAAGTGGAGTCGCGGCCAGGTGAGTCATGGGGGGGCCTGCCAGGTCACAGCGAGTTACTATTTGTACACGCAGGCTGTGGCCGCGAGTGTAGGAACTTGGCCATGGAGCCAGAAAGACCTGAGCTCAAGTCTGAGCTGTAGGCACGTGACCTTGGGCACCTTGTGTGACATCACTAAGCCTCAGGGTCATCATCTGTAAAACGTGGATAGTAATATAGTAAGATGCCGCAAAGGGCTGCTTTGAGAATTAAATGCATGAAGCACATGAAGCAATTAGCACAGTACCCAAAGCAAGTGTGAATATAAACTCATTATTAGTACTCGTATCCTTCACTGATCACGTGCTATGGGCCAGCCCGAGTCCACACTCCGTAAGTAATATCTCTAATTCTTATCTTCACCACAATTGAACCTGCCAGGTGGATTTCACCTGCCCTGTTTTACAATGAAGACCATGAGTACGGTGAGGCCCAATGATTTGCTCAGCTGGTAAGTGGAGGCGGGATTTGAACCCGTGTCCATGTGACTGAAAGCTGGTCCTCTCCAGCTGGGGTGGCCTGGGCTCTGTGTGCAGTGTGGCCCAGGGCTTCCTTTCCTCCACACCTTCAGCCCTGTTTCTTCCATCCCAAAGCCTCAGCCCTGCCCGGAGCTACAGGTAACGCATTATGAGGTGATTGAAGGAGAAGTCACTTGATTTGTTCAGAGACGAAGCTCGGTGAAGCTATGGGACCGCCAGGTCCCTGGAGAATCGGGGCCACAGCTCCGCGGATGGCCACCTAAGCCTCTAACCACACCCTGCTCCTGACTCCGCTCTGCTCCTGGCCTTTCGAGAACTGACACCTCACGCCACCTGGGAGCAGTGGTTCTTGCAGCCCTTTTCCTGCAGCCATGGGGAAATGCGCAAGCAACCGCCAGTCTGTCCATTTCCACAGCCAAGGCGCATGCACGTAAAGGCGAGCCCAGCCGTAAGGATTCACGTGCTCCAGACCATGGGGCCCAACGTGGGCATGTGTTTCTACTGTTTACTTTTAAAATAAATCATATGATTCCAAAACTGGACGGGGAGGAAGACTGTGGACAGAGTTGCCCAGGAGTGAAGGTAACTTGGCAGAGATAGGCTTGGGCTGCAGTGACCTGGCGCCGCAGTTAGGTCAGTCTTTTCAGCAGAAGCGAGGAGTGGAGAGAATATTCCTGAGCCAGGTTCGCGGGCAGCATGAACGCCAGGGCAGCCTCCCCTTCCCTCCACAAGAACTGTCATTTTAATACTTAATCGAGACTCTTCTTTATCCGTTTCCTGATCACAGAGGGACAATGCTATGTTAGTTTGGACTGAAGGCCCCTGAAATTCTTGCAGGATGTTTTTTTCCCTTGACTTGTGCCTTTCCAGGAATTTAGAGAGTTGGGAAATGGAGTCTAGCCCAGTAAAGACAGATTTCATACTGGCTGAAATTGTCTTACTCATGACTAACATTATGAATTAATTTCTAATAGCTAATATTAATAACTCACATTTCTTGAGTCTTGAATATGTGCCATCTTAGATACTGTGATGGGGGTTCATATGCATTTGTTGCTTGATACTCACATCTCTGTCAGCAAAGGACTGATACAATTGTAATCTTCATGTTTTCAGATAAGGAGGGAGATTGAGGCACAGAGGAGTTAAGGAACTTGCTCAAGATCACACAGCGATCTGGTAAGCGGTGGCAGTAGGGTGACCAACTTGTCCCGGATAACCAGCACTGTCCCAGTTTTAGCACTAAAAGTCCTGCAGCCTGGATGGTTTACACAGGACCGTCCCGGTTTTAAAAACAGAAGGTCCTGCGTCTGAGGATTCCCCCTCCATCTCGGGCAACCCAGGATGGCTGGTCTCCCTAAGCGATGGCAGTAGCTGAACCCAGGCCATCCGACTCTGGAGCCTTGAGTGTCATCTGTCAATTCACTGGGGTCATTACACATCCCTGGGGAGGCACTGGGGCATCACCTCATTCAGAAAATCTGAAAAATACAAGCCGAGGGGGCAGGGACAGAAGGGCGACTTTGCCTAAAGCCACACAGCAAGAATAAGTCTTAAGTCTCCTCCCTTTCCATTTACATTGGGTGTCTGCAGTGTCCTCTCCCAAAGTCCTGTGGCTCTTGTGACATATGCAGAATACAGGTGGCATGGAGAGAAGGCATAGGTCCCCACCCTGGAGGTCTGGGTTCAGTGAGGTGACCAACTCATCTTGGTTTGCCTGAGACTGTTTTGGTTTTCAAACTCAAAGTCCCACATCCTGGGAGCCCTTGCAGTCCCAGGCAAATCAGGACAATGGTCAACCTAGCAGCGTGTTTGGCACATTCTCCATGACACAGGACTGCTTGTTTAATATTAAAATACTTCCCCCAAAACTCTCAGTGCAATCGACGTAGGAATTGCTGGAGATTTGGGGCATGAGCTGGGTGTCCTGAGCCATCACAGTACACTCACCCCACGAGAGGAGTACAGCATTCTGGGCATCTCCTCGGAAATGAGCACCAAAGTCATCGTAAATGGATCAAGGGGACACCAGAGAAACTGGTGGTGCACTGGGGCCGGGCCCTCCTCCAGTTTGTGACCCTGACCATGTTATCCATTTCTCAGACATTTAGAATAACCCTGAGGAGTGGACAAGTGCTGGCTATGTGTCCTAGTCCCAGCTGTGCCCTCATAGCTGTGTGGCCTCAAGAAAGTCGCTCAACCTCTCTGAATTTGGTTCCTCACTTATCTGTGGAAGATTTCATAGTTATGGCTATAACGAGAGCTACCATTTTTCAGGGACTGAAGTGACTCACCAGCTACCAAGCTCTTAAGGAGTGAGGAGCTTCCTCTGCCCTCCCCAGCCCCTGCCCTCGAGGAGGGACTTGGGTTCCTGCTGAGGGTCTGAGGACTCAGCTGTCTCCCCAGGAGAAGCAGCCCCCCACCCTGCCACACCAGACAATTCTGCCCCAAAGCCCCGAGGAATATTTAAAGACAGATGTTGGTTAAAGCTTTGAAGGTCTTCAGAAGGATAAACGGAAACATTTCAGTGACTCTACAGGAATAAAACGGACACTGTAGAGGCTAGAATAATCAATGTCACTCTTCTACACTGTAAAATCCTATAAGGAATTAATTTTATCTGTTCCTGCAAAGCTTTGCACAGGAGAGAAGGATTCAATAGCAAACACTCTGCACACACATCCCTTCTTTGGGTGCCCACAGTACAAAGCTCAGCATCTTACACCCAGAAAACACCTAATGAGTGTATGTCTTTGAATTAATGAACAGCCCTTAAAAACATCTTAGGAAAATTAAGACTCAATCATTTTTAAGTGACCTTCTCAAAAGAGATGATAGTAGAAATCTGCCCTAGAATAGATTTTTTAAAGTGAGACTTAAAAATCTTGAGCTTTTCAGGCAAAGCAAGACTCGTCAGTGGATGTCAGGCCATGCACACTTCCACGGCCTGGAGTTCTGTCTGGTTGACAGTGAAGTGGTTGGTAAGCATGCGAGCAGTGCCAGAGCCAGACCTCTGGGTTCAAATCCAGGCTTCCCCACTTACTTGCTGTGTGGCCTTAGGCAAGTTACCCGGCCTCTCTGTGCCTCAGCTTCCTCATCTCTAAAATGAGGATAATACGAGTGCCTATCTGGTAGGGTTCTGTTGAGATTAACTGAGTTAACACCCAGAAAGTACCTAGGAGAATGCCTGACTCAGAGTAAGCACTTAAGTGCGGATCCTAATTATTATTCACTCGGCAGATATTTATAAAACAACAACTATGTTCCAGCACTACCTTGAACCCCCAAACCACCGGGATCCCTCCCACGGCAAAAATTCTCTTGCTGCATTTACAAGGGGAGCTGGGAGAGAGAAAGAGAGAGAGAGAGAGAGAGAGAGGGAGGAAGAGAGAGAGAGCGCTGCGACCAGGGACTGTGCCAGACAAGGTCTGAGCTTGAGTCTGGGCTCTCGTGCTGGTTCTGTGACCCTCTCTGGGTCTCCAGGGCGCGACGGATGCTATTCCCTAATTTCGATGGCGCCTGGCATGCTGTGGGAGCACAGCGGGTGTGTGGGATGGGTGCTGTGCCTGGCTAACATCCACATGGGCCTGGCCATGTGTCTGCTCTGGGGCGGGCTGGCTAGGCTCTACAGTCCTGTGTAGTACGAAAGATGCTCTCACCCACCCAACCCAGCTCACAGATGGGGAAACTGAGGCTCAAAGAAGACAGGGACTTGCCCACCTGGAGAGTGGGCTGCAGGCAGGGCTAGCACCAGTTCCTGACACCCAGTCTGGAACCGTGTGGCTGCATCCCTGAACTCCTGCAAAGGAAGAGAATGGACCCAACTTCTGTGCTCAGTGCCCCCCACCCCCGTTTCCAGGTGAGACCAGGGAGGAGGCAGCAAGAGGACAGCAGGGCAGTCTCCCAGGCTCCGAGGGGAGCAGTGCAGCTCTCTGGCTTATCATTAGTATTGTTTAAGCCCAGTATGACAGCAGCTCACCAGCTCCGAAAACAACAACATAATAAAATCACTTTGCACTTGCTGTCATTTATTTCCCGCCATAGCTTGCAAAATTGAGCTCCTTAAACTCTTGCAGCCCTATAAGCAGTCATTGTATGTATTTGCAGAAGAGGACACAGAGGGCCAAAAAGGTTTATGCTATGCCCAGGGTTGCAAAGTAAGTTCAAGACAGACCAGGACTCATTCCAGGTCTCCTGACGCCAAAATCTGGGGTGTCCCCCCATTGGGTCACTGAGCCATGGGCACGCTGCGTCTAGCTACACTAACGCCCAGATATTCCCGGGCCTGGTGGTGGCAGCTGGAGTCCTTGGACTCCCCAGCAGAATCCGCAGTGCAGAGGGTGAGAGGCCCAAAGCTCTCCTGCCCGGGTTCGTTTGCCCAGAGTACAAGCACTGTACCAGTGTGGGGCGACCCCAGGGCCGTGACAAGACACGGAGTTTCCTTGAGCCAAAAGGAGATGAGCCCTCCAGCGCTGGGACATGTAGGGCCAAAGACATGTTCCCCAGGAGGCTTCCGTAATAGAGCAGAGGGATGGATGATGCTGGGAATGTCTGAAAAGTCAGTAAATGAGGCGATTGTGGCTACAAGACGGCGGGTCTGGGTCCTGACTGATCCCCAGAGGATGGTAGCCAGTCCAGAGCCGCGCTCAGAGCACTCACAGAGACATCCAGATCTGCTTTCTGGCGTTTTGGAGAATGAAACAAAAAGCAAAGGAACGAGCTGACCGATTGGTGGCGAAGAGCCTTGAGTTTGGGGTTAGGACTGATGTGAGCAGTCTTGCCCTGCGACCTGGCCAGAGGGGCCCTGTCCTGGGCCCTGGATACTGAGGGACCCACACCTCCCCACGAAATGAAGACTTCATAGGGCCAAGGGGATGTGCCCACCCAGAACCCACATCCTCCATTCTAGACCAAGCTCTAGGTACATGGGACACGGAATTCTTTGCCCAGATGCCCTGATCCTGCTTCCAGAAAGTGCGCAGGCATCTTCCCTGGGCCCGTCCTCCTGAGGATGGGCTGTGCCACCTGTGTGCTTGGCTTGAGACCGGAGGGGAGACATCTGTGAGCAACATGTGGAGGCATAGCCTGCAGTGTCCACTTTGTGTGAGGAGGCCCCTTTCCATGCTGGGGTGTCGGGGCGGGGGGGGAGGTCGGCTGTGGCATGGGGCCAGCTCAGCTCCCCCTGCCATGTACAAGGCTGAACTCCAAGGAGCCCGAGAACTCTAAATTTGAACCCAGCCTTGCCAAGTGTTATAAATGTATATTTCTCAAGGTAGGAGGATAGAACATATTTCATTTAACAGTTTGTAAGCTGAATTTAGAAATCCTAACTATTCACGTGGATGGTTTGTGAAACTCCATTTGCACTATCGCCCCATCCGTAAACCTTAGGAGCAGACATAGGTGTGAGTCTTGGGTGAAGCCACAGTCCAGATCTGTTAAATACGGCAAGCGTCCCCCTTCCTTGGGGCTCCCAACTTCCTCATCTGCAAAGTCAAGGGCACAGTGAGAGCCCTTCCATCTACTATGGCACAATTCTGACACCCTCCAGCTCGGCACTCAGCCAGCCCCCTGTAGCCCTTGATCACAAGAATGAGTATGCTTCGCCAACAGTCTAGTCTGAAGTCATTAACCTGTGCTGGCGAGTGGCGCCCTCAGCTGGACGGGGAGAGAAGGGCTGCAGCACCAATGTCCAGGCTCCCCTTCTACGTCTCTGGTGGCACCAGGGAGAGGATCTGGTTATAATTGGTCTGGAGTTGTGGTTTGGGAGAACTGAACCAAGCACACTAGCGGTTGGAGATCAGGTGGGTGATAAATATTAGGAATTCCCAGTTCCTTTATGATTGTAGTAACTCGAGAAACCACCCCAGAAAGGCAGCAGTCGGGGACGTCTCTCAGGGTCCCTGATTTAATTTAGAGCAGAGAGTCCCTGACCTTTTGGGGGTGGTAAAGCAGAGGAGTCCAGCCTGTCACTCACTGCGTTTAACCCTCTGCAGGAGGAGCTGGCATCACTAGGGAGCTTCCCAACAAATGCCACCCTGGGTCTCAGGGAACTCAAAATTAAGTCCCAGGAGGCCATCAGTGTGGCGGCTGTTAAGTGAATCTTCCAGTGAGCAAAGTCACCTCCACCTGCCACCCTGGCTGCCTGGATAAGGAAGCCTGGCTTCTGCTGATCTGGGACTGGACCCCCCCACCCCCACCCCAGCTCCCAGCACCAACTGGCCAGGAAATTTCCTGAAGCCTTAGTGCCTAAGGCTTGGGGGACCTAGGGGCAGCGCCCCCGAGTTAGCTCTACAGTTTCTCATTTGTGGGAAGGAAGAGTTTGGAGACGCCAAGAAAGAAGCCTGTGAATCCGCTGTCAGGGAGCTGGTGCCCTCTCGTGTGGCCCACCACCCATGCTTTCACTCTGGGAACCGACCCCACAGAGAAAGGCAAGTTGTGGTCACTGACGGGGCAGTGCTGTCCCATCTGCCCACTATTCCATAACCTCAGGCCAGCCCTCAGCCAGCGGGGCCTGTCTGAACTAGCCGAGGGCAATCCTCCCACCGGAAGCCCTTCCTTTCCCCAGCGTAGGCCGGCATTGCTCCTTGGCCCTGCAGGGCCCTGTCCGTGGCTCTGGGAAGAGGGTCTCCTCAGAGCATCCTGGGCTCAGAAGCAGTCAAATTTCCCCGGAGGGAAGTGGAGGAGAGAAGAGAGGACCGGAGGGCAGCCGAGCAACTGCCTCTTTTCCTGACACCCCTGGGAGCTCTCTCTGTAGTGTCTGGCCTGGAGTCCGTGAGAGACCGGCAAGATTGGAGCCGACCCTACATCCTAAATGGGCTGAAAAGGAGCCACCGCCCTCCTGTTCTGGAAGTTGGAGGGAGAGCGGAGACGGGGTTTATACTGGTCTAGATAAGAACTGATTCCTTTCCCAGCTCATTCCCTCCTCCACTATTAGACTCATGGCAAGTGGGCTTACTGTAGAAATTGTCCAAGTTCCAAGAGTTAAACAACATTGCCTACAGCTTCTAGAGCAGTCTCTGTGCAGGTCCTAGGGATGATGCACCTTCTAAAGTGAGGTCCTCTCGCCCCAAGGTGATAGGAAGGGGAAGAGTTCTGCGATCCTTGAATGACATTGAACCATGCACGGCCACATGCAGTGAGTCAGTGCATGCCTTTGCGTCAGCGTGCAGGAGTGCCCACCTGTGACATGGAGTGATCTGTTACCCATGCAGTTGATATATGAACACATAGGACTGTGTGTGTGAGGCTCACACAATTTCATACATGGTTCATATGCCCTGGTGTCATTTACATGTACATATCGTACATGATTCTGGGAGGAAGATTCTGTGACTAGAAGCTTTGGTCCAGCATGTAATCTGGAAGGGCCATCCTGAGGGGAACAACGGACACACGCATACATGTCCTGTGTTCAGACGCAGTGAAGTTCAAGGTCTTCTCTTTGCATTGCCCGTGGGCAGAAAAAACCCAGAACTGAAGGAGCTCTTGGTCACACTGACCCTCTGGTCTGTCCCCCTCAGCCACAAGCTTCTCCCTGGCTGGGGAGGCATCCTCACGACAGGGGCCGAGCTCCCTCCCTGCCGCTGACCTCTCCCACACTGGTACTTTCTGCCTGCCTCACTTTTCATGCCATCTTGACACCAAAACCCCCCTTCTAGCGTCTGGGGCACCAGGAGATAAAACAGCAGAGTCTACTGCAGGGGCACCAGCAGCCATTCCCCTTGTTGCACTCCTCTTCTCTGGGGGAAAGCCAAGGTGAGCTCAGGACACCTCAGCTAAGAGTTTTCCCCTTCTCTCCCCAGAGGCTCCGAAGGATGGCAGGACTTCCCAGGGGCAGGGGCAGGGGCAGGGGCAGGGGGGCTACGTGAACCTGACCTGCCCGCCCTGAGCTGCCTTCCTGAGAAACAGAGGCCAGGTGAATATGGAAGGGTGGGCAGGTTTTGTCACCGGAGCCTCAGGATGACGCTCTCCCTCTGCAGGGGTTCCCAGGCTTCAAGTCCAGGAGACACGGGGCAGGGCTGTCTGGGAAGGGTAGGAAGAGCACCCCCGTCCCCTCAGAGCCCTTCAGATGCTCCTTTGAGGACCCACAGAGGCAGGCGCAGCCCGAGGACTCTCACACACACAGGAGCAGGAGACAGAGGCAGTGCCAGACGCCAGAGGATGGAAAGACCCAGCAGAGCAGCATGTTCCTATCTGAAGAGCTCTTCAGGAGCGCCCTAAGCATCCAGGCCACGCTCTCAGGGCCTGATTAGAACCATTCAAAGCAGTGAACAGAGATGACTGCCTTTCCCTATGCTACTTAAAGTGAAAACTACAAACATGAAATAAGTATAAGAAGTCCAGCAAAGCTCGGCTCCTCTGTGGTTTCTACCCCGATGCTTCAAAAATGTGTCTATTTGTTTCACCCACCTTTTTTGGTGGTCCTGCTTTGCTGATGCTCTAAGCACCTGTCTTGAGACAGGCAATGGTGGCCCTTCCCCCCGACCTCAGTTTTCCAAAAAGGAAATGGAGGCTCGGTGTTAAAGGGGCTTGCCCAAAGCCACACAGCAGAGCCTGGGGGAGACAAGGAGCCCCTTCCTCCCACAAAGACACCCCTCCCCCACCGAGTCCCCGCAGCCCTTCCCAGAGCCCTCACCTGGGGCTGCCCTCACCTGGGGTGGATGTCCACGAGCAGCACGAGCGTCTGCATGGTGATCACGTCGATGCGTTTGCAGTGGAAGCGGGCCACCTTGAGCACCTTGAAGTATGTGCAGCAGAGCACGACGAAGGAAAGCAGGAAGCTGAGCGCATGGAAGGCACCCGTGAAGACGGCGAAGCGCAGCCGCTCGTCCGGCCTCCGGCTGCACAGCGTGCAGGACGCGTACAGCTGGTGGAAGCCGAGCCAGGACAGGACGACCGCGGCGGCGGGGAAGGCGAGCGCGTGCAGCCACGTGTAGGCCACCATGAGCGCGGCGTCGCGGAGGCGCATCTTGGCGCGGTAGCTCAGCGGGAAGACCACGGCCACCCAGCGGTCGATGCTGAGCGCGGCCATGCTGAGCATAGAGTTGGCAGCCAGGAAGGTGTCGAGGAAGGCGGCCAGGCGGCACAGGCGGTCACCGGCCGGCTGCCGCTGCGCCACGACGCCGGCCAGCGTGAGCGGCATGTTGACCACGGTGCACAGCAGGTTGCCGCACGTGAGGTTCAGGGTGAAGAGCGCCGGCGCCTGGCGGCGGATGTCGGCGCTGTGCAGGAGGCAGAGCAGCACCAGCGCGTTGGACAGCAGCGAGACGCCCATCGTGCCCACCAGCAGACCCGCCAGGCCCGCGTCCCACGAGTTCATGGTGCGCGCCCGCCGCCGGCCCTCAGGGCCCGCAACCCGGCGCCGCCATGGCGCACCCGCCGCCCGCTCAGCCCCTCGTCGGCGCCGCCGCCCCGCGCTCCCCAGTCCCCGCCGCCATGGCTCCCCGGAGGGCGCGCGGCCACCCCGGAGCCCCGCGCCACCTCCCGGGCCGGCACCTGCGCGCGCGGCTGAGCCCTGGAGCCCGCGCCACCTCCCGGGCCAGCGCCGGTGCGTCGCCGAACCGAGAGCTTAGAGCGCCCTCGGATCCCGGATTGCGGGCGGGCGCCTGCTGCCCGGCTCTGCCTCGCTCCGCCTGCCCTCACGCCTTCCCTCCGCGCTCCGGCTCCGCTCGGCGCGCTCTCCTACAGCCTTGCTTTCTCTTCCTCCCCTCTCTCTGCTCGCTCCCCCTTTCTGCTCTCCCCTACACTTTCCCTCTCTCTCCCTCCCTCCCTCTCCCCTCTGCTGTGCTTCTCTCTCTCCCACTGCTGTTCTGTCCGTCTGTCTCTCCCACTCCCAATTTTCTCCTCCCCTCTTGTTCTTCCTTCTCCTCTTCTCTCTCTCTCTCTCTCTCCAGAATCTGGCTGCTTCTATCACAGAATTCCCGCTGATGCGCGCGGGTGCGCGCACACACACTCGGAAAGAACCAGCCCTGAAGCCTCCGGTGCAGGGTGATTGGCTCTTTGTAGCTTCCTGTCCCCCACCCCCACCCCCGAATCCTTCCTTACGTGTGTCAAAGACAGGCTGAGTCAAGAAAGTCTGCCTGAGAAAAGGGAGGGATGTCTGGGCACCTTCATGCCTCAGGGCCACCCGTCCCAGCCCAAGCACCAGCCTGGCCAGACCTGGGAGGTCCTACCCCACGTGTCCTGGCTGAGCCTCCCAGGGCTGATGCTTCTCCCTCTCTGGGCTGAGCTGGGGGAGCTCAGGTAAGCTGCATTTGCTGAGAGGGGAAGGAACGCACATCTCTCCAACCTCCGTGGTCAAGGCCCTGGCCCCAGCTATCTCCAAGGCCTCCCCAGCCTGTCCCCAGGGCAGCTGCTACACTCCTGGGGGCGCTTGGTTTACGGTGCCCTCTTCCCATCACCCTTCAGCTGGGGCCTCAGCAGCATCCTCAAGCCAGCTGGGGGGGACGCTGACACACTGTGACACCCCCTAGATGTTCCCTCAGCCAGGAGAGGCCTTATCTGACCCTGAGCGCTCACAGTTGGACAGGCCTGCCTGTGATGGCCAGTCTCAGCAGAGCCCTGGTGTGGCTGATACTCAGCACTTCCAGCCTGGGTTCCACTGTGGCCGTCTGTCAGCCCACACACCACCTGCTCCGGGTCTGGTGAGGCAGCAAGTTCCAGTTTGTGAGGGACCTAAATGATATACCATGCAGGAACTCTTTGGAAAAAGGGGAGGAGGGTGGCTTGGTGAAGACCCCAGGAACTCTGGGCAGGCAGGGTCCCAGCTCCCCCTCAGGAGATGGCGCAGGGACTGTGGCCCTTCTGTCCTTCTATCAAGATCCCACAGGGAAGGTGTGTGGATCAGGGCTCCCCTTCCCACCCTGCGATTGAACATTTACCGACACACCAGTGACTTCACAGGATCCCGGCAAGTTACTGAACCATGAGGAGCCTCAGTGTCCTTCTGTACCTTTCAGAGTTCTGGGGAGAAATAGCTAAGGTACTGTGTGTGGAGCTTTGCCCACCAGAGGAGGAAACGGAACAGAAAGCCAGCAATCTCCTCAGCTCTTGGCCTGTCATGTGGCCTACAGACTTCAGGGTTGGATATATCTTCATTAGATACTTGGCGTTGCATCAGAGTGAGATATTCACCTGCACGTCTCCCCTGCTCCCAAAGACTTTGTCCCCACAAATAGCCCCTGGCGAGAGGCTGGTGACCAGGTAACTGTTTGTGGAATAAATGACTGAGTTAACACGTTTCTATGAGCCTCATTGGATCCACGATTCTCATACTTCAGTATTTATCAGGATCACCTGATAAATTGGGGTCCTGGCTAAAGAGTTAGATTCTTGGGCCATACTTCCAGGGTCTGGGACTCTGCATTCTTAGTGAGTTCTTTAGGCAATTCTGATGAGGGTGGTCCATGACCACGCCCCGAAGAGCAAACTCTATGAGAAGCGGTCAGGTGGAGCGGCTGGAGGCCAGCTCATCACGTGGGTATATCCTCCAACCATGGCCTGCTGCTCTGGCCTGGAGACTCTTGCTGGAGGGTCATCAGTGTGTGTAGGAAGCACAGTGTGAAGTGTTAACTAATCTCTACAGCACATTAGAGTTTCTAAAACACGTCCAAACATTATTGCACTTCATTTCATCCCTGTCACAATGACAAGAAAAAAAGCTTCTCATCCACATTTTCGATATGAGGCTACTGAGGGTCAAAGAGGTTAAGTGACGGAATTGGTTAGGGATGAAGCCAGCACCTCTAGCACCATCGATTGGCCCCTTCTGCATACTCCAGAGGTCCTCAGTCACTTTCTCAAGCAGGTATCTTTGGTCTGGAACTTGAAGGTATCTCAACTTTGCAACATCAGAATGATGTTGGTGACCAGGTAACCAGGTTTAACAGTAATAAATCAGTGAACACACACACACATGCATACACACACACACTCACATCATTTTGAAGATCATTTGCTTTCTGATTCCTTAAAGGCAGCACTGAAAGGTTAACATGGCAGAAAGACAGAATATTTTAACTCCGTTTCCTAAAGAATAGAAACTCATTTTCTTCTGGTTGTGAGCAATATTTCCTGCTCCCAGTGGGGGTCTGGGAGGGCTGACCTCCTTAGGACCAGGTCCTCAGCCCCGAGGCTGGGCCTCACTGAGCACAGGTTCTGACACATCTCCAGACAAGCAATGAGGTCACACTCACCAAAGAAGCAAGATGCCTGTCCCTGTCCAGACCTTGACACAGGGTTCCCATTGCTCCTTGTAAAATGAGGCCCCCATGACCGGGGAGCTGAGTGTCCAGGGCCTGGAATGTGCCCACCAGGGGACCACACTGTGGCCAGATCTGCATGTCATGCTTCTCTGAGCTGGAGAGAAGTGATGGGATATTCATGACAGTGTTAACGTGAGTCATGAAGTGCTGTAACTGGGCCCTGAGGGAGGGCTCAAAAACAGGACTGAGTCTCATCCCTTTAGATGGTTTAATACAGTTCCACATAGAGGCAGGCACACACACACGTCATTGGGAATTCTTGCCTCAACCCTTCAATGTAGACATCATGATTCCATCTTGATGAGTGAAGGAGCTGAGACCCAGAAAGTTCCTTAATTTGCTCCAAGTCACTCCAAGTTGGCATCAATAAATAGGGTAGCATGAGCTGATTAAGAAGGTAGAGTCATCATGTGAATTGGAATCCACATCTATTGGACATGAAAACTCATGTTCTTTCCACTGTATTTATCACACACATGTGCTTGAACACACACACACACGCATGACTCATAACCTACCAATGAGACGTTGGAGATGGAAGTGGTCCTTTCCACAGCTATCTTTAGAAAGAGATGAAAGATTTATATAAACTGAACAGAAACCAAAATGTCACCAATGCCCCAAGAGAGTTCCCACTGAAGTAGGCACAGAGAACACATCCCTTTGGGGATGTAGACACAGAGAACACATCCCTTTGGAGAATGGAGGATTCAGGATTTCTGCAAGTGGAGGGGGAGCCTGGGAACCGGTGTTCCAGGGGAGGGAGGTGCCTGAGCAAACACCCAGAGGCCGGAGCCTAGTGTGTATTTGTGGCTCTGGAGCAAAGGTGGGCCTGCAGAAAGGCTGGAAAGAAAGGTGGTGGCAAATCCTGGATGCCAGCCCAATGCCAGACTGAAGGACAGAAAGGTCAGTCCCTTTCAGATGATGACTTCCAGGACCTGGAACCTCTAACTGTTTTAGGGATACATCCCTGCCAGCCTCTCCACCTGAGCCTGCCAGCAGGTCTCTATTTTCAAAGCGCTTACACACCTGCTGTTTCATGTGACCCTATGGAACACTGGGAGGTCTAGGAGTGACGCAGAGATGCTCTCATTGCGCGGGGCCCTGACTCACTGGCCAGTGCTCTCTCTGCTGCCAGCTGCTGCCCACCCCCGGGCTGGTGGTTCCTTTCCAGGCAGGCTGTTTTTGCATACATCCTGGTCCAGCCCTCAAGCTGGGCAAGCAGCATCAACTGAACAGAATCTTTCCAACAGGATCGGGCCTCTGGCTCACTTGCTTGTTATCAGTGAGGAGAGGAATTGGATCTCTGAACAGGGCCTTTGTCACTCCTGAGTCTCCATGGCTGTCCCAGACCCCATAGGACAGGTGTAGCAGGAAGTGGGCCAAGGGAAGAGAAGAAGAAGCTTACTACCTGGCAGTCTCTGCTGGTGATCTCCTGGGAGGAGCTAAGCCACCTCTGTCTGATGGGACTCAGGATGTCACTTGTCGAAGGCTGGGTGTGACCCAGACACTCTCCTTACCTAATCTCATTTAATTTTCACAGCAGCCCTATTCGAGAGAGACTGTAGTTACCCCCATCATACAGATAAGGAAATTGAGGTTGAAAAGGTTAAGCGGCTGCTCAGGGCGTCAGAACTGCTGGGGGCTTCCCGTCTGACTCAGCGCCTATGCGTGTAATCACCGTGACTCTGTTCTGATTCCCAGATTGGGCGCCCCTCCCCCACTTCCTTCTCTCTCGGTGATGCCCAATCAACCATCACTCCCACTCTTCCCTCCTCTACCTCCTTTTCTAAACTGGATCCTTGGGCTGCATGCCACCTGGGTGGTGTAGGAAGTCAGTGTGTGATATGTGTAACCTTGTCTGAGAGCTCCCTGTGAGCCAGGCCTCACGGTTCATAGGAGAGGGACTGCCATCCCACTTGCGGATGGGGTGCCAGAGGCTTGCAGCTAAGCTGCTTGCTTGCCCAAGATCTCGTCGCCTGTGGCAGAGCTGGGATTGGAATACCGATGTCCCCCACTCCCCGCCCCAGACCAGGGCTCCACCACCTACACCACAATTGCCCCCACCAGCTGGGAAAACAGAAGGACTTGCAGTCCGGCTAGAGTCTGCCTGGCCCAGATATGGAGCTTTTCCACTGGGCTTACCACGTCCACACAGCCAGCCAGTGAGGTTTGCACTCTGCCTTGAAAATCCACTAACCCTGCCCGTGGCAGCAGAAGCTTTTTTATTTGCAACCTGTACCAGCTCCAAAAAGACAAAAGTGTGTGATTGATCTTCCTGAGTGTTAGACTGTGAGGCATTGAACCAGTCCGTGAACAATGGCTTCTCGGAGTTTGGACTGACTTCTGAGGATGACTAGCCTCTGTTCATTTCCTGTCTCTGAGCTGCAGTGGAGCAGAGGAGCTTGGTGTGTATCCCCAGGAATAGAATCTTCGGGAAGAGCTGCTTCTCTCAGTTCCTTGTCCCACTCCCGTCCCTACTCTCCCACACTGCTGCCTGGATCCGGGGTCCTGAGCAGCTGGAAGCCACGAGGCTCCTGCCTGCGATTGAGTTCCAGGAACGTCAGCACTGAGACACTGGACAGCTCCTCTCTCGCCAATCTCTCTGCTGTCCTCTGATCACTTTTAAGAAACACTGGCTGCGGAGGCGCAGAGCTGGCCTCCAAGTGTCTACTGAGTTCTGAAACCACGTCTTCAAAACTGAGCCAGCTCCAGCTGCCGTTTATTGAGCAGATTCTGGGCCATTTCCTCCCATTTAGCATACTCAGAAACTGAGGCTCAGTTCCAGTGAGCCTCACATCTAGTGAGGGGAAACATCCAGGTCTGTCGGACTCCAGCACGCATGCTTGTATGCACTGAATTGTATTGCCCAATCATTTTGGGATGCGGAATGTTTTGAAACCATTTTACTTCCTCCGTCCATCTCACAGTTCCTGTAACATGTAGTATATAGGGCATATACAGCACAGAGCACATGCCAGCCTGCTCCCTATCCTATGTGTGGCCTGACTTGGCTTCCACTGGGCTTCCTGGAGGCTGTTTCCAGGGTCTTCACCTTTGTGTGTATGTTCCCAGGGGTCTGAAAGGGAGACACCCTTTACTGGTGATTCTGAAGTCACCCTAATTGTGTCCCCACCCCAGGACTGGTGCAGGAGTCACATGATGCCCTCAGCATGGGAGGAGCCCCTGACCTGAGTACCACTTTCCAATACTGTCTAATAGGAATGAGCCCACTTCTCTGATGGGAAAGAGACCTAGGACCGGCAGCATCATGCAGCAGACAACACCCTGGATTGGAAGGCAGGAGTTCAGGATTCTGGTCTAGGCACTGCCCCTAACTGACTCTATGCATATGGGCAGTTCTTTCCTCTCTCGTTACTCAGACTCCCCATCCGTGAAATGAACTGGGTAGATGAGGCAATCTCACACGTGAATCTAGGCTGCTTGAGGATGGATGTCACCAGGGACTTGATAAGGGGAGAGGGAGCAGCAAAAGGAGGGCAGAGACAAGTATCATGGGGCCTTCCTTCCCCATTCGGCTGGAATTCAATCCCTTCTGCTGCGGTGGCAGCTGAAGCCCATGTACCACTTCAGCTTCGGAGGTCTGTGAGGATATGGCGGGGGAGGGGGGCAGGATTCACTCCTCCTGACTGTGCCCTGGTCAGAACAATCACGGGGCTCAGCTCGCCACACCTAAGGGGTCTGTGTGTGCTTATCAGGCCCTGCTCTGTATATGCAATCAGGGACAGAGGCAGTGTGTGTGCATGTGTGTGTGTGTGTGTGTGTGTGTGTGTGTGTGAGAGAGAGAGACAGAGACAGAGAGAGAAAGATTTGCTAGAGACATCAAGGCGATATTTTCTTATGGAAATTGGTTTGGGAACAGAGGGAAACTGAGGCAGACATAAATCTCTTTTACTAAATGACAACTCTTTTTGAGGCTTAGCAAGATTTAAAAAGCATGAAAACTCAATTCTTTATTTTGCATGAATACTAAGGGGCACTTTATGGAAAACCAAACTATTGGCTCATGGCAGAGAGGTAAGGGCGGGGCTGTTACAGGAAAGGAATTGCCTCTCTCAGACCCAAGGCTGACCACACGTTCTCAAACACCACTTGTCAGCATCAGGAGTTATTCTCTCAACCAGATATTGTAGCTTTAGCTCCTGAGGATCCTGCCAAGGGTGTCACACTAGCCTGACCCAGGCAGATGGGAGTGGATTACTGGGCCTTCCCTCTACCCCGCTCCTCCACCGGTGAGGCGGTCCAGCAGCCAGTCAGATCGCCTGAGTCATTCTGTTCCGTACGCTGTGGCTCCAGTACCAGAAGCAGCTCTTTCTCCTGTGCAGATCCACTTTAAAAATTTTTTATTATAAGAATTCCTTTTCTTACTGAGGTTTGCTTTACATAGTGAGAAGTACAAATCCGAACGGTACCACCGATGAGTTTTGATAAACGCATCGTCTGTAATCCACACACTTAGTAAGGCACCTAATGTTTCTATCACCCAAGAAAGTTTCTTCAGGCCCATTTCCAGTCAATCCACCTCCTAGCTAACTACTGTTCTGCTTTCTATCATCATAGATTAATTTTGCAAGTTCTAGAACCTCATATGAATGGAACCATATGGTGTGTGCTCTTTTATATCAAGCTTCTTTCACTCGGCATAATATTTTTAAGGTTTAGCCATGCTAAACATGTTCTGTGTTTTGCTAGTTCATTCCTTTCTGTTGTTGAGTGGAAATCTATTGCATGAATATGTCACATTTCGTTTAGCCATTTTCCTATCAATGAACAACTGTTTTATATACAATTTGGGGATATTCTGAATAAAACTGCTGTGGACATTTTTGTACTATTTTTTTAAAGTATACATATGTTTTAGTTCTCTTCAGTAAACACCTACGTTTATATTTAACTTTATAAGAAACTGCCAAACAGTTTTCCAAAGTATCTGTACAATTTTACAATGCAACTAACATTGAAGTAGGCTGTTTGTCTTTTTCTTATTGAATGTAGGAGTTTTAAAATATATTTTGGATATAAGACATTTATTTTATTTATATGTGCAACTACACTCCTAATCCATGGCTTGTCTATTCCTTTTCTTAACAGTGTCCTTTGATGGCATATAAACTTCAGAATTGGCTTGCCAATTTAGTTTTTTAAAAAACATGCTGGAAAGTGGGTATTTTAGTGGGATGGTTTATGGAGGGAGATGAGGGGACAATTGATATTTGCATACATTATAATTTTTTGTTTGCATTAGAAATGCCTATATAAGTTCATACAGTTTGGACAATTTGTTTTCTTATTATTTAATGGGAAATGTATCTTCACAAGTGAATAAGAAATTAAATCGCTTACCGTGTTTCAAAAAAAATCTGCTATTCCTCTATTCTTTAGAGTTCCTAGTAGCCTAACTGTAGTTAATAATTCTTTATATTAAACTTACCATGTTCAAAAAACGAAAACTAAAACAAACAAAAAACATGCTGGACTTTTGACTAGGGTGACATTAAATCCATAGATTAACTTGGGGCAAGTGTCATTCTTTGTATTTTCTCCTCTATAATGTTAGCCTAGGGCAATACATTAATTAAACTTTCTAATGCTATACCAACTCTGCATTCCTAGTTAGCCATTCTTTTTCACTAAGATTTTAAGGTTTTTCTGAATCTGTGTTTTTGAGAAATACCAGCCCGTGTTTTTGTTTTCCTCTACTGGCTTTGTCTGGTTCTGATATTAGGGTCATGCTGCCTCATAGAAAGACTTGTGAAACATTCCCTTTATAAAACACTGCCACACTGTTTTTCAAAATGGTTGTGACGTTTTCACATTACTATCAGAAATGTACAAGAGTTCAAGTTTCTCTGCATGCTCACTGGCGCTTGGTATTGTCAGTGATTTAAAAATATCCATTGTAATAGTGGATAGAGGTATCTCAGTGCAGTTTTAATTTGCATTTTTATATTGAATAATTATATTGACTATCTTTTTACTCCTTATTTATCTACTAAATATATCCACTTTGGATGTGATGCTGTCCTGGCTGAGATAGTCCCGAGTCCTGAGAGGCGCTCCCCTCGCCGCAGGCCAGACAGATAAGCCTGGAGACGAGTTCCTGGCTTCTTGTGGATGCCCCCGCTCCTTCTGTTCCCGCAAGACCCCCCCCCTTCCAACCTCCTCCACGCCCAGCCCTCAGAGCCCTCCCCTGCTTTGTTCAGGAAACTGCGGTCCTCTCAGGAGAGCACACTCAGCTCCCCCTTCTTCTCATCAGTATAAAGTCGGAACAGAGGAAAGGGCTGGGGGAGCACCTCCTAGGTGCCGGCAGCACACTGGGTGTCTTCATGCTAGTTCATCCTTCCACTTCACAGCACATTATTATCCCCATTTTACAGAGGGATCTTAGAAATCAAGCAACTGGCCCAGGTTCTACAATAAGAAGTGGCAGGTCTAGCATTAGGACCAGAGTCTGTTTAGTTCTAAAGCTCACATTCTTTGCCACCCAAGTGGTCCCCAGGCCATCTCTCTGGTCAATTAAAAGAGGGACAGAAGGGTCAGCATGTGAATTAGGGAGAGCAGGTTGACTGCTGCTGGCCGCTTCCGGGAGTTTTCACTCACTCTGTCCAGGTTCCGGTGAGTTGCGTCCACGTGGACTTGAAGGCAGTTTCAGACATTATATCCTCTCCGTCAGTGGGCACGGTGCCCACAATAGAAAAACAAGCAAAGGGCCAATGAACTTCAACCCCATGGTCCTGAAATCCTGGACTGGCCCCACCCCATCACTGCAGCTTCCAACGATTGGAACCCAAAGCCCTCACATTGAGTCACATGATGCTGAGACAAGACCCAGGCTCTTGGTTCCCTTGGGCTGTGCTGTTTTTTGGTGAGGCTCGCTGTATAAATCCAAAGGGGAATCAAGAGGATTTTTTCTTGTGGAAAGATCTGAGCTCCTATGGAGAGGCCCATGTGGGCTGGGGTGGGTTCCTCAGGGCATGGGGCTTTGGTATCGACCCTGGAGAATCTGTGAAAGGCTTGCTTGTAAGAGTCTGTGTTTGTCACTTGAGAAGCTCGCAGTTAGTTTTCACTGATTTTTTAGGACATCAGTTCTGTGTCCATAAGCTAATTCTAAGAAGCCGTCTTAAAGCAGTCACATTCACTTTCCCACATGGCATCCATCCATCCATCCATCCTTTCATTCAATAAAGTACAGAGGGCCTCTGGACCTCGCTGAAAGCACAGAGACAAAGATGCTACAGGCCTGCCCTTCAAGGCACTTGCTAAGGTTGTATCAGCTGTCTAAGAAACAGGTAACGTCTGGGCTGAGTCCTGAACCTTTCCTACAAGGAAAGGCATCTCCCGCAGAAGGAATGTTTTACGCAAATGCACAGAGAGAGAACACCTGAGGGCTTTGAGGAACGGCCGGCACTCCAGGTGGAAGGAGCCACACTCGTTTCTCTTTAGCCTTGCTTCAGATTTGAGCTGAGACCTGCCACTAACCACACACAAATGGCACAAACAGATGCTTTCTGTTCCTGTTGGACTGCAGACCGTCTGCCGGGACATGGTTCAGCTGCCTGGGCACCGTGACACGTGGCAGTGCCCCCAGGAATGAGCCGCTCCAGTCAGCAGGTGACACACCCCCCCACGCCATCTGGCCCGGGAGAGGTTCCACTCCATCACCAGTCTTTTCCCTGTGAAATACGGTCAGCAACACCTTGAAGAGTTGACAAGACAGCTGGACTTAGAGAACACCTGTCACCCACCAACACCTGAGAAATAAAACCCTGGACGACTTAGCACATTGTTGTTTTTGAAGATTCTTTGTCTATTTCTGAATATTCAACTGGGGCAGACAGGATGCTGTTTTTGTGTTTAATCTCTCTCTCTCTCACACACACACACACACACACACACTTCCTTCTTTGTTTTCTTTCCTCTAGAAACAAAAGAGTATATTAAGACCACTCCCTCCCATCAGGAAACGTCCACAAGCCTCTTAGATAGCCTCACCCATGAGAGGGCAGACAGCAGAAGCAAGAAGTGCAATCCTGCAGCCTTTGGAACAAAAACCACATTCACAGAAAGATAGACAAGATGAAAAGGCAGAGGGCTATGTACCAGATGAAGGAACAAGATAAAACCCCAGAAAAACAACTAAATGAAGTGGAGATAGGCAACCTTCCAGAAAAAAATTCAGAATAATGATAGTGAAGATGATCTAGGACCTCGGAAAAAGAATGGAGGCAAAGACCGAGAAGATGCAAGAAATGTTTAACAAAGATCTAGAAGAACTAAAGAACAAACAAACAGAGATGAACAATACAATATCTGAAATGAAAAATACACTAGAAGGAATCAATAGCAGAATAACTGAGGCAGAAGAACGGATAACTGACCTGGAAGACAGAATGGTGGAATTCACTGCTGAAGAACAGAATAAAGAAAAAAGAATGAAAAGAAATGAAGACAGCCTAAGAGACCTCTGGGAAGACATTAAACACAACAACATTCGCATTATAGGGGTCCCAGAAGGAGAAGAGAGAGAGAAAGGACCCAAGAAAATATTTGAAGAGATTATAGTCGAAAACTTCCCTAACATGGAAAGGAAATAGCCACCAAAGTCCAGGAAGTGCAGAGAGTCCCATACAGGATAAACCCAAGGAGAAACACGCCGAGACACAGAGTAATCAAATTGGCAACAATTAAAGACAAAGAAAAATTATTGAAAGCAACAAGGGAAAAACGACAAATAACATACAAGGGAACTCCCATAAGGTTAACAGCTGATTTCTCAGCAGAAACTCTACAAGCCAGAAGGGAGTGGCATGATATACTTAAAGTGATGAAAGGGAAGAACCTACAACCAAGATTACTCTACCCAGCAGGGATCTCATTCAGATTCGATAGAGAAATCAAAAGCTTTACAGACAAGCAAAAGCTAAGAGAATTCAGCACCACCAAACCAGCTCTACAACAAATGCTGAAGGAACTTCTCTAAGTGGGAAACACAAGAGAAGAAAAGGACTTACAAAACAAATCCCAAACAATTAAGAAAATGGTCATAGGAACATACATATCGATAAATACCTTAAACGGGAATGGATTAAATGCTGCAACCAAAAGACACAGGCTTGCTGAATGGATACAAAAACAAGACCCATATATATGCTGTCTACAAGAGGTCCACTTCAGACCTAGGGACACATACAGACTGAAAGTGAGGGGATGGAAAAAGATATTCCATGCAAATGGAAATCAAAAGAAAGCTGGAGTAGCAATACTCATATCAGATAAAATAGACTTTAAAATAAAGAGTGTTACAAGAGACAAGGAAGGACACTACATAATGCCCAAAGGATCAATCCAAGAAGAAGGTATAACAATTATAAATATATATGCACCCAACATAGGAGCACCTCAATACATAAGGCAACTGCTAACAGCTCTAAAAGAGGAAATCGACAGTAACACAATAATAGTGGGGGACTTTAACATCTCACTTACACCAATGGACAGATCATCCAAGCAGAAAATTAATAAGGAAACATAAGCTTTCAATGACACAATAGACCAGATAGATTTAATTGATATTTATAGGACATTCCATCCCAAAACAGCAGATTATACTTTCTTCTCAAGTGCACATGGAACATTTTCCAGGATAGATCACATCTTGGGTTACAAATCAAGCCTCAGTAATTTAAGAAAATTGAAATCATATCAAGCATCTTTTCTGACCACAACGCTATGAGATTAGAAATCAATTACAGGGGAAAAAAAGTAAAAAACACAAACACATGGAGGCTAAACAATACGTTACTAAATAACCAAGAGATCACTGAAGAAATCAAAGAGGAAATCAAAAACTACCTAGAGACAAATGACAATGAAAACACGATGATCCAAAACCTATGGGATGCAGCAAAAACAATTCTAAGAGGGAAGTTTATAGCTATACCAACCTACCTCAAGAAACAAGAAAAGTCTCAAATAAACAATCTAACGTTACACCTAAAGGAACTAGAGAAAGAAGAATAAACAAAACCCAAAGTTAGCAGAAGGAAAGAAATCATAAAGATTAGAGCAGAAATAAATGAAATAGAAACAAAGAAAACAATAGCAAAGATCAATAAAACTAAAAGCTGGTTCTTTGAGAAGATAAACAAAATTGATAAACCATTAGCCAGACTCATCAAGAAAAAGAGGGAGAGGACTCAAATCAATAAAATTAGAAATGAAAAAGGAGAAGTTACAACAGACACCGCAGAAATACAAAGCATCCTAAGAGACTATTACAAGCAACTCTATGCCAATAAAATGGACAACCTGTAAGAAATGGACAAATTCTTAGAAAGGTATAACCTTCCAAGACTGAACCAGGAAGAAACAGAAAATATGAACAGACCAATCACAAGTAATGAAATTGAAACTTCCAACAAACAGAAGTCCAGGACCAGATGGCTTCACAGGTGAATTCTATCAAACATTTAGAGAAGAGCTACCACCCATCCTTCTCAAACTCTTACAGAAAATTGCAGAGGAAGGAAAACTCCCAAACTCATTCTATGAGGCCACCATCACCCTGATACCAAAACCAGACAAAGATACTACAAAAAAAGAAAATTACAGGCCAATATCACTGATGAACATAGATGCAAAAATCCTCAACAAAATACTAGCAAACAGAATCCAACAACACCTTAAAAGGATCATATACCATGATCAAGCAGGATTTATCCCAGAGACGCAAGAATTCTTCAATATATGCAAATCAATCAATGTGATATACCATATTAACAAATTGAAGAAGAAAAATATGATCATCTCAATAGATGCAGAAAAATCTTTTGACAAAATTCAACACCGATTTATGATAAAAGCTCTCCAGAAAGTGGGCATAGAGGGAACCTACTTCAACATAATAAAGGCCATATACGACAAACCCACAGCAAACATCATTCTCAATGGTGAAAAACTGAAAGCATTTCCTCTAAGATCAGGAACAAGACAAAAATGTCCACTCTCGCCACTATTATTCAACATAGTTTTGGAAGTCCTAGCCATGGCAATCAGAGAAGAAAAAGAAAAAAAAGAAAATACAAATTGGAAAAGAAGAAGTAAGACTGTCACTGTTTGCAGATGACATGATACTATACATAGAGAATCCTAAAGATATCACTAGAAAACTACAGAGCTAATCAATGAATTTGGTAAAGTTGCAGGATACAAAATTAATGCACAGAAATCTCTTGCATTCCTATACATTAATGAAAAAAATCTGAAAGAGAAATTAAGGAAACACTCCCATTTACCATTGCAACAAAAAGAATAAAATACCTAGGAATAAACCTACCTAAGGAGACAAAAGACCTGTATGCAGAAAAGTATAAGACACTGATGAAAGAAATCAAAGATGATACCAACAGATGGAGAGATATACCATGTTCTTGGATTGGAAGAATCAATATTGTGAAAATGACTATACTACCCAAAGCAATCTACAGATTCAGTGCAATCCCTATCAAATTACCAAGGGCATTTTTTACAGAATTAGAACAAAAAATCTTAAAATTTGTATGGAGACACAAAAGACCCCGAATAGCCAAAGCAGTCTTGAGGGAAAAAACAGGAGCTGGAGGAATCAGACTCCCTGACTTCAGACTATACTACAAAGCTGCAGTAATCAAGACAGTATGGTACTGGCACAAAAACAGAAATATAGATCAATGGAACAAGATAGAAAGCCCAGAGATAAACCCACGCACCTGTGGTCAACTAATCTATGACAAAGGAGGCAAGGATATACAGTGGAGAAAAGACAGTCTCTTCAATAAGTGGTGCTGGGAAAACTGGACAGATACATGTAAAAGAATGAAATTAGAACACTCCCTAACACCATACACAAAAATAAACTCAAAATGGATTAGAGACCTAAATGTAAGACCGGACACTATAAAACTCTTAGAGGAAAACATAGGAGAACACTTTTTGACATAAATCACAGCAAGATATTTTTTGATCCACCTCCTAGAGTTATGGAAATAATAACAAAAATAAACAAATGGGACCTAATGAAACTTAAAAGCTTTTGCACAGCAAAGGAAACCATAAACAAGACGAAAAGACAACCCTCAGAATGGGAGAAAATATTTGCAAACGAATCATCAGACAAGGGATTAATCTCCAAAATATATAAACAGCTCATGCAGCTCAACATTAAAAAAACAAACAGCCCAATACAAAAATGGGCAGAAGACCTAAATAGACATTTCTCCAAAGAAGACATACAGATGGCCAAGAAGCACATGAAAAGCTGCTCAACATCACTAATTATTAGAGAAATACAAATCAAAACTACAGTGAGGTATCACCACACAGCAGTTAGAATGGGCATCATCAGAAAATCTACAAACAATAAATGCTGAAGAGGATGTGGAGAAAAGGGAACCTTCTTGCACTGTTGGTGGGAATGTAAAATGATACAGCCACTATGGAGAACAGTATGGAGGTTCCTTAGAAAACTAAAAATAGAATGACCATATGACCCAGCAATCCCACTATTGGGCATATACCCAGAGAAAACCATAATTCAAAAAGACACATGGACCCAATGTTCATTGCAGCACTATTTACAATAGCCAGGACATGGAAGCAACCTAAATGTCCATTGACAGACAAATGGATAAAGAAGATGTTGTACATATATACAATGGAATATTACTCAGCCATAAAAAGGAACGAAATTGGGTCATTTGTAGAGACGTGGATGCATCTAGAGACTGTCACACAGAGTGAAGTAAGTCAGAAAGAGAAAAACAAATATCTTATATTAATGCATATACGATGAACCGGTTTGCAGGGCAGAAATTGAGACACAGAAGTAGAGAAAAAACATATGGACACCAAGGGGGGAAAGCAGCGGGGGGTGGGGGTGGTGGTGTGATGAATTGCGAGATTGGGATTGACATGTATACACTGATGTGTATAAAATGGATGACTAATAAGAAGCCGCTGTATAAAAAAAAAAAAAAAGGAGTATATTAAAACCCAAGCATCAGACCTCATTGTCCCCGATGTTTCTCTTTTTCATAACTCTGGTCAACGAATATTTGTTCAATCTTCTCCTTCCCCCCCACCCCAAATCTGTCCCGAGAGGACAGGGAGTACCCTCAACTCCCAAGCATATAGCCAGTTATTTTAGGAAAGGCATCATGTTTGCAATGGGCAGCATCCCAGTCTGAACTAGTCTGGCAAAAGCGGAGATTTATTGGCAGGAAACTGGGTGTCACATCACCTTGAGTCAGGGAGCAGCTGAGCCTCACAGATTCCTAGAGACGGACACGGAGCGCTGCCCTCTCCTTACACCTTCTCTGCCCACCTCTCGCCCTGCTGCTTTCTCTGTCTCAGCTTCGTGCATATTTGGTGGACAAAACAACAAATGGGAGCTCTTAAGGGCTGAGAGGAGATTCCAGAGTGTAAAGTATATTTGCCCCTAATTTAGCTAAAAGTCAGAGGTGATTTTTCTAACTGGATCACCTACAGTCCACAGGGTGTGGCAATGGCCGGGATGAAGAGGACAGCTATAATTTCCTTTCAAGGCCCTGATTTTTTGTGAAGACCCAGTGCAGCTGAGCTCCTTGGGACTTGAGCCAGCTGCACTGGCAAAGGGTGGATGCCAATAGGAAGTGACAGCTTTGTAAGAGGCTAGCAGGATGGCCCGAGATGCTGGGCCGCATCACCCATAGGGGTGAGGGAGGCCAAATACAGGCCCAGGGACCAAAGAGGCTCCCTGGTGGCCATCGTCACCCCATCCTGCTCCCCACCTCCCATTTCTCCACTTCCTGCTTGTAGGGGCTCAAGCTATCATGGAGCATGGGGCACAATCCAAAAAGGAAGGAAAACATCAATAGCAGTAAAATTGGGGGAATGTTTATGACTGGACTATTTGTTCTGCAGCTTTGAATATCTGCTTATGTGTGGGGAAAGTTCCAGAAGGCAGCTTCAGATTCCAGCTGAAGGGAAATCATCATCATCACTTAGATGCTGCTTTCCATATGTCAGGCATGGTTCTAAGTGCCTTATATACAATAACTCAATTAAAGCTCAAACAACTGCATCAGGTAGGTGATTAGTTTCACCACTTGTATGGGGTTGAATGATGTCCCCCCCAAATTCGTGTCCACACTGAACCTCAGAATGTGACCTTATTTGGAAATAGGTTCTTAGCAGATGTAATTAGTTAAGATGAGGTCATACTGCATTAGGGTGGGCCCTAATCCAACGTCTGGTGTCCTCGTAAGTAGAAGGAAATTTGGACACAGAGACACAGACACAGGAAAGACGGATGTGGAGACGAAGCAGAGACTGGAGTGATGCTGCCACAAGCTAAGGAACACCAGGGATGGCCTGCCACTTCCAGAAGCCAGGAAGATGCACAGGGTATTCTCTTCCTTTCCAGTGCTTATTAATTCGATGGGGAGAAAGCTGGTTCCTTGTTCTAATTTGCATTTCCTTGATTACTAATGAGGCTGAACATTTTCAAATGTACTAGTCACTTACATTTCCTTCTTTGTGAATTTTCTATTTGCATCCTGGGCCCATTCCTCCATTCTTTCCTTGATGTTTTCTTATGGCTATAAGAATGCTTTCCTTGGGGTTATTAACCCTGCGTCTGCCATGCTAACTTAGTAATGTCGCCCAAATTGTTTCATTTTTAAATTCATCTTTCATTGTTTCAGAAGCTCTGCAGGACCACTCAGAGCATATTGATATGTTCCTAGGTCCCCGGTAGCTCAGCAGAGTGACACAGACTTATTGAAGAGGCCAGATCCGTCTCCCTGTATGTGCGTTGCAGAAAATGGAAAATATAGTTAAGCAAAAGTAAAAATGAAAGGTATTACATTCCTACCACCCAGAGCTTTCCACCATTAACACCTCAGTACATATTCTTCCTTTTTTACTTCACTCAAATGAGATCATTCTGCACAAAATGTTTCATAATCTGATTTTTTTTTCCAGTAAACAATCTCCACTTTGCTGCTGGTTTTGGAACATTTTTATGCCATGTAATACCCAGACCATTTTCTAATTTCCCTGATTGACCCAACAATGTTCTCTAGAGCTGACTTGTCCAAAGCAGCCTTTGATGCAGGACCACTCAGGGCATCTTACTAGGTCCCTAGGTCTCTGTTAACTCAGCAAAGTCCCAATTAAGTGACACAGACTTGTTGAGGAAACCAGGCCAGGCTCCCCGCAGACAAACCCGCCAGCTGGATTCCAGCTGCCTCCACATGATGTCATTAACTTATTCTCCTCTCTCCTGGCTTTCTTATAACCATATTTTCCCCCTTTAATATTGGTTATTGTTTCTTGACAAATATAGTCATTTTCTTCTCTGATTTTCTCCCTCTCCCCTCTGAGATGTGACGGTCTTTCTCTGCCTTCTTCTTTCTTCCTATATAGGTTGGACACCGCCATCCAGCCCCTCCTGGAATATGGAGGGATCTTTGCATGACCCTAACGTTTGAACCACTTATGAAGGACGGGCATTCACTACCCTGAAACTCACTGAAGATCCCCTGGTGAGATGCTGAGCTGGGCTGCCAGCTGAGGGACTTGGAGATGCACTGTTCTCTGGGCAGGAAGTCTTCCTCCAAGAAGAGTCTAACGCATACATTTTACACATTACTCTAAATTTAGGGATTACCCTGCCTCAGCCACCTGCCTCAAAATCAAAAATATCCCAGTCCCCGAGCTTTCGATCTGCTTTAGCTGCACGGACCCTTCCACGAGGGCAGCGGGTCTTCTCCTGGGGACTCCTGTTCCTAGGAACACTTACTCATGGATTCTGTTCCGAAGAAGGAGCTTGCATAGAGTGTGGCAGAGGAAAGAGGAGGCTGGATGAGAGGGGAGGAGAAGGGAAGTGGAGACGGCATCTCCGGCTCTGTCTGCACTCTCCGTTGACTCTGAGGACCCAGCGGCAATGCCAGGAGACAGAGACCGCCTGAGCCTGTGGGCGTGTGGCTCATCTCTCCAAGTTCCAGCCTCCATTGTTTAGTTATACAGTGGATAATGATAACCACCTCTCAGGAATACATTACTGCAGAAATAGTGTTAAACACATGTACCGAGGGTGCTGGGACAACACGTGTGTGGATAGCAAGCCCTCCAACGGTCCTGTTGGTGCTGATGTTTATAGAACCACCAGCATCAGGTAGATGGGCCAGTGACATCAGAAGGTCGGATCTCCCGGGTCTTTGCAGGTGGAGATGCTCCAGGGGGCTTGTCCTCTCCGTATCTAGGCTTCAGGGAGGTTCTCATCGTGTGACCACACTTCCCTCCCTGTGAGGGAGGGGGCGTCCTGCAGCACCACCATGACCCCACCCATTTCGAATATTCCCTGCTTCATGGCCCCCAAACACAATCCGTCTTCAAGTATGCAATATTCACAACCACTGAGGTGCCAGTGCCTGGAGACATCTTCAGTGGTGACCCTTCCTGACATCTCTGTGCCTCTTCCTTGGCCTCCTTCCTTTCTCTCTCCCGCCCTTATTGAGGGAAACCCTGATCCTCTGGCCACTCAAGCAGCAGAAAGAAAACCAACTGAAGTGGCCTAATTCTGTGTATGCGCGACTGTCCTGAGACACTGGGAGTGGCCTGACATGGGAGGGTCAGTGTTCCGGAGTATCTGATGTCTCCCCAGCTTCTGAGGGTACCAGGCGGGGAGCAGGGTGTGACTCTGGCATGGATGCATGTGTCCATTCATTGGTTCTACAAACCCATAGTCATCATCAGGCTGACACCACTCCTAGGGATGTACCAGTAAACACATGGCAGGAGCATCTGTTCTCTCGTGTGGCTCTCGGTCTGGTGTGAGATAGGCAGGCAAGCAGAGAGTTGCAGTTCCAGGATGGTAAACTCTGTGAAGGATACCAGGAGGTTTCTTGGGGGAGGTTACAGATCAAGGTGACCTGAGAGCTGAGGGGTGCTGACTAAGTAAACAGTGGCAAAGAAAAGGAAGTTCAAGGACAGTGGCCACACAGTGGCATGGGAGAGCCCTAGGGAAAGTGGAGGAGGACGGGCTGCTTCCCAGGGGATGAAACGTTGGGGAAGCACTGGAGGGGCGGAGGGTCACACAGGTGTCCAGTCCAGGCTGAGAGGCGTGGACCCTGTGTGGAAGACAGTGGGGACCATCAGCAAAATTAAGCAGGCAAGGCTGTGGTCAGAGCTGCATCTTTGAAACTCACTCTGATTGCTGAAAGGGGGATGATTCTAGGAGGAAGGACATGTGATCAGAATGCCTTGTGACAATGAGACTTGCTCCCTTTGTGGAAGCCCTAGAATTCTCTCCTCTGTGCTCCGAAGACCAGAACATTGATGGAAGATTATGGACACCAATGTTTTGGTCCCAGCAAATCCTTTCACCTCATCCTGCCTCATTTTCTACATCTGTAAAATGGGTATAATGCAGACATTTTTTATACATATGCACTTAGACCAACGTCTAGAATGATCATTACAACATTATTCAAAATACAAACAAGCAAACAAAAAATGGAAACAATCTAAATGTCTGCCATGGGGGAACTGGGAAAATAGAGATCAGCCATATACACTGGATCACTCTACAGGTTAAAAATGAGGCAGTGGATTTAGAAGGCTCCACAAGACACGTTCTTGAGGTCAATTCTCAGAATAATATATATCATACAGCAACATTCATGTTAAAATATATGTACACATGAGTATGCATGTAAATGCTTAGCAAAAGGGGCTGGAAGGATGTCCTAAAACTTTCAAGGAGGCAGCCTGGGCGGGGGAGGCATTAGGTTAGGAGCAGATGAGAGAACTTTCACTCATGTATCTTTGCCCCTTTTACAACAAGCTATGTTGATGTTATCTCTGGAAAATGCTGAATGCATGACACTGGGAGGCATAAATTCCGGAGGTGGGTGGCGGGTTGGACAGCGGGTTCTCAACAGCCAAGTAGGGACTACAGGGCTAATGGAGGGTGGGGTGCAATGCAGGACGGCGGCTCCCTTCCCTGCACTTCCACCGGGGGGCGGCAGAGGGCAGGAACGCTGACTTGGAATCCTCGACCCGGGGCTGTGGGACTCAGCGCTGTGACCTGTGCCAAGTGACCTAGCCTCTCCACGTCTCATTTTCCTCACCAGTTACACAGAAATAATAAACCGTCCGCCCCCAGTTTGGGAGAGGATCCAGAGAGGTAATGTGTATGCAAATGCACAAGCAAGGAATTCGTATTACATTGCCATAATGTAGAAAGATACCTTTAACAAAATGAGCAGGTGGTGGGGAGACTGCTTATCTGGGGACAGGGGGTAGAGGCAGGGAAAAGAAGGTGTGACCATTTATTGTCATTGAGCAGCTCATTATTTACTGTCACCAGCTTATTATTAGGAATTGTTGTCTTCATTTACAAATGAAACTGAGGTCGGTAACTTCCCCAGGATTGTGGTCATGTAGCTTGTAAGCTGCAGAATGTGACCTGAGTCGGCAGGCTGGACCCCTCCTCTCTATGCATCCATGGCAAATGTCTTACCTGTTTGCAGGTTAGCGGGTGACAAGTGCCTGGATGCCAGGATCCTGGGGCCCCCTCAAGTGGGTGCTTAGTAGAAGGGGTATCCTCATCCCTCAGGCATGCCGGCCCCCTCCTACTGCCTCCCAGGTCCGGGGGCACAGAAAACTGACTCGCCGGGATAGAAAACTCTCCCCGCTGCCTCCTGTCCCCTCTTGCCAAACCCCGACCCTAACTCCCGCCTGAGTTTCCCATCCCACAGCATCTACTGTCAGCACCTGCCTTTTGAAAGTACGACATGTGCCCTCACATGTGCTAAATACAAGAGCATTCTGGCTCCCTGGGTGCCTGTTGGCAGGGAGTTTGCGCTTAGCAAAGAGGATCTGTGTTTTAACTGGAAGGCACGGAAAGGACCGGGAGGGGTCTGTGTATTGGATGTTGGCTTCACAAGTGAAGACACGACCCCTCATTTAGGTTGCTGAGGAGAGGGAGTGAGTTCTCGGTCCTTTTTATCCAGAATGTTAATTAGTGGCCTGGCCTTCAGTTCATTGCGTCGGTTTCTCTCCTTTTCACTCCCTGGAACCAAAGAAGGTGTGGAAAGGCAGCAGGCCAAGGCCTTAGCCACAGGCCAGCCCCTCTGGCTGCTCTTTGGAATAATTCTTTCTCTGGGCCACCAGGCCATGGGCTGCAGCTTCCAAAGGTTCTTCATGTCTGTGGTTTCCTTCTTTTTACCTGAAAATGACTGGAAATCTCTGTGGGGAGGAGCAAAAAGGCCCAAGGGCAGCCTCCAGAGTCTGTTAAGGGAGAGTTAATGGGAGCAGAAGGGATGGGTGACATTGTAACATTGAAACTCTCCTCTTCAAGTACTTCTGGCTTTTATTCAAGTCTGGCCTTTCCCACCTGCATCACCTCCCTCTAGCCTGTCACCCTCCAAATGCTTATTTCATTGTCCAGGGCCCTGGACCAACCCCAAGCCTCATCTCCCCAGAAGCACAGGTATCCATTCTCTCCCATGAAGATTTGCTGTTTTTCATTGTCTGCCCTCCAAACTCCTGGCTGTGTAACCTCTTGATCTGTTTCTTTAATCAGGTCTGAGATTTCTCTACAATAATTGTGCATGTGTATGTGCATGACAACCACACATACACACACACACACACACAATTTCTAGGATGGCCTTCGATAACCTATTCCTACCCTAGAATTTCAGTGTCATCATTTGTATTTACAATCAAATTTGGGCCAAGCTGACGTCGAAGGATGCCAGTGTACCCTGGTAGAAAAAAGGTGGAGCGTCACATGGTTGAGATTGCCTTTAACTGAAAAGAACTGGACTCTTTCCAGCCCTGGATGAGAGGTGAGAGATGAGGATGAGAGGTGAGAGGTGAGAGGGCATTGCCAGGAAACCACATACAGGCTGAGGGTTCATCTCCACGTGCACCAGCTCCAACTCCAATTGTAAATAAACCACGTGAAAATGTTTCGTTCCCAATTCCGACAATAATTAGATGAGGTGCAGTTTAAGACAAATAATTCCCCAATGCTATCTTCAATACCTTAAGTGAGATTTTTAGAGTTATCAAGGGAGACCTCCTTAAAAGTGGCATTTGTAGATAGTTCGTGGAAAATTCCAGTTCCATACAAGGTCTCAATATCCAGCCCTAGAAAACAGTACCTTGGGATAACTAATACCATGGTTACCACACCTTTATTTTTTCAGGAATCCTCAGCTTGTGTTTTCTTTTCCTTTTTTAACAGTTGTATTGAGATACAATTAACATACCATATAATTCATCCATTTAAAGTGTATAATTTAATTTTTTTAGTATGGTTATACAACCATCACATCTAATTTTAGAAGCTTCTGGTCCCTGCCCCCCACCACAGGTAAGAAACCCCATATTCATTAACAATTATTCCCATCCCCCAATCCATCCCATATGGGTTTGCCTATTCTGGAAGTTTCATATAAATGAAATCAGACAATATGTGGTCTTTTGTGACTAACTTCTTTCACTTTATAGCATAATGTTTTTCAGGTCCACTCGTGTTGTAGCATGCATCAGTATTTTCATTCCTTTTTATTGACAAATAATATTCCATTGTAGAGATATACCATTGTATCCATACAATCCATATAATCCATATATTGTATGGATAAACACGTTTTGTTTATTCATTCATCAATTGATGGACATTTGGACATTTTCATTTTTTGACCATTATGAATAGTGCTGCTGTGTGTGACAAATTTTTGTGTGGACCTGTGCTTTCGGTTTTATGGTTGTATAACTCAGAGTGGAATTGCTGGTCCATATAGTAAACTCTATGTTTCACATTTTTAGGAAATGCCAAATTTTGCCTGTTTGCAAATTTGCCCACACCATTTTGAATTCCCACCAGCAATGTGTGAGAGTTCCAATTTCTCCACATTTTTGCCAAAACTTGTTATTATCTGACTTTTTGATTATAGCCATCCCAGTGGATGTGAAGTGATACCTCATTGTGGTGTTGATTTGCTTTTGCCTGATGGCTAATGATGTTGAGCATCTTTGAAAGTGCTTCTTGGTCATTTGTACATCTTCTTTGGAGAAATGTCTGTGCAAACTCTTTGCCTGTTTTTTTTTTAAATGGATTATTTGGTTTTTTAAGTATTGAGTTGTATGAGTTCTTTACATATTTTGGGTACAAATCCCTTATCAGATATATGATTTGCAAATATCTTCTTCCATTCTGTGGGTACATTCATTAAAGTTAAATTTTAGATTAAATATAGAACTAGAAATGAGGCAACAGCTTTCTGTTTTTAAATCCCAAATTGGACATTCAGTTTCAGCAAAATGGCATCATCTGTCCCATCAAATGGTGATAATTTAAGTGTTATTCATTTTATTATCTTATCTATATTTTATTCGTAAATTTGTTTTACTTCCCTAGTTGTTTAAAAGTTACCTACAAAATTAAGGAATTGATATGTAGTTTTATATTTGAATACATTTAAATAACATTATAATAAGAGTAACTTAAATCAGTGCTTTCCTTTTAGAGGTGACCCTTTATTTTTTCAAACATGCCTTAGCCTGTAAATCCCATGAGGCTGGTCATCATCTGTCTTACTCACCAGTGCATTCCCTGAGCTACCATTGTAGTTGGCACATAAAAAGTGCTCATTAAATAACAGTTGAGTGAATAGATGAGTGCCCCTAATCTCAGGGCATGACCCAAGGCCTCTGGAGCAGCTCTCCTCCATTGGGTGGCTGTCACCAGTCTTGGAGGATATTGGTTTGACCTGCAACCTCTATCCCCAGCATTTGGGACACCATGTTCCAACCCCATGGAGCTGGCCCCCAGTTCTGACCCAGGCTTTGCCAGGGAGGAGCAGAAACTAACCTTACTTGAGCTCTTCCTAGATTCCATGGCTTCCACATCATCCTCTCTACAACTCTGCCAGAGAGGTATTAGCATCTCATTTTGCTGATGAGGAAAGTATGGTTGGGAGAGGTAGTCTCTTGCCCAAGGTCACTTCCACTGAGGAATGGAGTGAGGAATGGAGCTGGGATTCCATCTCAGGCAAAATGACTCAAAAACCCCACTCTTGCCTCTTTGTCCTGCTGCTCCCAGACAACGATGAGGTCTGTCCATTCATTTGAGTTATTTGTAAGTTTGCTTTGAGTGAGAGAGACTGGAATTGATCACAAAAGCCCATCAGCCTTGACCCCAGCAGAGAGTCTGTAGCCTACAGTCTGTTTCCTGCTCTTTTTAGAGAAGAACTGACTTTCCAATAAGATCTGAGGGGCATGGGGCCTTTACGATGTCACCAATTCCATGGCTTGGGTCTACCATGTGTCCAGTTGCTTGAGCACGGCACAGACACACACTGAGAGCTGTCTTCGTGTGGCTCTTGTTTCCTTCTTTATACTGGAGGCTTGCTGGTGAATTGCAATGCCCCTATTTCTTCCTTTGCTTCTGCAAGTTTTGGATGCCACATGGAGCCACCTAAAAGGCCCTTCTACGTTCCCCAAGAGAGCTTTCCCCGGGATTGGAAGTCATCTGATCCAGCAGTTACACTTAAGGAAGGGTTAGTAGCAGAGCCTCATGTCAGACTAGAGATGGGAGGAATCCAGAGAGAACCTCCTAATATTTAATGCCAGCCCATCCTGCGTGCCCAGCAATCTGAGGGCATAAATTAGATGGACAGCTTGGCCAACCCAATTAAATTTGCAGAGATTGGCTGTTAAAGCAGCTGAAACTTCCCTCATTAGGGGTAAAAAAGTCCAACAACTTGATCCCTGAGGTTTGTGTGGGCCAAATCTCTTTTAAAAGGACAGGAGCTCGGCACTCATTTCTGAGAGGAACCTGTCAGGAGCAACGAGGGAGGGATCGTCTTAGATTCTGTAAATGGCAGTCTCTCTCCCTCCTGGCAGGCAAAGGGACAGAAGCTCAAACCACAGTGCCAAAGCCCGGTGCAAGGACCCTGGCCTCTTCCCTGGCTGGTAACAGCATCCCCCCTCGGGCCTGCGTGGACAGCAAGAAGAGAGCTCAGGGCTGGGGCTCTCAAACTTCACCAAGAACAACAACAGCTGGGGAGCTGATGACACCCGTCAGTTCCAGCCCCACCTCAGAGCACCAGACCTGCGGCCCCAGAGATGGTGCTGGTGTGGTTGCTTCTCACACCTCCTGGGGAGGCACCCAAGCTTCCAGTCTGAGAAGAAGCAAGTAAACCTGGAGAGAAGACTTTGGATTCGTAGGCAAAGATGATGAGGAAGCTATTGCAAACATCCTTCCTATTCCATTTTTCTGTGGCCGGATGAACTACTTGATTCTATTCTTTGCCCAGTGCAGGCAAATGCTTCTTTTTGCTTTCTGGTTTTCAATCATTTTCCATTTTTAATGCCAGGGAAAAATACCAACTTTGTGCACCGTTTGGCATCCTCAAATATTCTATGTTTTTGTGTGTGTGTGCCCAATATTGCTATGGCTCTTGGGACAGAAAACATTTGGTTAGACCTGTAAAAATTTAGCCAATTATATTTTCAAATACTTAGGCAAATTCTCAAAGTGCAGACAATTGACAGACTGTTTCCATTTTCATTAGGCTGTTTGTTTTTGTCATTAGAGGCAAAAGGCCTGGAGCACGTGGGCTGAAGTTTATGCAGAACTAGCGCCAGCCCAGAGGTGTTTGCAAAGACATTTCTGCCATATTTATTTCCCTTGAGTGCATATCATCTTTAAATAGATTTTTCATAACATGAAAGGAAAAATGAATTTTTCATAAACTTGAAAGGACACTCATTTTGATAGTATTTTTGAAGGAATTTTAAAGTCCATGCCTGTAAATAAAGAATGCAGTCTGTTCATGACCATATTGGTAAACCCACTGCAGCTTTGGAGGGAGCTGTGCCCACGTAAAGTATGTCCTTTGACATAGAATGCTCTGGTCTCCAGAGGGATCAGAGGCATGCCATAATCCTTAATGAAGTATCTACCATATACTCAGCACCATGCTTGGAGCTAGAGATAGCAGTTTGGATAAGATTCTGTTTATTACCCCAAGGAACTTGTGATTTAGATATGGGACATGTATTGGGATCATTGTAATACGGGCAGAGCAGCTTCATTGCATCATTATAGGTAGAACATGTTATAAGAGCCTCAAAGAAAGTTTCATTTCAACTGAGGATTAGGAAAAGGCTTCTTGGAAGAGGTAGCATTCCACCTGCACTTCGAAGGAAGGGCAGAGCTCAACAGTATGAAATGGGGACAGGACTGATGGCTCAGCGTAAAGAAAGACAAAAACATGAAGGTCTGGGTGTCTTAGGCAAAAAAGAGACAAACTCCAAGTAACCAAATTTTTGTGAAATTGACAGCCAAGGAAGCCGAGTCACAGAGGCTAGGAAGTGCTGGGGGTGTGAGTGGAACAGCAACGGCCCCATTGGATGGGAGCAGCAGTCCTATGAAAGGAATAACAGAAAGGAGACCCGGCAAGCTGTAGAGTGTGGCAAGCACGGCAGATGCCCTGAGATGCTGAGACAGCCCTGCCCACTCTACTTGGAGTATGACAATCACTGGCCTGTCAGATCATCTGAGGATGGAGGCAAATGTCAAGCTCCCTCAGTGCCCTTGGGAGTTGGGGGATAGTTGTCCTTGCATTGACCCCCCAGATGTGAACCCAAAAGCCAGGGTGAGAGTTTTGAGAATCATCTGAGAAAATTATGACAATTCTGCTCTATCCTGGGTCACACTGTTGAGGCCAGAATACGTGGAACGTCAGACAAGCCAACCTTGCCTCCAGTGGGGAGGGAATCTTGATTCTTCTCCATTTGGCTTCCAAGTAATTTCTACTCAGATGACACAAGGCCTCTTTCCTATGTGTAGAAGCATCATCCAAGTTATCCAGGGGAACAGTCCTGCCCCACATCAAGCTGGTGATGCTTCCAGACTCCTCAAGCCCCACCGGGACTTTCTTCCTCATTTTAGAAATGAATGACACTTAGGGGATGCTGACAAAGGCAAGGATATGTCAAAAGTGGCACAGAGAAAACTGAAGCTGTTCTCAACAGACTCTCCCCTGCCTAGTTTCTCCTTCTGGGCAGTGAACTGTGTGTCTCATCCTTGAGTTGCCGTGGCTTAGAAAGATATTTCAATAACATGAGTCACCAGCAACACTGGTTTCCACTTGGAAGCTTTTCATGAACAGTCATATCATACAGATAAAATTTTATTGGAAACTCAACTTCGCACTGTAGCCACAAGTTAAAGCCTTTAGGACATGAGCCCATCAGGGGCAGGGTTTTTCTACCATCTATCTGGACAATAGAATCACAGAATTTTCGGCTTTAGAGCTTTGAAGTCGATCCAATTTAGCATCACCCAGTGGAAAAAGCTCTCAAGTGTTCCTCAAATTTCTGGCCATCATTTTTGCTCAAAAACTTCCAGCAAAGAGTAACTTAATTAATCACCCATTATGGGGTCAACCTGATGCAAAGTCAACCCATAATTCTAGAGTATGTGTTTCCAAAGCTACCCCATCTGAGTAAATGACTGCAATTTTCATCTTTTAAGTTAATACATCCTGGGGTCAAGCTGACCCAGCCTAAGTTTGTAGCTGAAGAGGCCAAGGGAGTTAAAGAGATGAGTCATCCTTCAGTGTGGTCGCTTGATGGCCACAGCCGACCAGATCACCTTTTCCTTTTCTGGCCAAGCGTCACTGCTCTGAACTTCATCGTCTCAAGACTGAACGTGTGCAGTGGTCTCCTGATTTCCCTCCTCTACCCTTGTCCCTCCTATTCCTGACCACTGCCCACGCCATCATTGGATTGTGTCCCTCCTCCTCTATAACCATAAATCTTTACGGCCCCCATTGTCCATGTGATATGTAAATGTAAAAGTAGTAGACATTTTTGCTTTCCTAATACACATCTTTTCCATATCTCAGGAAAGCAAGAGTATCAACATCTCTGGAAAAGCAATAAAAACAAAATAAACAAAACAACACTGCAGCATATACATGGAAAGGTAAGCATTTTCCTATATACACATTTTCAACTTTTATTTACCTTAATTTTTTCTATTCTTACTTACAACATACAACTCCATACAAATGGAAAAATATGAAGTAAATGTCCCAAACTTATAGGGAAGCACTTAATATTATTTAGACATTCCCCATGCTGAGGGCAATGCTTAAATAAGTCCTCCACAAATAGTGATTATTGTAATGAAATATATCTGAACCATAAAATGCAAAACAGGTATCACAGTCCTCTGAAAATTGTAGTTATTCAGTATTATTACAAAATAATTATGACCACTTTTTTTGTAGAAAATGTTTTGCCAAGCAATATTGCTCCATTATGGATTATAGGAGACACGAAGCTACAGTAAAAGCATCTACAATCCATTCAAAATTGTCATTGTACAGCTCATGTAGAAATAACGTATATTCAGTCTCCATTTCTGTTGCCTTTAATTCCTTCCAGCTGTATCATACTTCCATCTGAGCTCACTTTCTTTGTTGAAGAACTCCCATTAGCATTTCTTGAATCCTTGAATTCTCTCAGCTATTGCTTTGTCTGAAAAAGTCCTTATTCCCACTTTATTTGAAGGATTTCTCAGTGGGCATAAAATTCTAGATTGTTAGTTGATATTTTGTCCCCATTCAGCACTATAAAGATGTCATTCCATTGTCCTCTGGCTTCCTGTTTACTGCTGAGGACCCAGTCATTGTTGTTATTTTTTTCATTCTTCGAAGGTAATGGATCTTTTTCCTCTAGGTGCTTTTAATATTTTCTCTTTGTCTTCATTTGTCAGCAGTTTTATCATGATGTGCTTAAGAGAGGTTTTCTTTGAATTTATTCTGCTTGGGGTTTGTCAAGCTTCTTGGACCTGTAGGCTAATGTCTTCCATCAATTTTGGACTGGTCTTAGACATCATCTTTTTAGATGTTGCTCTCCCCTCCTTTCCTCTTAATCTTCTTGGAGTCTATGTTGTATGTTGTGTTATTCTATGTTGTAAGAATCTTGTTGGATTCTTAGATGTATGTTAGCTCATGTCTCTCATGCTCTGTTTTTTATCATTATTTTCTTTATTATTACATTTAATATTATTTTATTATATTTCCTATTGCAAATATTTGTAAATTAAACAACACATTTCTAAACAAACTATGGGTTGAAGAATAAATAAAAAGGGAAATTCATAAATATTTTGATCATGATGAAGATTAAAAATATCAAAATTGTGGGATTTAACTAAAGCAGTGTTTATCGGGAAACTTATAACATTAAATTATATAGTAACAGAAAAGAAGAAATATCTCAAATCCATAATCTAAGGTTCTACCTTAAGAATCTAGGGGAAAAAAAACACCACAAAGTAAACCCAAGGTAAGTCAGAGGAAGGAAACAATAAAGTTAAGAAGACAAATCAACTTAAAAAACTAGCAATAACAAAAATGAACAAAACTCAAGATAGTCTTTTTTTAAAAATTTAAAGATTGATAACCTCTAGTTAGACTCATCAGAAAGAAAAGAGAGAAGACCAAATTTCCAATGTCAGAAAGTAAACATTGGACATCACCAAGATGTTACAGACATTATCAGCTACTAAAGGAATTTTTAAAATAACCTAATGGCAATATATTGACAATGTAGATGAAATGGATACACTCCTTGAGAGACAAAAATTACTAAAATAGATTCAAGAAGAAATAAAAAATCTGAGTAAGTCAATATCTTTCAAGAAATTAAATTCATAATTTAATATCTTTCCACAAAGGAAATTTCTATCACAGATGTCTTATGAATTTTTTTAAACAGTTCAGGAAGAAACAATGCCATCGCTACACAAACTTTTCAGAAAATAGAGTGGAGGGGGACACTTCCTAGCTCAATTGATAAAGGCGAGCATTACCCTGATGCCAAAGCAGAGACAAAGATATTACAAGGATACTACAGATCAACATCTCTCATGCATCTCTCAGATACAAAAATCTTTGACAAATATTAGCAAATCAAATCCAGCAATATATTGAAAAAGATAGTACATAATGACTAAGTGGAGTTTATTCAAGGAAGCAAGGTTAGTTTAACATTTAGAAAGCAATGTAATTTATCATATTAACAAACTAAAAAAGGAAAACAATATGATTATCTCAATAGGTGCTCAAAAATAATTTGTGAGAATCTAACATCTGTTTGTAAAAAAAAGAAAAAACAAATAAACCAAAAAAAAAAAAAAAAACTCTCAGCAAACTAGGGAAAGAAGGAAAGTTCCTTAATCTGATAAATTCTTCTTAAAAATTCGATTGGGACTTCCCTGGTGGCGCAGTGGTTGGGGGTCTGCCTGCCGATGCAGGGGACACGGGTTCGAGCCCTGGTCTGGGAAGATCCCACATGCCGCAGAGCAACTGGGCCCGTGAGCCACAGCTGCTGAGCCTGCGCGTCTGGAGCCTGTGCTCCGCAACAAGAGGGGCCACGATAGTGAGAGGCCCGCGCACCACGATGAAGAGTGGCCCCCGCTTGCCACAGCTGGAGAGAGCCCTTGCACAGAAACGAGGACCCAGCACAGGCAAAAATAAATTTAAAAAAATAATAATTTTTAAAAATAATCCAATAAACGTCACATCTAATGGTGGAGGACTGAATGCTTTCCCTCTAAGACTGGGAACAAGGCAAGAATGTCTGTTCTCCTACCTTTTATTCAACATTGTCCTAGTGGCCCTAGTGCAATAAGGCAAGGAAAAAAAGTCCTAAAGATTGAAAGTAAGAAGTAAAATTATCTTTATTTGTCAATAATACAGTTGTGTTTATAAAGAGTTCTGTATATCATAGCTATAGAGAAAGTTACTATAACCCATAAATGAGTTTAGAATAGTCACAGAATAGAAGGCCAATATTTTAAAAATTGATTCTATTTCTAAGTATGAGAAACAAACATTTGGAAATACCATTTACATGGGATTAACCTCAAAAGATATAAAATACTTTGTGATAAATTTATGAAAATATGTGCATGACCTGTACACTGAAAACTATAAAACATTACTGAGGCAAAATAAATAACCTAAATAAATGAAGAAATATATTATGGTTATGGATCAGATGACTCAAAATTGTTACTATGTCAATTCTCCAAAAGTTAATCTTTAGATGCAACACAATCCAAACATCATTTTTGTAGAAATCAGCAGTATAGATCAGTTTCTATTAAAGAAATTGAATTAATAATTTAAAATATCTTCACAAAGGGAATTCCAGTTCCAGATGTCTTTACTGATGATGTTCTTAAACATTTAAGGAATTCCAATTTATCTGGTAAAGTAAAGGACCTAGAATAGCCCAAACAATTTTGGAAAAGTTAGAGAATTTGCACTACCTGATTTCAAGGCTCACTATAAAGCTACAGTAATAAAATAATTAAGATACTATGATATTGACATAAGCATAGATACATAGATAAATAGAATAGAGATTCCAGAAATATATCTACATATATGTGGTCAATTAAAGTTTGGCATAGCTTCCAAGGTTGTTTGATGGGGCAAGGATGGTCTTTTCAATATATTGTGTAGAAAAAAACTAGATATACATATGGAGAAAAGTGAATTTTGATTTTTACCTCATGCCAAGCATAAAGATTAAACTTGAAGTAGATCATTGACCTAGATTTAAAAGCAAACACTATACACCTTTCACAAAAAAAACCATAAGATAAAATATTCACCACTTTGGAGTAGGCAGAAGTTTCTTAAACAGAACACAGAAGCACAGACTATTTTAAAAAATAGTTGAGGTGAACTTCATCAAAATTAAAAACTCTTTTCTAAAGACAGCTTTAAGAAAAATTTTAAAAAGCAAGCCACATACTGAGAGAAAATTTATAAAATTATATTTCTGACAAAATTTTTGTGTCCAGACACTTTTAACTCAATAATAACACAGCCCCACATTTTTTAAATGGGCATAAGATTTAAAAAGATATTTCACAAGAAAATATATATGGCTAATAAATGATAAAAGGATGGCCAATTGATTATCAGGGAAATAGAAATTAAACCACACTGAAATACCACTTTACACTTACTAGAATAGAAAAAATTTAAAAGACTGCCAATATCAAGTGTTGACAAGGATGGGGCGCAACTAGAACTCTCACATATTGCTGGTGGGAATGTAAAATGATACACCCGCTTTGGGACACAATTTAGCTGTTTCTTTAAAAAGTTAAAAAATATATGACCCCAGCCATTCCACTGCTAGGTATTCACCTAAAAGAAATGAAAGCCTAAGTCCACATGGATTTTTATACAATATTCTTGGCAGCTTTACTCATAATAGCCCCAAACCAGAAACATTGCAAATGTTCATCAACAAGTAGATGTATAAGCAAATTGTGATATATTCATTCAATGGAATATGACAAAGAAATTAAAAGGAATTTATTACTGATATACAACAGCATGGATGAATCTCAGATACATTTTGCCAAATAAAAGAAGCCAAAGAGCTCAACTCTATAACTCTCTTTATATAAAACTCTAGGAAAAAAATCAAAAATGTAGTGACAGAAAGCACATCAATGGTTGGCTATGGCTGGGGTTTGGAATAAAATTGATTGAGGAGGGTCACAAGGAACATTTTTGAGGATGGAAATGTTCTTTATATTGATTGTGGTGGTGGTTACCTGGGTATAAACATTTGTCAAAAATCATCAAACTTGACACTAAGGTGGATGCATTTGTTGTACGTAATCTTTACTTCAGGAAAATTGATTTTAAAATATGCAATATGAATCCTATGCTATTAAAAATAAATTTGCTCAATTTTACCAATGAGAAACTGATATACAGAGAGGTTGCTTAAATGCACAAGGTCACAGAACTAATAAATGGTGAAGCTGGCACTGAAAGTGACATCTGTGAGACAATACATTTCTGTTGTTTAAGCCATCTAGTCTATGGTATTTTGGTATGGCACCATGAGCAGACTAAGACAGACTCAACGATGCAAGATGCTTTTGAGAGAGGATCGAATTCTATCAAAGTAGTTTTAGACAAGGAACAACCCTAGCCTAGCAAGAAGGTGGTCCTGTCTAGTGCCGTCCAGAAGTTGGTCTAAGTGAGTGGAGCTGGGCTAGGTGTGACCCCTGCTTCTTACGACCCCAGAGCTGATTGAACTAGGAGCTATCTCCACTCTTTCTGGGGTGGAAGAACATCCATGGCCCCTCATCTCCTCCATCATCCTGTCAAGATATGGTCCAGGTTCTGGAGCATCTTCCTCCAGGCCTGCTGAGCTACCCCACTTGCCTTGTATTCTCTTATCCAACCATGCTGAGCTCCCTGCCCTCCCAGGCAGGTCACGGACTTTTCCTTCTGACCTGTGCCTGGAATTCCCTTCCTTCTCCTCCTCATGTCCTCCATGAACTTACCCTGGTCCTTTGAAACCAGAACAAATTATTCTCAGTGATGGCTAACATCACAACATGGGAGAAAACCAACATTATGTGCTTTCTGGTGGAAGAACACAGAAAGTGTTCTTTGTATTCTCGGCACATTGAACATTGCTGCCGAGTTGTGGGATGTGGTGGTGATGCTATCCTAGCTTTCCTTGTTTGTCAATCCCAGGTACTGAAGCAGTTGGGTTTAGGGTTCAAGCCACAGGGGCCAGCTGTGAATCCCATTGGGTGGGCTCCTCTCCTGTCTGCTCTGAGTTTTCTGATATCTGCCAGGCATTGGCTCCAGGTTCGCAGGAAGAAACCCAGGCAGAAGTTTTGTCTGTTCCTCTCACTTTACTCATAGCTGTTCTGATCCTCTACCGTGTACATTTGTTAGTCAACATGGATGACATTTCTCAGCAGCACTGGCTTCCCAGGCAGAACTCGGTGGGAGGAAATCCTGATTGCTTCCTTCTGTATTTTACCTTTCGGTTAAAAATAATATACAAATGCCCCAGGGAACTTCTGTGACATTTTACAAAGGCTCAGCCTTCACTTGGATTTGGTAATTTGACATTTGCATTTTCTTTTGCTGCTTCATCTTAAATTGATGAGCCGGATGAAACTCAAGATCGCCAGTCCTGTTTCAATATTTAATCATTTGGCTCAGTCTGGAATGTCATTAAGCTAAAATAAGAAACTTGTTTTCAAAGAGCACTTTGCAGAGGACCTGCTACTTTGCTAAGGCTGTCTGTCTCGAAGCATAAAAATAGACATTTTCCCCTCTCTCTCTCTCTCTTTATTTTTTAACTGTTCTTAACCTTTATAGCTTACAGGTTAGCTAGAAGCTGTGATTTCTGGGATGTGATTTCCTCACATCACTAAGCTGTCCAGTTCAGTAAAAATGTCTCAGAGATGTAGGAACGGGCTTACTGATGTCTGCATCCAGCTGGTGAGGCTGGGACAGGCCAGATACATAGAACTGCCAACTACAGCTGCAATAATAATAATAACCACTCCACCAGCAGCAGAATGTATTATTAACTTTGTGTCAGATGCTGGAATAAGTGCTATACGCACGTCATCTTTTCTCGTGGGTATTGAGTATTTATTGATAAGGAGACTGTCAGTTTATGTGCCCGAGTCAGAACGATGTGGGGTGGAAGAAGCCCACGGGCAGCTTGAGCAGGAGTGCGTGAACCGGTGAGTTCCCGGCTGCATCTGAGAGACAGCACTGGGGTCAGAGAGGAGTAGGGGTTGCAGGTGGTAGAGACAAGCTGAGCACTGAGCTGGGGGTAGGGAAGTGGATTAGGGAGAAAGAGCGTGAGCTTTGGAGGCAGCCACACCCCGATCAAATTTTTGCTCAGCCACTTACTCTCTGCGTGACTCCTGGCGTGTCCTGTGTCTCTTGTGACTATCAGTTTCTTGATCTTTAAAATACCTGACCCACAGGTGGTCCTGAGGCTTAGGTGATCCGATGAGCTTAAAATGCCTGTCCTGAGAATGACCAGGTGATAGGGCTGGGAGAGCCAGTGTCCCGACTCTTCCACAGCTACAGGCATACCCACCCCAGAGGATAGCCCTGAGGATTCATACGATAAATCCAGGAAAGGGCTTAGCACCAAGTCTGAGAAATAACCCCTTGTAAGAAATGTAAGGGACTTCCCTGGTGGCACGGTGGTTAAGATTCTGCCTGCCAGTACAGGGGACACAGTTTCGAGCCCTGGTCTGGGAAGATCCCACATGCCGCGGAGCCACTAAGCCCGTGCGCCGCAACTACTGAGCCTGCACTCTAGACCCCGAGAGCCACAACTACTGAGTCCACGCTCCTAGAGCCCGTGCTCTGCAACAAGAGAAGCCACCACAATGAGAAGCTCATGCGCTGCAAGGAAGAGTAGCCCCCGCTCAATGCAACTAGAAAAAGCCCGTGCGCAGCAATGAAGACCCAATGCAGCCAAAAATAAATAAATAAAAATAAATAAAAAATTAAAAAAAAAAAAGAAATGTAAGAAGCCCCTCTGCTGTCGTTAAAGTGCAGAGGAAACCCTGACTGCACCTGAGGTCCCTCTCTGGTTCCCAACTCTAGTGACCCCGGCTGGGTCGCCAGAGCTGCAAGGACCCCCTCTGCTGGTCCTAAGCAGCTTGAACAGCATCTCTTTTCCTCCATGTGACAGCCAGTCCCTTCCTGTCTTTCTAAGGAAGAGATAAGCATCTGCTCCCAAACCAAAGGAAGCATTGGAAGCAAAGGAGCAATCCAGAAGCAGACGATTCTAAGAGAGAAAGTGCTTCCAGGAGTGAGTACCAGGTGAGGGTACCAGGAAAGGGTACAATAAGAGAGGTTCAAATGCCTTCATCTTGATTCTGTAACCTCCTGTTGGACAGGACCATGTCCAACAGGCCTCTTGCCCTTGACCAAATGACTTTGACTTTCCTCAATGGAGGATGGGGGTGGAGGCCAGGGAGAGGAAGGAGAGTTCCAAGAGAGGTGGGGAAAGATCTCTCCTTTCCTAACTTTAGCAGGCTTTCTCTGAGGTCTACTACCACCAAGGATGGGCAGAATGCATTTGTCTATTTTTTCCTAGTGGGATAAGCCATTTTTAATAAATTTATCCAGACTGCCAACGATTTGAGAGCTCCCACACCTCTCTGCATCCTTCATTTGTTCAGAACACAGTTTACTAATTACTCCCCAGTAAGTACTAGTTACTGACATGATGGATGTGCCATGATGCAAAAAGCCTGGCTGCCACCCAAACACCACATGCTGCTTTTGCTGTTATGAGATGTCATTGGAGGCCACAACTCCTATGGATCAGCCGACAGGTGAGGAGCAGGGAAGGCAGCTTTAACACATTCCCAGGCCCCCAGCCTCCTGCTACCCTCCTCCATTCTCTCTCCTTCTCTCCTAAGGGTAGCCCGCCCACATCGGCAGCCTAGGAGCCATCTCTGAAGCCATTTGAAAACACTAGAATTTACATTACAATTTCTTTAAAAATGTTTTAATTTTTTATGGGAGTAGAGTTGATTAACAATGTTGTGTTAGTTTATTACAGTTTGTGATGTGCTACCTGAGAAGGCGGCAAGGATGGCCTCTGTTGCAAATGACCACTCTCACGGCATCACATCCGGGTCCCGGGAAGGGCAGCTCCAGGGTGTCCTGGCCTTTCCAAGGGGACCCTGTTGGGGGCACATCGTGCACCTTGATTTTTGTCTATGTAAATATCTGCAAGGAATGTCTTCCCCAATCTCTTCCTTCAGGGAGCTCAAAGAGCTGGTTGATGCAGTGGAAAAATCCCCACATCTGGTAGTCGCAGTTATTTAAGTCTGTCTGGAAATGCTTGGCCTCAGGAATTAATTCCAGCCAACTTTAATATGCACACTCCAAGCACCTGTCAATGTACAACTCAGACAACAAGAGAAATTATGGGGCAGATGACATCGCTTCCAGCTGGAGCTCTGGCTAAACACTGAGTAGTAAATTAGCTTGCTAGCTAAAGATTTTAACTTGAACTAACTGGCTCTGTAATAATCGTAAGTGAGGCCATGACCTAAATGTAGTCTCTAAAGTCCCCTCCTCGCTTTGTTTGTGGTATGTGTGATGCGTGTGATGTGTGGAGTGTGTATGGGAGGTGTATGTATAATGTGTGTGTATGGTTTGTGTGTAGAGTATAGGGGTGTGTCTGATGCAGGGGTGTGTGTGTGATGTGTGTGTATGTGTGGTTTGTGTATGGCGGGGGTTGTGAGGTGTGGCAACTGTCAGCGGTTTGCTTTTCCATTAGGCAAAGCCTGGCTGGGCTTTGCTATCTGAGCTCCATCTGCCTTAGATTTTAGCCTCAGTCACATATCATCAATCTTAGTTTTCAATGCTATTGTGACTGGTTGTCTTCGTCTAAATTTCGTGGGTTTTTTAAGGGAGAGGTTTGGGAATGCTGTTTAAGGAGCTGTAGCCAGATGCCACTTTTCAGTCTGGGAATTTAAAGGTTCTTTTGTTACTCATCCCACCTTTTCAATCAGTTTGACACTTCCCAGGAGCTCCTGACACTCTATGTGACAAGATCTTGGCTAAGTAGCTTTTGGTTGGGACCCCTGCCTGGACCAAGAGTGGTCTGGGCCCTGGAGGAAGTGGAAGCCAGTGCGGGAGAGTGCAGGGGTCTGTGTGTGAAAATCTCCACCAGCCTGCCGGCTTCCAAGTAGCTCAGCCAAGCCCTTCACCCACCATCAGCTCTGAAGTACAGACATCACCAGTCTTCAGTGATATTTGATTGATTCACTCCCCCAGGAAGCCTGGAGCTGGGTTTCCACTAGTCTGTTTAATTGGAGCCCACTCAGGACAGTTATTTGGAGGGGATGGAGCCGGCCAGGATCCCCCCACAGTCCCGCCGTAGAAAGCGCTGGGGAGCTGTTCGCGGTACTGACCACACCTCCTCCCGTTACTGTTTCCCTGTTTCTGCTGGATCCCCACCACTCACCAGGCTTGCTGCCTGCTGGTTTAAACAACTCTTGGCCCTCATTCCTGGTACAAGCTTTGTCCTCTTTCAACCTCTGCCTGGACCACCTCTGCTCTGAACTGTGGGTTAGCTAATCAGGCGGCCAATGCTGACCCTATCACTGACATGGAGCCCCACACTGAAGGTAGAGTAAGGTTTTGGGAGTCACCTCGATGGTTATCAAATGCTACTCTGCCACTTCCTATCTGTGTGACCTTAAATAAGTTGCTTAGCTTTCTGACGCTCTAGTTTCTTTATCTGAAAAATGGGAATAATAACACTGTTTTAAAGATTGAAATGAATAACAAACGTGAAAGAAATTGACATACAGTGCTCAAAACAGAGTAGAAAATCATTCAATATGCATTTTCTTCCTCTTTCCTGATCTTTTCCGAATTCTCAGAATGACCTTGGGCCAGTGTGCAAGTACTTCCCAGGGAAAAGGTGGAGGAGAAGCCCCGAGAGCTTCTCTTTTTGAGTATCAGGAACCAGATGTGCTTGCAGCTAAAGTACAGAGTTTAGGATCAGCCATGGAATTTCTGGGGAGAAGACATACTTGCTGTGTGGAAGAGCAGTTGAGGGCATTGTTTCATTATTAATTGATAACTCACTCTTTGATGTAGCAAACTGTCACTGAATGTCTGCTAAGAGCAAGGCACATTGATAGGCATTGCATTATGGTGTGGAAGCCCAGTTAATAAGCTGTGGTCTGTGCTTTAAGGAGATCACAACCTGACAGTGATGACCAGAATGCATTGGGCATCTACTATATGCCCTTCTGACTTCTAAGTCTTCACAAGCATACTTATATCATTTGGCCTCATAGAATCCCTAGGAAGTCAGTACTCTTATTATCCCCCTGTATTAGTCAGCTCTGGCTACTATAACAAAATACCACAGACTTCATGGCTTAAACAATAGAAATCCGTTCTCACCGTCCTGGAGGCTGGAGACCCCAAGATAAAAATACCAGCTGATTTGGTTCCTGGTGAGGGCCTGCTGCCTGGCTTGCAGACGGTTGTCTTCTTACTGTGCCTTCACATGGGGGAGAGAGAGTGAGCTAGCTAGCTCTCCTGTCTCTTCTTATAAGGGCACTAATCTTATCATGGGATCCCCCATACTGACAACCTCATCTAAATCTAATTACTTCCTAAAGGTCCCACTTCCTAATAACATCACATTAGTGGTAGAGGCTTCAACATATGAGTTTGGAGGGATATTCAAATATTCAGTCCATAACACTCCATTTCACAGAAAAAGAAACTGAGACATAAAGTAAAAGTATACCCAAAGTCCAACCACTAACTGGTGAAGCCAAGATTTCAACACAGGTCTAACTACAAAGCTACTGAAATGATTTAAATAGTATGTTAATCTATAATTATAGTAGAGAACATATAACCTATATAGAAATAAACTGTGATGGAGTGATCTAAAAATAAAAATAGCAAGAACCCACTTAAATCTGACTTTCAGAGAAAGAGAAGGAGAGAGAGCGAGCGAGCGAGCAATGATTGATCATGGGAGTTCAAAAGAGAAGGATAAAATCTCTTCATAGAGCAATCATAGTAGGTTTCCTGGAAGAAGTCACATCTAAGCTGGCCTGGCAACTTACGTAGTTTGGGAGATAACACTTCCAAAATATTCCAGGCAAAGGAGGCACTCTGAGCCAAGGACAGGCCCTGAGGATGGTGCAGGAAGCAGGAGCAAAGCTCAGAATGGACATGGGAGCCTTGAAGACTTTGATGATGAGGTTGGCTCTACTAAGAGGTGCTACAGAGGGAATTCCCTGGCGGTCCAGTGGTTAGGACTCAGTGCTTTCACTGCAGGGGTTTGGGTTCAATCCCTTGTCGGGGAACTAAGATCCTGCAAGCCTCAAGTTTGGGTGAAAGAAAGAAATAAAAAGAAAGAAAAGAAGGAAGGAAGGAAGAGAGGGAAAGGAAGGACAGAAGGAAAGAAGGGAGGAAGAAAGAAGGAAAGAAAGAAAGAAAGAGAGAGAGAAAGAAAGAAAGAAAGAAAGAAATGAAGGAAGAAAGAAAAGAAAGTAGGTGCTGGGGAGCTAGTGAGGTCGATTCTATACACATTCCCCAAATATTTGGTTTGAGGATTTCTCTCATTGTTTCCCTAAGATCATAGATGACTAGATCAAACTGTCCCCAAATTTCACTTTATTTAATATCCCAACTGCCCCTTTCCAACTCTTCAAGCTGCTGATCACCCAATAGGAGCCAGTTGGGGAAGAGAGAAAGCCTTCTTTCTGTCCCCTGACTCCTATCTCCAACTGATGTGGCCTGGGCTCAGGGAACTATCTCAAGCCACCACTGGCCTGGCCACTTCCCAGCCAGGGCAGGGCCCTGAACTGTGCCCCAGACCTGCCTCTCCTCTGGAGGTCTGTCTTCCAGGACAACCAGCCTGCTGGGGGCAATCAACCACTGTCTCTGCCCGGGTGAGGCATCAGGTGGAGAATGTCCCCTGACCACCTAACAGAATTCAGAGCAAGGGGCAAGTCAGCTGAAGTCAGGCAAACATGTTAATTGGTGCCATCTAATGATATCACTAAACTAGCATTTGCTTACATTGTTAAATCTTCCATCTCAAATAACCTTGTAAAATTATTCAGGCAAAACTCCTGACCTTCCTCAACCTCAGAAGCATGACCTCATTCTGATCGGGAAGATTCTTTCCCCATTTTCACAAACATGAGTTCAGGCAATGACTGGTTTGGGGTTTTACTTGGCTGTTTAAAAATGTATACAACTCAACAGCAAGTAAACAAAACTTTGTAAATGGACTTAAGTGCCTCTCGCCTGTCAAGATTCATCTTCTGATTCAACAGTGCATAACTTGAAATCCTTCTGAGTGGATCCCATTTAAACATTTAATAAAAAGGGGACTTAATGAGGTTATTTTTTCCCACTCTTGTCAAAGGCCTACAGATCATCACAGATAATATTTTGGGTTACTAATAAAACTCTCAGTTGGAAGTAGGTATGAAAGGGCAGTATCTTGACAAAGAAGATGAGAAAAATAGGGCTGATCTCCGTCAAGCACCAGGATGTTAAGGAAGCGGGCCCCTTGCAGGCGTGCTTACTCAGGGCCCCTCCTGAGACCTGTGTCCTGCAGGCCGCAGCCTCCTGCAGCTGAGTCATCCTTCTGATGTTGGGCACCAGGCGGGGGATGCATGGGAGGAAACGCAAGCAGTGACCCGTGAGCATCTCTGGGGATCATTCTTGCCCAAAGTCAGGGAACAAAATCGGGGTGTTGCCAGCTCGCTGTCCTTACTGTTCCACAGGCATGTCCTTGGGACCTTGGGGGACAACCCCAAAGCTTCCTTCCTGAGGTGACAGTGTTGAGAGGAATCTCTTCTGACAAGGTGGCTACGTGGTGTCGGTTGGGTCTCTGGGGACATCCACAGTGTCTGTTTCCCGGGCGGGGGTTGGGGGGTGGTGACTGCATTTTGCATCTGTCAGTTACACCCGTAGCTGTCTATTCTGACCTAGAATCTTTGCTGTGTAATCCTCAAAACCCACAGCCAATGAAGCTGCAAAAGGAACAATCTGCCCATCTCGAGTTTCTCAACATGAATGGGCACAAGAACATCTCAGGAGCTTGTTGAACATGTGTACATCTGGCCAGAGGTTCTAATTCAGAGGGTCCAGACTTGGGATCAGCATGATTAGAAAATGCACCAGGTGACCCTGAGGAGGGAGGTCTTCTCACTAAGTCTGCTCCCCTGACAGGCAGGCCTGGAGGATCAAGCTTTGAAAACTTGAATTTTCTGATTGTGAGGTATGGAGCCAGTCAGCTCAGGTAGTGCCCATTTGGCAAGAGCCCCAGCAGTTAGAAGTCAAGTGAATGGCTTTGCAGAGTCCTAAGAGGGCAGGGACCACTGGCTGCCTCTCAGATGGGTGGGTTTCCTCCCCAGTCCAACGATGGCAACTTTACTTTCCCCAAAATTTTACTTTTAAAAATTAAAGACCTACAGAAAAGTAGGAAGAATAGAACAAAAACAGTACATTAAACAGCTGTAACCTGTATATATACAGGTTGTTCTTCATATTCAAATAACCAATACAATTTTTATATATATCACACATATATATATACACACAGACACATATATATATACACATATATCTTTCATTATATACATGTCATAGGTGTCCATACATATATGTACACTTTTTAAAATAACATATATTTATCTCACTGTTTCATTTGTAATAGCTTTATGGAAACATAACTCACGTACCTCGAAATTCACCCATTTAAAGTGCACAGTTCAGTAGTTTTTGTACACTCAGAGCTGTGCAGCCATCAATACAATCTAATTTTAGGACATTTCATCACCCCAGAAAGAAACCCTGTGCCCATCAGCACTTACTCCCCATTCCCTGCAGGGAGAACATAGCAGGAGTGGACCCGCCTGCCTCCTGCTTCCTGAGTCCAGACTTGCCCCACAGCGGGCTGACTCTTCCGTACTTCCAGAGAGTGTCATCCGGCCCCACAGAAAGCCATCCCAAGCCCCACGGGGTGATCTTCCATCCAAATCCAGAGTGGAGGTCCACTGTGGATAAAGCTCAGCATGTGGGGAGTAAGGGCCACTCAGGCCTGAGGCTCCAAATGGGCCCCAGCAAGCTCAGAAGCTCAGCAAGTCTGCCAGCCGAGGCGCTCCCAGCTGTGTGGTCCAGGGCCCCAGCACCTTCAGGCAGGAGGAGGGGACTGCAGGGATCTGAGATTTGCATACGAGCTTGTGTGTGATCCAGTAACACAACCAGGGTCACTCAACTAGTGAATGTCAAAGGCAGGATGAGATCCAGTCTGTCTGGTCCAGGGTTCAGATTTTCCCCTCTATCCACTGCCTCACTCAGAGTCAGCACTATCAAACAGCAAGGGCTGACCGGGACAGTTGTGAGTTTCTGACCTCTGGAGAAGTAAAAGCAGAGGTGAGTAAACCACATCACAGGGACACAGTGAGAGAGGGTCAAGCGTAACATGAGACCTAGACAAGATGACCTGTAAAGTCCTTGAGGCCCGAGGATCCATTTAATGAGAGCTGAAAAAAAGATGGGGCTAAGAGGCATTGAGAGTGAACTACCACCCAGGTTTGCCCAGGACTGAGAGGTCTCCTGGGATGTGGGACTTTCAGCACTAACACCTGGAAAGTCGTGGGCAAACCAGGATGAGCTGGTCAGGTAGTTGTGTCATAATTCGCTCTGGTGTAAATGTGGTTTCCTTCCACCACATGGAAGGCTGCCCACACTAACTAAGACAGAGACCAGGGTCAGGTGGTCTGAGTTTAAACCCTGGCCCCCAAACCTGCTCTTTCCTCATCTGTAAAGTGGAGTTAATAATAGTGCTGACCCCTGTGTTGTCGTAAGGCGAGGATCACGCGACACGATGCTTGTAGGTCACTAGAGAGCGTGCCAGGGACGTAATCAACTCTCAGTAACTGCTGGCCAAGTTTGGCCATGTGCCCTATGCTGACTACACAGTGGCTGCCCAGGGAATGCAGGAGGATGACAAGGAATGTACAGAAGCTTGCTTACTCGTCTCTGATACCCCCAGGACCTCTATGTCCTGACTGTTGCAGGCATGTTTGTTGTGTCTCCAGAGCTGCCTGACCTGCGTCTGGACTGGAGGGAACGCCTTATGCCCTTGAAACTCTATTTGGCTTCAGACACCAGGTAAAATAGTGTCATTGACCAACCTAGCTTGCTGAGGGGCTGACCCTGTGTTTTTTTCACCCAGCACTGTGGACACGCCTTCCAGGGCTGTGTTTGAGCTTCAGAGGGTGGACAGACACCCGTGGCATAGGTAGACTGGGAAGTGCCTCGTTTCCTGAATCTCTTGGTGCCTCGTGGGTTATAGCAGTAAAGCTGCACTTGCCTTTGACTAGAGTCCCCAGAAAGCACACCCTCACTGCAATATATTCTAAGGACAAAAAGAACAACAATCAGATATCACAGGTTTGTGGTTGGTAGTGGTAATAGTGTAGTAAGTCTGAGACTATTGGATGTACATTATGGGATGGAGCAAATGAACAAACATAGTCATGATTTAGAGTCAGGGTTCTCACTGTGGAAGAAAGGGAGAATCAAATTTGGGTTGGCAGAAGGTGAGGAAGAGCCTGTGGCATTGACTTTGAATTGGAGGTATCAGGATGAATGCATGATTTAATATATCCAGTCTCATCCATGGCCTAGCAGCAATGATATCATAGTAGTGATGAGATCTATAGCAGATGCCCAGGGAGGAGCAGGGCGGGCAAGACACACTGTGCCTGAGATGATAGAGAAGACTGGCCTCCCTGCAGCTTTCTGCTGGTTCCAGCATGTGAGAGAGCTGGCTGCACTTGGTTTTCTGTCCTTGGAGTTGTGGTACCTTAACAGGACTGCCCCTGGTCTCCTTTACCTCTTTTTACTTGAACTTGTGGCTCCCATCCCTCGCAACCTAACTGCCTCTCCTGGAATTCTCTGCAAATCTCACTTTGCTGAATCAGGTGCCCTTTCTGCCCCAGAACAGCACCAGGAGTCCTGCTGGGTGGAAGCCATGAGCCAAAGAGGTGAGGGATGGGAGCAGGGGTGGGGGAGTGCCAGAACAGATGCTGCAGGCTGAGCTCAAGGCCTTGGAGTCCAATTGTGTGATCTCTGGGAAAGCTGGCAAAACCCCAGAGATGGTGTCTCTGAGAATTTGGACCTCAGCTCCCTTTCACTGGAAGAAGCATCTCTGCCCTACCCCCTCTTGGGCTGCTGCCAATGAAGGCCTGGGTCCCTGGGGCACTGAGGGGAGGAGCTACAGATGGGCAGAGCCCAGATGTGTATATCAAAAAGTGCATGCCAAAAGGTGCCCCAGACCCAGCCCAGAGCCTGTCCTGGGTTCCAAAGACCCAGGCTTAACCCAGGGGGAAGTTCCAGGTGCAGCGACAGGATGCCACACAGAGATGCCTGCAGAGGGCGGAGGAAGTGGAAGAGGCGGGGCCGGTAAGGCAGAGCGCTTCAATTGTCCCTTCCGATCCTAGGCCCACATGTCCCAGTACCTTCCCCCCAGCCAGAGACTCTTTAATAACAACAATGATGATAATGATGGTGATGTGATGATGATGACGGTGATGTGATGATGATGGTGATGTGATGATGATGGTGGTGATGTGATGATGTTGGTAGTGATAGTGAGGATGATGATGGTGATGTGATGATGATGGTGGTGATGTGATGATGATGGTAGTGATGTGATGATGATGATGGTGATGTGATGATGATGGTGGTGATGTAATGATGATGGTGGTGATAGTGAGGATGATGATGGTGATGTAATGATGATGACGGTGATGTAATGATGATGGTGGTGATAGTGAGGATGATGATGACGGTGATGTGATGATGATGGTGGTGATGTGATGATGATGGTGGTGATAGTGAGGGTGATGATGGTGATGTGATGATGATGACGGTGATGTAATGATGATGGTAGTGATAGTGAGGATGATGATGGTGATGTAATGATGATGATGGTGATGTGATGATGATGGTAGTGATAGTGATGATGATGATGGTGATGTGAAGATGATGGTGGTGATGTGAAGATGATGGTGGTGATGTGATGATGATGGTGGTGATAGTGAGGATGATGATGGTGATGTAATGATGACGGTGATGTAATGATGATGGTGGTGATGTAATGATGATGGTGGTGATGTAATGATGATGGTGGTGATAGTGAGGATGATGATGGTGATGTAATGATGATGATGGTGATGTAATGATGATGATGGTGATGTGATGATGATGGTAGTGATAGTGATGATGATGATGGTGATGTGAAGATGATGGTGGTGATGTGATGATGATGGTGGTGATGTGATGATGATGGTAGTGATAGTGAGGATGATGATGGTAATGATGTGATAATTTCAGTTTGTTGAGCACTTAGTCTGCAGCAGACACCACACAAGTCCATTTTTATGCATTGTCTCATTTGATCCTCACAACACCACTGTGGGGCAGGTATTTTCATTATCTCTATTTTACAGAGAAGAAAACAGAGTCTTACAAAATTTAAACATGTGCCCAAGATAATACAGCTAGTAATGGGTGGAATGGAGACTTGAATCAGGCAGCCTGACTCACTTGCCTCTGTTGTTTTAGTCTATGTGGTTCTCCAGGCATGAAATGTCTATTGAAACGCTATTGAATTTTAAAAATCCAGCTTAAAAGTGTGGCTAATGTATTGGTCTTCTATTGATGCTACAGTAAATTACCACAAATTTAGTGGCTTACATAGTACAAATTAATTTTCTTTCAGTTCTGGAGGTCAGACGTCCAACACGGGTCTTACTGGGCTAAAATCAGGCATCAGCATTGCTGTATTCTTTCTGGAGGCTCTAGGGGAGAATCTGTTTCCTCACCTTTTCCAGCTTCCAGAGGCCGCCTGCCCTCCTTGTTCATGACCCTCTTCCTCCATCTTCAAGGCCAGCAATGGCAGGTGGCGTCCTTCCCCAGCTGCCACCTTTTAGTGCTCTCTCTTCCACCTCCCTCTTCCATTTATAAGGACCCTTGTGATTACATTGGGTCTGCCTGGCTAATCCAGGAGAATCTTGCCATTTCAGAGTCAGCTGATTAGCAACCTTAATTCCATCTGCAACCTTCATTCCCCTTTGCCATGCAACATAACATATTCACAGGTTCCAGAGAGTAGGGTGTGGACATCTTTGGGAGGCCATTATTCTGCCTACCACATGTAATAGCTTTAGAAAAGACAAACTTCAGTTTGACTGTTGACTTGGGTACTTTGCTTAACCTCTCAGAACCTCCTTTTCTTCATCTGCAAGCTGGATGGTGACATCTGTTTTGTAGAGGTGTTATGAGAATCGAATGGAGGCCTGTATGAGAAGCCCTTCCACCAGTCTCTGGGGGCATCACTGGTTCCCCAGATGTGAGTTGCCTTTGCTCCTCCCTGGGTTCCCAGTTGACCACTTATCTCCTCCTCCCCCCGTCTCCTCCTTGCAGATCGCATCTATTCCTTTCACCTTTGGCATTCAGCCATGTCTGATCATCCTGCCAACATGCTAAGGATTTCTTGAAGGATCCTGCAGCCATCACGCCTGTGTCCCTCTGATACCTGGCTGGTGCCTGACACAAAGTCCTCAAAACAAGCTGTCAGGAGCCCTGGAACTTGGAGTGAGAAACCTGGGCAGAACATACTCATTTTTAAATTCAGATGAGCTCTCTCTTAGTCTGTCACCATCCCTGTCTCTCTCTGTATCTCTGTCTCTCTTTCGATTTACCCATGACTGTTCCTTGTTGAACACAAGAGACATACAGAGTAAATGTTGTATTGGAAAAGGCTGTACCTGATCCTTCTGCAGACACAATGAATTTCAAAGATGGTTTTTTAGGAATTTTCTTCTGGTGCTGCTATAAGCCAGAAAGGCTTTTTGAAGGACAAAGTATCGTAATCACCTCTTATAAATTGAATGAGTGTGTGTGACTTTTCACGGGAGGGAAAATGAAACCATTTTTGACCTTGAAATCATGCCAATTTTACAGCTGAAATATTTGACTGGAGTGGATGGCAGAGGGAACAATGGGTGTTGGAGATGGAGAGAGGGAAAGAAAAGATGACTTTTGTGTCTTGGGGAACGTTTTTGACTAAGTTCAAGGGAAAAGTGAAAGACGATATCCTCTTTATCAAACTTCCAAAGATATGATTTTCTTGTCAGTTTCCCCAGCAGTGAAAATCTTTTTCACAGCCTGAAATTAGAGGTTGCCTTGAAGTCATGGCTGAGAGGCAAGTTGCAGAAGATTGCCGCATTTTTGTTACAAGGTGCTGGATTTTTTTCAGAGAAGTTAAGTTTACTGCTACTTTGTACTTTCTTGAATTCCCTTCATTTCATGTACCTTTCTCTTTTGGATTTAAGAGTTAAAAGAAGTTCAGCAAGGTCCCAGTTAGATGTTTAAAGGTCTCCACTTAGATTTACCTTGGTGACTTACCAAGTGGGGAAGCCAATCCTTCTGCTGACAGATATTTTTTGAGCACATTCTCTATGCCAGGGACTACACAAGGTTTGGAGAATGTAAAACTTCAGAAGACATGATGCCCGCTGATGAGAATTAAGAACATTTCTACACCTTCCTGTATGTGAGCATCCTCCATAGAAAGTTGGGCTGCATCACTCTTGCCTTCCTGTTCCCTTTAAGCCAAGCACCAGGTGTGTCCATTCCACCTTCAGTTCATCCACTCCCCTCTCCTGTCCCTGCTTCCACCTTGCTTCAGGTCCCGGTCATCTCTGCCTCCCAAATGCCCTCCTCAACTCCAGTTTCTTTCCTTCTCAATCCCCCACCTGTTCTGCAGTCAAATTTATCTTTTGAAGCGAAGCTAATCATATCACCCTCCTGCTTGAAACCTTCCGATGTTCGCAACTCCTTCAAGACCTTATCCAGACCCGTTCTTGTGGCCCTCAGGACCCCTCATGGTCTGGTTCCTGCTTAACTACAGCTAATCCTGAAGCCCTCACCACGACAGGCCCTGTGCTAAGTGCCTTCCATGTCACCACGCATCTCACATCTCACAAGTGTATGAGGTAGGTGCTGCCATATCTTCACTTCAAAGAGGAGAAAATTGAGGAAGAGAGAAAGTAAATAGTTATCTGAGGCCACCCAGATGCTAAGTGGCAGGGCCAGGACTCAGACCCGACAGCCCAGCTGGCTCTTGACCACTCCATGAATCCGCCTACTTGGCACACCAGACTCAACTCTCTCCAACCTCCTGGTACCCTGTGTCCATGTTCCAGCCACATGAACTGCACTCCCCACCGATACAGCCCATCCCATGCCCCCTGGCCAGGTTCACCTCGGTCTCAGACATCACTCTTTCTGGGAAGCTTTCCTGGACAACTCGTGATTCCTACCCCCACTGGATAACATTCCCTGCAACACCCTGTGCTCACTGACTGACAGATGCCTATGGATCTGTCTCTCTACTAGACTAAGTTCCTTGGGAGCAAGCAGCCCCTCTTAATTCACTATTCAATCTCCAGTCCCAGCTCAGCACCTGACTCAAAGTAGGGTTCAATAAAGAATGACCAAATGAACGATTGAATGACAAAGTCATCTTCGAGCAGACCTCACCTGTTCTTTCTCTGAATACCCTGAGATAGAGGAGAATGATACCCCAGGGTTCAAGTTTACATGCTTAAATTTTCACCTGCAGGACTTCCAGCTTCTGTACAGGATGAAAAGAGCTGGAAAAAGCACCGCTCCCACTCTTAGGAGTTAGGAGGTCTGCAGGGTCACACATTTTCCTGAACCCATCAGAGAGCCCAGGTCATGGGGCAACTAACTAACCAGACATCTGAGGAGAGACTGGTACCTCCACCTACAGACAGCTCTCTGAGAACTTGTGTAACTGGACACCATTGAGGAGAATTCAGCTAAAATGTTAATAAGTTGCTAAAGGCTAGGTAGGCAAATAAGAGATTATAGATGCCCAGGGTGGGGCGGGGGTGAGCACAGATACAAGGGGGATTTGTACCCACATCAGGTGCTCTCCACGGACCTCCTCGGCTGCTCACACAGAAGACTAGGGGCCAGAGACCTTCAAAAGTCTCCCTGGTGGGGCCCCCTCCGGAAAGGAACAGCAGGAGGAGGGGCAGAAATACCATCCTGCTCCGAGGCTCTCCGATGGAACAAAAGCCTAAAACCCTGGAAAAACAGGGTGGTAGTTTCTTCCAGAGTGAAACATACACTCACCCTGTGACTCAGCATTCCCACTCCTGGGTATTTACCTAATGATTTGAAACTCAGGTTTACAAAAAACCTATATACTAACGCTTAGAGGAATTTTCTTAGTAATCGCCAAAAAACTGAAAACAATCCACATGTCCTTCAACTGGTGGATGGATAGTCAATGGATATGGTCCCTCCCTACTTGCAATAAAAACAATGTGCCACTGAGAAGTGAAACTTATGTGAACTCGTATGCATTACACTGACCCAAAAGGCTACATACTGCCTGATTCCTTTTATATGATATTCTAGAAAGGCAAAACTGTAGAGACAGAAGACAGATCAGTGGTTGCCAGGGACAAGGGGTGGGGGAGAGTGTTGGCTATAAAGGGATACAAGGAAATTGGGGAGGGGGTGGTTTGACGAAACTGTTCTGTATCCTGGTTGTGACGGTGGTTACACAACTGCATGCATTTGTCAAAATTGGCAGAAATGAACATGAAAGCGGGGGGGAATTGTACTGTATTTAAATTATACCTTAAATAAAATGGAAAAGAAAAAAGAATGCACAGAACAGAAGGGGAAATTTTTTCACCAGCCCGTACATATGGAACACCAGCTCATCTGCCTGAGGGCTCTTAATGATTAGACTGTAGCCACCTCTCCTGAAACTGCAGCGTTCCAGCCTGCATTAAACCAATATTCCCCAGACTGGGGTTCCAGAGAGCACCATTCTGGGAGATTTAATAAAGTGCTAAGACAACCGGTTTCAATATCCCCCCTGAGAGATTCAGGACATCGCCTGGCCATATTCAACCTCAGGAAGTTTTCTAATAAAGAGAACATCTTTAACTTTTTATACTAATTTGGGAACAGGACCCCCAGGGCACGCTCTGGCCTTCCCCTCCCCCAGTGATATGGCCTGCTGGTGTCCTATGGAACTGTTTGGTAAAACATGATTTGGAAAAATTCCATATGTCGCTTCAATAATTTCCTCTTTAACATTGGGTAGTCAGGAATCTCAGGAACAAATTCAATTCTAAATTACAATAATCTTAGGTTCTGATAAATTTGCTTTTTTCTTTTAATCTCTATAAGTTGTTGCCACAGATTTAATGCTCTTACTATCACCTCTGTTTTATATGCCACTGATGTCATTGTATCAGATTCTTTTTGGATGTAGGAGGTAGGGTAGAACTAATAAATTTTTGATAAAAATTACTATCAGCAGAGACAGCTACGGCAATGTGCAGAGTGGATGCAGAAACCAATATAATTCAAATAATCATTTGGAAGATGACACTGTTGATTAGTTTATGACTAATCATAATTGCTTGAGGTGTCAGTATGTGCTTGACACTGGGTTATGAATTAATGGCATGAAGTTGAAGAAGATGTTGCCTCTGGTATCAGATTCGCAATTTAGTAGGAAAGAGAGATGAGCAAACAAATAACTCTAGGATTCAAGGTAGTAAGCTCAGTGCTACAGTGTAAGAGCTTGAGATAGAGCAGGGGTGCACATCCATCTGGGGGATCAGCTCCATTTGGGGTGGGGCTTCAAGAACTGAACACTTCCATATGGCTCCTAAAAGACATGTTGCTCCTGGGAAGACAGACAGGAAGGGGAAGTCCATTTGAGACCTCGTACAGAGCATGAACCAACTCCTGTCTTGATTCAATCAAATTTTTGCCCGGTCCCTGTTAGTGCAACTGAATCTCCCATGAACTAATTAGAGGCATCTCCAACCCCCCACCCAGTCACCCAGACTACAAACCCCTAGGTCAAATCACCTCATCCTGTCTGTTCTATCTCCCAAATATTTCCTCTGTTCTGTCCCCTTCTTTCCATCTCCCTTTTCGTGATTCAAGACTCTTACCACTCATCCCATATTCTAGCTTTTTTGCTGATCTCTTTCTTCTGATGCCAGCCCCCACCCCCTTCAATCCGTCTCCAATACACAGTCAGTGATCTACCTGAGAGGCCGAACCAATCACATCACTGCCTACTTAGAATTCTTCAGGGGTTTTCCACTGCTGCAGGGAAAAATCTAACCTCCTTTATGAGCCATATATGACCCATCATGAGTTTTACGATTCCCATTAATCATGAAACAATAACACATTAAACATTTTACTCTAACTTAAAACCTACTTCATTCATTAGGCGAGAATTTCATGGCATGCCAAGACCTTTTCTTTGAGACCAAGTCCTTTGTCTGGAGTTTCCAGTCTTCTTTCTTATGTAAACCCCACCCCAAACACATCGCCCATAATTTCCAATTTTGATTTCGTTAAAATAAGTGAGAACTTAAAGTCTTGTAAGTGCAGGTATTTTTAGATTTATACAATTTTCCTCAATATTTTAAAGTCATCTCGCCCATGCCTAATTCAATTGCAGTTATTTTTAGTGACTTCCCTTTACAGGAAGAGCCTTTCCAAAGAATTAAACTTAGTTTTCGTGGAAACCACTCTCTTTCAGCACTCTTATTTCATTGGGTTTTGTAAACCGTTTCATTACAATGACAAGCACAGCAGACCCAGGGAGGCATTCCACTGAACCAGGGAGCAGAGAGGCTGGTCTATGAGATAGTGAACCCCAGCCCCAGCATGGTGGGCGGTGGGAGGCTGGGAGCGCAGCTCAAGAAGACAGCACACCGAGGAGGAGAGCTGTTCCTTGGGAATTCTCAGATGGAATAAGTGCTCTTTTAACTGACTTCTGCTTGACTAACCAACACTCCCCTTTCTTTCTATAAAACATTCCACCTGATACCACCCCAAGCCAATGCTCCTCTCCAGGGCAGCCTTTGGATGAACCCATCAACTGCCATTCCAGACCCAAGAACTAAGCTTCTGCTTATTTGAGAAATTGCTTTCCATGTTCACTTCTAGATTTCTGTCTCTTCTCGAGCAATCCAAATGTTCAGATTACGATTTACCAGTCACACATTTTAAAAGTCTCAGCCAAGAGCAGAGAGACTGGGCAGTGCAGCAACACTTGATTGAATTGCTGTGTATGGGGAGCCAGCAGAATGCATATACAAAACAGAAACAGACACACAGAGACAGAAAACAAACCTGGGATTACCAAAGGCAAGAGAGGAGGCGGGAGGGACAAATTAGGGGTACAGGATTAACAGATATCATCTACTATATATAAAATAGATAAGCAACAAGGATATACTGTATAGCACAGGGAATTATACCCATTATCTTGTAATAACCTATAATGGAATATAATCTGCAAAAATATTGAATCACTATGCTGTACACTGAAACTAACACAATATTGTAAATCAACTCTACGTCAGCTGACAAGAATGCACTTTATTCTCATGCTTGCCCTGGCCTTTCTTGGGATAAGGGCTGTTTGGCACCCAGGATCTAAGCGAGTCATTGCACCTTTAAGTGTTCTGACACTTCAGAGGCGGCTTCTAGGATGATGGTGAAGACTGGAAGACCGTCGCTTAGCTTGTTGTTTTTCTAGAATCCTCTTCAAAGCTAATTCCTTGCCTTGGTAGGTGTTGAGATGCCTCCCTCTTATCCTCCCCTCCCACACCCCATACTTTCACATATCACATAACTTTGGCTTATATAGCATTTCTTTCCAAAATTAAAATGTTCTCAGGATGTGGAAGTAAAAGAGAAAAAAAGGGAGGGCAGGGGAGGTGGGAGGGGGAAAGGAAGAATAAACAAGAGAGGAAGGAAAGCAGGGAGGAAATTTGCAAACTGGGTAGCTTCCCCCAAGTCCAGCCCATTTTGCTTTTCTGTAAAGATTTTTCTAAACTTCAGTCTCGCATTAGCTCATTCTCAGTAGCAAGTGCTCTTAGCAACATAGTAGTATTAGAATTGGATTTGGGCAATGGACATTCCCTGAAGCAATTTGCACATATTAGCTTCAAAGGTTCAGGAGCTGGAGTTGCTTAGAAGCAGAGAAACTGGCTCCCTGGATTCTGGTGAGTGAGGGGCACAAATGACAGAATCCAGGGCTGCCCGGTGCCCAGGGCCCAAAATCTCCCTGCAGCCCTAGCCCACAGGGGAGCGGGGAAGGAAGAAGTGGTTTTATCAGCTTCGATCTTCACTATGGCTGATTGTCCCTTGCAGATTCTCCTGAGGTCAAAGCAGCCTATCACCATGGTTTACAAATGTACTGGGTCTTAGAACCCCCTGGGTTAGATCCCATCCTAAACCTACTAAACCAGAACTGAGGAGAGAAAGGGGTTTGTGTTCTTAACAGGTTGAACGCAGTGGCTTTCGAGGGCCTTCCTCAGACTCACTTGTGCCAGCTCGTCATCGTTCAGCCTGGGAAACTGAGGATATTCTTTCTTCTGGCAAGCTCCCCGCAGCTTCCAGTGGCTTCTGGAAAAGGGACATTCTGACATCTGACCTTGAGCCCAGCGACGGTGCTGAAGGCTGCTCAGGGCAGATGGCATGTAAGGGAAGCTTTCCTTCCTCAGGAACCCTCTCTCCATGGGCACAGGGACTCTTTTAATCCCTCAAGGGCTAATGAAACGTCCCTGCCTGCTCACAACTGAACCTTCCATGCTAGGAGATACCAAGTCTGCTGTGAGGAATTTTAATAGGTAGATGATTGGATCAATCAATAGATAGACTAGATAGATAGATAGATAGAGAGATAGATAGATCATTTCATGATAGAACATCTGGTCTAGACAATTCTGGGTCATCTCCAAAGAGCTGTGGGTCTTGAGCAATCTCTTTGCCTCTCCGGGCCTCACATTGGTTATCTGTGAAGTGAACGAGTGGAGTTAATGCTGGCATCCTGTGCCCCTCTGCCTGAAAGTGTTCTGGACAGTCGGATGGGAAGGAGATCACTCTGAGTGGCCCGCATCCTGTCCTCATCGTGGAGGTGGTGCAGATAAAAAGAGGCGATGCAGGAATAAATTCCACGTGCAGTGGAGGACGGAATCAGAATGGAATGTGAGGAGGAAAGAATTTCCTTTAAAAAAAGTAGGTAGAATAGAGCTGGCTTCTCCTTAAGGGAGACATGTCAAGCCTGGAGGTTAGAGGTGGTTTTAAGTGAAGTGGGTGCAGCAGGTGGCTTCTGATTGAGGTCACCACTTCCTGAGAAAGACAACCCTGGGGGTGAGGTGGGGAGAAGATGGGTAACTCAGATTTCCTGAACCCTTTTCCCATCACTTTGGAGCTCTGCTCTTGGGACAAATGTGACAAACAGGTTATTTGGGGGGAGGGGTTCTGTCCCTTGGGGGAAGGATAGATGGATGCTGAGAGAGGAGAAATTCTCCGAGTAGCATTTTCTCTATCAGGAAGCCTAGGCCTTCCAATATGATTGCACTGATTTCTAGCTTCTTTGAGAACAACCTTTCCAAAATGAGCGCTGGACAGAAAGACTGCAGCTGGAGAAGACTCACCCCACAGGGAGTTCCCAGGTCTGAACATGGGGCCGGAAGAGCTCCACGGCTTCCAGGCACTTCTTTTCCTAGGGAAATGGCATCCTTCAGTGTCCAGCAGTGACAGAGCCAGGTAGGGAAGTGGGGGTGATGGATGAATACGAGGCTTGGAGGATGGCCCCGTGTAGGAATCTGGAGACCATCTTCCCACAGGTCCAGCTTTGCAAGCTCATTCTAGGATCTTGAGCAAGACACTGCCCCTCTGTAGACTGTTTTCCTATCTGGAATAAAGGGGTGATGGAGATCTCCTAGGGGGCTTCTCTCTCAGATCATCCAAACCTAGGGATCAGGGAAATACCCTAATACCAGGAAACTGAATTAGCACTGTGTTTCACCTCTGTCATGGGAAACGGAGTCTCTAATTTGTAACGGTTATGTCATCATATGAGTGATGTAACTGGGAGGCCAGGGAAGCACTGGGTGCCTCCATTTTACAAATGATGACACTCTCCTAATTTAGTGTGTCACTCCAGTAGCAATGTGCACACCTAGCACTCAGATCTTGGTTTCTAATACCCTTCTCCAATGAAATGAACCAGGGCTCCTTGAAGAACTGACTGATTCTAGGACTAGGGAAGGCAATATGCAAGATAAGCTTACAGCATCTTGTACCAGAAAGTAAGGACACACACACACACACACACACACACACACACACATGCAAAGATGAGGGTATGTCAAAGAGACACAGGAGCCAACTGAAAGAGCTCCCAATTTGAACAACAAAAAAATATGGTAGTGTCGGATTGTAACCCAAAATATAAAATAAATATCTATGAATCCATACTGATAACTAAATGAATGAATAGACAAATAAATATGAGGGAAGAGACAAATATCCTGGGCAGAAGAATTCCAAAGAATTTATGTGGGCTTCATGCAGTGACTTTCTTTCAAAGAGTACAGTATGAAAAGGGAGTAAAACAAAACAAACTAAAAAGAGTAACGTTACAGTGGAGAAATCTTACGGACACTACATCAGGCAGATGATTAAGATTAACATCAGTTGTGATAAGTCACAGTGATAGTATGTACCCTTGATATAATGTGATGAAAATAACACTTTACCTCTGTGGTTTTCCTCCCCAAAACCCACAACACCAGTCTAGTAATGAGAAAAATATCAGACAAATTCCAATAGAGGACATTCTACAGAACACCTGACTAGTACTCCTCAAAACTGTCAAGGTCATTAAGAACAAGGAGAGTCTAAGAAATTGTCAGAACCAAGAGAAGCCCAAGGAGACATGACAACAATCTAATGTGGTATCCTGGATAGGATCCTGGAACCCAAAAAAAAAGGACATTATGTAAAAACTAAGGAAACCTGAATAAAATATGCACTTTAGCTAAAAATGCTGGCTCATTACATGTGACAAATGTACCACAATAAGGTAAGGTGTTAATAACAGGGGAAGCAGGGTTTAGGGTGTGTGTAAACGCTGTACCATGAAAGGAGAGGGGTAGTCCAATAATACATCCTCGGCGTGACTTTGACATGTGCTATAGGAGCTGTGTTCACTTATTTCTCTCAGGGCTTTGGTAATTAATCATGCATAATGAATAGATTTAAAATTAGTCCAGGCATTTTGGTAACAGCTGGTCCCCCCAGCCCCCCAGAATCCATAATATACAATTTATTTTGACAGGCTGTTCCTGGAAGCACTGGTAGGGAGACACAAAAGATCTGCCTGCACTTGGAAAATGGGCCTCTGGATCCCCAGCAGAGGGTCTGTCCGGGGGAGCTGGGAACCTGGGTCTACACTCCCATCCCCACCATCAAAGCCCTGTTCGGATCCTCTTACTTCCCACTGATGGGGCTGTGTCTGGCCGCCTCTGCTAGAGCAAAGGAAGTATATGTGGATATCAACCAAGGCCAGCAGGTGAGGGATGACTGGTTCTGCCCTCTGCCAAAGGACACACCAGCCTCCTCCTCCTGCAGGTTGGGGGTGCCACTCCAGGCAGAAGGGCTGGTGCTGAGGCTGCCACCAAGAGAGCTGGGATGGAGGCCACAGCTGAGGGTGGAAGTGGCGTGTGATAGCCCAGCTCCGAATTAGGAGTCAGAAAGGCATGGCTCTGGTCGGGGTTCTGACCTCATGAGGCTAAAGGTTTGTGAGAAATTTACCTCTTCTCTCTGGGCCTCAGTTTCCCCATTTGTAAAAAAAAAAAAAAGGATTTAAAAAATCAGGAGAGGAGCTATGAGGTTCTAATGAAATAATAGCTTAGAAAGGTGTAACGTGGGGCCGTGAAGAACTGTGTCCGCTGGCAGAGTACCGAGGCGAGGTTCTGCCAGTGCAGCCCCCTGCCTCAGTGTCCACATCTGTCTAATGGGAACACTAACCTACCCTGAATCAGTCAGTAACAGGGCTCAGGTAAGAGTAACAGAAGACATGACAAATCGTGACGTAAACAAATCAGGGGGTTCCATTTCTCACGAGACAGAGTTCCAGAGGAACTAAATTCTGCCAGCCACCCAAATGAGCATGGAAGAGGACTCTGCCCTCCAGGTGGGAGCACAGAGGCCAACACCTGGATTTCAACCTGCGAGAACCCAGCCATGCCATGTTTGGACTTTGGCCTCCAGAACTGTGAGCTAATAGGTGGTGTTTTTCTAAGCTGCCACATTGTAGTGATCCGTTCCACAGCAATAGAAAACCAACACACCTGTCATGAGCGACAGCGTGACGGCCAAGAGTGCGGGCAGTCCCAGCAGAGGTGGGCAGACAGACTCACGGAAACTCTGAACGCAGGGTAGCCTCCCAGGTGGAGTTAGCAAAGAAGAAAAGTTTTTGAGACCAGGATGCGGGCTCACGTTCGGGCCCTCCTCTGACCGCCTATGTGATCTCGGGCCAGGAACTTCCCATGTCTGAGGCTTAATCCCAACTCTGTAAATTAGGGATCATTGAAAGTAGCACTTTTCCAAGCATCCAGTTAGATGTGGTGAGTGAGGAAGCGGTGGGCCCTGTTCTTGACCACCGTTGCTGTTTGGTGGGATGGGAAGCCGGGCCTGGACTTTGGGAGGTGACAGGGAGATGTCAGGCAGCTGTCTCCTCAGCACTGGGCTCCTTGCCCATCCCAGGTGGGCAAGATGGTCGTGCTCCTCTGAACACACACACGCGCACACACACACGTGCATGTGACATTCTGCGGCTGATGCAAGTCTTTGTGTTCCAGCCACTTGTTCGGCCTTTTTATGGCTTTACAGAGCATGTTCCAGCAGACCCCAAATCTGCCCCAGGACCATACTGACATGGAGGCTGAGACTTTGAACTCACCCTGCTCAGAGAAAGAGGCAAATACATCAGAGGGTCCCAGCTGCTGTTCATTTCCTCCACACTGTGTTTTTATTTAAAAACAAACAACCTCCCCCAGAAAGAAACCCACAGATCCACTCCTTACAAAGAATGGAAATAACGATCAGATATTTTTGGATGATAAAGGGCAGTTTTTAGAACACTTGTGGCCCAAATCTCCCAGCCTAGGGTGCGCTGTGCTCTGGAGAGGATGGGGAAAGTGTTCAGGAGACCTCCTCCTATTTTTCACTTGGAGCCTGAGCTGCACAGTCACCTCAACTCCAGGGTGGGGGGCTTCTTGTTAAAATCAAACCTCCCCAACCTGGTTCTGGCGGAGGGGGTGAGCCCGACGGTCGGCAGCAGGTGGTTTGTTAGCAAAGCCCTGGCGTCTCATTTTTTTATCTTCCTTTTCTCTCCTTACCACGTTCATGCCTTCCTCTACTTCCCTGAACAAATAGAATACATTTATCAAGCTGCTTTAACGTTCTTGTCGGCTGCTTCTATCATTTCTGCATTTCAATTTCTTTTTTTTTTTCTCCTGATTATATTTTCCTGGTTCTTTTTTACTGTTTTTGGTCACGGATTTTGTTGTATTCCTTTAAATTGTGTTGGGCTTTGTTCTGGAACACAGGTAAGCTACCTGGAATGCATTTGATCCTTTTCAGCACTTATTTCAAGCTTTACGAAAATGGAAGCAGACTAGCCTTCAGTCTAGGGCAAACTTTGCCCGCTACTGAAGCCCATATTTTGAGTAGTCTATTTGATGTCCAAGCATTAGGAAGTCTTCCTGGGCCTGGTGAGTGCTGGAGCTGTTCTGTCTACTCCTTCTAGACGTGCTTTCACTGGCCTCCTTTCACACGCACACATGTTAGCAAGCAGTCAGAATCCAGGGAATCCCTTTTCACCTCCTGGAGTTCTCTCTTTCTGAGCAGCCACCTCTTCTCACAAATTATTATTTTATCTCACAAATTATAGCCCTTTTGGCTTTCATGAACTCTGTTTCCTAAGCCTTGTGAGACGACTCAGCTCTGTTTGCATTCCCCCTTCCCGCACTGTCAGTTGAAAACTTTCTCAGGTAGTGATCTAGAGCAGCCATTGGGTTGACCTGTTTGTTTCGTTTCTTTGGAGGGATCAGTGTTTTGTGTTGCCGGCTGTTTCATGGATGTTATTCAGTTTTCTGTTTGTTTAAGGTGGGAGGGAAAATCTGGTACTGTTGCTCCATCGTGACTGGAAGTCATGTCTCTATCACTTTAAGAAGAGGATAACTGAAATCCAGGGTGGGGAAGAGTCTTATGCGAATTCACCAGCGAGTCAGTGATGGATACAGGTCTGAAGTCTACACCTCTCAGCCCCGAGTCCTGACTATCATGTCAACTCTCCTGCCAGCTGAATACTTCCCTAGAACACTCTCGGTTCTTCCCTTGAATATCTAGACAAAATAACGTCGTAAATTTTGGGAAACCACAAGCCCTTAACATCCTGTTCCTACGTTTTTAAGAGAGCCAAATTATTTACACTTTTCCACTATGAAACAGTGGAGTTGATGAACTGTCATAACAAAAGTATTATCTCTCTCATGGCATGCTTCCACATGGCCCCAAACCACCAATAATCTGAGTGTCCCAAACAATCATCTTCATGGATCTCTTGCTTATACTCATAGCAACTTGATTTGTTCTGATTTTAAGTCCTTGTATTCCAGAAAATAAAGGCTAGTGGGATAAAATATTTGGTACTCTCTGAAGCCTGCAAAAGGAAGGAATTTCCTTTCAGGGTTCTTGCCCTTGAGAAATGCCAGAGTCTCGAGCCAGGAAATCTATGTAGCAACAAATGGTTGCAGGACACAAAAGGGGCTGTTGAAGTTCAAGGCCAGGTGAGAACCCAGTCTTAGAGTGCCTGCGTGCTGGGTGGTTCTAGTAATTCCTCCGCCCCATTGTTCAAGACTGGCCCAGCTTTCGGATTTCTCCATGCTTTGAGCCATGGTCCCGGCGTGGACAGGATGAGACTTAGGTCTAGACGGGGAATCTGCGTGCTGCAATGCAGGTGCCTCAGTAGCCTCTGAAGGTGTGGCTGGTGTGGCAGAGGTAAGAGGCAGTCTCAAAGGTCCCCTCTGCCCTGCTCCCTGACCACGTGGGCCTCCAAAGGCCAATGTAGCCAGGCTAACACTGTGCCTCCTCGGGAGCCTTTGTGTGAATTAGATACAGGCGTTCTCTGCAGGCAGATGAATTGCAGAAGTCTCAGCTTCCTCTGAACTGAGAGCCCCTGGGGAAGGTTGCACAAGCAGATTTCTGGCTGGTGTCTAGCCCCACCTACACCCCACCTACACCTGTGGCAAGGTACCTGTGGTCCGGGTACAACTTGTACCATCTTAAACGGCGGTCCTGAGAAGCGCTTCTTGGCTGGTTCCACCTGTTCCATCACCCACAGCCTGTGAGCTCTGCCCACCTCTGCCCAGCAGCCATCACAGGGCGCTGGGAAGGGTCCCTGTTGCCTCATCAGCCCCTCCCCCACGGAGACCAGTCGACCCTCTCCTCCTTCTCACCCTCGCCATGGCCCACATCTGCTGAGAACCTGGATGACATTCCATTTGTTCCTGTCTATTCATTCACCAGAGGCATCTTCCATAGGAGAAAATGCACATGGTCCATGCTAATAAAAGAAATGCATATTAAAACAACAGTGAGAGGTTATTTTCACCTATCATGTAATCAAGAATTTAAAAGAAAGAGAATATCAAGTGTTAGCATGTATGCAGGGAAATAAGCATGCTTGTATATTGTCATGGGAGTGCAAATCAATGAGGGGTTTTTGAAGGTAACTTGATAGTATATGTATCAAAACTCCAGATCTAACAATTCCACTTCTAGGAATCTATCCCAAAGAGATGATCTACTTGTCTTCAGAGATTTACGTACCAAAGATGTTCATTGTTTCATTGTTTACAATAGTGAGGAACTGGAAACAACCTAAATGTTCATGAACAGGGGGCTGGTTCAATAAAATAAGTTACACTTACCTGTGGCATATTGTGTGGTCATTAGTAAGTGGAGTGGGCCTCCATGCACAGCATGGAAGGGTCTCCAAGACACAGTGTTAAGTAAAGAAAGCAAACCTGAAATGAGGCAGATAACGTAGTCCTATTCATACAAGAAAAAGGTAGAGTGTATAAGCACATATGTGTGTGTAAATGCATGGACAAACATAGTCCTATTCATACAAGAAAAAGGTAGAGTGTATAAGCACATGCGTGTGTGTAAATGTATGGACAATGCACCAGAAGGATCGCGTAGGCTCTGGGAGAGGAGTGGGAATGAGGGAGGGGACGAAAAAGAAAAAACAGGGTTAAATAGCTGATGGTGAAACAGGCGCACTAAACAATTGAGATAATTGATTTGCAGTCTGATAGAAATGAAGAAATGTCTAGATTCACACCTAAAACACAATTTTCAAAAATTGAAGAGTTAAATATAAAAATTGAATCATAGAAAAAGTAACCAAAATTAAGTATTTATGACTTTTGTAGAGGAGTGAGTTTTCTCTAAACTTTGAGGCGTTGGAAGAAATCACAAAGGGAAGGTTGAAAAATTCCACTGCAGAACAATTGGAAACTTCTGTGCGAAATGCCCTCTACAAATTCAAGAGAAACAAACAGGCTGGACAAAAGGGATTGTTGCTATGTGAATTGTGCAATAAGTAATTACTCAAATCAAGGCACAAAAAAGCCATATGACGTATAAATTAGGACATATTTGCGTCAGAAAAAGATTCATCCTTTTAAATGGGAAGATCTACTGGAGCATCTGAAATATAACTCATTTTTTCCCAAAATTCCTCTACCCTAGACTTTCCAGTCCAAACCATGGCATAAATTAAAAAGCCATCTCCGGCTCCCCTGGTTCTCTTTGCTCCTACGATGCAATGGTCTGGTCCACACGTGGCAGGTGTTAAATGCTGCTGTGGGCAGGATAAGTTTCCAGGACTATGGCACAGGGCACTACTCAGAGTGTCCCATCCGTGCCCCCAGCACGGTGGCTCTGGAGTGCAGCGAAAGCTTCTCTGGGCTTCCCTTTCCTCGTCATCTCTGTCCTGCCCCCTCAGATGATCTGAAGAGTTAATACATCTATGGAGACAAAGTCAAGTTCTGTTCCTTGAGGGCCTGGGACCACATAGTAGCCTGCAGTGGTTACTATGTCACTGCATAATGACATAAATGCATAAATGTCTGCTCGTGTGAGATGCTAAATGTCCTGCAGGTGTTTGGGCCTATGAATCAGGGTCTCCCTTTTCTTCTCTGACTAAATAGCATACCAGGCTCCGAGCTCTCTCCTCAGCGGTTTAGAGGATGCCTGGTATCTTAGTAGTTCTTTCTGAACCTGGTACAGAATGAAGGTAGCCTCTCCATCTGGGCCAGGAGGCTCCTAGGACACCTCATCTGCTTCCTGCATAGGCACAACCCTGGCACTTTTGCCCGCATCTGGTCCTGGAGGAACCCCGGAGGCGTCATAGAGGGGGTGACACTGCAGCTCTCTCTGAAGGATGACCAGGAGCTCCCCAGAGAGATGAAGGGACGAGTCAGCAAGTGCTAAAGAGCATGGTGTGGAGAGATCAGGGCGGAGCCCCTTGGGCTTGGGCTGTGGGGCTGGGGTGGAGGTCAACTTGCAAACAAGGGCAGGGCAGGAGCCAACAAAGACATCTGACCATGGAGACTGGTTTGCTGGGCTGGGCCTGAAGGCAGGGGATGGATCAAGAGGTTTAAAGCAGAAAGCAAGCGGCGAAACAAAACATAGGATATAACCCTTCTTATATAGGAAAAGGATTCGTGCAGAGACACAAGTGCACGTGGGTAAGTGCAGGGCAGTAGTGGTGAGCTGGGGGCTGTGCACAGGAGCAAATGCAGCAGTGATTCACTCGTTCATCTCTTGTCCCTGGTGTCCATTCCAGCCTTGAGCCAGGCATAGGGGACTGGGGGGACTCAAAGGTGTTTTCTTACCTCAAAGGAGCAAGGGAGTCAGTGGGCTTCTTGGAGGAGGTGACTCTTCCAGCAGAGGACAGGAAGCCCAGGATAGAGTAAGATGCAAGTGGGCTCCACAGGAATCACGGCCATCCGGGCACCCTCCACCCTGCTGCTCCCTGGTCCTCAGGAGAGAGGCTTTGAGGGAGGTGAGCTGCTGCCTCTGAGTGAGATCCCAAGGACAGGGCACAGCGCCACCTGGAGCGCCCCCTGCAGGCGCCTGAAGCCTCCTACCTGGAGTTCTGGCACCATGCCTGCTTCACCTGGGGGATGGGGATCCCTTCCTTCTTCCCCAGATGGGAGGGACGGGGGGCTCTGTCTGGCCCCAGGAAACGTGTTTAGGTGTCCTGCTGAGCCAGACCCCTGCTGAAGGGCTGGAGTGGCTGCAGTGGTGAGTGGCCATCTGCGAAGTGGGCTCCTCCAGCCTTGTTGAAGAGCAGGCACGAGGCATCAGACTCCGGCCAGAGGCAAAACCAGAGTCACATCTCTCAGACGGGGGAGCAGGGCAGAGGTAAATTTCTTTTTTTGTTTTGTTTTGTTTTTTTTAACATCTTTATTGGAGTATAATTGCTTTACACTGTTGTGTTAGTTGCTGCTGTATAACAAAGTGAATCAGCTGTATGTATACATATATCCTCATATCCCCTCCCTCTCGCATCTCCCTCCCACCCTCCCTATCCCACCCCTCTAGGTGGTCACAAAGCACCGAGCTAATCTCCCTGTGCTATGTGGCTGCCTCCCACTAGCTATCTATTTTACATTTGGTAGTGTATATATGTCCATGCCACTCTCTCACCTTGTCCCAGCTTACCCTTCCCCCTCCCCATGTCCTCAAGTCCATTATCTACATCTGCATCTTTATTCCTGTCCTGCCCCTAGGTTTATCAGAATGATTTTTTTCTAGATTCCATATATATGTGTTAGCATATGGTATTTGTTTTTCTCTTTCTGACTTACTTCACTCTGTGTGACAGACTCTAGGTCCATCCACCTCACTACAAATAACTCAATTTCATTTCTTTTTATGGCTGAGTAATATTCCATTGTATATATGTGCCTCATCTTCTTTATCCATTCATCTGTCAATGGACACTTAGGTTACTTCCATGTCCTGGCTATTGTAAATAGAGCTGCAATGAACATTGTGGTACATGACTCTTTTTGAATTATGGTTTTCTCAGGGTATATGCCCAGTAGTGGGATTGCTGGGTCGTATGGTAGTTCTATTTTTAGTGTCTTAAGGAACGTCCATACTGTTCTCCATAGTGGCTGTATCAATTTACATTCCCACCAACAGTGCAAGAGGGTTCCCTTTTCTCCACACCCTCTCCAGCATTTATTGTTTGTAGAGTTTTTTGATGATGGCCATTCTGACCGGTGTGAGGTGATACCTCATTGTAGTTTTGATTTGCATTTCTCTAATGATTAGTAATGTTGAGCGTCTTTTCATGTGTTTGTTGGCAATCTGTATATCTTCTTTGGAGAAATGTTTATTTAGGTCTTCCGCCCATTTTTGGATCGGGTTGTTTGATTGAGCTGCATGAGCTGCTTGTATATTTTGGAGATTAATCCTTTGTCAGTTGCTTCGTTTGCAAATATTTTCCCCATTCTGAGGGTTGTGTTTTCATCTTGTTTATAGTCTCCTTTGCTGTGCAAAAGCTTTTAAATTTCATTAGGTCCCATTTGTTTATTTTTGGTTTTATTTCCATTTTTCTAGGAGGTGGGTCAAAAAGGGTCTTGCTGTGATTTATGTCATAGAGTGTTCTGCCTATGCTTTCCAGAGGTTAATTTTTTCTGTGAGGGGTAAGGTTGGCAATAATACTTTGGGGTTTGGGTCCTCCATGCTAGGACCACCTTTCCCTAACAATGTCATTGTGCTTTGCAGGAGGCAGGTACTTCCTTTGTGTGCCAAAGGCAGACTTCTGCCAGATTGCTGAAAATAAGCGGCAGATCAAAATACAATTCCAGTCCCTTGAGCCACACCTCCTGGCTGGAGCAACCAGGCTTGGAGATGCATCTCTCAAGTCAAAACCTGGCAGCGTTGCCTGGAGGCACCGACCGCCCTCTGGTGGTCAGTTCATGCAAAGACGCCAACTTCCCACCTCTTGGGCACTACGCAGTTTGGCAGGAAATTCCTAAGGAGCATTGGAAAAATAAAAATGTGTTCTTTTTCACCTTCTGGGCTTCTTAACGTCTAACAAAGAAATATATGTCATCCCCACTCCTGATACTGACTTGTATTCAGCAAAATAAGGAAATTTTCTCATAAAGATGAACTCTACAGACAGAAAAGTGGTTTTGTCATTAAACCATAGAGACAAGGAAGGCCTTAAAAGAACAGAGAAACTTCAACCCGATGTGCACGGCTGCTGTTTGGTCCATTTCTTGGGTAGCAAGAGTCGTTGAAGGGGCTTCCCTGGTGGCGCAGCGGTTAAGAGTCTGCCTGCTAGTGCAGGGGACACGGGTTCGGGCCCTGGTCTGGGAAGATCCCACATGCCGCAGAGCAGCTGGGCCCGTGAGCCACAATTACTGAGCCTGCGCGTCTGGAGCCTGTGCTCCGCAACAAGAGAGGCCGCAATAGTGAGAGGCCCGCGCACCGCGATGAGGAGTGGCCCCCGCTTGCCACAACTAGAGAAAGCCCTCGCACAGAAACAGAGACCCAACACAGCCAAAAATAAATAAATAAATAAATAAATACAAATTAAAAAAAAAAAAAAGAGCCGTTGAAGTGTCTAAAGGAAATGCCCATCAGGGCAGCCTAACCTAGGGTGGAGAGAACCAGACTGCCTGGGTTCTGATCCCTGCTCCCCCTCTTACTAGCTGTGTGACTGTAGGCAAATTATTTAAACTCTCCAGTTTCCTCATCTGTAAAATGAGAATGATAATAGAATTTATCTTGTAGAATTGTTCTGATTAAATGAGTCTATATATATAATATATATATATTTTTGAATAATGTCTGACACATGCTACATAAGTGCTTGAGATTGTTATTATTACTTTAGTGTGTAAGAGCTCAGGCTGATCCAACCACTTGCAATATAGAGAAGGAATGTGGCAAATATTGGTCACTTTTAGCCACCAGCATCTGAAACCCTTCCTGTTGGGGATTAGTCCTTTCTGCACTGTGGAAATAGGAGGGGGCACATAGCCCCTCTCCCTAGCCTTGCACAGATGGGCCATGGCCATGTGACCCCATCCAAGACAGGAACAAGTGGGGAAGGGACACACAGATGCAAGGACGCTGAGCAGCAGTGGCAGAGCCAGAGTCCTTCAACCAGGCGGGCAGGTAGTCACGGGGGAAGGGGACTGATGTGGCACCTCAAGCCAACCAGTGCTGGGGGTGACTCTGCTTGGTCCTGGGTTGCCTGCCCCCCTGTTTTTTGTTTCATCCAGCTCTCTGCCTTCCTCTGAATTTTGTGAGCCGCTCAGCAGCTCCACTGAGAGTCTGTTCTGTCGCTTCTACCTAAGAATCCTGACTGGTATAAGGACACTGGAGCCCAGAGAGGGCAAGGGACTTACTCAAAGTCACACAGCGCCAGGTCCACCTGCTTAGGTTGCTGGCCCTGGTCCTCCACCCGGGGGGAAGGTGAGCTGGTGTGTCCTTCCCAGCTCTGCCACACCCAAGATCAAGGGCACAGAGCCACAGCATGTTTGAAGGAGTAGCAACAAATTCTCAACTTCTGTGGGACACAAGAAAACCACAAACCAATACATTTAAGGCACCAAGTTTCTTCAGGGGCTACAAACTCCCCCTCAGCTACGGATCCCTTCAGCCAACATCACAATATCAGCGATTTAAGGCTCAAGGGCTCCTCCCAGTGGCTGTCTTGCTGGCAGCAGGGCCCTGGAGGCCTTGACCGCTGACTTCCTGGACTGAGGCAGGGGCCCTACCTAATAAGGGGTGTGACTGAACCTTGACCTCTGACTCCCGTGCAGGGACAGGTAAGGCGGGAGCCCTGGGGCAGAGGAGGCCAGGCCCAGACACAACACAATCGGGGGTCCGACAGCGAACGTTTCCCGGGACAGCATCCTCCCTGGGACGCCCCCTGGAGGGTTCCGTCCCCAGGCCCCAGCTGCATGGCCGTGCCTGTGACTCTGTGGATCCCAGAGGCCCCCATGTTCTGAGTGTGGTGACAGGTGAGGCTCATCTCCACGTTACAGGCTCCAAAGGTTGTCCAGAGTCTGCTGAAAAGTAAGACACGTGTGCACCAAGATGTGGGTGTGTCCACGCACGAGCACACGCTCACACACACACACGTGCTCACACTCACATGGTCCCACACACGCACACGTGCACACACACACTCCAACAACAGATAGTTTTGTCAATACAGATCGTTAACTGAGGGGTCACTGATTTTTTTTTTTTTACTTCTTTCTGCTGCGGGAGAGAGCAGAATAGAAAACACAATTCGTTTAAGGCCTCCAAGCCTCAGTTTCCCCCTCGGCCTCCACCACCAGGGAGCTGTGCTGAATGCCTGGCGCAGAGGACGATGGCAGCTGGCGGGCCGTTCTGTCCTCTGAGGTGAGACGGAGGTGGGGACCAGGGGCTGGGGGACCAGGTTGGGGAGCGCAGCCCCACTTGTAACTCTGCAAACCTGTACACCCCTCAGTGCTCACGAGGAGCCGGGTCCTGAGGGCGCCATGATGAGTAAGACACCGGCCTCCATCCCAAGCAGCTTACAGATCTGCACGAAAGACAGATCCACAGACAATTACGGGCCAGTATGTGTCCTGACAGGAGAAGGAGAAGGTCAAGGGGGCAGAGAGGAAGGAGACCCTAAGCTGGGGTGGGACGAGAGAGTAAAAGAAAATTAAGCCTAAGAGCAGGGGGTGAAGATGAGTGAGAGAGAGACAGACAGAAACAGAGAGATCTGTATATAGTGTGTGTGTGTGTTGGGTGAGGTGGGTGGGTACCGAGGGGCTGGACACTCCAGGTCGAGAGACCCAGAGAGGACTAAAGACAGCAGAGTGTCTGGGAAACTTTGGGAAATGTGAGCTCGTTGGAGGATGAAGGTCAAGGAGGACGGGGTGGCCGAGGTGAGGCTGGAGGGTCAGGAAGGTAGAGCTGTAATTGACGAGGACGCTGAGAAGTGACGGGGGCTCTGACCAGGGGCAGCCGTGGGGAGAGGCGCATATGGATGAGCTGAAAGCCACGTGGGCATGGAGCTGGTAGGACTGTGGGAGGCTTGGGGGAGGTCTTAGAAGAAGGAGGGTTCAAGGCCAACGCAGGTTTCTGAATCGGGTGACTTGGTAGCTGGAGGTGGCATCTAAGGGGAGCCCGATTTCAGGGGTATTAGGGGAAACCTGAAAAGGTAAATCTGTTTGGATGTGAAATTGAGATGCCCGTGGACAAGTTGGGGGAAGGCAGATGGACACGTCTGGAGCTGAGGGAAGAAGAGGCAGAGAGGGGCGTGATGAAGGGGGACCCAGGCCAAGGAAGGATTTCTTATTAGAGGAGAGAGGCTGGACCGTGCATGTCTTCAATGGGAAAAGGCCACCGCGAAGGAAAAGGAGTCAGGTGAAGTCGAGAGGGTTCGGCCAGAGGGTCAGCTTCCAGAGGAGCAGGGGGCATCCTGAGCCTCTTCCAAGGAGACTCCTTCCCACTCTTCCAGGAGCAAAAGAAGGAACCAGCCAGGAAAAGTGTCCACATCCCCGTTTGTACGTGCAGTCGCCAAGACAATGGGGACATAGAAAGGTCTTGGAAGAACCATGCAGATATTGGTCACTTTTGGCCACCAGTATCCCAAACCCTTCCAGTCGGGGGCTGGTCCCTTTCTGCGCTGTGGAAATAGGAGGGGCAGATTGCCCCTCTCCCCACGCTTGGGCAGATGGGATGTGGCCATGTGACCTCAGCTCTTAGGCAAGTTGCTTGAACTCTGGGCAGCTGCAAAATAGGTGATGAAAGAACCTGCCCTTGACTGTGCTTGTAGTGAAGGTTAAATATGAGAAGGCGGGGCAAGTACTCACCCAGAGGTCATTCTTACTAGAAGTTGGCCATTACTGCTCTGATAGCCAAGCACCTTCTCACCATCTAGATTTGCTTGTGTGCGGATTGCCTTTTCCAGGTGTCCCTTTGACACAGTCCAGGGACACGGAGGCCTGAGCAGCACTGCCCTATGATGAATGCTCTGGGGACATCTGGGCAGAAACACACAGGTTCCCACTGGGGGGAGCAGCCAGACCCCAGGGAGGCAAGGGAGTTGCTTTGTATTTCAAATAATAATCTGTATTTTCTTATAAACATGATATATATTCATTATGAAATTTCAAAGAAGATGAAAAACAATTCCAAATCCTGATTCTGAAAGATAACCATCACCAACTGTAGTAGACAGAATTTGGGCCCCTAAAGCTGCTCACATCCCTCTCCCCAGAACCTGTGAATAAGGTACCTTACATGGCAAAGGGCACTTTGCAGGTGTGATTAGATGAAGGACCCCGAGATGGAGACGTTACTCTGGATTCTCTGGATGGGCCCAGGGTAATCACCTTAAAAGTGGAGACACTTTCCATTCCAGCTCAGAGAGATGGAACAGACATTGTTCTGTTCTCCTTTTATAAACACAGAGATGTGCATGCCTTTGCTTTCTCTATCTCTATCTACCATCTTCTCTAAGCTCCCTTTCATATCTTTGTTCTTTTCTCTGTTTTGTGTTGATTTCCTTCCTCAAGGACTCCTATGTGACTCTAGTTGTTGACACTACTTTTTGTTTTTCCCAATGTGACTCTCCACACTTCAGAAGAGTGGGAAAGAGGATGCTTAAGTGACCTGGGAGAGTCTGCAGCTTTGGTTGATACGCCGTCTTGTTTCATTTTCCTTCTCTTGGAGCAGCCGTCTTTCCCTTAGCTTTCAACGTTTGAAAATTGGGTTGGTTCAGAGTTAGTCTCCTTAAGTCACAGACTCTCTGTGCTGTGACTCAGTCATCTCCAGCCCCCTCCCATCTCCCCTTTCCCTCGCCCTCTTCCAGGGTCTCGGTCGTAGAGAGTCGGAGTGATATACCAGAACGGTCTCCCTCTTGTCTCTGCTGGTGCTGGGTCTGTATCACTGCGTAACAAACAGTGACATAACAACAACCATTTTGTCACATCTCATGGTTTTGTGGATGAGACGTCTGGTGTGGGCTCTGCTGGGTGCATCTTCTGTTCCAGGTGGCAATGACTGGAGTCACTCGGTGACATTCAGTTGGTGGCCAGTCTGGTCTTGGAGCATCCAAGATGGCTCCTGGTGGCTTGGTGGGGATGCCTGGCAGGCTGGGCTCTCCATGTGGTCTCTCTAGCTGGGCAGTCATGTCAGGCTCCGAGACAGCAAGCACCATTGGAAATGTTCTTTTAAAAGTCTAGGCTGAAACTGGCATAGCATCATTTCTGCCAACCCAGAGCCAAGGGGAAAAGCAAGAGACCTGTTTCTCAATGCGAGGAGTGTCTAAAAATTTAAAGCCATCTTCAATCCACCCCATTGTTACCCCTGTGGGAGGAGTCAACAGCTTTCTTCTTAAAGAGCCAGGTAGTAAATATTTTAAGCCTTTTGAGCTGTGCAGTCTCTGTCACACCTACTCAGCTCTGTCATTGTAATGTGAAAGCAGACATTGTCAAATGTGTAAGTGACTATGTCTGTGTTCCAATAAAGCTTTACTCATAAAAATAGGAAGCAGTTTGCAAGCCATAGTATAGCAAACCCTGTGCTATAGGAACAAAGTGGATTTCTCTGGGGACATTTCCCATTTCTTCTGTCACCTCTAAATCTTATTCTAATCAACAGATCATTCGATAGGCCTTGGAGGCCAGCACTCTTTCTCTTAGGGACTCCGTGTCCTACCCGTAGCCTGAGGAGGCATGTGTGCGTGGGCTCCTCGCTTTGGTCCGGATATCATGGGATTTGGTATGTGTGCTCCCTTTTGCAGTATTTCCCCTCCCCAATGTATGCCATCTAGGAAGTATCAGCCCTGCATTCCCTTAAGCCAAGGGGTGGGCATGAGGCCATTTTGGGCCAATTGGACTCTCTCCCAGCCTTCTAGATCTGGGCACAGAGATGCAAGAATGAACACTTTTTGGATGGTGGGAGCTTCATTTGCTGGAATGACCAGCTTCATTTGCTGGAATGACCAGCTTCATTTGCTGGTTTGACCAGCTTCAATCCAGTGGTCAAACCTCAGCAAATCTCTTGAGTAGTTCTCATTGCCTGTGACAGAGATGCAGCAGAGATGACCGGTGCTCTGCAGTGTTCCTGCCCCTGTGTCTTCCTGGGAACATGCTCAGACTACATTTCGCAGACTCCCTTGCGCTTAGGTCTGGCTAGTGGGATGTGAATGGAAGTGATGTGTGCCATTTCCAACACAGCCCATTACACACCTCCCATTCGTGCTCCTCACCCTGTATCATCAATGGTTCCGTTCATTCAATGGTTGAATGGAGATGATCCCAAGGACTCAGACCAAGGAGGAGCCACAAAATGGAAGGAACCTGGGTCCCTGAATGACTGTGTAGAGCAAAGAGCCCCCCCACCACCGCCACTACCACGACCACAAAAACCCACTTGACTAGGCTGTGACACACTGAACTGTGTTAAACCACTGAAATGTTGGGTTGCTGTTGCAACAATTACTCTACCTTGATTAATACTGGTGGTGCCCATTTCTGAGCCTCCAACCTTTCCATAGATTCCTCCCAATAATATTCTTTTATACTCAAGGTCTTCTACCCATGGCCATATTCTGTTGTTAACAATCAGATAAACCTGATGATAGGAGCTGGAAGTGGCCACAGAGACCCTTTCGCAAAACTCAGGTCTAGAGAGGGAAAGTAAATAGACCTAAATCACACAGATGTAAATGGTAGATCCGAGCTGGAACCCAGACCTCCTGACTCCCTATTCAGCCCCTTTTCCATGATCCTGGGGTATATCTTACCCAGAACATAAATCTGGATTCCTGTGATGGCAGTGAAATGCACAGAGTCACCTCCAGACATCAATTTTGCCCAGAGGACCCTGCGCCTTCACTGGGGGCTCAGAACAAGGATCGATGGGGGTCTGGGCACTTGGCTGTAAATCACAGTGAAGAGAGCAAAGCAGACCTGTTTTCTAGCAGTAAATTCAGCTCCAGCTAGCAGCAAGTGGTTCTCCTTCTTTCATGATTCTACCTCGTAGATCAGTGTTTAAGCGAGAGAGAGACAGAGAGAGCATTCCTTGCCTCATTTATTTTCGCCTCAATATATTAAAAAAAAAACATTAAATTTTGAAATAATTTTAGATTCAGAGAAGTGTTGCAAAGATAGCACAGAGAGGTCCCATATCCCCTTCACCCAGCTTTCCTTCACATTAGCATCTCACACCAGAAAAAGGGAGAAATGAAATTTGGTACTATGAACTACAAACCTCTTTTGAATTTCCCCAATTTTTCCACTAATGTCCTTTTTCTGTTCCAGGATCCAGTCCAGGATATGATGGTCAATCTGTTACAGCTTCTCATTTTTTCATGTTTTTCACAACCCTGATAGTTTTGAAGAGTACTGATCAAGCCCTTGTAAAACGCCCTTCACTTTAGGTTTGTCTGATATTTTCTCACAACGAGAGTGTGGCTATAGATTTGGGAGAAGAATATGCAAAGGTGAGGCGGTGCCCTTCTCTTTGCATGATCCCAGGCTGTACATGATATCAGCATGATTTATTATTAGTGATGTTCACTTTGATCACTTGATCAGGAGGCATCTGCCAGTCTCCACCGCTAAATGGTCACTACTGCCCCCTTTCCATACTCTATTTGTCATAATCGAGCCAGAGGTTCCCACACTCCAGGGGAGAGGAATTCTCCCTTAACACTTATGAAACGTGATCTGTGACTTCAGTGGCCTGATGACTCCTGCTTAGCCCATAATCAAAGACCTGTGGGGATGCAGAGCTAACGCGAGGGCCCATCACGCCAGCCGGCTCTCTCTTCCATACAGATGTCCAGTTGCCCACTGGCTGCTGGGATGTTTGTACCCCTCCATCCTGCAGGGTTCTGAGTGATGAAGCCCACACACAAGGAATAACAGCCAGATGGGAAAGAAAGCGCTGCTTTAAGCGTCACTGGGAAAATGTCATATACCCAGAACTGCCAATGCAAGCTTTGGTAAAAGGCTCCCTTGGAAAGAAAAACTTTGGCTTGAGGGCAACTCATATTTTGGAGATCTAGATTCTCAGGTGTGCATAGGTGACAGTAGAAGGAGGAGGGTGAGGAGGAGGAGGAGAAATCGTGTCTGTGGAGCAGAATCCTGGCACTAAGTTAAATCAGCCCACTACCCACCTAGCCACAGATGCACAGAGAGCCAGGCCTGCTTCTAGAACGGTAGTTCTCAACTTTGGTTGCACGTTAGAACCTCCCGGGGAGTGATAAAAAAATACCCCTTCCCCAGGCTCTGCCCCTAAAAGACTGCAACTTAATTTGTCTGAATGGGGCCAGGAATCCAATACTTTTTAAAGGCTCCGCAGGTGATTGTCCTGTTGCACTGAGGTTGTAAACCGTTGCTTCAAAACCTCGCTCCTCAAAGTGCGGTCCTCTGCCATCACCTGGGACACAGTCCTGGGCTCCAGCCCAGAGCAGCCCAGGTAGGATCTGCACCTTCAGGAGGATGTGGGGCAGTTTGAGGCACTCAGGGAGGGTGAGCTTTGCTCACGGAAGCAGGGGGCCTGCTGTTCCCGAATGGAGGAAACTCACCAGGATACCTGGGAAGCTCGGGAACTTGCCCACCAGGAAATGTTGCAGATCCCCACCCAACAGGAGGGGGCAGGTGCAGCGCGGGGGCTCAGAGGAGCTGCAGGCGTCCCTTCCACATTTCTGCCTCGCTGGGAGAGGAAGCGGGGGTGGAATTTTCAAGCTTCCCTCGGACAGGGCAGAAACATTAAGGCATAGAGAAGCCTTCCCGCTGCACAGCGCCACCTCCTTTATTCCGGCGGCTGTGCCCTTTCAGCGGACCTTTCATAACTGGCCCTGAGCCTCCGTTTCCTTCTCTGTAAAGTGGAGAGAGTGACTACCTGGTGGATAGGTCGTGGATGAGATTGTGCAGGTAGTGATGACCCTGTGACTGGCCAGTGAGGGCTGAGCCAGGGCTGGCTCCGGACACTTTGCCACCTTCTCGGCTTAACGAATCGATTCCTCACGCCTCCTGAACAATACTTCTACTCGGATCTCCTCTCGGATTAAGTTTTAGCCTCACCTTCGAGGCTTCCAACTCTGCCAAGACAGTACAGCCCACATCTAGGCAGCAGGCAGAAGCCACTGCCTGGGAGGTTCATACACTGTTCATTTCACCAAGTTCTTTACTTTTGATACACTTGGTGGAGAACCTCCTGAAAGATACATAGGAACCAATACTTGAATGCCTGCTGTACCAACCCCTTCATACCTGCTATTTCATTTCCTCTTCCCCAGAACTCTATGAAGTGTGTATTGTCATCAGAGAGGGGAAGTAACCTGCCCAAGCTCACACAGCCATGAAGCCCATCTGCTAAGCTGTGATTGGGTTGCAGCCTGGTCCCATCTGTCTCCAAACCCTGCTCCTTTCACTCTCCTTGCTGTTTTCCTTCTCCTTTTCCCTCTTCCCTCATTCTTTGTTTTTGCTGAAACAGAGCTGTATTAATTTTTACTGAAAATGAAAAATAATGTAATAGGAAGATACAGTTCCATAAAGAACTGTCAATTGATGCAACTGCCAGAAAATGAATACATTTAATGATCTATGAAGCCACATTCAACAATAATCCCAATGTTTCTTGTCATCTGTGGGTAAAATACATGTGTCTGCACAGACTCGACAGCTTAGCAGTGCCAGGGACTCGGGCCCAAGGTTTATCTGTTGGGTGCACACACTGCGGTCCTCAGGACCCAGGAAGCTAACACCCAGTGCCTGGGGAAGCAAGTCCTCAGGGGCAGATGTTCGGGGCTGGCAGAACAGTCCCCCATATCACCAGATGCGCAGGTCCTGCTAGGTCGGGCTACAGAATAGGTCCACGTTTCCTTTAATGTTCAAACAGCTGCCATTGCTTGAGCCCACCTCACAGTGAGTCTGATCCTTTCTCAGGGGTCTCCTCTGCCCCACCCCAGAAGCTGGCCCACATGTCATCACGGAAGACACCTGTCAGGAGTTTGGCCAGGCAGCCCCTGACTCCAGACCTCTCTGCAGTCCCGGCAGAGCTGCGCTGGCTTGTTCTCAGGAGGACAGCCATCAGCCTGGCAGTCACGGATGGCTGTGGCACACTCCCACAGCCCCACAGAATGGGCACGATGTCCTGCTCGCCCATGGGCCCCACCCAGGTCTAGGTGGTTCCTGGTGGCACAAGGGGGGCCTCCTCTTCCGTCAGAGTCCTGCTCAGCCAGGGGAACTTGTGACACAACCGTAAGGCCCGGAGCTTTCTACTCAGGCAGTATATTAGATTCCCAGGGCTGCCATACCAAACGCAGTGGTTTGAAACCATGGAAATGTATTTTCTCATGGTTCTAAAGGCTAGAAATCCAAAATCAAGGTGTTATGTCAGGGCTGTGCTCTCTCTGGGGACTCTGAGAGGGATTCTTCCTTGCCTCTGTCTCAGCTTCTGGTGGCTTCTGACAAGTCTTGGCTTGTAAATGCATCACTCCCATCTCTGCCTCCATCTTCTCTGTGTGTGTGTGTGTGTGTGTGTGTGTGTGTGTGTGTGTCTCTATTATAGGGACACTGGCCATTGGACTTAGGCCCCTCCTACACCAGGATGACGTCATGTTAATGTGATTATATCTGCAAAGACCTTATTTCCAAATAAGGTCACATTCACAGGTACCAGGGTCAGGACTTAAACAGATCTTTTAGGGGGGACACAATCCAACCTACCACATGCTGTTCTGTCCCCAAAGACCCCGGAGTCCAGTGGAGGGGATCCAGCACCAGCTTCTCCCTGGACCCAGAGGCAGCCCCCTCTCCTGATGGTCTGGACCTGTTTCCCCCTCTCTGTTCCCTCTCGTCACTCTGTCACACTTTATGGCCTCCTGGTCTCCCCCAGAGCCTCCTGAGGTCAGCGGGTCTCTAAGATGAGGGGGTTCAGCAAGGGAGGGTACAGCATCCAGCCCTTCTGTGGTCACCACACTCTCCCTGGGGACCTTCCCAGCCCTCAGAGCATGTGCGTATCCAGAACCTCATCTCACCGTGATATAGGGATCATTGACTCCATTGCACAGATGGGGAAACTGAGGCTCGGAGAGGGCAAACAACTTGCCAATGGCACAGCTGGGACTTGAACCCAGGTTTTCAGATGCCAAGTCCAGGATTACTGTTGATTGGCTGCCTCTGTGACATCACATGGAGGATCCTCTCCGTGTTGGGGCCCAGCATAAGGCAGAGGAGTCTTCTAACCAGAGCAGGACTGATTGGCATCGATGCCGGAGATAGCGAGGTGGCCACTTCTCCTGCTGGCCCCCACCCTCCAGCCCTCCGTGCCCCACGGAAGACACACGGATTAGAAGTCATGAGATTGATCTCTTTAGGAACCCCCTCCTGATGGCCTGGCACCCTGCCTTTCATCTTATTATGGCAATCTTTTTCCATTTTTTAGCATCTGCTCTTCAGAATGTTTCATACCCTGAAAAGAAAATGAAGCGGGGCGTAAATCAGGAGCACAGTGCCTGGGACTTGCCTTCTCGGTGTCTCTTTGCTGGGCTGCCTGATACGTTTGCTGCTACTGATCTAGTAGTTATTTTAACTGTTGCTTGCTTTTAAGGCCTGTTGATATATTGGTGGCTTTTTTAGATGTGGTGGGTCATTTGTGTGACTGATTTCGCAGCTCATGCCACCCCCTGGAAACAGATCCAGCAACTGGGCTCGCAGGATGCAAACAGTTGCAGGGCAGCACCTGCAAGAAGGGCCATGATTACCCTCTCCCATCCTCAGCCACCTGCACAAGCCCATTGGATGCGGTGGCGCAGAAATAAAACGGGGGGAAATTGACAGAATTCAGGTGTCAGTCTGTGACGTTAAAATCCTTTCTCACTCGGTAAAGGGTAAATGATGTGGATGGAGGGAAATAGCAGCCTATGGCCAAATGAGCCTCCAAGAAATGGTCTTGTCCTGCCTGTTGGAGTTTTAGCAGCCGTGAGAATCCCTGGGCAGACTTTGCCAGAGGACTGTGAAAAAAAGAGAGAAAGAGAGTCATTGTTGCACTTCCAGAACACAAATCGATCAAACAGCTCTGCTATGCGGGCTTCTTACTCCTTCTCACACCACTGGGGCTGCTCCATGGCTGCTGTGTGTTGCTGGCAAGTGACAGACACTGTCAGAGTGGATTTGCCCAAATGCCCAACTTTCTGGGGTGTTTTCCCAGAGGTGTGGTCACGCGGATGCGTCTGTTTGCTTCAGAGAATATTCTTTTGCACCGTGTTTGAACGATTCAACACGTGGAGAAGGTGGCTCTATGCCCGGTTCTAACACAGTCCTTTTCACTTTTCTTTTTCTACTTTTTCCTCATTTTTTCCCCCTTCCTCCTTTTCTTAAAAAAATACGTTATTTAAGACACTGGAAGCTTTGAAAACAACACAGGGAATTAAACTTATCACCCAGCTTAAGAAATAAAACATTGCATATGCATGAAGACCACCTGTGTCCCCCACTCCAGCCACCTCCCAACCTGTCACCCTGCAGGTGGCCTCTTCCAACCTGAAGCAGGTGCTGTGAAATCCCACGCATTTTTGTACCCTAAGCGACATGCAGTGTGGTTTTCCATGTTTTCTTTCACGTAAATGACGTCATTTATATATAATGAATGATATGCCTGCTTTCACGACTAGGTTTTTTCTTTCAGTGTTGTTCATGGGGTGTATCTGGGTTGATACGCATAGTTCTGGTTCAATTATTTTAACTTCTGTAAATATTCCATTGTATGAAATGTTCACGATTTATCCAATCTTGTGGATGAACTTGGGGGGGGGGGTGCGCGCACGCGTGTGCGGACACGTGAGTGTGCGTGCGCGTGCGTGCGCGTGCGTGGTGTGTGTTATGACAAACCATGCCTGTGAGCTTGTTTCTTCATCCTCCTCCCCAGGATGGCGGCCAAAGCACACTTCTTGCGTCCTGCCCAGCCCGCCCTGGGCAGCATCTCAGAGGGAAATAGCGCCCCCTGCTGCCTGTGGGCTGGAGCTCAGCACTCCGCTGCCCCCTACCTTTCAGAGAGGCCCTTAAGGGCTGCTTCCAGGAGAGAGACTTCGTGCCCCTCACCTCCCACGGGGCACAGAGGATGCGCTGCCCTGGCCTCCGCCCTGGGTTCTGCCCCTGGCTGGGCCAGCACACAGACCCCTCAACCCCACAGGCAGTTGGCCAGGCTCTGGATGGGCAAAAGACTCTACCTATCTGAAGTCCACTTCTCAACAGGGATGAGATGACAGGGGTGGTGGGGAAGGGGTGGAGGGAGCAGCTATGGTCACTGGGAGGGTTCAGGGCACAAAAGACACAGGCAGAGCTGGCCAGCAGAAAAGGACATCCCATAGGACATTAAAAAGTGACACTGAGATTGACATGTACACACGGCTATATTAAAAATGGATAACCAACAAGGACCTACTGTACAGCACAGGGAACTCTGCTCACTATTCTGTAGCAACCTAAATGGGAAAAGAATTTGCAAAAGAATAGATACATGTATACGTATAACTGCATCACTTTGCGTTACACCTGAAACTAACACAACATTGTTAATCAACTAGGCCCCAATATAAAATAAAAATGTTTTAAAAAGTGACACTGAGAATTTTTTAAACACCAAGCTTTTAAAATATCAACCTTTACTCAAGAGAATGGGTAAATTGTGAAAATTTCATATAATGGAATATTACACAGCAATAAAAATGATTGAATCAGAACTACACGCATCAACTCAGCTGAATGCAGTGAGGTTGACTGGGAAAACCTAGCTGTGGAGGAATGCATGCGGTAATCGACGCCAAACTTGAAACCTCAGCAGAGGGGGCCTCAGCTTGCAAAGCCAAGCAGTCAGGTGACACGGCTCAGGACATGATTCCCCACCCACATGGCTGCAGTGCGGACTATTGGAGCTCGTCCTTGGAGAGCTGAGCACGGTGCTTAGGACACGGTACCCACCCAATTCATGCGGGCTGTTTTAGGATCACTTATACCATATCTGATTTATAGATTAGCTTTCATGGAAGATTTAATTTGGATGAAAAAGTTCTCCTGCGGAAACAAAACATTTGAAAACTCCTGACTTGTCTATCTCAAGGACAAGAGAAGACACAGAAACCAGAGGGGTACCATGAGTCAGCCAGCCTTCACCCAGCCCATCCGTGGATGCTGGGGCTTTCAGCTGATCACATCACTTCTGGGACCTGGGTTTCCCGTGGACTGGACAGTCTCGTGGTCCCTCCAGGGCTGGTGTTCCTCCTCTTCAGAGACCACAGAACAAGGCAGGATGGATAGATGGGAGCGGGGCATGAGGGAGCCAGAAACACGGAACTTGGGAAAGAATAGACTCAACCAGGACACCAAGGCCCTGTGAGAAAAGGCCAGCCTGCCTCGGGCTCAGTGCCATGTGAACAAACCCCGAACCCCGGGCCCCGTGGCAGACGGGAGTCAGCGTGCAGGGCGATGCTGCACATATGAGGAACCTGCAGCATCAAAGGCCGTGCAGAGCCACCTCTTCTTGCTGTTCTGCATGTGATGAGGCCCAGATCTCTGGGCACAGAGGAGCAAGTGCCTGGACCTGCTGAAATGGACTGACTAGTGTGATGCTTCTAGAAAAACAAAATCAAGTCCTCCTGGCTGGGGCAGTACCAGCCCAGGGAGGTAAAGACTCTGACCCAGAGTCTCACAGCCCTGGGGGTCAGGGGGCATCTGGGATGGAATCATGTGGCTAGAAAGACCTTACAGCATCCCTAGCATAGAAGTCCAAGACCCTCCCCAGAGGAGGGCTGGTTTCTGATTTCTCAGAAGTCCGTGGCCACCAAAGACCAGAGGCAGCCTTGCCCACCAATACTTGGGTCCTTGAGGACTCTGGGGGAGTGGGATCCAGCACGTTCCCCTGCCCAGTGGGGATGCCAAGGAGGGCATGGTGGGGTATCCCTCCATCACCCTGGGCAGCTTCATGGTCCCAGAGCTGAGTCAGCAGGTGCTGGTCCAGCTCGGGGGTGCAGGTTCAGAGCAGTGTCATCTATTTTGGCAAAAATCCTTCCCTCAACTGTTTAATTATTCAACAAAGAATTCTATACCAAGTTTGCCACTGTTCTAGGTCCTGGAGTAGAGCAGTAAACAAAATCGACCCAGATCTCTGTTTTCAGGAAGCTTACAAATAACAAGAAGAAGTAAAATATGTCATCTCAGGAGGTGGTAAGAGCTAGGGTAAAAAAAATGAGGCAGGGGCTTCCCTGGTGGCGCAGTGGTTGAGAATCTGCCTGCCAATGCAGGGGACACGGGTTCGAGCCCTGGTCTGGGAAGATCCCACATGCCGCGGAGCAACTAGGCCCGTGAGCCACAACTACTGAGCCTGCGCGTCTGGAGCCTGTGCTCCGCAACAAGAGAGGCCGCGATAGTGAGAAGCCTGCGCATTGCAATGAAGAGTGGCCCCCGCTTGCCGCAACTAGAGAAAGCCCTCGCACAGAAACGAAGACCCAACACAGCCAAAAATAAATAAATAAATTAAAAAAAAAAAAAAAGAAGCAGAAAAGGGATGAGAAGCACAGTGCAGAGGGACGAGGTGATATTAGATGGAGAGAACAGGCCTCATGGAGAAGGTGGCATTTGAGCAAGGGTATAAAGGAAGGAGGGAACCATACAAACATGTGGGGAAAGAGCATTCCAGGCAGAGGACACAGCAAGTGCAAAGGCCCTGAGGCGGGAGTGTGCCTGGCCTACTTGAGGAATATCAAGGAGGCCAGCCTGGCTGGAACAGTGTGAATGAGTGTGAGAGCTGCAAGAGAAGAGCTGTGATGGTCATAGTCTGGAGGTCACATGGGGCCCTGTGGGCCACTGAGTACTTCAGCTCTTCTTCTGTACCAAACGGAGTCATCAAGAGAATTTGAGCAGATAATTATGAACATGAAAATCCTAAATTATGAGTAGACACAAGAGTTTTATTTTTTTTTTTTTTGCTACTTTGAGTCAATCACATCCAACCAGTGTGGTGTAGTGTTGTATAAAGCTGTATTAGTCAGGTTTCTCCAGAGAAACAAAACCAATAGGATGTGTGTGTGTGTGTGTGTGTGTGTGTGTAAAAGAGATTTATTTTAAGGAATTGGCTCACACAATTATGGAGGGTAAGTCCCAAGATCTGCAGGGTGAGTTGGGGCAGCTTGGAAACCTACCAGAGCTAATGGCGTAGTTCTAGTCTGAACGCGGCAGGCTTAAGACCAGGAAGAACCTGTATTCCAGTTCTTCCCTTGCAGGAAGGCAAGAGGAGTTCCCTCCTACTTCAGGCCTTCAACTGATTGAACAAGGCCCACTCACATTAGGTGGGGCAATCTGCTTTAGTCATTCTGTCAATTCAAATGTTAACCTCATCCAGAAACACCCTCGCAGACACACCCAGAATAACTTCTGGCCAAAAATCTGGGTCCCGTGTGGTCCAGTTAAGTAGACACACAAATCCAACCACCACAGGGGTTGAAAAAAGAGTAAAAATCCCAACTATGTGGGATTTTTCTAACTATGTGACACTGGGACCTTAGGTAATCACTTTAGCCTCAGTTACTTCATCTGCAAAATGGAAACAGAGCTGGCTTCATAGGCATTTAACCTTGGCGGTCATACTTAGAAGGGTTCTCTTTGGCTTAATTCTCCGGTATCATCACCTTGCAATTCTTAGTCTTTTAACACAAGACCCTCATCTTCATTTTACTCCACACTGCACAAATCACGCAGCTGGTTCTCAATGGGGATGACCTCAACTTCTCTGCAAGGTTCTTGTGAGGATCAAATGAGACGACACAGGTAAAACCCTCAGCACCTGGCCTAACACACAGCACATGCTTCCTACATGTCCACTGTCAATGTCGTTACTGACCAGCATGGACAAGCCCCACTCGGGGCCGACCCGAGGGCCATAGAGATAATAGTTCACAGCGCCTGCCCTGGAGGAGTTTACAGTCCAAGTGGAAAGAGTGTGAGATGCCAAAACGGCGGCACTGAGGCACGTCCATCAGTATAAAGGCAGCCCCGAGGGAGGACCCCTCCTAGTTCTTCCTTCTTGTTAGAAATTAGGGGTGTTGGAAGGGTCCTGGGACAAAGGTATGATGATGAGGAAGAGGCCAGGGGGAGGTCCCAGGAGCTGGAGGAAAGGCCTTGCAGGGAGACGGCGGGGGAGAGGGCGTGAGGACTGAGCCCCAGCGCTGGGGTCCTGATGAGGGGCTGTGAGGAACCAGGTCCTCCGAGGCCACACCCGTAGGGTCACTCCCCGCTGGCCTGGGACCTGGGAGACCAAGGTCCAGCTAGCTGGCTGTGTCCCCACCCCCCAGCGGGCCCCATGGTCTCTGTGAGCCCCGGGTCTTCACCAAGTAAATGGAGAAACGAAACTGGTGAGGATAAATGTTAAATCGCACACAAAACGAAATCTGGTAGGGGGTAAATGCTATTGTACAGTCCAGGGGAGTAGGAAGGGGCTTCTAGAATGACTGGAGATGCAAGGCGCCTTGGCCTTAAAGGGCTCACCCAGTCACCACCAGGCACTGTTCTAACCTGCTCCCTGGCAGAAAGGCCCAACCTAGCTCTCCGGCCTCCGGACCCCACCTCACCTCCACCACCGCATCCCCACATCCTTTCTCCACAAAGAACTCAGAAGGATCCTTTTAAATGCCAGATGGGATCATGTCACTTCCCTCTGCAAAATGCCCAGGGGCTTCTGTACTAGAGACTGAAATGCCCCTTCCATCACCTCCATGACCTCATCTCCCTCTAGTGACCCCCAGTTACAGCACTAGGGACACACTGCCTTCTTCTGTACTGTAGGACTGATGCTCTAGCCCATGACATCTCAAGGTCTTTGCCTTTGCTCTTGCCTCTGGCTGGAACAGTTCTCCACCCAGGGCATCTCCTCCCCATGGCTTTCTCCTACCCTTCAGTCAGTTACTGTTTAGATGCCCCCTCCTCAGCCAGGCTTCTCCTTATCCCACCCTCTCCCCCATCTTAACTTTAATCATCATCACTCCCTTTTCACCTTGTTTTACTGTCATCATTGTCCATATCATGACATATTATATTTCTCTTGTTTATTTTCTGTCTCCCCACCAGAATACAAGCTCCACAAAGGTGGGGACTTTTCTTTTTTTCATGGTGCGTTATATCCCCAACACTAAAGATTGTGCCTGGCACAGGATAGGCAATCAAATACTTGTTGAATTGATGGATTCCAATTTTGTAGGTACAGAAACAGAGGCTCGACGAGATCACATTCTTTGCTAATGACCCACAGCTCCAGAGCTGAGACTGGTCCCTGGGCAGTAGTGTGCTGGCAAATGTTGAAGCCCCAGCTCTTCCCAGGGATGGGGTGGGCGGTGGTGGGAGGAGATCCTGGTTGCATTTGCTGATTTCCATGGTGTAAATACTTTCACCATCGCTGACTTCAAGCTATGAAATAACATTACAGAACATGGAATTGGGAAGAGATGTGTCCCACAGGCTCTGGAAGGAAGCTGGTATAAGCTAAGTCCAGTACGCCACTGCCCTCGACCCTCTGATGTAATTTTATATATTTCCTAGACTTGGTGTTTAACACAGCAGGGCAAATAATTTCTGCTTCACTTCCCCCTGCCCCCAAATCCCACTTCAAATTCAAGAAAATGACCTGAGTTGAGCCGCTGGGTGCTCCTGGGCCTCCGTTTCCCCATCTGCATGATTTCTACGTGCCAGATCACCCCAGGTCATCCTCGTCTCTGGAGGGTCCAGGAGGCCTGATCATGTGCAGTACCCCTATAGGACACCAGGGGGAAGTGTTTTCCCATCGAATACGTCTGCTGCTCTAATTTCCTCTATCAGCGCATCCCTCTTTAGCTGAACCCAACCTGGGCATAGGGGCCGTGCCTAGTTTATGAATCAGCGATTGTGCCCAGCCTGGGGCGGGCAGTCACATAAAGGACCCATTGTCTGCACTGAGGCCTTTTGTTTGAGTGGTGGCCCAGGGAAACTGGGACTGGGCTGGGGGCCTGGAGGGAAGGTGGAAGGACCCCTGCATGTCCCTCTCCCCTCTCTCCACCCCTGCCACTCCCACTATCTACAGAGGATGCTTTGAGAGGTGGCACTTCTTACCTGTGCCCCTGGCTCTGTCTTGTCCCTTGCAGCCCAACTCAGCCTCCCCTAGAGTTTACTTCTTCCCATCTTGGGGGTTCATCTGGTTACTCTATTTAACCCTATTTAATCCAACTGGAATTCATGGGGCGAGTGTTGTGAGCTGCGGTTTTAGCTGGAAATGTGGCTTCATTCCTTCTCCCGTCCACTGCAGTGGAGGGACAGGCCTTGGGGACAGAGCCGGGGCTGCCCTCTCTGGCCAAAACTGAAGAAACTTCCCTCCAGCCCCGTACCAGTTACTGATTCTCTACAGTCGGACTGTTTCCTTCCTTTATAGCTCTTACCCCCAATTTGTAATTAAGCATCTCTTTTGTTGTTTTCGCTAGTCTTGGGGGCCACAAGGATGGCATTGCGTCTGATTTATTCACGTCCCTCTCCTCAGTACCTGCACATACTAGTAGGTGCTCAGTAAACACCATAGAGTGAACGGGTGAACCCAAGGGCAGGTGCAGAAATAGTGGTGATGACCCAGAGTCAGGTCTGTACACCCACCCCACACCTCCCAAGAGGCCCAGCCTGTGAGGACCGATGGAGCGCGTGGTCCCAGCAACACACTTTGCCCCAGACACGGACCAGGTTCCCACAGAGCCGGCTCTCAGGAAGAGGTCTCTGGCTCTGAAGCAGCCCCCGTGGGAAGGGGGCCGGGGCAGAGGGGGCCAGGCAGTCTCAGGGCTCCCCCTCCAGCCCGGGGGGTCTCCTCCCACCTGCCGTTTAGACTCCTGCTGTATCCCCTGCCACACACGCCTGTCCTCCCTACCCCCAGGACTCTGTCAGGGGACCCCAGGCTGGGCCTAGGATCCAAGGCTGCGTTTGGGTAGAAGCCATTTGTTCTGGCCTGTAAAGGTGGGTTAGGTTCCATTAAAGAAACACGGCAGCTTGTCCTGCCATGAGCCATTTCCCCTCCCTCTCCCTCCACGTCGCCCCACGCCCCCATCTCCCCAACAGATTTCCACCTTCAGACGCTGCTGACGCTGAACCCGGGCATCAGCGACCCCGCTCCAGGTGGAGGGTGTCCAAGGAGGTCGAGTGAGGCTCAGTCTTGAGCAACAGCCAGGGTCCTGGCTTGGAAAATAAGCCTGGGCCTGAAAGAAGTCAGGCTCCGAGCCCCCAGTGAAGCTTTATCTGCCTTGTAGACAAACTCAGCCTCAAGAGGCAGCACCATGGTCTCATGGGCAGAACAGTGACATAGAGGCAAACCAAAGGTCAAATTCCAGCAGTGTGACCCCAGGCAAGTCAGTTCACAGGGCTGGGCCTCAGTCTCCAATCTGTGAAATGGGAGACAATGCTACGTGCATTCCAGGGTTGTGGCCTGGGCTCTGCTGAAGACCCAGGAACTGGCTTGTGTAGCAGAATCCGAGCCCTCCCTTGGCGCTGCTCTCACAGATAGTAATGAACAGTAATGTGAACAAAAGAGCGCCCGTCTCCTGAGCCCTGCTCTGGGCAGGCAGCTGGTGGGAGCTGTATGTGCCTGACCTGGTTCAGTGCCACCTACAGCTTGTGAAGTCCCCAGGGCCACCTGGACCGCATAGCCTCTTTCACCACAAAATGGGAATCATTGGGTTCCTTCTTTGGGGGGCGTGGTCTGTCGTGAGCCTCCAGCACCTTTGGAAGCCATAAGAGTGGGAAGCAATGGTTCTCTTATTTATGATCCTTCGTTCCTACCTTCGGGGTCTCTTAGGGTCTTTGCCCTGAAAACCTTGAAAACATCACCTGCCTCGGCCCCAGGCAAGATCCTTTTTTTTTTTTTCTTTTAAAAAGATTTTATTAAAGGTCTTTATAGGGCAGCATCCAGACTCCAGATCCAGCAGCCAAGGAGACCCTATTTTGCTATGAGTACCGGCTAGGGCATGGCAGGTGGCTCTGGCTTCCCACCCTTCTGTTCAGAGGTGCAGGTGGTGGGCAGTATTTCGTCTTTGGGTTCCACAATTCTCACGTGATCAGGCAGGCGCTTCTTAGGGCCAGTCTTACCAGTTGGGTCCCAAGGCAGGGTGATCTTTACCTTGATGCCCAGCACACCTAGAAGATGCCACGGTTAAGACCAAGCTATGGTTCCATCGGCTCCCCCGCTACACAACAGGATAGGGCGGAAGGAAGAAAAGAGCAGATTACTCAAGCACCCCTGGAACCTTGTCTGGTTCCCCAGGGCAAGATCTTGATTGATCCACCAAAGGAAAGAGAGGGGCATCCTGGGGGAAGGTTTCTGCCTGCTGAGGTCTCCCTACCCCAGGGAATGGGGCGTGAAACCCCCAGAGTACAAACTGGTTGGGATAAACCTGGGTTTAAATCCCAGCTGGCCCTGGGGAAGTTCTGGCACCTTCTCTGAGTCTCAGCTTTTAAATGAGGACAGAAAGGACTCCACCCTTCAGGAAGGGGGTTGGGACTGATGCTCCGCCCAGGCTCTGACAGACATGCGCACTTGGGCCGCATAAGATGCTATATTTTATGAGCAGAAAAAGTGTAGCTCTTAAGTAGGTGTACAAACGTCACCAGGCTGTGTCTTATCCTGTCCTTATTGCAAAAGAAGCAACAAGGAGTGTAGGGCAAGAGAAGGTTTAACTTTCCAGGACAAGTCCCGTAAAAACGAAAGCACATTATTGGCTGTGGGACAAGCCTTGAGTGCTAAAATATTTGATACTGGTGTTTAAAAATACAAAACTACGTACAAAAACAACCCTCCTGTGTGAGAAGCTGTACCCACAAGCAGCTTTGGTGGGTTGAGGCAATAGTGCACGGGAGTCCCTTACGGTCTTAACCCTGCAGCTGAACCCGCTTTTCTACCCCCTATAAGTACCCACTGGCACGTGGGCCCGTCTGCTCCAGGAGCCCCTGGTGCGCCGGGGAGGGCGGGAGGCCCAGGTCACAAGACTGGGTTGAAGAGGAAGCAGCGAGGGCCTGGCTGATAGGGCTGTGACCTCAGGTCCCCGCCTCTGCTCACGTACAGGTAACTCAGCTCACGGCCCAGCCTCCCTTTCCATGAGGAAACCTCTTTTCTCCCTACCTGTTGATTCACAGCGTCTTTAATTCAGTCTCCTTTAAATCATGTCTCTGAGAAACACATGCTTGGTGCTGAGATTACATTTCTTTCTCTGTTTTTTGTTTTTCTAATTTGTTCATCTCTTTTGTGATGTAGGTGGAGAGCAGGTGCCATCTAGGGAAACTGAGGCACATGGCCACAGGTTGCCATGCTGGACTGTGGGATGGTGACCTCCCTCCCGCCCCCACTGTCCTGGGCAGAGCAGTCTCGGGTTTTGTTGAGGGCTTTCTGGGCACCCAGAGTGCTGGCAGTCTGTGAGGCCAGTTCAGGGAGGAGGACAAGGGGTTCCCCGTGCTCTTGGAGCTGACACCTGAGCAGGGGACACCTGCTCCTAAGACCCCAGATCATCGTCCTCAGGCTCCCATCCCATCTCCGTCTGCTGCCCCAGCTCCTCCCAGGCTCCCCAGGATGCCAAGCAGCTGCCATGTAATTCCAGGATCAGTGGCAAGCTGTTCTTTTCCAGCCAGTGACAGACGAAGGACATGCCCTCTGATCTCCTAGTGCACCCATCTGCCACTCCCTGTGGCTTTGGTGTCCCAGGGGACAGGCCAAGTGTGGCTCCCTCGTTCCCGAGGGCTCCCCCAACCCCTCTTCCTGGCTGGAGGTCAGAGAGGTTGACTGGGGGGCCAGCAGTCACCAGCCCCCTCATTCCTGCATAATGACAGGGTCCTGCTTCCCACCCCCAAGTCCCTTCATTCCTTGGAGCCCAGCCCAAAGCCCCAGCCTCCGTGAGCCCTCCCTGGCCCCATGAGGATGTGGAAGAAACACCATGGTGAAGGTCATTGCCCCAAATGTTCTGTTTCAGGTAGGATTCTCGGTGGCAGCTTGAGACAAACATCAGGAAGACACTGAGTGGTGACCTCTGCAAGATCGATCAGTTCCCAGGGGAGAGTCCTGTTGGCCCACGGGCCCACCTCTTTCTTTGTTGTGAGTGGACTGGCCTCTGAGACGGACAGGACAACACCAATGGGAGGTGGAGTCTCCCAGATGGAAATGCTGGCAGTGTGGCAGCTGGGCAGACACAAATGCCAGAGTACGTGGATGCCCAGGGGCCTGGGAGCTCGCTCTCCCCCTGCCAACCCCGCCAAGTGCCCAGGCCCTCAAGCCCATCAGGGCAACCTGGAATGATGCTGCCCAGACACTGGAGACCTTGCTGGCTGGGGAGTGTCAAGTGCGGGGCAAACACCTGTGCAGGTGAGGCCGGGAAGCCACGCCCGCTACCCCTGGATAATGGCGCTCGGATGAGCCCGGGAAACTTAACTCCCGCTTGCCTCTGAGGGAATGTAAGCCCCGATCCCACACAACAGAGGGGGATTGTTGTAGAGCAGAGAGCGGGACATGCCTTGGGCCTGTTTACAAGGCGGCTACCCAGGGTCCGTGCTGTTCCCCGTGTACTGGGGGGATCGCAGGTTTTAAAGGACCAGCCAAGGTCAGGGTGCTCTCAGCAGCTTCTGCTCTCCCAGGTGAGCCAGTGGTGTGGCTGTAAATCTTTTCAGCCACGAAGACAAAACAACTCTTCTCCCTTTACTTTCTCCTTCCTCAAAGAAGCCTCTTTAAGGGTGAGGCTTATCAGCTGTGTCTTTGAACCTGGAACCAGTTCAGGCCTGGGTCACTCTGCTCCTCTGCTCCCAAACTTCTGGGGGCCTGCGGTGCCGTTCACACACTGAGGCCCAGTGCAAGCCCAGGCCGGCCCGGCCTCCTCTCAGCCTCCTGCCTGCCCAGCTCCTGCCTCCCCGGCTTCCTCTGTACACCCAGCAACGCAGATCAAGTGCCTTTGTGCAGGGTCTCTTCTCTCAGTCCCCGATCCCAGCCCCGGGCAGCCCAGTGAGTACTGGCAGAAAGCAGAACAGAACAAGGCACGCGGCAGGTGGGCGGTAAGCAGTGAAGATGGCGGCTTCGTCATTGACTTTGGGGCAAACCATGGTGCCACTTGTCAGGAAGGAAGAGAGCAAAGGGTGTTAGCTGGATGGTGGAAATCGTGCCAGGTGGAGAGTGATGAAGCGCCTTCAACCCCTTCCCCCACACCCCTCTTCCTCCCTCATAACTCTCCCCCCCTCCCCCTCCCCCTTCCCCTTCCCCATCACCCTCCTTCGCCCCGCCCAGGTGTCTTATGTGGGGAGAGAGGATTACGCCCCTGGGTGAATCACTCCACATTCAAGATCCAGGGTTTTGCAGGAGGAAGCTATTTCCCATGGGATGAATACCCCCCAGAGAAGGCACCCTATGTGCTCCGACTCTCGTCCAAACCCCAGTTTCTACACTTTCCCACTGAGCATCCCTGGGCAAATTACATACCTTCCCAAGTCCAGTTTCCTCATCTGCAAAATGGACATAGCTAAAGGCCTCTGTCTCCAGGAACTGCTGAAAGGATCCACCATGAGCAGGTTGCACCTTCTACCTGGTCCTTGGTTAGCATTCAACAAATGTCAGATGCTGTCTTTATCATTTTTACTCTCTTCGAAATCGTGTTCAAAATAACTGAAGTGATGTGGAACAGCTGGGACATAAATCCAGATGTGATGTTCCAGTTCTGAACATGCCCTGTGTGCCATGCTTATTTTATTAAAAATCCTTGACTTAACATTGATCAGGGGCCCAGTACAGTGGGTCGAAGCGCACGCCCTGGAATCCCACAGACGTCACATCCTGATGCCACCGTCCCCAGCTCCACAATCACGAGCAAATTTGCTTTGTCTGTTTCCTTGCCATGGAATCCCCAGCGCCTAGGACAGCACCTGACACATGGAGGTGTTCGATACATCTTTATTGGTTGAATTTAAGTTACCTAGCGTTGCTGAGTCTCAATTTCTGCATCTGCGAAGAGAGATTATAATAGAACCTGCCTCAAAGTGCCGTTGTGAAGATTAAATGAGATGACACAGGAAAAGTGCATGGCACATGGCCTAGAAAAATCTACCTGCCAGGGCGTCGGCTCGTGACAAATGGATAGCTCACGTGGGATACACATGTGGCTCTCAGGTAACTGGAATCCTCAATTAAGCAGAGCAGCCTCACTTATTCTGAGTTTGCTGCCTGTTTACAAAGCACAGGCATTTTGTTCCTTAATCTAAACCTCGGAAAATCTATTTGTTAAAAAAAAATCCAGCGGGTCTTGGCCAAAATCTGTGACAGCGTCAGTGAGAATGCAGAGGCAACTGTTTGGATAACTGGGGGCTCAGGCTTGAGGATGCAGCCGGATGCCCTGGGAGAGGCCCACAGCATCAGTGTCATTCTGAAGCCCTTGCTTCAGGGGATCCCAGGTGCTCCACAGTCTGGTGTGGCTGTGACTTTAATTCTCATAAAAGATAGTTTAGGAAAAGCAAGCAGGTCCAGAGCTGTTCTCCGCCAATACTAAAATTGCCCTCGGAAACTTTCCACTGGCTGCTAAGCCGAGTGATACAAAGAAAATTGAGGGTTTATATATATTTTTAAATAAAAGGATTCTAATCCCAATAAAAAATAATGCCCTTCCATGGCCAATTGCCATCTCCACGGCTTTCTTCTTCCCTTTTTAATAAAAATTTTTATTGTTCCCATTACGTTAACCAGACCTAAGCACAGCCTTTCCTGAGTCGTTCAGGGGGAACCGCTCCAGCTCCTGCCTGGGTTTTGAATCAGGACGACTCCGGGGGAAAGAGTGAGTTCCTGCTCTCCGGAGAGTGACTTGGACCACAATTCTGATCAGAGGGTGGAGGGGAGTGGGTTTGTCCCCTTGAAGGAACTAAAAGTTTTATTCATACTTTTAAAGTGAAGGATGCTGATTTTAATTGTACAGAGGCCATTGTCTAGGATTGGAGTCCCCAAATCTAGTGCCGGGGGAAGCTTGGGGGATGGGGGATGGGGGCTCCGTGGTGCTCTCTGGATGTATTTTCCATGTGATTTTTGTCTGTTTGACCTCAGGCAAATTAATTAGCATCTCTGCAATGCAGTTTCATCATATGTCAAATACAGAGGAATAGTACCCACCGCAGAGTGTGGTTGGGAAGGTCAGAACATAGAATAGGTGTGAAGTCCATAGCACAGGCCTGGACGAAACTGGTGCTCAGTATGTGGTGGTTACAGTAAGATTGTGATGATGATAATGGTGAAGATGATGCTTAGAATGTTTCGGTAGCAAACTCCACGGTTTTCTATCCCCCAAACCAGTATTAAGTGTCAGAGGGGGGTCGTTAAGTTCACAGGGTGTATCAGTTAATGATTGCTACTTAACAACCAAACCCCAAAGTGATTGTTAAAACAACCATCATTTATTACTTATAGCTCAGGAGTCAAGGCTGGGGATTGGCTGATCTCAGCTGAGCCCAGCTGATTTTGCCTGAGTTTGGTCATGAATCTGAGAGTCATGTGCTGGTGGGTGATTGGGACTGGTCTCATCTCGGGCTCCCCTAGTCCTCTTGAGAAGTAAGCTCAGAACCCGCAGACCATCTTATCTGCCACAGGCTACTGACCAAAACAAGTCAGGAGGCCAGTCCAGATGCTAGGGGTAGAGACACAGGCTCCACCTCCTTTGTGGGAGAAACTGCCAAGTCGCAGAACAAGCATATGGGCCCTGAAAGAGGTGAAGAATTCAGGGCAACCCTGCAGCCAGCTGACCTCAGAGCATTTGTGGGCCTCAGTAAAACCGACAAGGATATCTTGGGGAAACTTGACCTCACAGGAATTGGTCATGAAGGGATCACAGAGAGGGCCTGTCTGATACCAGCCTCTGCTGCACTAGTGCGGGCTCCTGGGTGTCGCTGGGGCCCACAGGACTCCAGTTGCACAGCCAGTCTTCTGGGACAGGAGGTATAACTGCGGCTCATCCAGAAAGCTGGGTGCAGGCCAAGGAGACTCAGTCTCCCGCCACCCCAGAGCCTTCGGCCAGCATCTTTCCCGTTCTGCTGAGGGTGTAGTGAAGGGCGGGGATAGAGCAAGCAGCCTCCAAGGACAGGGGACACGGTTCCAGCTGCCTGATCAAAGTCACACCGAAAGGCCTGAAGTTCTTTTCCCCTCTGGGTCTCCATCTCTGCCTCCACGCAATTACAGAAGCTCTTCAAGGATTCTCCCACAGCATCATTTAAGGCGGCCAAGAGCCTCGCCACCCCCGTCTCCCAGCTCTCACCAGAGTCAACTGGAGAAGCTGCTTCTCTCTGATCAATCATCCACCAGGACTGCACGCCCTTCACAGGGACTGTAAGTGACACTCCAGAGACTCCTTGTGTAGCTGCCACCGTCCCAGACTTTGTGCACGGACACAACCACTCTCCAGAGCCAGGATGGGGCCTCACGATCACCCAGTGGGTCCTGGAGGGCTGGGAGGGACAAACATGGTGGCCAGTGTGGGCAGCAGATGAGAGAGGACCATGGCTGTGGGGGACATGGGGGCGCTGGCTGCAGCTCTGCCTGGCCGTGGGATGAAGGCACACATTGGGGGATTTCTGGGTTCTTATCTTAGAGTCAGGAGAGCAGAGGGGCTTTGGGGTCAAACAGCCCCAGGATTTGGGCTCAAACCATTACTCATCTGCTGTGTGACACAGGCAAGTCACTTTCCCTCTCTGAACCTCACATCTGAAAATGGGGCGCACTATAGCACCACCTCTTAGAGCTGGGAGTGAACAGGATTTCACACAGCTCTGGGCACCACGCTGGGCACGGAGAAGGCACCTCCAGGATGGTAGATGTTACGACTGCTGACCAGACAGGCGAGGGAGACTCAGCAGCCTCCTGGGAGCCTGGAAACAGCAGGGTGTTCCGTGGACTTGCCCTTTGGGGTCCTTCTTAGATCCTGTTTGCGTACTTGCCCTGGATTCTCCACACAGCAGCCAGAACAACTTAAAAACCCAAATCAGCTCACATCACTTTTGTGCTCAAAACCTTCCAAAGACTGCCCAGTAGCAATGCGCATAGAATAACATTCACATTACTTATGGTGACCTGCGGGACCGGCCAGCTGCTCCCCGGCCCCCCTCTATCCCTCACTCCTTGACTTCAGGTAAGGGGCCTCCTTGCTGCTCCATGCACAGGGCAAGCTCATTTCCACTGCGGGGCCTTTGCCCCCGCCGTTCCTTCTGCCTGAAATGCCCCTTCCTCAGCGCACTCACTCCTTTACTTCCCGTCTCTGCTCAAACATCTCTGCTCGGAGAAGGCTTGTCTAACCCCTGTCCCGCCGTCACCTTGACCCCCCCCCCAACCTGCTTAGTTTCATTCATGGTATTTGTCACTCAGAAGTCACATGTTTGTAGCCTATTGTGTGTTCGCCCTCCAGAACATAAGCCTACAGAAGGCAGGAGACTTAACTTGTTCCCAAGGAACAAGGGGATGATGCCAGCACACACAAGGCCAAGGGCTCGACAGACGAGGCTTGTAAGGTGCAAATATCAGCTTATCTAATACGATCTTTTAGTGCAGAGAGAATCACAGCCCCATTTTACAGACGGGGACCGCAAGGCTCAAAGAACTGAAGTGACTTGCCTGGAGCCACATGGCCAGTGGAACTGAGACAGGAATACAGTGCCCTGGCCTCATTCCCTTCCCAGGGCCTCCCAGCTGGGAAGAGCGTCTGGGAGCAGCTTAAGCCACACCTGCCCTTGGCGGGACAAGGCCGGGTGTATTCCCAGGGCTGCCTACCCTTGACACGGGAAGGCTTTGGGTGGAAGTTGTTTTAAGACCCAGGAAATCAGGATGAGAGCAAGTGGTTGTGAGCAATACACTGGACACCCCCGGTGAGTACGTTACATGGGGGTGGATGCTGTCACCGGGGCCAGTGAGGAAGACCCAGACCATGGCGCGATGCTTGGTACCTGCCAGAAATCACACGCTTTATCTTACGGGCATTTCCGTTTTCACAAATTCTGCAACTAAAACACGACTTCTCTCTTCCTTGAGCAGATGTTAATTTGCAATGCAGAAGCCTCCGTTTGTTGATGACTTTCCATTATCCTTATAATTGTCCCCACATACAGAGCTCGATAAAGTTATAAACCTGTCCTCTGGGAACACCAAGTCAATAACAGGGTTATTGATTAGGTGGTGAAATGGTCTCCACGCTCTCAAGTCGAGCAGCCTGCTTGGCTGCACATGAGGGAGATTCACTGGGAGTCATGGAAACGGGGCCGCCGTAGGCTCTCTGCCTCGTGCCTTGGGTCCCCTTGGATCTACACGCAGGGCTGGGGAGGGCGGCGGCTCTCAGAGACCAGGTTTTTACTAAAACTGAGCTGCAGAGACAATGTGGACACCAGGGGGTCTGTTTCAGGTATCTGTAGGCCCTAAAAAGGGCTTGAGGCCATGCGGCCCTGGGCCCCTGTTCTAGTTTATGTTTGGCAAAGACAATCACTTGGGTTGAAATCCACTTTCCAGCTGCAGGACCTTGGGCAAGTCACTTCACCTCTCTAAGCCTGGGGCTCCTGGTATATAAAATAGAGGTGATCATAATACATTTGCTGACCTCCCAAGGGGTTGGGAGGATTAAATTAAACAAATTAAGTAAAGTGCTAAACACGTAGCTGGACACTCATTACCCACTAAGTGCCAGCTGTTGCCGTTGGCTTTTCAAAACTCTGAATTTTCCAGGTTACAGCTTTGTGCCCTCTTCCTGCTGGGAGAGAGAGGTGAGTGACGTAGTAACTAACATTTACTGGGCACTCTCCATGGTGCAGGCACTGTGCAAGGCACCGAGGACACAGAGCTGAATAGGACACAGTCCCTGCCCTCCAGGACCTCCCAGCCCACCAGGGTCACAGGCACGGAGCAGACCATTCCCATGTGCATGCCCGGTGCCCTGTTCAGGCAAGCCAGCATCTGGGAACCTCAGGAGGCCGGGACAGCCGGGATCTTAGGGCTTCCAGGTGGGAATAACCTGAGTGTTGAATGCCCACTAGTACATTTTTTGTAAAATCATGATTACAACTTCCCTCTTACAAACGATAGAACCAAGTCTCTGAGAGGTTAGGTTACTTGACAAGGAAAGGAAGGAGTTGGGCTTTGAACTAGCGTGACCAACAATACTGGTTTGCCTGGGACTTTCAGTGTCAAAGCCAGGAACGTCCCAGGAAAACCAGGACAAGTTGGTCTCCCTACTTTGAACTGTGCCCAAATGTGTGGTCTTATCACTTCACTGTCTCTGCTGGTGAAGCCCTGCAGAGCTGGAATCCCTGCTCTCCTGGGAGGAGAGGTTCAAGGCCGATCTTGGCGCCTCTGTTCTTTACTGTTGCTCCAAGGCCTGCTGTAAGGACAGCAGACACATCCCGGAAGATCCTTCCTATACGTTAGCTCAGCTCCTCACATCAGGGCTGGGTGGGGGAGGGGATGCAGGGGCCACAGGCAGCAATTATGGGAAAAGTGGGGAATTGTAACTTGACCAAAGTCACAGAGCTAGGATGGGGCAGGACGGGGACACCGAGTTCATACTCTTGCTCATTCATCCTGGCTCTCTGTCTCTGGAGAGGACCTCCTGTGAGCCCCATAGGAAACACAAGCTTCACTTTGGGTGTGGGTGTGGTACTGACCTCTGGGGTCTCCATGCGGTGCTTGCTCAGCACTTGATTGGCATGTTAGGGGGCCAATGAGATTGAGGGTGGGCGGACCCCTCGGAGTGTTGGTGGCAGCAAAGGGGCTAATTGGAAATGAGTCAGCTCCATGTGCTTGATGTGGGCCAGGTTTCCTCTGGGCCCTTCTCCAGCTTTGACTCACTCCTATGACCCAAACCTTGCTCAGGCAATGCCAGACATTGTGGAAGTCATTACGTAGAAGTGGGTTAGATGACAGTTATTTCGAAGGTGTCCTCAGAGTCATCTAGTCATCTGTCTACTAGGAAGGTGCTTGATGTGGGCAGGGTGAAAGAGGGAAAAGGCACAGTCTAGCTTTTCAGCACTCTTCTCTGCTCCCGTGAAGCAGAAATTACCTCTCAGCTCAGAATCACAGGCATTCCAGCAGAATGGGACCATGGACCCCACCACCACTTAACAGGTGAAGACATTAAAATCCTATTTTGCCCCCTTCAGTTTCCTGGTCACCTCCCCAAACCATAGTGTTAGGGGGCAAAGGATTTGAGGGTGCACGACGTTCCCTGCTTCCATCACTCTTGGTTAAAAGTACTGCTTATTATTGCTAAGGCCCCTCAGGAGGATCTGGCACTTATGGCACTAGAGCAGCAGGCCACATGCACACTGGAGCAGGAATCAGTCTCTCCTGGAAGACTTAGCACAACTGTCAGGCCCAATTCTGATTTAGTAGGTCTGTGTGAGGCCCAGGTTCCCAGGCCATGCCAACACGGCTGATTTTGGACTTTACTTCGAGAATCATTGATCTATTCCATCCATGACAAATTTCTTCCCCCTTTTGGAACCTCACTTTCCTCAGCTGTAAAAAGGGGCCAATGCTGACCCGGCAGGTGTCATATGGGCAGGGTCGTATGAGATAACAAAGGGAAAGGCATCTTCTTGTGTCTTGTACTTGGTAGAGTCTCAGCCATCGTGAAGGCCCCTCCTTCCTGAAGGAGGAAGGGTTGCTTCTCACAATCAAGTGGTAAAGGAGATCAAATGTAATCTTTGCCCAGCACTCAGTGTTAGTGGATGGAGAGTTATGGAAAACCCTCAAGCTCTGGGCTCATCCCCATACAAAGAAGACGATGAGATCCCGGCCGAAAGGGCAGGAGAATTCCCAAGAGGCGGCAGACACTAGATGGGCACTTTGAGTCTCCTTTGTGAGAGTCCCTCCTGGGAGATGCTGGCAGAAACCGCTATCAGCAAACAAAATCTTCCATCCTGGTCAAGGCGGGGTTGAATCCTGGTCACCAGGGCTCCCCCCTCGGCTCCTCTCTGGTTCTCTTTCTCTTGCCCGCTCCCACGCCCACCCACTCCTGCTTCCTCTCCCACTGCAAGTTTAATAAGCTAATATCAAAACCATCTAGGCCTGGAGCTTTCAAAGATTTAAGACTTTTAAATGTGAAGCCCCTCATTATATCTGACTCTTTTCAATAAAAAAAGACCTGATAAGCCATTGATATGACACCAGTTATCAGTGGGATTTGTTTGACGTCGATTTGAAATGTGCACTGCTTGCTTTTTGGGGTAATGGAATCAAACACTTAGAACCGTACTAATAGATCACTTTTCACATAAGAACATTAAATTGGAGAGGAACCCTGTTTGGGGGTTTATAAAAATAAAGCACTATTGTGTACAGTATGGCATAGAGCAGGGGCTGCATGCACAATTGACTTTCTTCCTATTAATCAACTACAATGTTTACCTTCTTATTCCAACCATTTCCAAACCATTCAAACTAAGAGGATTAGCATCGCATTTCTGCCAAGGTGTACTTTTATTTCAGCAAATACCACTTTCGCTCTAGGGGGAGATTAAAGGCATGAAAGAAATGGTTTCTTTATCGGCCGTCCTGTGTCGCACAGATTTAAAAAAAATAAAAATTATCTGGTTTGAAAGAATACAGTGTCCTTGTCCAGGAAAAGCCGATTGCAAGAAGAGTTAAATTCCAGGACAAACAACATAAATTGTGAAGCATAATCCAATGTCAAGACTGAGTATTTCTTGCCATGTAAATAGCGCTGATGGAGGAATCATTTAGGAACCAGCGGAGAAGTGATCACCTTCACTTTGATTAGCTTGGAACTTTCAAAGATATGTCAGTGCTAGAGTTTAAATATGATGAGTTGTGCTGATATGGAGTCTCCTATATATGTAATCCCAGAGAATGTTTAAATGTAATCTTTTCTTTACATTATGTGTGAAATGTGTGAATTTTGTATAAAGCCAACTTACAAAAATCATCCTTTCACTATCCTCTTACCAATAGCACATTAAAAAAAATAAGTATTCTCTGTCTGAAGTATATTATCACACAGCTCATAGTTTTCTCAAAGGTCCAGGGCAGTGGTTTGCAAAGTGTGGTCTCTGCCAGCAGCATTAGCATCTACCTGGGAACTTGTCAGAAATGCAAAATCCCAGGCCCCATCCTAGACCAACTGCATCAGAAATTCTGGGGGCAGGGACCTGCAATTTCAGGGGATTCTGATGAACCCTGAAAGTTGAGAACCCCTGGTTTAGGGCTAATTTTCTCCTATGACAAGAGAGGCCTAGAAAAAAATATAAACTTGCCCGAGGGTCAGACATCCTGTTAGTAACAAAGCCAGGGCTAAAATCAGTACAGAGTAAATAGGGAATAAAATTCAGGTGAGTCTCACTTCCAAAAGAGAATGAAAACACGGATGGGCAAAAAATAATGAAAAATTTTAAAGGAGAAACAGCAAAAGAACATTTGCATAATATAGAGATTAACCTCAGGACTCCTTTAAATAGTTCCAGCCACCAAATACAATGATCCAGTTTGCAAATAAATTTATCTGCGTAGAGCTGCTCAGGACCGTATTGACATAAATCGAAGTACCCATATACAGGCACACACATGGTCAGGGTGAGGCAGAGCTTCCTTATTTGAAACACCAGCAATTAGTGTCAAAGTGTCAGTGTCATAGGGTCTTAAAGAAGATCCTACAACCCTCCACCTGCCCCCCAAGGAGTGTTGAACAAGAGTGCACTTTTCATTGCATCCTCATCAGTTCTGGTCATTCTCATTTTATTTTTAATCCTTATTAATTTGTAAAAAAATACATTTGTTAACACTACAAACCTTTCTTTCTTATATAATTAATTGTAAAGCAATACTCCCTTATTGCAAAATTCTGGAAATTATAGAAAAGAATAAAGAAGATGACAAGAATCCATAATCCCACCAGCCATGTAAATCCATTGTTTACAAGTACGTATTATCTTCGAACATTTTTCTGGACACGTGTTAAACATATTCATGATCACACTGTATATAAAACTGTATATCGTGCTTTTCTCATTTAACAATAAAATCTTAGCATTTTCTTACGTCAAAAACTCTTTGCAAGATGAGGCTTTTCTGAAAAGAATAGGGAATTTGAAGACATATTAGTAGAAACTATTCTAAATCAAACTCAGTGTAAAAAAGACTTAAATAAATGAACAGAGCATCAGTGAACAGTAGAAACAAATGTAAAGGGACCAATTATACATGTCATTGGAGTCCCTGAAGGAAAAGAGAAAGGGTACTGAAAAAAATATTTGAAGTAATAATGTCCAAATATTTTCAAAATTGATTAAAACTATGACTCCACACATATAAGAAACTCAGTGAACCGCAAGCACAAGAAACTTGAATAAAACTTCAAACAAAATATATCATACTCAAATTGCCTAAAGTCAGCAATAAATAGAAATCTTAAAAGCAACCAGAGGGGAAAAAAGGCACAATATGTATGAAAGAATGAAGATGGGGATGACAGCAGATTTCTCATCAGAAACAACACAAACTCAAAGGCAGTGGAGGAATATCTTTAAAGTACTGAAATAAATAATTGACAACCTAGAATCCAACAAATAAATTTTCAAAATTAAGGCAAAGTAAAGACTTCTGAAGACATTCAAAAGCTGAAAGAATTCATCACCAACAGACCTGAGCTATAAGGAATATTCAAGGAGGTCTTTTAAAAGGAAAATGAACCAGATACAAGCATACATCCATACAAAGGAATGAAAGGGACTGGGAATGGAGGCTACATGGGTAAAAGCATAAAAACTTTTTCTTATTATTTAAATATCTTTAAAAGATAATCACTGTTTAAAGCAAAAATGAGAGCAATGTTCTCCGGGATTTATAATACATGTGGAAGTAAAACAATTGACGTGATAGCATAAAAGCCAAGAAGAGAGATGAAAATATACTTTTATAAAGTCCTTTACAATATACGCAAAGTGTTATCTCTTGAAGATAGAATGTGATATTAAAGTGTGTGCTATAAACCCTAAGTCACTTACTAAAATAACACAACAGAATTATCTCTAATAAGTCAATAAAAAAAAGTACAATACAATCATAACAAAACACAGTTCATCCAAAAAAGGCAGAAAAGGGAGAAATAAGGAACAAAGAACAAGCAGGACAAATAAATTAATAGAAAAATTTTAGATTTAAATTCAGTAATATCAATAATTACATTAAATGAAAATGATCTAAATACCTCAATTAAGAGGCAGACATCGTGCCTAGATCATTAATATCAAACAAAGTAGATTAGTGCCTAGATCATTAATATCAGACAAAGTAGATTTCAGAGCAAAGAATATTACCAGGGATAAAGGCAGTTACTTCATAATGATTAAGGGATGAATTAGTCACAGGGACATAACAATTCTGAATGGTTATGCACCTCATAGCAGAGTTTCAAAATACATGGAGCAAAAACTGATAGAATTACAAGGAAAAATAGACAAATCCACATTTATAATGGGGATTTTAACACCCTTCTCTCAATAATTGACAGACAAGTAGACAGAAAATCATTAAGGATAAAGAACACTTGAACAAGACTGTCAACCAATTTGATTGCATTGACATTAATAAAATATTCTACCCTACAACAGCTGAATACACTTTTTTTCTCAAATGCATGCAGAGCATTTATCCTGGGCATTAAAAAAGTGTCAATAAATTTTAAAAGACTCACATTACAAAAATTGCATTATCTGACCACAATGGTATTAAGTTAGAAATCAATAACAGAAATACATCTGTTAAATCCCCCAAACACTGGGAAACTAAATAATACATTCTAAGTAGCCATGGGTCAAAGAAAATATCAAAAGGGAAATTAAAGCATATTTTGAAATAAATGAAAATGAAAATAAAACATACCAAAATTTTGGGGGTAGCTAAAGCAGTACTTGGAGGAAATTTTATAGCACTAAAAATACCTATTTAGAAAAGAAGAAAAGTTTTAAATCAGTGATTCCAGCTTCCATCTTAAGAAACTGGAAAAAGAAGAACAAAATAAATTAAAATCAAGCATTAATAAAGCTCAAAGCAGAAACCAAAGAAGAAGAAAACAAAATACCATGTAGAAAATCAATGGAACCAAAGCTTGTTCTTTGAGATCAATAAAATGATAACACTCTGCCCAGATCAATTAGGAAAAAGAGAGAAAAGACACAAATTATCAATATTAGAGATGAGAGAGGTGATATCAATACACACACTACAGATATTAAAAGGATAATTAGGGAATATGTGAACAACTCTAGACCAATTTATTCAACAACTTATAAGAAATGGAAAAATTCCTTGAAAGACAGAAACTACCAAACCTCGCACACACACAAAAATTAGGTAACTTGAATAGTCTTATACATATGAAAGAATTTGAATTTTTAGTTAAAAACTTTCACACAAATAAAACTCCACAATCAGATGGCTTCACTGGTGAATTCTACCAAACCTTTAAAAAGAAATATTACCAATTTCGCATTTTGTATCCTAGAAATTTGAAGAGGAAGAATATTTTCCAACTCATTTTATTAGGCAAACATTATTTTGATACCAAAAAATATTACAAGGAAAGAGATCTACAGACAGGTATTCCTCATATACATAGATGCAAACATTCTTAACAAATTTTAGCAAAAAAAATGCAATAATATATATTTTTTAAATAATACACAATGACCAAGTTGGCTTTATCTTAGGAATTCAAGGTTGCTTTAACATTCAAAAATCAATTAATGTAATTCACTACATTAGACTAAATATAGACTAAAAAAGAGAGGTAATATGATTCTCTCACTAGATATAGCAAAAGCATCTGACAAAATCCAACACCTATTCCAGGTAAAAACACTTAGCAAACTAGGAATAGAAGAAAAATTCATCAACATGATAAGCATCTACACAAAAACCCAAAGTTAACATCATAAGTAATAGTGAAAGATTGAAGGCTTTTCCCCAAGATTGGGAACAAGGCAAGGATGATCACTATTCAACTTCTTACTGTAAGTTCTAAAGGTAATAAGGCTAGAAAAAGAAATAAAATGAATCCAAGTGGAAAGAAAGAAATAAATTGTCTTTATTTGCAAGTAATGTGATTGTCTACATCAAAAATCCTACGGAATCTACAAAATGTTACTAGAACATAAAAATGAGTTTAGCAAGGTTATAGGATACAAGATCAAATTACCAAAAATCATTTGTATTTCTATATACTAGCAACAAACAATTGGAGATTGAAATTTAAAAATACCATTTACCTATAGCATAAAACATGAAATATTTAGAGATAAATATGATGAAAGGTGTGTAAGACTTATACACTGAAAACATTGCTGAGAGAAATTAAAGACCTAGATAAATGGAGAGCTATTTTGAGATCAAGGATCAGAAGATTCAATATTGTTAAGATGTCTATTTTATGCCAAATTGATTTATAGATTCAAAGTCCAGGAGGATTTTTTTTTTTAGACATTAACAAGTCTAAAATTCATATGGAAAAGCAAAAGACTAAGAATAGCCAAAAAGCTTTAAAAAAGAAGAACAAATCTGGAGAACTTACATTGCCTGACTTCAAGGTTTATTATAAAGACACAGTAAACAAAACAGTGTAGTACTGGTGTCAAAATAGACAAATATATAAATAGGTCAGAATAGAGAACCCAGAAATAGATCCACACATACATGTCAATTCATTTTCAACAGAGGTGCAAAGACAATTTAATGGAGAAAGAATCAGTTTTGTGCACAAATTATGCTAAAACGATTGGATAGCCGCAAGCAAAAATGAACTTTGACCCATACCTCTCACTCTATACAAAAATTAACTCAAAGAGGCTCATAGAGCTAAAAGTAAAACCTAAGATTATAAAACTTCTATTGTGACCTTGGGGTAGGCCAATATTTCTTAGAAACAACACAAATTCATGATCTAAAAATGGAAAAACTGATACACTGGACTACATTGAAATTAAGAATGTTTACTCTTTGAAAGACACATTGAAATGATAAGCCACAGTCTTGGAGAAAATAAGTGCAAATCACATACCCGATAAAGGAGTTGTATCCACAATACATTTTTTGAAACTCTCAAAAATTCAGACATAAGAAAATAAAGCTCAATTTAAAAGATAGACAAAAAATTCAAAGAGACAATGCACCAAAGAAGATATATAGATGGCAAATAAACACATGAAAAGATGCTCGACATCATTAGTCTTTAAGAAAATACAAATTAAAAGTACGATGAGATATATCACTACTCACTTATTAGAAGGTCTGACCTTAAAATGACTGCGTGTACCAATCATTGGCAAGGATGTGTAGCCAACATGCACTGTTGGTGGGAATGTAGAATGACACAACCACTTTGGGAAAGAGTTTGGCAGATTCTTTAAAAGTTAAACGCACACCTACCATTATGACCCACTCACTCTGCTCCTAGGTATTCACTCCAACGAAATGTAAGCATACGTCCTTACAAAGGCTTGCACTTGATTATTAATGATAACTTTATTTGTAATAGCTCAAAACTGGAAACAACCCAAATGTCCATCAATATATGAAAGATAAGCCAATTGTGGTTCACCTATATAATGGAATACTACTCAGCAATTAATAGGATTCAACTACTGAAATACACAATAACGTGGATGGCTCTCAAAATAGCGATGCTAGACAAAAAACGCCATAAACCAGGCAAGTAAGAGTTCATACTGTATGATTCCAAATAAAATTCTCGAAAATGAAAACTGATCTATAGTAACAGAAAGCAGATGAGTCGTTGCCTGAAAGTGAGGGGTGTTGGGAAGGGGCTGGAGGAAGAGATGGGAAAGGGTCCCAGGGTAAACTTTGGGTGTGGTTAAATGTACACAATATTTCATTGTGGTCATAGTTTCACAAGTGTATACACACATCACACCTTATCATATTGTACATTTAAATATGTGCAGGTTTCTGTATGTCAATTACATCCAGAAAAAAACTGTTTTAAGAAAAAGTCTGTAAAATATTTACAAGAAAGAGCATAAAATAGGTTTTGGTCTGGATATCAATAATTTTTTATTTTTTTATGGTTATAGTCTACCTTGTTCCACAAAGAATTTTAAGACGTTCCCCCCCCCCCAAGAATTGGATATTTTTGTAGCTTCCTTTTGGTTTCCTCTGATAAATAACACTGCAGTACACACCTCTGACCATAAAGCTTTCCTTCTGCATTCCATACCACTTTCTTGGGATATATTCCCAGAAGTGAAACTAGTGATTTAACGGATATGAACATTTTATACATTGCTAAATTGCTTTCCAAATGGGAAGATTAGGCCAATTTATACCAGTTATGAGTTTCCATGTCTCTGTGCTAGTGTCAAGCTCAGAATTCTCATTTTAAAATGTTAATTTGATATGTTAAAATATTTGATTTTTTTAAGTAAATTAAAATATCTTTTTCAAGTATATACTATTCATTTGTGTTTTGGGGTGGGAAAATTTTCTTTTCTTTTTCTTTTGCCAATGGTCTGTCAAGATCATGGTGATTCCTTACCAATGAATTTACAATATATTAAATCTATTAACCTTTTGTCATATATTGGGAATACTTTTCTTACATAGTTTGGGTTGGGTATGTTTTTGGATCTGTTTTATTTGTTTTTCACCATATAGAAATTTTCCCTTTTTTTATGGTCAAATCTCTCTATCTTTTCCCCCTTCTATCCCTCATAAATTTGAAACTTGGAAATATCTCCCTACTTTAAAATTTTCATAAATGTTTGCTGCAATTCTAGTTCCCTTTTTTGATGTTATTTGTTAAAACAAAAAAAAATTGAACTCTTTAATCCTTGCAGAATTTATGCAGGCATATAATGTATATAGGTTTCACATTTCTATTTTTCCCCTCAAATAGTAAACCAGCTGCCCAAGCACTGTTTGTGCATAATTCCTAAAGAAAGGGAATCTTGGGTGATGTCTGAGGGCAGGGGAGGTAGAGTAGGGCATGGGGGGGTGTCACAAGTACAAGCCGAGCTGCAGAAAACTGTGCGACTCTCCTTCACCTAACCCCAAAGGAGAAGGGTAGAGAGGATGAAGCTACTTGCTTGAGCATCTTAAATTTTGTTACTAGGCCTTTTCATTTGACATGTATTGCAGAAAAAAACAACAACAACAAACCTAGTGATATTCGGAAAAAGAAAGTGATAAAAATGCAGCATAAGGAAGAAATGGACGTTCCTGAAGGTGGTGGGTTTGACAGGGCATCAAGTTCACTGACACAAGAATGGTGGGTTGCTCCACAAGACCTCACCACTCAGTCAAGGAACCAGCAAGAGTTCAAGGTCCCCTGTAAACTCTGCAAGTTCAACAGCATAAAACAGAAAAGCCCAGAACAAGTTTATTTGCCTCATATAAAGTAAATCCAGAGGTGGGAGTCCAGGGCCTGGCCAAGGGCAGCTCAGGAAAGCCAGCAGAGCCCATGTTTCCTCCGGGATCCCTCTCCTGTATTCCCAGAGGACAGCGAGTCTTTCTGCTCCAATGTGGCTTGTGGACCTCAGTGTTTCAGGGAGTAGGATGGAGGAAGATTGAAAAAGCAAATGGACCCGCCCCCTCCCTTTAAGGAGACTTCCTGGAAGTCTTAGGTCTTATGGCCAGAATTCATTGCACGTCCTCATAGGCAAGGGATGTTGGAACATTCTTCCCGGTGGATATTGGGATGCTCCACACTTGGAGCTGCCACACTTTCAACCTTGGGCAAATTGTTCACTCCCCCAGGGCCTCACCTTTCATAGTTATAAAATGAGCAAGTTACATCAACCAATCTCCAAGGATTCCTCTATCCCGTGGCAGGTTCTCAGAGAGCAGGTTGTACATTCCAAGATGTTAGTATTTCCCTCCCCCACTCTCAACCCTCCTCCTGCCCCCCAGTTCTCTTGCTAATATCTCAGAGCCTTAGTCTCTTCAGGTATAAAGTAAGACAATTATACCTGCCTGTCTAGTTGCTTGGAGGACTAAGTCAAATAATGCATGTGAGTCACCTAACACGTAACAAGAGGGGAGACAAAGGTAGCAGAATAGAGAAAGGCACCTCTCTCCTGTTCTCCTGGGTAGGCTGACTTTCCTACTAACATGATTAAAATAGAGTCTAACCACTGTTTCAATTGGCCAAGCTGAACCTACTGAAGGAAAAAATTAAAATCCTCCTACAGATGTTGAAGTAAATCCTTCTTCTGAGGTTCTGGAAGGGTGGATTATTTTTTCCCAAGCTCAGATCCTGGAAGGAAAACAAATATTTAGGTTTCAAAAAACCATATGTTCCCTCCATCCATCTGTCCATCAAGGTCTCCACTCCAACATTTGACAAATTTGTGCACCAAATGCTCGGTGGGCCTTGGGTTTCAATCTTTTTCTCTGGGAGATCCTTCTTCAAAAAAAAATATAAAAGAAAGAGGAGAAGAGTGTAGCTGTGCCCTGCCCCAGCTGCTGGAGGTTTGGGGTGCAAGCTCTTCAATCCTCCTCTGTCTAGTAGAAGGGTGACCCAAGTGGCCAGCTGGCACCTAAGCGCCCTTGTTTTCAACCATGCCAGTAGCGCTCCAAGCACTCCCCAGGCTGGACTCAGGGATGCGACTGGCTCACCTACCTTCCACCCCACATTTTAGACAGTCTGGACAGCAAGGCAGCTCAGCCCAACCTCAACCAGGCTGAGGGGGAGAAGCTGGAGAAGAGAGGCCCCTCTTAGCTGGCCCTGCCTAGTCTCTGGACAAGTGCCCAAAATGCCCAAGGAGATAAGAGGGAATAAAAAAATAGGAGGCAGAAAAAGCTAGAGGCTGCCCACAATGGGCCAGTGTAGGGAGCCTGCCTAGGAATGGCCCACAGCTGTCAGAGAGCCACCAAAACCACTGGCCACGCTGCTCCCAGAAGGAGGAGGGAGAGGAGGGGGAAAGCAGAGATCCCCATACCCGTCCTCCACCCTGAGCCGCCACGGCAGACAGGTTCAGAAGCCCCTTCCTATGGAAACGTGAGGATGGGCCGTGAAGGCTCCCCCATGCCTCTGTCTTTCCCCCAGCAAGAACCCCTACCCATACCCTCTAGGGAACAGCAGAGCTTCATCTGTAAAGCAATTATGTGGTGGGAAGAGATCCAGAGTTCGGAGGCACCTGGATGACCTATGTGAATTCAAGGATGCTTCCAGCCCAACTTCTAGGATGCAGGAGTCAACCCAACTCCACATTAATACCAGGCTTGCATTTCAAAACAAAAAAGAAAACCATATGAAATCACAAACAACTTCAAGCACCAGCAAGGGTGGTGCAAGGAATAAGTGTCACTCAAGGATTGTGATCAAGGACAGTAGAATGACCCCCTACAAACCCACCTAAAAGGGAAACAAGGTTTTCGTATGAGGTACAATGCTAAGCCTGCCCATTTACCCAAATGTCCTGGTTCAAGTGAGAAGAGCCACTTGGCCCTGCAGCTGGAGACTCTACAGGTGTGACCTGAGATGGATACACCCTCGATTCATACCCCAGAGCCAGTGTCTTCTGACGCCGGACTGTGTCACACTGTGCTCTTCCCCTCCACCCCAGAAGGCATGGCCCACACAAGGCCACCCCTTGGCCTGAGTCCCAAACGAGCAGACACGGGGTCCAGCTGACCCTCAGTCTATGTGTAATGTGAGCAAAGAGCGAACCTTGGTTGTTGTGGAGATTTGGGGTATGGATTAGTGTGGGCAAGCTAAGACTGACCCTATGGCACCTGGCAGACCACAGGCGGCCACCTCCCCGTCCACATCTGTGTTTGTGGGTGTTAGAAAGAGCACTGAAAGAAAACTTGGGTTCAAGTCTTGGTTCAGCCCTGCCTTAGCTGATAACTTTCCTCAGCCACCTTACCTCTTTGAGCCCCGGGCTTTGTCACCTGAAACAGTTCTAAGGACACCAGTGACCTCCAGGTCACTCAGGCCAGTGGGCATCCCTCCATCATTTTCCCTCCTGCCACGTTCACCACTGGCCATCACTTCCTCCTGCACCACTCTTGCCTTGCCCCTGTGGTGAAACGCTCATTTGCTCTCTCCTCTGGTCTCTTTTGTTCCATATCTTTTGCAAACTGTCCTGTCCTAAATGTTGGGGTCTTTCAGGGCCCCCTCCTCAATCCTTACCTCTTTTCATATGGTTCACTTCCAGGAGACCTCACGCATCCGGGGCTGTGATGAGCTCACCTAAATGGTGGCTCCAAGACACACCTCTGCAGACCTCCCCTCTGTGGTCCACACCATGTATTCCATTCTGCATCTCCACCTGGATGTCCCAAAGGCACCTCAAACGGAACACCTGCAAAACAGGACCCATGGTCTCCCCTTTCTAACCTGGCCACCTTCCACACCTCACCCACTGAAACCAACACTCACTGAGCCTGAGACCAGAAACGTCTGAATCATCCTTGACTCGCCCCCACCCCTGAACCAGCCACATCCAATCTCTAAACAAGTCCTGTCTACAGCTCTTCCTAAATATCTCTCCAATCTGCCATTCCTCTCACCTGTCCCTCCCTCACCTTACTCTAGGCGACCATATCTGCTCATCAGGATCTTGGCAATAGTCTCTCACTTGTCCACCACGCCCTGTCCTGCCTCTCTCCAATCTGGAGTCCATTCTACTGTGAAAGAGATCTTTCAAAAATGGAAATCTAATCGTGTCATTGCCTGGCTTCAAACTCTGCAATGGCTTCTCATTTTTCTGAGGATAAAGACAAAACTCCAGCACCTGTCTATCTCGCCTCCTCTTGCACCATCTCTTCCTCTCCACTCCTCTCTCCCTGGCCTTCTCGTGGTCCCGCACATACATCTCTCTGCCCCAGGACCTTTGCACAGCCCATGCCCCCTACCTGGAATGCTCTTTCCTCCTCCTTTGCCTAGTAATAACCCACACAGCCTCCAGACTTCAGTTTAATGTCTGCCACAGGGAAGCCTCCTCCGATCTCCTGAATGGGACCAATTCCCCTCTCCTCTGAGATAATTAACCCCTGATTTGAATGCTTATTTAATGTCTCTCTATTTAAGTCCCATGAGGACAGGCATCATGTCTTTTTATTTTTTGCCCACTGTGGTATTCCCAGCCTCTAGCACATTGGGTGGTACAAAGTAGGTGCTCAATAAATACTTGCTAGAAAAACAAAAAGAATAAAATTGAGATAAATACCTACCACATGGCACTGTAGGAACTTCTGTGTGAGATACTACTTTGCTGGCTTCATTAGTAAACCAAGATCCTATTGGTCAGGAGCCAGTCTTATTCATCTTTGTTTTCTCCGGACTCAGCCAAGACCTGAGATTAAAACTTGGTGATTGAACGTTGTTTGTGCAAATGCTCCCATCGTACAATTGTAGGTCGTTAAAACTGTGTCCAGGTAAACGTGAAGTGAAAATACTGAGTGCAGAGGTAGTGTGGCTGACAGAAAACCTTTGAAATGACAGACCTGCTGGAAACCCTGCCCCTGCCACTTAGCAGCTGTGTGGCTGTGTGAGAGGTGCTGTACCTCTCTGAACCCCACTGGAATTGAGGAGCTGGAAGCAGACTCTTAAATGTTCCTGATTGTTAATGGGCCAGAAAAGCCAATCCCTGTGTCCCTGTGTCCTATGTCTGAATCAAACTTCTCCAGTCTGATTTCCCTCCTAAAGGCTCCACGCCTTGGTAATGTCCAGATTGAAACAGACACATCGGGATCCTTCTTGAACTGCAGACATCAGCCCTCCGTGGAGCCTGATCTGGGAGGAGGAAGGGGGCAGTCCACTGTCACATTTCCTGCAGGACCCAGGGTCCCCTTCCTGACGGGCCGCTCTCCTGCTTTGACATCCCAGGTACCATGCCGGTAGCTCCACAGCAGAATCAGACTTGGTTCCAGGTGGTAGCCGGTGAACTGGATTTTCCCCCTGCATTTGCCAAGCCTCTTAGCACAAAGGAGTGCCAATTTCCTTTTCTCTGCCGCCCTAAACCCGAGAGGACAAAGGGACACACAGGCAGGTGGAGAGGCCCAGATCCATGTGGACATCAAGACATTTTATAACCGAGGGTGACCTCTAGCTCTGGCTGGAAGAGACTCAAAGGACAGAATAATAAAGTCAAGAATGAATCAGAACAGAAATAATCATAGCAGTCTTTTTCAGCGCTTGCTTCCTGCGTCAGGCCGTCACAGGCATCGTCTCTTGAACCTTCACTACAACTGTATGATAAAAGGACCATTTGCATCCATGTTTGACTAAGAGGCGAACAATCTCAAACAGTCCTGCAACCTGTCCACGGTTACACAGCTCATGACTTGCTGAACCTGGACTCAGGCTCAGGAGGGCTGGTTCCAAGCAAACAGTGTCTTAAGGTTAGAATGTTACAGATGGCTGTCGTATGCTAATCATGTATGCATGCATGCATGCATGCATGCATGCATTCATGCATTCATTCATCTCACTGTTGAGAGCCTGTTCTGTGCCAGGCTCTGAGCTTGGTGCAGGGGGAGACTGAACAAAACCTAGTCCTGTAGTCGAGTGGGGAGAATAGTGACTCACCATCATACAAATACATAATAATCACAAACTGTGAAATGTACCGAGGGAGAGGTACGGGGTCCTGGGCTAGGGGCTGGGGAAACTGTGGTTGGGGAAAATTCCCAAGAAAGGACCACTGGGCAGCACAGTTTGCTCAGAGAACACCAACGGTTCAAGGTCCACCAGGGGAGCAGGCAACCGTGTTTCTGTGGCACAAAGGTGCCAGGGCTGTCTGGGCAGGTGCAGGTGGGGGCAGAGAGAGCAGGCAGAGGCAGCGAGCTGAGCCTGACAGCCCCTGATTTTGCCCAAATGATAACCTGCTGAAGGAAATGATCTCCCAGGCCCCCGGACCTCCCGTCTAATTGCAAACCACGCAACCTTAGCCGCAGCAAGATCTGCAGATAGCGAGCACTGTCATCGCCTCCGCCGCCCTCACTGGCGCCCGCCCCGCCCTGTGCCCTGAAGCAGGAGGACGCACGCCTGCTCGGGGCTCAGCGCCTGGTCCAGGTGAACATCAGAGAGCCAGGGACCCCAGCAGGCCTCTCGGGTCCTGTCCCCAGCACTCAGATCCCCCAGGGCTTCGGCAGAGGATATGGTAGCGTTTCCTGGGGCAAAACCACTGGGGAGATGTCCTGACTCTTGACATCACCGAGTTCTCCAGAAGGGCCCCAGGGTTGGGCACCAGAGCAAGTGGAGTTTCAGAGAGGGCATGACACCACCTTTGGATTTCATTCCAGAAGGTAGAGACAGATCAAACTAAAACTTTCCTTGCCCTTTGTCATGCTGCCTCTCTTGTTTATCACAAACAAACTTGGCCTTCCTGTGTTGCAGGTGGTCGACCTAACAGGAAGCAAGGCAGTGATGGCCAGGACTTGGGCTTTTGGACATGAAAAACTGGTTGTCCCTTATGTCGAGAACCCTCTCTTCTGCACCCCTTTTGTAACGTTTCATTTCTTAATTACATAAGAAATATACATATGTGAATTACAGAAAAACGAGAAAGAGATGAGCAAGAAAGAAGAAAATAGAATGTCTAGTAATTTCACCATTAGGGGAAAACACCTGTGATGTTCAGCCACGTGCATACTTGTGTTTACAAAAATGGATCATCTCTACATGCTATTTGGAGCGTGCCCTGTAAACATTTTTCATGCCATGGAATATCCTTCTGCGATATCATTTTCATGGGCTGCATACTCTTCTAATAAAGATCCCTGTCACAATTTATTCAACTGATTACCGGTTATTGGGCATCTCAGTTGTTTCCAGTATTTGCTACTAAAAGCACCCTATAAGAAGTAGCCCTGAAGCTAAATATTCATGTGTACTCCGAGCACTTTTTGCAGAGCCTAACAGTTTAGCTGCCAATTTCATTAATCAATGATTAACAGGGTGCTGGAATGGGAGAAGAACAGGGAGGCATGCCTGTCTGCATTTCAAACCACAATTGGGGGTCTGTATTGGGGTATTTGGGGGAGGTTCAAATAGATAAGCTTCTTTTGGAGCTATTTTTCCAGTAAACAAGAAAATGTTGTCCTGAGGGGTGTTTAGCTTTCTTTGGGTAAATGCCAGTATTATTTCCCTATTAGAGAACCCCCTTTCATTGGCAGTTTCCACCTCCATAAAAATTGCTGAATATTAACCCAACGGGCTGGGAAGGAGATACAGCAGAACAGCCTAGTTCAGGCTGAGTGTAAACCTCAAATACCTTAGACTTTGGCGCCCATAAAATCAGAGCTAACAGTGGATTCATTTTCATTTGTAACAAGTCCTCACTGGTTTTTTTGCCTTGGGTGGCGTATCTCCAGAAGGATTTGGAGTCTCTGTTTGATTATTAATAGTAAGTAGTTCGCGGACTGGACTTCACTTTATACTCCATGCAAATAAAGGTCCTTGAAGGGTGGTATCACACGGGCAGACATACGTGCCTGAAGCCTGGAATTCCCAAGTCCCTGAGCACTTTGATAGAAGGAAAGGACTTCAAGTTTCTAAATGACAGTGGCAGAGAGAGGAATGGGGAAGGCCGAGTGCTGAAAGGGGGCAAGGAAATTGTCCAGAAGTCGTAGGTGAAGTGGAATTCGGGGCCGGAGGCACCCAGGCTGGCTTTGAACTCCACCTTCATTCTGCAGCTCATCGTACCGCCCTTTGCTTTGACCACCTAGATGAGGCCAATAACCCCCGCCAATCCTGGCCCTGCAAATGGGGCCTCTGATGGAGCTAATGCGATTTCTAGGGCTTTCTGTGGATTCTCTAGTTCTCTTGGAGAAGCAGCACTTGGCTATTTGATCTCTGCTCCAGCAGAAACAAGGCACTTGTTCCCCCAGCCATCGAGAGTGTTGGCTCCTAATGGCTCCCAGCCGAGGCCCTCTCCTGGATCTGCCCTCTGCCAAGGGAGCTGCCTGGCCCAGGGTTCTGCCCCTCCCCAGGGACAGGCCCCATCTGGGGAGAGGCTGACCAGTGACACAAGACCCATCGCCCTGTCTCAGTTCAGGGCCACTCTGAGGGCCGTCCAGCTCCAGAGCGCCCACCCCCTGCTGAGCTCTCAGCTGCCACTCCCCTCATGTCAACATCTCCCTCTGTCCCCCCTGCATCCTTCCACACCTCACAGGCACTGTTCCCAAGGGCACCACCCGTGAACTTTCACCTGAGTGTCTTTCCCAGGAACAGACCTAAGAGTCTTGCCCACAGTTTTTTTTAATGCCATTTATTGAACCCACTGCTTGTCATGCCTGTAAACCGTTTCAATCACTGACCCTTACAAGGTCCTACAAGGTAGGTGTTAACGTCCTCTCTTCATAAGGGGGAAGAAAACTCCGGAGAAGTTGGAGGTTAAATCATTTGACCAAGGTCACAGAGGCAGTCAGGACTTGAATCCAGGGCAACTCCAAGACTTGGCTCCTCTAACACATCATGCTCTCCAAAACCCTGCCCACAGGCCTTCAGGATGCCATCCATGGTTTCCTTGACGACATTCTCATTCTCTCTCTGTTCCTCTCTGTACACCCCCTCCCCCCATCTCTCTCTGCATATCTCCTTGTTTATACCTCTTTATGGCATTTAAGTCCTGCATTTCATATGACTTATGGGTCCAAGGTTCTTACAAGCTCCATGAGGGAGACCCTGTGCCATACATACTGTTGAGTCAACTATACTGCCTGTCACGCTGCCTGGCACGTAACAGACACACAGGAGACAGTTAGTGAATTGAGTTGATCGACTCTTCACAAAAACAAAATCCCCGTCTCCTCAGGGTTTCTGGCTAAGGTTTATGAGAAGAAATGCCCGCTCAGAGATCTGCACGATGTATTTAATCGTCAGCAGCACACATAGCAATGTGCTCTTTAAGGACAATCGAAAACCCTGGATTCAATTTTGAGATTACAAAAAAGACTTCTAGAAACAAGAACCCTTGCTCAAGTTTTGCATGTGACACAACTTCTAAAGACATGTGTAAACAAATTCTAGGACATTAAACTCTGAAACAGAGCTCAATCCTAAAGGCCACAAGCAATCACTGCATAGAAGGATGAAAAATCTCTCTCTCCCCTACCTCTGGCATCAGAGGGCCAGATCACAGTTTATTACCTGGCTGGGTCACCAATCTACAGCGGGTTTCCTATGACCCATGTTTCTCCCTCTGGAAAGCCATCATCCCTGCCATCTTTATCATTGACCAAGCCCTTGCCACATGCCAGGCATTGAGCTAAGCCGTGTTGGGACATTATATCATTTGGTCCTCCCAAGAGCCTTCTAAAGTAGGTACCACTGTTATTCCCATTTTAAGGATAGAGACAGTATAAGCAAATTGCCCAAAGTTATACCACTAGAGAAGTGACAGAGCTGGGATTCAAAGCCAGGGCTATGACCAGAGCCAAGAACTAGCTGCCTGCCTGACATGGCAGAAGCACAGAAGTCCCTGAAGTATGAGCCTGGATCTCCCTCACCCCAGACTTGCCAAGAGGCAGATAAACATGCATTTTGCTCTCTAATTCCTTAAGTCTGTTGCGAGACAATTCTACATGGGTTCCTTGTGCCTCTGCGTGTCGTGCGTGACTACTTTTGTCCCGGACTATCTTTTCAGGGATATTTGAATTGTAAACAGCCTCGGGAAGCAGAGATGTGGTCTCCTTCCAAGGCAAAGGACAGGTTGGTGTACTGACCAGCGTCATAAGATAATGTCTGCCTTTGGGCCCAGTTCTGAAGGCGTGTTGCCCGCTCTAAAAGCTCCACGTGGCCTAAGCTGGAGGCTCCTCTCTTGTACCGCAGCTCGTTGCCTGTGCAGGGCATCACCCGGCCCACGTCACATTGCCCTGTAGGAACTGGGTCTTAGAGAACTGCTGCCAGTACTGATACGCTGGCTCCTGCTGTTGCCCTGGGTGATAAACTATCCTCGGTCTCTGACCCAGCAGTCTCGTGTCTTCTTCCAGCATCCATGAAACTGCAGGAGACTCTCTTGTTCACTTACAAGTAGGATAAACGTCTCAAACCCTCCACAGCTCTTGACAATTTCCTTCACCCTGAAGCAGCAGCAACCCCTCTGGGCTGGGAGTCCCAGGCAGGTCCTCCTGAGAGGTGGGACCCTTGGAAACGGCAGCTATGAGCTCATCGCTTCCAACACTTTCTCCACCACTAGTCATCCTGAGGGAGACACAAAATAAGAGGAGCACGGAAGCATAAAAGTTAAAAGTCATGAAGATGAAGGTGATGATGATGGTGACAAAGAGGAGGAGGAGGAGGATGGTGACAACAATTTCTAGAGCAGCTGCCATGTGCTGAGCACTTACTGCAAGCCAGGCACACACATCGCCTTGTTTAATATCCACAGCAAACCTACAAGGTAGCTAGATGCAAACTCCCTCACCTCCTTCAGAAATCCTTATTCCAATCTCACTTGCTCGGCGTGGTCATCCGCCCTGCTTAAATTACAGAATTTAATCCCCCCCCACATCCTGTTCACACACATGTTCCCAGTGCCCTTAACTTGGTCTATTTTTCCACATTACATTTTTTATCTTATAACACACTATATAATTTACTAATTCATTATGTTTTTGCTTATGGTCTATCTCTCCAAGTTGCATGGATTTTTGTCTATTTTATTCACAGATGTACCCCACATCTGTATGTAGAAGAGTGTCTGGTCATAGTAGACCCTCCATAAATATTAGCTGAATAAAAGAATTTATAAACTTGGATTTCTGTGTTTGGGGGAGTGTCTGGATTTCCCTGGACTTTAGATCCCACAGCCTTGAAATGAGAGCTTGGTGGCTTCCCTGCTTGACCCATTTCTGAAATGCTGGGGGCTCCACAGATGTTAAAGCATTCATCTTCCTGTAGGACTGCATGACAGAGTCATAATTTCATTTTGTCAACCGTTTCAGCTTAGATTTGATTCCTTAATCAGTCACTCATTCATTTAATCAATTAAGAGTTTTCAAATTTCTAGTTCTGAGCACCGTCAGCGAGCCAGCTGGAGGGGTTTCTGGCAGATGCAGGGCCACATGGAACGGAGACGGTCCTCATCATAGTGAGGCTCTGCATTTCTAACAGCTGTAGAGAGCTGCCACGCCCCTGGCGGCTTTGGCTCTGCAGCTGGTGTGGAGCACAGCGGGCCCGGACCACCTTTCACTTCTGCAGAATTGAGGTCCTCACTGTGCGTGGGGCTTGGAGGAAGTGACCGTATGTGTGGATCCAGGCTTTGGATTCTCTGTCTTTCTTAACCTCCCACTCTTCACGGCCCCCTCGCCCCCAGTGCACACACACATCTTAAAAAATGGATCACTGTGTCACTGACACATTGAACTTGAATACAGTTTCTTACCAGAGCAGAGGGGGTGGAAGTTAAGAACGCTGCGGGTGCTGCAGAGTATTCAATTCAACAATGTGATAAAAAGGCTACTGTGTGCAAGGCTCTGTGTGGAGTACTGGGAACACAAAGATGGCTCAAGAGGTAGACACCCCCCAGCACACACACCTCAACCCTGGTCCAGCTCCAACCATCACAGGTTTGCTGGCGGGGAGGCAGGCTTCTAAGTGAAAAATCACAAAACCTCCGGATGCTGGCTTGATCCCGTGCACAGCCCCAGGGGCGCACTTCTGCCAGGGCATCCAGGATGGCACACAGGAAGGGACTTTTGATCTGGGCTCAAGCAGATGGTGTGGAGTTTGACAGGTGAAGAAGGTTGGTGGGGGAGGATGAAGGTGGTCCAGGCAAGAGAGTCAGCCCAGGCCAAGGCCTGGGGGGTCAGCGGGCTCACCAGGTTCATTCCGTGTGGTCTGAGCACAGGGGATGTGGGGAGGACGAGGGGGACTTGGGCTCCATGAAGGCAGTAGAGCTGACATCGTATTCACTCTTCCGTTCCTGGGATCCAGCCCGGCCTTCCTCATATATTGGTGCCTAATAAGTGTCGGTTGAACCAGTAAATGAAGAATTTAGATGGAGAGAAAATCTCTGCCGCACAGAAGAGCTTTGAGCTTTAAGACCCTATCTTGTCCGCCTGTTGGGCCCCCTCTGTGGAATTCCAGTCCCTTGAGGGCAAGGCTGAGTCTCGGTCTCTGCAGAGCCTCAGGGTCCAGCACAGGCCTGACCACCTGGGCCCTGGCACAGAAGACTTGGGGGGTGGGAGGGACCTCTCTGCACCGGTCCAGGCAAGGCCACCCCTGGGCAAGCCTGGGGGCTTTGGGAGACCCGTGGAGAAGCGGGTGACCCCGTTCAGAGGGGAGAAGCAGGCAGCGAAGTGTTTGGTTCAGCCACGGTTCCCTCGAAGGGATCACTGTACACAGAGAAGGTGGTGGGTCCCCTGGTCCCCTGATTTCCTTCCCTCCCAAGTGAGGCAGAGATGCTACCTAGCCAGGATTTTGTCAGCATTCGTGTTCGAAGCTTAGCCTCAGGAGATGTTTTCCCAAACCCTAGAGACACCCTGTTGCTCCCTGGGCTCCAGGTAATATCCTGGTTGGTAGAGATCAGAGGGGCTGTTCACTTAAGGGGGAGCAGGAGCCGAGGGGCATCTCCACTCCCTGGCAGAGACCCCTGACAGGAAAAGGGAAGGGATGGGATGCTGGGTGGTTAAGAGTGGGAGCCCCCCCCCAGCAGGGGGAGAGCTAACAGCTGGTCCCAGTGCCCCCAACCTCATCCTAGGGCGGGGAAGACCGCTCTGGGGAGGACTCTGGCTGCCTGGCTCCTATCCTAGACCTCCCTCGATCTGTGACCCTGAGCAGTCACTGCCCTTTTGGAGCCTCGGTTTCCCCATCTCTACAATGGACGGGTCAGATTAGGCAGCCTCTGAGGTCCATCCTGGCTTTCACGTGGAATGGCTCTTGGAGCCATCACTGAGGTTCCCGAGAGGGATCTGTGTCCAGAGCTGCATGCTCTGTCTCTCAGCCAGGCTGCCCCTCGTTTTCCCTGGGAGTGGATGTGGCACCGGCTGGGGCACCAGTGGCCATGATGTGGAGGTGATGCTGAGAACACGGCGGGACTCAGGTGGGGTCTGCAGGAGCTGGGGGCAGGGTGAGCAGCGGCCAGGCGGCTGGGGGCCTGAGACCGGAGCCTCGGGAGCCCGCAGCAGCAACACCTCTGACTTGGGACAGTGAAGGGTGCGGTTGGGGGGGGGGAGTGGTAGCCGGTCCTTGGAAAGCATCACGCGGGGTGCCCATTAGTTCTGGGGAAAGCAAGTCCACTTTGGGGTGCATGTGAAGGACTTTCCAAGCCCACTTCCTCCAGAAAGGAGGAAAGGAAAGGAGGACACTTGTGTGTTCTCTCAACGATGTCCGCGCTTCCTCCAGTGTCTCCCAATTAAACCCTGGGCCCCTTAATCAGAAAGATTGGTGGGGAGGGCTAGTGGACAGTGCAGGACGATGCCTTTCCCTCGTGTTAACCTCGAGTCAAGACAGAAGAAAAGAAAGGCCGGACAGAGCAGGTCTGAGGGTCTCTGGGGGCACAGGGCTCCCTGCGGTTATCCTGCAGCATTCGTGGAACCAGAGCCCCTGCTCGGCCCTGCCTGGGCTGTCCCGTTCCGCTTTCCTCGCCCTACCTCTGCGGCAGCGGTGCTGCAGGAGCTTGTCACAGCCGGGTCCCCCCAGGAACATGCTGCCAGCCTCCCGGGCTTCTGGCCCCTACCTCCCAGGGGGGACAGCGGGGTATCTGGTCTGTAGCTACGTCTTTCGGTGAAAACTTTCTTCATCCTCGCCTCTGTTCTTTTCCCCTCACTTTTTTGATTGGACACGTGTAATTTATGGGCTGTGATATACTGCGCTTCAGAATTGATTTTTGTGTTCAACTGGTGTAAACCGTTTTGGGTGGACCAGTGCTGCCGGGGGAGATGTTTCCTCGTTATTTATGTGTGCGCAGGGCTTTCGTCCCCACGTAGTGGGCCCCTCTGGCCAGGGGTCACTCCCTGGTTCCCGGCAGCCAGAACACTCAGCCAAAGGCGCAGACAGCCTTTTGAACTAAAGAACATATTAATTTAAGACACTGTTTCAACACAAAATTACAGGACCCTTCAGGACCCTCGTTAGTTTGATTCAGGGCCGAGTCGTGCATATGTCTTAAGGCTGAGATTGGCCAACTTCTAAGAAGTTTGTTTCTGGTGAGCTAACAAAGAATTCCACAAGCACCCCCAGAGCTTTGATTCCCCACATAACCATTTCCAGTTGATTTGCCTGGAAAATCTCTTATTGAAGAAAGAAAAGCAAAAATACCCCTTGTCTTATCTTTGGTGACAACCCCAGCTGGGCAGTCACTGGGCCCATAATTTCTGAGGCAAGAATTGGACCATGTGGTCTGCCAAACGAGGATGCACTTAGGGGACCAGAGGAACAGCTAGACGTTGTGACTTCATGGACGATATGGATCCCGTGGTCACTGTGCACGTACCATTCCAACAGCGGCTCTCCACGTGGCTCTCCACGTGGCTCTCCACGGAAGGCCCTGGCTTTCCCCTCTCCAGCCACGCCAGGAAGTGACGTTGACCCTGGGAGGGCGGGGCTGAGACAGATGCCTCCCAGGAGGCCAGTCCTGGTCCTATACAAGCTGCCCATCGCAACACAGGGCCAGGACGGTGACTCCATCTTAAACAAAGAACCGCATCTTCAGCGACATCTAGCTTGACCCCCTCATTCTACAGATGGGGAAACTGAGGCCCCGTGGGGCAGGGGGCTGAGCCGAGCGGAGTTATCTATTCATCTCTGGAGGACTTTCCCTTTCCTATCCCTGCCTGAAGAAGATTAGCTACATTTCACATCTATCTTTTAGTGACCGTTGCCTGGGCTCATCAGAAAGGCTCTTTGGCAAACAAAGTCCCTGCCTTTTATCCCCTACCCGGGTTCACGTTCTCCTGCCAGGCAGAGCTCGGAGCCCGGGTCCTCGAGCGGGTGGTGGGGAACACGGGCTCCGAGGGCACAAGCAAGGACGGCGCACTATCTCCACAGGTGCCATTAATTTTCAAGCATCTCTTCCATCCCTGCTGAGGGATGAAAACCACAGTGTCAACTGCCTTCTACTCAGCCCCTTCGGAGGCCCGTTTGGTATTAACATCAAAGCCTTCTGCATATTTATCATTCTTCCTTCGGCATTAGGTAAAGACATCTGACAGGCACACAAAAGCTCTATGGTTTCCACTTGGACTCTAAAAAAGGCATCAGCAAGTTCAAACCCAAGTTAAAAATTCCCTCAAATAAGTATATTTTCTTTACTGGGAACCTGGGAAGGATTATCACTTAGCATCCTCTCCAAAATCAATTTGCGTCCACTTACCACTCGCTTCTGGTATAAAATAAAGAAGCTTATGGTTCATCATTCGGGATTTAATAAATGGCACCCGGCTGTCTCTGATGAGAACATTTCTGGGGTGGAGGATGGGATAATAGACAATACCCTGTCTTTGGTCTTACTTTTTTATTTTCAAAAGCAATCATGTCTCCTCTTTGAAATATAATGGCAACACGTTAAACTATAGATTCAAGTATGATCTGACAAAGAACAATATTCAACTCTGGTTGTGCTCAAAGTACTTAAGCTTTCTTTGAAAAGTTAAGAAAAAGACAGTAACCTTGAACTTTGGGTGAAAAAATAAGTGTGCATTTGCTCATGAAAGAAACATGAATAGAAATCAACCTCTAGGGTGAGTGATAATTTTCTTACTTCGTGTTAAAACTTTACGTCTTGGTTGTAGGGATTTGCATGGATGTGTTGGTTTTGCCTCTGGTGAGATGCAAAGGAAGCTTGTGTAACTTGGGGTTTTTTCTTGCAGTGGGGACCTCCACTGCGTGCAACCTAGCCGGTGGGAAGTATAACAGGGCCTCCTCAACCTGTGATCTGAGCATTGATCCTCCCTGCCGTGGCCCCTATTCTCTGCTCATGGTGGGACCCGTGATTTCCAGGTGATAAACAAAAACTGAGTTTTCCAGTCAAGATGCTTGGGTTTCTGAAGAAAGCTGAGTTTACATATGGTCCAGCTGTAGACTTTGGGCCACAGTGGTTTTTCCAGTGATGCTGCCGACTGCTGAATGCAGCACCCTCACTTTAAAGATGAGGAAACAAAGGCTCAGAGCAGGGAAGGGACTGCCCAGCTCACATCACTGGAGAGGGGGTTCTCACCCCGGACCACTGAAGACCACCGGTGCTGGATGAGCACCCATCCGAGCAGCTGCTTTCTTACATTTTAGAGATGGATTTGCCCAAAGCCACTAGATGAGAAGGTTGAACAGCAGGATTCGAGTTTGTCTGAGTCCTTGTTGGGAGTGAACCCACTGTGTCATGCTCCTGAAGGGGGGCCCTATCCGCCTGCTGGGCCATGAATGGAGAATAGCATAACAGGGCAACAAGGAAGACAGGCAGGGCTCAGAGAGCAGAGCAGCCAGGACCCCAGGGCCAGTATTTCATTCATTCATTCATTTATGCATTCACTAAATATTAACTGAGCCCTTGGTGTGCACCAGCTGATAGCAACTCAGCTTCCACTGTGTTTCAGCTGCTCTGAAAAGCACCTCACGTGCATTATTTTATCTAATCTTCACATCAAACCTGAGGTAGGTACTTTACTAGCCCATTTTACAGACAAAGAAACTGAGACATGGCAGGCAAGTAGCAGTTGGATTTGGAACTTGGACCTTCCCAATGCAAAGCTGCTGTTCTTTCCATGGAGCCTCACATCCTAGGGGCACCAGCCCGGGAGGCCAAGCTTCCCTGGAATCTTGTTCCTTAGCTGCGTGGCCTGGGACAGCCTTGGGCATCTCTGAGTCTCAGATCACAGACTTTCTGTAACTCCGAGGCCGGGGACAACTTCCCTGAGGACAACATGCTCTCTCTCTCTGTCTGGCCAGGGTACCTGGGGCACCTAGGACACCCAAGGCACCCGGAGGCCCCAGCACTACCCCACCTCGAAAGGTTTCTGGAGTTGACTTCTTTACAAGGCATTCTAAATGACATTGGTTCTCATCCTAAAATCAGGCCTCGGGGCTTGTCGAACAAAAGCCTCCTGACCTTCCTGACTTTGTCCTGTGGTCCCCCAATTTGCTGGGCTCCCTTCTGCCTCTTTAAAATTCGCAATTACCAATAATTCCCTTTGTTGCACCCAAATGCGAGCCACCATATTAAATTATTAAATATAAGTGTTTCAGAAATATTTTATCTTGACATGTATCTCCGGAGTCAAATGACCCCAGGCAGTGTTCATAATTAATTTCATCAAAAGAGAAAAAAAAGTGCTGGCAAGGGACTCCCCGAATGACCTGTCCTGCAGAAATACAGCTGACACTCGGCTCACTTCTCCTTCCCTCCCCTTCCCGGGACTCCGGAGGGCAGGCAGGCCTGCGGAGCTTCTCTGTTCTCAGGATCCCAGAATTTCAGGCCTTGGGGGTTGGGGGTAGGGGACACGTGATCATTTTGGCCAACCCCGTCTTTTCCTGGCGGAAGAAATCGGCCCAGAGAGGAGCAGTGACCTGCCCGAGGTGGCAGAGCCAGAGGACAGCAGAGCTGGGCACACCGCCCACCCCTCTCTCCAGCTTGGAGTTCCCAGACCACTCCCTCCTCCAAGGTGCCCTCTGGGACCAGAGAGGTGCATTTAAAGGAGTGGGGAAGCAGAACTGCTTCTTCACATCAAGACTCCCCCGAAACAAAGGGCTTTTTTGTACACCTCCCCCACCTTGCTCGGAGAGAAAGAGAGATTAAGTTTGAGGAGTCACTTTCCAATCAGAAAGCTACCATTTAATTACAATGCGCAGGAAATTACAGAGTGAATGGGCAGACGGGCGATAAGGGACTGCCCCGCAGGATGACAGGCCTGAAATCCAACCACTTCATCATAGAGCTTTATCACAAGAGGCTGTCTGGAAGGCTGACAATCTGATTGTACTGTCAACTCAATTCATAATTAATATATTTATCAAATTAATTACTGAAAATATCTCCCTGGCGCTCGCCATAAAACAGTGGCTGGCTTCATGGCGGGCGGGCTTCGTTTTCTGCTAATAACCGTGCTGTCAGTTTAATGAGGGCAGGGAGCGGCCCCTGTTTTGCCTGCCTGACAGACAAATTGCCCTCTTACAGGGAATGATCCTTAGAATTTAAGAGAAGAAAAGAAATATGGCATTGTTTGGTGACAGCCGCAATCGCAGACTTGTCTCGGAAACTTTGTATCAATTCCCTCATACAAGAAAGGGAGGGTCGGGGTGCTTTTGGCAGCTAAATAAATGCTTTATGAATTCCTGACTGATCCCTTCATCAGACCGGCCCCGGTGGAGCAGTTTCTGAGTCCTGAGTTAACCCCCAGCCTGGCCGGAATCTGCAGGTTGAAGTTTAGAGTTAGGGATTTAAAAGTAGAAGATTCTCGGGGGGTGGTTTTCTGGTAAGGAAGAAAAATCCATGTACCAAGGGTTCCCGCTGAGATGAGTCGCTGGACCGTTTGCTCTCTGAGCAGAATGATAGTTTTCTTCCCTTCCCAGGGTGAAGAGTCAGGCCCTGAGAAGGGTTCTGAGTTCAGGTGTTTTCCAGCAGGAGCCCGAGCCCTGCGGGATTCTGAGGACCCCTTGCTGGACCCGAATCCAGCCCCTATCTTTGCTCTCTGGGCCGTGTTCCGCAGCTCCAGCACCTGGGCCCGCACTACCACTGGGCAAAGCTGGCTGGGGAAACCTTGCCTGTTTTGCAGGAGCCCAGCTGCCCAGGTGAGAGGAGGCAGATAGGCCCAGGCCACGCTGAGAGCGGGGAGCTGTAGGAAGCCCACAGCTTGGCCAGAAGGGACGGCGATCCCGGGGCAGCCGCCTTCATGCCTCCAGAACCGAGGCCAGGCTCAGAGGCACCTTGGAGACCCACCACGAGCAGCATAGTGGTCCCACCAGAGGGCTTCCTGGAAGAGGTAGCATCTCAGGAGCAAGGTAACAGAGGGAGGGCGCACTTGGAGAAACACAGCCCTGAGGACATGCTTCCAATTATCCTTCTCTTGTCTGCCGGGTGAGGCAGCCACTTCGGACAGAGACCCAGGTCCCAGTGTGGGGAGGCCGGGGACTCATGTTGGTCAAGTAAACCTCCTTATCTGTGTAAGCCCCCATGTGAAAAGTAGTCTGAAAAAATGCATTGCCCTCAGGCCTTTGAGGCCCATTTTTATTCCAGCCTTCCTGCTGCACCTCGTGAGGGTCAGGCCTTATGGGGGCTCAAGGCCTCTGACACAATTCGATGTGACCGGCCTTGAGCTATTCCTACCCTCTGCTCCACAGGCCTTCAAACGCCAGTCTATCCTGCTGCTTCCTCCCCAGCTTTCTTTGTCCACTCTGTGCGTTGCCTTCCCTCTCAGGGTTCCCCCGCCCTACGCCTCCCCTCACACGTTCCCCCAGCCTCCCGTTTCCTCGGGGCTTCTCACCCCTGGAGGAAATCGCAATGGTCCTGAAGAGCAGAAAAAACAATCCCGTGCTTTTGTCAGAGGCCAGGGTGAGGGGACCTAAAAGCCCTGGTGGTGCCATGCCCGTGCCTCTCCTCAAATCCCGAGGCTTCCAGAAAGCCCCAGCTCCCTTCCCCAGCAGCTTGGCCTGTCGCTGCCCTTCAGGATCAACGCCTGGGCCCTATGCAGCCGCTGGCCAGCCTCTTGTCCAGAGCCTGCCCTGAAACCTTGAGAGCTTCTGTCTCAACACGGAGCCACTATGTCCCCAGGCATGTGTTGGCCTGACACCTTCGGTTACAGCTGCCTGGGAAGGCGATGCTTGTGGGTCTGGAGGGGACTGGTTGAGCCACACAGTTTGGGAAGAGAAGATACCTGAGTCAAATAAACCTTATCTGTGTAAGGCCCCATGTGAAAAGCAGTCTGAAAAAAAGAAAGAACTCCACCCATGGCCGGGTCTGGAGTCCCAGTCACCACGGCTGCCCCAGCCAGCCTGGGCCAGTTGGGACTCTCGAGCTGCAGTTCCCGCTGGCCTGAGATGGTCTCTCTTCTTGTGTTCTGGGAGGCATCACACATGTTCTCCTGTAACCCAAGTAGGGGAAGAAGACAAGGGCCCGAATGATAATCAGCGAATTAAACTGTCACATTAATACTTTCCTTCTGCCTCTCGGTACTCCTCTGACTTTGGGGCCCAGCAGTGGTTAATTACTCGGGCTGGTGGGGACTTTTCTGAGTCCCCCCCCATACTGACGGTTAAGGGGCAGAGCCCAGCCATCTCTGCCCGGGCTCCTGGCTTCGCGGTGCAATGCAGGGAGGCCCTTTCTCCCCACCTCGGGATGGTTTTCACCTGCAAAGATTGCTTTATCTCTTTATCTGCTGCCATGGTTTAGAGCAGCCCCAATTCTTTATGTCCCGTGTTGGGTTTAATGTCAAAGCACCATAGATTTCTCACTGCATTAACTTTACAGTGCCATCCCCTCTAAAACCGAGCCAAATGGGCAGGCCTTGTCTCTGTTTTATGGGAGCCCAGTCACTGTACAAGAAAAACTGGCTGTTTAAAAGATAGTTAAACATAATACAAATTATCCACATCATTCCTACTAAAGGCCTTCTGAGAACGCGTTGCTGCACATCCCCTGCCCACCCCGCAGACCTGCTCCTTCCCTGACCACTGACTTGTGCCTGATGGCAGGGCGGGGAGGGCGGGGAGGGCGCCCTCCCCTGCCCCAGCCTGGGCTTCACCCAGTCCCACAAGCTCTTTCAAAAAAAAATTTCCTGGGCTTCCCTGGTGGCGCAGTGGTTGAGAATCTGCCTGCCAATGCAGGGGACACGGGTTCGAGCCCTGGTCTGGGAAGATCCCACATGCCGCGGAGCGACTAGGCCCGTGAGCCACAATTACTGAGCCTGCGCGTCTGGAGCCTGTGCTCCGCAACAAGAGAGGCCGCGATAATGAGAGGCCCACGCACCGCGATGAAGAGTGGCCCCCACTTGCCGCAACTAGAGAAAGCCCTCGCACAGAAACGAAGACCCAACACAGCCATAAATAAATAAATAAATAAATAAATAAAATTAAAAAAAAAAATTTCCTGTCAATTGATGTACGTTATATGTCTAATAAATGACACCATGAAAATAAAGCATTCATGCATTATACATTGATTAGAGACAACTAAATCCTTCAACAATTTACAATTTCAAATTTAATACGACATCCTTCTTTTGAACCCTTCAGAAACTTAAAACAGGGAAAACACATGCAAAAAAAATAATCTTAAAGATGATTGACCTCTTTAACATGATGCTATGTATTAACACATCCTTGAACTTGACCCCACCTGCAGCAGTACAGGCAAACCTCGTTTTATTGCTCTTTGCAGGTATTACATTTTTCACAAATTGAGGGTTTGAGGCAGCCCTGGGTCGAGCAAGTCTATCGGTGCCATTTTCCCAGCAGCATTGACTCACTTGGTGTCTCTGTGTCACATTTCGGTACTTCTCACAATATTTCAAACTTTTCCATTATTATTATATTTCTATGGTGATCTGTGATCAGTGATTTTTGATGTTACTATTGTAGTTGTTTTGGGGCACCACCAACCTTGCCCATATAAGACGATGAACTTAACCGATAAATGTGTATGTTCTGACTGCTCCACCGACAGGCCTTTCCCCCATCTCTCCCTCTCCTCGGGCCTCCCTGTTCCCTGAGACACAACGGTATTGAACGTAGGTGCATTAATAACCCTACAATGGGTTCTAGGTGTTCAAGTGAAAGGAAGAGTTGCACTTCTCTCACTTTAAATCAAAAGCTAGAAATGATTAAGCTTGGTGAAGATGGCAAATCAAAAACCAAGATAAGCCCAAAGTGAAGCTTCTCGTGCCAAACAGTTAGCCAAGTTGTGGATGCAAAGGACAAGTTCTTGAAGGAAATTAAAAGTGCTGCTCCAGTGAACACACGAATGAGAGGACAGCAAAACAGCTTTATTGCTGATATGGAGAAAGTTTGAGTGGTCTGGATAGGAGATTAAACCAGCCACAAACATTCCCTTAAGTCAAAGCCTAATCCAGAGCAAAGTCCTAATTCTCTTCAATTCTGTGAAGGCTGAGAGAGGTGAGGAAGCTGCAGAGGAAAAATTTGAAGCTAGCAGAGGTTGATTCATGAGGTTTAAGGAAAGAAACAGTCTCCATAACATCAAGGTGCAAGATGAAGCAGCAAGTGCTGATGTAGAAGCTGCAGCAAGTTATCCAGAAGATCCAGCTGAGATTAATTAATGAAGGTGGCTGCACTAAACAGCATATTTTCAATGCAGAAAAAATAAGCTTCTATTGGAAGAAGATGCCATCTGGGACTCTCATAGCTGGAGAGGAGAAGTCAATGTCTGGCTTCAAAGCTTCAAAGGACAGGCTGACTCTCTTGTTAGGGGCTAATGCAGCTGGTGACTTGAAGTTGAAGCTAATGCTAATTTACCATTCCAAAAATCCTAGGGCCCTTCAGAATTATGCTAAATCTACTCTGCCTGTGCTCTACAAATGGAACAACAAAGCCTGGATGATTGCACATCTCTTTACAACCTGGTTTACTGAGTATTTTAAGCCCACTGTTGAGACCTACTGCTCAGAAAAAAAGATTCCTTTCAAAATGTTACTGCTCATTGACAATGCACCTGGTCACTCAAGAGCTCTGATGGAGATGTACAAAGAGATTCATGGTGTTTTCGTGCCTGCTAACACAACATCCATTCTGCAGCCCAAGGATCAAGGAGTAATTTTGACTTTCAAGACTTATTATTTAAGAAATACATTTCATAAGGCTATAGCTGCCATAGATAGTGATTCTTCTGATGGACCTGAGTAAAGTAAATTGAAAGCCTTCTGGAAAGGATTCACCTTTCTAGATGCCATTAAGAACATTCATGATTCATGGGAAGAGGTCAATAACAACATTAACAGGAGTTTGGAAGAAGTTAATTCCAACCCTCATGGGTAACTCTGAGCGGTTCAAGACTTCAGTGGAGGAAGTAACTGCAGATGTGGTGGAAACGGCAAGAGAACCAGAATTAGAAGTGGAGCCTGAAGATGTGAGTGAATTGTTGCAACCTCATGATTAAACTTGAACAGATGAGGAGTTGCTTCTCATGGGTGAGCAAAGGAAGTGGTTTCTTGAGGTGGAATCTACTCCTGGTGAAGATGCTGTGAAGATTGTTGACACGACAACAAAGGATTTAGAATATTATGTAAATTTAGATGATAAAGCTGTGGAAGGTTTTGAGAGGACTGACTCCAATTTTGAAAGAAACTCTACCGTGGGTAAAATGCTATCAAACGGCTTTGCAGGCTACGGAGGAATCGTTCATGAAAGGACGCGTCAAGAGATGCAGCAAACCTCACTGTTGTCTTAGTTTAAGAAACTGTCACAGCCCCCCCAGCCTTCAGTGGCCACCACGCTGGTCAGTCAGCAGCCGTCAGCATCGAGGCAAGACCCTCCACCAGCAAAAAGATTACAACTCGCTGAAGTCTCAGATGAAGGTTAGCATTATTTAGCAATAAAGTATTTTTTAATGAAGATACGTACATTGTTTTTTTAGACATATGCTATTGCACACTTAATAGACTACAGTATAGTGTAAACAGAACTTTTATATGCACTAGGAAACCAAAAAATTTGTGTGACTCGCTTTATTGTGATATTCCCTTTATTGTTGTGTCCTGGAACCGAACACACAAAATCTCCAAGGTCTGCTGAATTAACATGATGGCATTTGAGAGCAAGAAGGAATGACACCTGTCCTGTCTGCTCTAGGTTTGCAAGTAGCAGGCGTGCAGCTTGGAGGACGGGATGGAGGGGCAGTTCCAAAGCAAATAGAATCTCTTTTGTGATCAAGTTCAGGGATATGGCATCATTCATGCATTTATTCATTCATTCAGCAAATAGTTTATTATCACCTGTTCTGTGCCCAGCTCTGGGCAAGGTATACGGCTGTAGACAAAATAAATTTCCTAAGTTGCCTCGAGCACATAGGTGCTTCAAAATCACCCAAGGAGCTTGTGAACGTGTGTATTTCTGGGCTCCATCCCCAGAGAGTGTTATATGGTAAGTCCTGGTTGTTGCCCAGGAACCTGCTTTTTAAAAAATACCCCCAGGTGATTCTAATGCAGACCAAGATGATATGAAGACCAGGCTTTGAGAAACGCTGGCCTGGTGGGAAATATGAAAAGGTAATAACTCAAGGAAAGGATGCCAGGAATTTCCCAGAGATGTCAGCGTCCTAGAATTCAAAGGGCTACTGTATGGAAGGGGCAGAACACAGGGCCTGTGTTTTCATGTAGCCATCCTCCTCCTTCTCCTCCTCCTCATCCAATTGAGTGAACTGGGAACAAAAGATTGTGCTGTCAAGGACCAGTTCCAGGTGGATCACATCCTGAGCTTTCCACCAACACTCAGGAAGTCCAAGACCCCTCTCAGGGCAGGGGGGTGTGCAGGCTTGCTGCCACATGTAGCATGTGTAGGGGGCTGGTGGGGGGGGGGAAGGGGATTCTGACAGCCAAGACAAAATGGCTGCCCAGGAAGAGACGAGAAGGAACTGAGGCAGCCTGGGAGAAGGTCTCCTTCAACTGGTCGGTCAGTGAAACACTGGGCTTCACAGCTACCGGATTGCCGGTGCTGAGATGTGGCTGGAGCAGAATCAAGGAGCCTGACCCATGGTCCCTGTGTTCAGGGATCAAACTGCTTCTTCAGTCACACACTCGAAGCATCTCCTGGTGACAGCGCAAAGACAGCGATGGATCTGACAGGAAAGAAAAGGGAACCACAGGCCAGCATGTAGAATTGCCACCAGAGTCCTCGGTGGGCCAGAAAGGGCTGGAATAGTGTGGAAATTGTTCTGGGCTAACCTGTAGATGGGCCAAAAAGCATTAACTCAGAAGTTGAGAGCAATGAGCCCTCCAGACAGAGGTCAAACGATTGTGGGCAAAACCCTGGTCTAAGAGCGACAGCCTCTAACGCGCGTGTGAGTGACCTGGGGCAGATCGCTGTCCTTCTCTGAGCTTCAGGTTCCTGGTTTGTAAAATAAGGGGGCTCAGCAAGACGTCTTCAAGGGTCCTCGGATCTCTGAAGCCTATAAAATTATTCTTATTTAGAAACAAGATCTCACTGAACTTTGCCCGCCTTAAGGGCTTCTGGTCATTAAAGCCATAATATTTAAGAAAATAAAGAGGAATAAAAAGTCTTAGAGGGTCACAAAATGCTAAAAATAAGATTAAAATGAAAGCCTGGCCTGCATCTGGAGCCCTGAATATGAGCTGAGATAAACTCCGGTACCCACAGCCCTGCAGCCCACCCCGTGTCGAGAACCCCATTCAGGTCGAATCCTTCTCATGACGGTAGGATTTTGTGTCGTGATTTAACCAATTTGCTTGGAGACAAGAGCAGAGCGAAGGGTGAGGCTGCTCCTCCACTGACGTCCATTCAGCTGGTTCTCAGATTTCTCTGTGGGCAATGATTCCGGAGAATAAGACTCAGCACCAGGAATCACACGGGGGTTCGGGATTGCGTGGACACCAGGCGTAGTTGCCAGCTCGTCACTGTCAAGTGAGTTAATTGATAGACGTGTCACATCCCAGCACCACAGTTGTTGCCTCTACCTTGAGCGACAACTCAGCCCATCAGAGAAGGGAGCCCCCCCCTCCAAAAGTGCACGTCCTTGACTCTACAAGGATGTATGTGCTGGATACCCCTGTCAAAGAACTGCCCAGAGAACTGGAAACACCAGAAACAAGGTTTGCATGCGGTCAAATAAGGACTCAAAGTGGGTGAAGGAAGAACTTTGTAAGTAAGATAATACAGATATGTAAGTATTGATAATACTCCTTTATTGATCATGTAAATAGCAAAGTGACACGTGCAATGCCTGGCATGTAGCAGGGCCCAGGGAGTGAAAGTGTGGGGATTCTATTTCCTTTATGACCTCACAGCTCTTACAGAACATTACCCTTTCCCATGATGACATGGAGTCCACTTCACCTCTCTTTTCCACCTGGGTGGAACTTCGTGACCGCCTCAATGAATAGAATGTGCCAGAAGTAACCCTGCATGACTTCCCAGGCTAGGTCATAAACGGTGATACGTCTTCTTTCTGGCTCTCCTGGAACGTGCACATTGTGATCTCTGAGCTGATATTACGAAATCTGGTGACCCAGAAGCCACCATGCTGGAGAGAGAGATGCTGTGGAGAAACAGAGAGAGAGAGAGCTGTCCAGGGAGGTCCAGCTGCTGCATCCTCCTGCCAAATGGGTCCTCCTGGCCTGGGCACCAGCTGGTGGGTGAGGTGACTCCAGCCCCCAAGCTTCCAGCCGCCCCTGCTTTTGCCAAGTACAGCAGAGGAGAGCTCTGCCCTTGAGAAAAATCAGGGCTGTTGTTGCTTTTCAGATTGTGATGGTTTTGTAATGCAGCCTTAAACAGCCGGAAGAGGCTGCCATTGGGGCTGTCACTGCTCTGCATGGGAAACGCAGGGAGGGACTCAGGGTTGGAGGAGGGCGGGAGGGAGCCCACCTAGCAGGTATGTGGGAGAGACCCCAGATAATCAGAGCCTACCCTGGCCTATTTTTCCCAGCTCTAGTGGGCATAGGCCCATCTTAGAATGACCTAGGGCAACAGGACACAGAAAATACCGAGAAAGCTAGCTAGAGAGCTGGAAATAAGTTCCAAGATCCCTCCCATGCCTGCCCAAAGGAAAGGAGAGAGTAAGCCAAGTGCAAGCACCCCTGTCCCAGAGCCCCCACAGGCCATAGTGAGGTTCAACCAACAAGGGAAAATCCACCTATGGTAACAGCAGATGGTTCTGTTCCAAGCCCTTAGCCAGGATGGGCAAACTCCAGCCAGCGGGTTAAATCCAGCTGTCTGCCTGTGTTTGTAAATAAAGTTTTATTGGACCACGACCAAGGTCCTTTGTTTGCCTATCGTCTACAAGCGGCACTCAACAGCTGGGCTGGATGGTTGCGACAGACACCATCTGGCCCACAAAGCCTGAGATAGTCACTAGCTGACCTTTCTAGAAAAAGGTTGCCGACCCCTGCCCTAAGCTATCAAAAGTGAAATCCTGATACAAGATGCCCTGCCCTGGTGTGGTCTCTGCTCAGAAAGACCCTCTGGGGTCCACGCATGCCATCCTATTTCACTCAGTCGTTCAATGGCCGTGAGCACCTCGTGCATGGCAGGCTCCCAGATCCACCTTGGGAACAGAAAAACGAATAGATGCAGTCCTTGCCCTCTAAGCCATCACAGGGCTGTGCAAGGGACCGCTGCACGTTCAGAGGATTATGGTGCCGAATGGTAAAAAGCAGAGGGAGGCCGTGCTGCGGAATTCTGGCAGCGTAGACGGAGGCAACCAATCCTGCTTGGGAGGGGAGGCCAGGGCAGGCTTCCGAGGAATGATGGTGTCAGTGGATCCTGAAGGATGAGTGGGCTACAGGGACAGGTGAGGATGGAGGGCATCTGCACAGAGGGGACGGTATGCGCAGAGGCAGACAGGGAAAGGGGCGGGGCATCTAGAAGGGAGGCGAAGGTGTGAGAGGCAGTGGCAGGAAGGTGAATATGACAGGTTATGGAGGGCAGGCAGGACCCGAGGGCAAGGCAGAGATGGCAGATGCCAGGAGCTACAGCTCTGGCCCCACAAAGGACCCTGACAAGTACAAAGTCACTTAGAAGGGGAGAGGGTATGCACAGATCCCATGGGCTGTGCCTACCTTCACTGAGACACGGAGGTTTCTATGAGGATCTGGTTTTCCATCTTCACTGTAGTGCACCCAACCCAGGCCCCCGGCACTCCCAGGCTCAGAGGACAGGAGCAGCCGGGGTGGGCTGTCCATAGTGGGGAGGGCCACCCTTGCACACATCGGGGAATTTCCAGCCTGTGTGCTCTGCGTCCTGCCTGCCTTTGCAAGTTTCATCTCAGGCCAACTTTCAGGCAGGAAAGAAAGGATATCACCAGGTAGATCACACACATGGGGGAAGGGGGACACAGCTACATGACATGTGTCATCTTCAGGGGACTGCAGGTGACTGGTGCCCTCGAAACCTCTCTCTGAAAACGCAGCTGGACACGTGTCCCAAGGAACAAGTGCGCCTTTGTTAGTGGGCCTGGCATCTGAGAATGAGCGGGGAACAGGCATTTCATCCTTGGCCGGAACACAGTAGATTTAAACTAGAGGGCAGCCCGGGGCCCCCAAACCCTTTTGTTTCTGTATAATACACTCTTCTAGAGTTGTGTTGTCCACCCACTTTTCCTTAATTAGAAGCAGATAACTTTATTGCTGTTTTCATAATATTATGGCTGCATACAGAGGTGTTTTATGAAAACAATCCTACTTACAAATTCTGCTCCCCACCACAACCCTGCTTATGCAATTATTATTACTGTTGTTGCTGTTATTTTATCTAAAGGATTAAGGGGGGTTTGAGTCACTGCTATGAAGAGGACAAACTCTGAAATGGAAAACCTTTCCTCAGGGTCGGTGGGGGGACCCGGCTTCCATGGCACCAACCTCGGGCCGGACTTGATTTGCCAGGTGTGCTTCCCTCTGCTGAGAGCCTTGCTTTTCCTGTATTAAGAAAACAAAGATGCCGGGAATTCCCTGCGGTCCACTGGTTAGGACTCGGCGCTTTCACCGCCGGTGCCCGGGTTCAAGCGCTGGTCAGGGAACTAAGATCCCACAATCTGCGCGGCGCAGCCAAAAAAACAAAACAAAAGCAAAAACACAGCGATGCCTGGGAATGGGATGAATGCTCAGCTTGGGTGCAAGTCACAGCTCCTCCCTGACATTCTGGGTGATGTTGGGCAGCAAGTCCTTTCAACCTCGGTGGACCTCAGTTTTTTAATCTGCAAAACGGGAAGCTTGATGATCCTTATACTAAGGACTTCAAGCTCTTTTGCAAAATAAAGCAAATTAAATTAAATTAAACAGTAAAAGCCTATTAAAAACCTACCATCTTAATCCTCAGAGTTGAGAGGTATAAAACTTATACAAACCCATGAAAGCTACAGTCCTCCTGCAGTTTCAGCTCTTAAAACAGTGTGTAATTGGGTCAAGGATCTATAGATGGCAGCCTCTTGCTAAGATCTAAGGAAAAAATGCTTCCGTTGATCTATACTTTCTCAGCAAATGTAATAGGGCCAGAAAGGAAACAGAAACCAAATAGTTATTTATCTTCAGAAGTCACATAAGTCTCCCATAGACCAACATGGCCATTGAGAATGTTTAATCTTAAAAATAAAAGGTATGTTTCTAAAGTATAATAGTTATTCGCAAATCGTGTTTTCACTAGGGGAAACATATTCTGCAAACAAGGATGTAGCTGGTGAAATCTTATCACCTAAATGTTTAATCTTGCAGCATAGACTCCGTGAAAGGAGGCAAATCTTCTTTGAGATCCTCTTCAAACAAATCTCCCCCACCATCCCACCCACGTCTCCCCGCAGTGACCTCTTGGATGCCGCTCAGGGGTGAAACTTCATGTCAAAGGAATGGGGTCTTTTCCTTTGTGATGTTTCATGTCATTCTTGAATAATCCAGTTTGGGTCGTTCTTTAATTCCCATTTTGTAAGCTTCATGCAAGCAGCTGAAATTTATGTACAAAAGCCTATGCCATTTAAGGAGTTTGCCTTCACTGACAATCAAAGACTTTCTAATTAAAACAAAGAGATAGGAAGCAACCTAAGTGTCCATCAACAGATGAATGGATAAAGAAGATGTGGCACATATATACAATGGAATATTTCTCAGCCATAAAAAGAAATGAAATTGAGTTATTTGTAGTGAGGTGGATGGACCTAGAGTCTGTCATACAGAGTGAAGTAAGTCAGAAAGAGAAAAACAAATACCGTATGCTAACACATAGATATGGAATCTAAAAAAAAAAAAAAAAGGTTCTGAAGAACCTAGGGGCAGGACAGGAATAAAGACACAGACGTAGAGAATGGACTTGAGGACACTGGGAGGGGGAAGGGTAAGCTGGGACGAAGTGAGAGAGTGGCACGGACATATATACACTACCAAACGTAAAATAGATAGCTAGTGGGAAGCAGCTGCATAGCACAGGGAGATCAGCTCGGTGCTTTGTGACCACCTAGAGGGGTGGGATAGGGAGAGTGGGAGGGAGGGAGACGCAAGAGGGAGGAGATATGGGGATATATGTATATGTATAGCTGATTCACTTTGTTATACAGCAGAAACTAACACACCATTGTAAAGCAATTATACTCCAATAAAGATGTTAAAAAAATAAAATAAAACAAAGAGATACCGTGTTTACATCATACAAAAATGTGTGAATGAGAAGGATTAGGTTGAGCCATTATGAAATGGTTGGTCAAAAATCAGCAATTTTATATGATTCTGGGAGGGATAAATTGGGAGATTGAGATTGACATATACACACTATTATATATAAAATAGATAACTAACAAGGACCTACTGTATAGCACAGGGAACTCTACTCAATACTCTGTAATGGCCTATATGGGAAAAGAATCTAAAAAAGAGTGGATATATGTTAATAACTGATTCACTTTGCTGTACACCTGAAACTAATACAACATTGTAAATCAACTGTACTCCAATAAAAATTTAAAAAAAATTTTTATGGTTCCACCTCTGTGCCAGCATTGGTGCCAAGCACTTGTTGCATAACAGAGATCCAGACCGATGGGGCCCTGCCTTTGTAGGGTCCAGTGGGGTAACAGTAGGGTCAGAGGAGCTGACCTAGGGAGGTGGGGAACCACTTCTCAGAGGACGTGATGGCCAAGTCGGGACATAAGTGAGGAGGGGTGTCTCCTGTGCAGGTGAAGCAGGGGGCAATGTTCTAGGCAGAGGGGACGGCAGGCCTGGAAGTGTGAGCTCAGCGGTCTGACATCCTGGAAGAAGCCCAGTGTGCCTGGATCAGGAAGGTGGGGAGAAGCCCAGGGCGGGAGGAGACGGAAAGCAGGTGATGGGCAGGGAGGGAAGGGCCTTCCAAGCCACGACGGAGAGGGCGTGCTCCATCCCGAGGGCGATGGGGAGCCGCTCGAGGCTCTGAAACTGACAAACAGCAAGATCAGATTGGCCATTTTGGAAAAAACATCCCTCTGCCTTTAATGTAGGGAATGAATTAAGTAGAGCAAGAACTGGGGCAAGCTCTCACCAGCTGAGGTGAGAGGTGGGGATGCCTGGTCTAGGGAAGTGCCACTGAGAGCTAAACAGACGGAACGGAGACTGTTTTTGAGATGGGCTCTCAGGATTTAGCAGCTAATGGATATGCAAGAGTACAGAGAGAGAGGAGTCTGTCACGGGTGATGCCCACTCATATGAGAGCACAGGGGGAGAACAGGGTTAGGGAGGAGATGCTGAGTTCGCCATCAGGCACGGTGGGGTGGGTCCTCTGGGGTCCTCTGAGGGGGCTTGGGAGGCAGCAGCTGCATCCTGTAATCTGATGCCCAGTGGGGTGGTCTCAGCAGGGGTCAGCACCAAGCTTGGGGCTGGACGAGGCTGTTGAAGGATAATGCTCGGGGCTCAGTCCCCCCGCTTTTAATAGGCATGGGAATCACGTGGGCTTCCATGACGTTGAGCGTTCACGGGCTCCATCTCAGCCGTGCTAACTAGAATCTCAGGGGTGGTTGCTGAGAATCTGAGTCTCTAACCAGCTCCCTAGGAGACCGATGGCAATACTCGGGGACCAAAGTTGTAGGAACCCTCCTGGTGCTACAGAGGCAGAATGTAATAATTAGAACGTCAGAGGAAACTGTAAAATTCTATTTCTTAGGAAAATAAATAACCAACATTAGTGAGGGTGGCTTTCACATATGGCTGTCGAGACAGGTATTGGACTTGTAAATCTAAAGACCTGAAATGATCATGAAAATACTAAGGAAGAAAAACTCAGAAACTAGCATGGACTGGCTCTGAATTCATGTCTTCCTACCAAAATGCCCTCCCAACCGGTATTCTAATATTTAGTGAAACTTTCGTCCTAAAGAGCATTTATGATGGAAACCCAAGCTAGGCAGTTTAAACACACACAATACGCCGAAGAGAATCGAACTGACCATAACAGGGGAGAAATAGATTAAATACATTTGTCTTGATATTCAGAGGAAGCTTAAGAAAACATCAGAGTTCCTTATGTAGTCAAACGTGTCAATATGCCCTCATTGGCTGAGCCTCACCCAAAAGGCTCAGATCAGGGAGAATATTAATCTCTCGCCTGCCCCCAACACGCCCATGATGCTTTGTTTTACCTCTATTAGAGCGCACAGCTCAGCCGGCCTGGGATATAAGTTATTTATGTCCTCGTCTGCTGGCCCACCACACCGTGCACCCCTTCAGGGCAGGGACCTCGTCTTCATTACACCATGCCTGGCACCCTGGCTGGCACAGAACGACATTCAGTCCTTCTTTGCTAACTTGAGCTTTCATCAAGCAACAGAGCTTCCCAATCCTTGTCTGTAGTTGCAGAGTTTCTGTTTATGGCAAAGGTGGATTTGGAATTCTCTCCACGATCTCTTAACATTGAAATGATTTTAAACCATTTTAGGAAAAGGAAGAAGGCACAACAAGAGCAAAGGCAGGACAATAGATTGTCTTGACACCCAGAACTGTGTTGCATGACAAAGCCTGTGTTGAAAGGAAGCGATTCCTGTGCAGCCCACTTATTTGGGATTCACTGGCTCACCCGCACTTGCACTGCGCTCTTCTGATAAGCTGCAAAATCTAAAACTCCTTATTAAATGTCAGATAAATTGGCTAGCCTGGGGCGAAGAAGGCATGGGCGGTGTGTGCTCCAGTCCGGCCCCCTGTAATTGATGGGCTCTGAATAAGCAGAACCAATCCAGGCTGATCGTGGATGAAATGACTACAGCCAGCAAAGTTCAAATAAGAAATATGTGAACTTTAAAGTACTTGAACAGAAATCAAGACAGTGAGTTTTTATAAAAATCTTTACTAGCTCAAACCACTGCAGCTCAGAATGACCTTGATCCTTGGGTTGAGTAGCTGGTGGTGCAGGGAACGTTTGCACCGTGTATCAGACGCCGAGCCATGGGAGAAGCGCGGTGGGAGAGAGAATTTGCCAGATGCAGTGCTCCCAGACCCCTCGTCGGTGTCTGCGTGGGCAAAGCAGACAGAGACTTGGAGATGTTAACTGCTCTCCACTGCTCCACCTGAGCAGATTTTCTTCCTCTTTTGCTGGGTGTTGGATGGGGTTTTACACATTCCCTTGCCCTTTGGATAACGCAGTCAGGACTCTCGGCTGCCGTCCCAGGTTCTTGTCTATGCCCGGACACAAGCAGGGCATTTGGGGAAGCCCCCAGACCCGGTATCAGCTGAACTTGCAACAGTGCTTCACACAGCACTGCAGAGCCCGACAATGCCTTTTAGTGCGGCACCTCTTCGTGCTAAACCCTTCGTAGGTGTTTTTCCCCCGACCCAAGCCTTCCCCCACCCCATCCCCAAGAGGAAGCACCCTTACACCCCTTTCACATATGAGGAAGTGGAAGGTTCTGAAGGTCTTAAGCTATGAAAAGATAGAGCGGATTTCCAGCTGCATCTGTTGGGCCTCGATCCCCTGCTCTTTCTACCACACCAAGCTGTGTCCCTTTGTGACAAATGAAATGGACACCCTTCTGTCTTATTCTAAATGGGATCCTCCTTTTCACCTTCACAGATCTCCCAGCTATTTTGTGAGAGCACCAGATACAAACACCTCCTAGAATAACAATACCATACTCTAACTTCTCAGACACCCCAGGGCGGTAGAGTTGGTCCTTCCCACAAAGAATGTAGGTGAGGGGGGAAAAGACCACGGTTCATTTTATCCCAAATGACTGGGCAGGTGGATACAAGAAATGTAGCTAAGGGGAGAGCCTGCTTCCACCTGAGGGGTAGGGAAGAGGACAATCAGGAGTACTTCATGGAGGAGGTGGCCCTTGTAGGATGGTTGGGATTAGGATTTGTAGATGGAATAGAATAAAAACCCTTATTACTTTTGCCATCTGCAGTAACGTAGATGGACTTGGAGAGCATTATGCTAAATGAAATATGTCAGACAGAGAAAGATAAATACTGTATGATATGGTTTATATGTGGAATCTAAAAAATACAACAAACTAGTGAATATAACATAAAAGAAGCAGACTCACAGATATAGAGAACAAACTAGTGGTTACCAGTAGGGAGAGGGAAAGGGGGAGGGGCAAGATACAGGTGGGGGATTGGGAGGCACACACTACTGGATGTAAGACAGGTTCAAGGATGTATTGTACAACACGGGGAACAGAGCCAATATTTTCTAATAACTGTAAATGGAAAGTAACCTTTACAAATTGTATAAAAATAAAAAGTTAATTTAAAAAGATTTTTTAAAAAGAGCTCTTATTACACGTCATGCTCTGTCTTCTAAATGCCATACATGTATTAACACTTCTGTTCCTCAAAACAGCCTTACTAGGTTTTATTGTTACCTCCATTTCATAGATGAGAAAACTGAGGCACAGAGAGTTAAAGTAAATTACCCAAAGACACACAGTGGTAGAAGCGAGACTCAACCCCAGGCAGTCTGGCTCCAGTGCTCGTGATTTTGCCCACCGTGCGAGGCTGCCTCTGTCTGAGGGAAGTGGACCATTCGGGCAAAGGCAGAGTGATCTGGAAAGGAAGGGGAGTGTGTGGGAAGACCTGGCTGTCCTGTTAGATGGCGGCATGTGCTACGTGAAGGTCAAACAGAGGTTGAAAGGTGCGATGTACATTGAGTTGGTGACCATTCCTTCATCAAACCAGTGCTCACTGCGCATCTACTTGGCACCGGGGACTCCAATAGGCACTGGGAGACACAGTCACAAACCGGTGTTTCAGAAACAGCATGAGAACAAACGGATGGACACCAAGGGGGGAAAGTGGCGGGGGGTGGTGGTGTGATGATTTGGGAGATTGGGATTGACATGTATACACTAATATGTATAAAATGGATAACTAATAAGAACCTGCTGTATAAAAAAATAGATAAAATTCAAAAATTCAAAAAAAAAAAAAAAAGCATGAGTACAAATGTCTAGATTAGTCTGGAAAGGGATTAGCTTTCCAGACTAATCTAGACGTTTCACACTTACCCTTTGCTTATGGCTACCTAAAGCCACGGATATCAAAAGCAAAATCATGTATCTCATAGTAAAGATTCAGAAACTACTTGAGGTGGGAGGGACATGAGGAGGGGTGAGGGGTAAAATACAGGATACCCAGTTAAATTTGAATTGCAGATAAACACCAGAAAATTTTTTAATATAAGTGTGTCCCAGATGTTGCATGGGGCAAACAGATGCTAAAAAATTCTTCGTTGTTTATCTGAAATTCAGGTTTAACTTGGTGTCTGCTGTTTTTATTTGTTACATCCGGCAACTCTAAACCTGAGCGATCTTTTCACGGAGCTGCCCCATTTTACAGATGGGCCAACCACCTTCCACGTCCCCAGCTAGAGGGACCAGGATGCAGGGACAAGCTTGCAGATGACCAAATCCAGCCATTCAGCCTCAGTGTGTTCCAGACGCCTTCCAATCCCAACGGGTTAATTATCCCTTTGGGTCAGCAGCAGTGTGGCAATAGAGCAGTTCTTAATTGTGGTGGGAAAAGTAAGAATTTTGATAATGAAATATCCCCAGGAGTCAGAAATGCTCTGACCGTGGACTCAAAGACCAAAGCCACAATAGAAAGCAGGTTAGCCCCCAGGATTCGCCCCACTCCTCTCCCAGGTGTACTGTGACCGGCATGGCTGCATTTGGTGAAACGCTTCAGGGAAAATCACAAAGTCATATCAGCCACAGCTTAGGGGAAATCAAATTTTCCCTTCAGAGCAACATCTCAGGAGACCGTGGCCAACTTCAAGGTGCCTTTATCTGAATACATTCCATTAGGAAAGGAGCAGGAAGAAGCACTGGCCTTTCAAGGTAACTCAATCAGACTCCGTGGCATTCACAGGGGTATCGGTTACCATAAGCCTCTAGGGGCAGCAAGGAGATTAAGACGCGGATTACCTGCCACTTACTATGTGTCATCAAGGAAAGAGCTGCTTCGGCTACAAGCCCTGCTTAATCGGGTCCCAGCAGGCTTTTCTCAAAAGGATGGCTGACAGCATTTCTAAGCACGTTTTAAACTGCCCATCATATCCGTGATGGAAACTCACCAACAGAGAGTGACAGCAATGTCAACAGTGGCCATTAGAGGAATTTCTGACAGGTGGCCCTTTGTGAAATGACGAGGAGTGTGGCCAGGGAGGTGCTGGGCATGTGATGGAATCTCGGGGCCCACTTACATGCACCCTCACAGCCAGCGTCTTCAGGCATGCTTCAGCTTTACATTATCTGCCTCCATCGGTGTGTGCACTTGGCCAAGACGACACGGCTGTCAAGACAGACATAGCGGGTCTGACACCATCTCTGGTGACAGAGGAAGCCAGCAGAAGTCCCCGCTCTGAATCTGGGCAGCCAGACCGAGGCAGGTTTTCCTCTCCAGTGATAGCCCCGTGTGAAAGCCACGAAGCCTGGTGGCCTGGAAAGAGGGTTGGGTCCCAGGCCATTCTACAGTTGACACCAGCAGTCAGCAAACTATGATACGTGGGCCAAATCCAGACTACCAGCTATTTTTATAAAGTTTTGTTGGAAGAACAGCTACACATCATTTACATGATGTGCTTTCATATTATTATGGCAGAGTTGAGTAGTTACTGTATGGCTCACAAAGCTTAAAATACTTATTATCCAGCCTTTACAGAAAAATGGCTGAGCTCTTGTCTACACCGTTCCTTCGAAGAGATCTCACAGCCTTGCTTCACCTCAGATCTGTGCTGGGGTGAAGGGGTTGGAGGTCATGTCTTGACACATTCTATTGAATAAATTCCAAGCTGCTGAAGGAATAATTATTGAAGAGAAAAGCTTACTGAAGCCCAATAGCTAAGAATCGCAGGTGGAGTCATCCCAACTGAGTTCTCCCAATAGCTAAGAATCGCAGGTGGAGTCATCTCAACTGAGTTCTCTCCACAAAGAATTTCAAATTGACCAAAAGAGACAGAATACCCACTTTTGATGATTTTCCTAAAGTGGAATGCAGATCAGGATCAGAAATCTCAGGTGGCTTCCCACTGCCGAGGGGAGTTAGGAGGGGCCAGCTTCTGACCTTGACCTTGACACAACACGCGCCCAGACCCCCTTCCATCCTTACCTGCCGCACTGTCACAGTATTGTGCTGTTATTACTAATTCTGAACCTGCTTCAGGCCTGTCACATGCAAGAAGTTCAACATCAAGACGGTCAGACCAACATCTCTCTGCACCTTTGGCTCTGCACCCAGGTGGAACAACTAGATATTCCATGAACACAAGCCGTTCTTGTGCTGTACCGTCCACACAACTGTCCTTTCCTCCATCTGTACCTGCTGACCACACCTGTCCTGCAGGGCTCTTCTCCAGTGTTTCTATGAAATCTTTCTTCATGCCTCCAGTCAGATGGTTCTTCTCACTCCCTGGGCCTTCAAAGCAATTCTCCCAAACATCTCAGGTGGGACTGATCAAATGCTACCTGACCTTGGCATTATCTGTAGCCAGGGAACCAAGGCATTCACAAATTAATGGTCTCCACTCTACCTGAGTAATACCAAGGTGCAGGGGTGGGCATGGAGAGGAAGAAGGTAATGCACTGTGGAAACTCTAGCTACGACCCCGGGACCCGTTTCAAATTAAGTGCCCTCAGGGAAAGTTGGTGGGTCCTTAGACAGTGACTCTGTCTCTATGGCTAGGGCTGTGCCCGGAAAAAAGAGTGTGGATCTTCAGAGGTCAGAGCCAGGAGGAAAAGCCCGACAAAGAAGGTGGAGGCTTTGTGGGGTCTCCAGGCCTGGGTGAAGCTCTGCCTCATGAATGACCAGCCACTAGTCAGGGAGGGAAGTCCTCTTCCACACCATCTGCATGGGTGGGGGAAGAGGACCGCTCCCCAGCACCACCTCATCCATCCCTCCCTCACGTCGAGGAGGGAGCAGAGTGTCAGGTCACCTGCTAAGTCAGCAAACATTGACTGCGCACCTACTGCGTGCCAGGCTCCGGGGGAGGCGGGGAGCGAGACAAGGCAGCTGCCTTCACAGCACCTAAGCTCTGACCCCGACCCAGGCCCGGGAAACACAGGATCCCGGGGATTCTCCAAGTGATCAGGAGCCACAGAGCCTTCCCTCTCCACCCAGAGAGGCTCCGGGATGCGCTGCCCAGCAGCTGCCCAGGACTGTCCGGGGCCTGAGAGGGACAAAGGTGACTTATCGCCTCATCTGAATGGGCCTCCCCACCCCACCTTGAGGGCATCTTTCCTCTGGGTCGGAGGAGTTTTCAGAGAGTGCCATTGGAATCTGGGAGGGGAGAGGCCGTTGCGAAACACATCCCCCTAGCGCTCTTATGATGCCGCAGAGAAGAGGCGAAGGTGGGAACCTCGGGTCTCCCCACCCTTTCTGGGTTTCAACCTGGCCCCAGGTGGTAGAACAGCTTAATCGCCCTCAGGGCTGCCTCGGGGTTTGGGGGAGGCCTGAGGAGGTGGCCCAGTGGCCACAGAGTTCAGACTAACTCAGGGGTCAGGGTCAGTGCCCCTAAGGGCTCTGCACCACGGCGCTGAGGAGGAAACTGGGCTCAGCCTTGATAAGGGATTTGCCCAGATGCCTAGTGGGGGGCTCAGCCCAGCCCCTGGCTCCCAGTACAGCGCTCCCTGCATCCAGTGACTGCTCTAGGGCCTCTGGTTGGAGTGCAGATGGATCAGCCTCTGTACTGGGTGACTCACCCACCTGGGCTCCGCTGCTGGCCTCTGGCTGGGAGGGAGGTTCACGGGGAAGGAGAGCCTCAGGGGCTTTGCCACAAACACTCCAAGGCTGTGGATGCCACTAGCTGCCCATGAGCCTGTCTAAGGCCAGAGCAGGTCCCATTCGCCTCAGGATCCCCAGACCCTGGCACGATGCCTGACCCTCTATGAGTGCTCCAAGCCCTGGGGGAATGAGCCTCTGCCCTGGCTCCCACCCCCTGCCCCCCAAGAGGGCTCCTCTTGCCCTAGACGTGGACCCTCTTCCTCTCCTTCCCTCTGGGCTCACACGAATGGCAATGGGGCTGCCCTCCACTGGACGATGGAAGATGGTTTCCCCCATCCATCTGGGAAATCCTTTAAAAATATGATTCTTTGTCTCTCCAGTGACCACAAATTAGGGTTAGGCCTGGGGTCTGACTTTCTAAGTACCACCTGGTTGGAGAGGCCAGGGAGGTAAGACCGGCCGCCCCGTGCCCTTCTCTCTATGCTTGTCCAATCTCCCACCACCTGCGGAATTTCCGGCGTGGTGGATACCCGGGCATCAGCACTCATGCAGCTGCGCGGATGGTGAATCACAGGCAGGAGTGGAAGAGGGAGCCGGGCCTCCCTAAAGGGTATCGGTAAGGCAGTCAGTCCTCTCTCTCTCGATCTTGACTCCTGCAGACCCTAAGCCCCCCACCGCGCCGCCGAGAGTCCTCGCAGACTTGGACCTGGAGCCTCTAGCGCCCTGGCCTTTGCTGTGATGCAAACGGACTTCACCTGCCACTGCCTCCTCTTCCTGTGGAGGAGACTTGTCTGAGCAGAATCAAAACCCGGCGGAGGTCAGTTCATTACCGTGCTCTGAGTTCCCCAGCGACCTTTCCAAATGCCAGCCCCTGCGGATGCTTGTGCCCGAGGTCGGCGCCTTGCAAGGGTCACCTGTGAGAGGCTGTGCAGAGCGGGGAGGGGAGCCCTCAGGACCCCGGCTCTCCCCACCCCCTGAGCCTTATCCCACCCAACAGCCGGCTCAGGGTGCTGGCTGCCCCGCCAGGTGCTCCAAATCGCCACAGGGGATCTATCCCGGGAGCAGCCAGTAGGCAAGTACCCTGCAGCCGGTCCCGAAGCCACCAGACTCGCCCGGCCTCTGCACCCAGCCGGTGCCACCCCCCTGCCCGGACCCGCAGTCTCTCTCCGATCTCTGACCCCGAGGACCACGCAGGGCTCTCCGTGTCACCGGGAAGTGGAGAGCAATTTGTTTCTACCAAACACAGTTTCTATTGCCCCTTTCCTACCCCGTTGGCTCCTGTGCTAAAGTCGGTCTTTCACTGGAACCGCCGTGGCCTCCCCAGCACCGCAGAGAATCGGCCCCTTTCTCCCTCCTCCCGCTGCTTTCCTCTCTCTCAATTTCTCCTTTTTTCTGCCTGGCACAGGTAATTGTGAGACGACGAGGGAATGCCCTGGAGGATTCAGTTCCAAACGCTCCCCCGCAGTTCTCAGAAGGGCACAAAGAATCGCGGTGAATGTCACATTGAGTCCCTCCAGCTGCACCTGCTGGCCGCCCGGGCCCCTCTGGTTCACTGGGGGGTCACCGAGTGCTCGCGGAGTCTCCGATGGCCGGGAGAGCTACTATGTTTTCAGTTCACAGTGAGATTAAATCTACAACGTTTGACCCGTCTAATTTATTGTGTGGCTGACAGAGCAAGGAAAGCCCATAGGAAGAGCTGGATGCATTTCTCCCCCTTAAACAAAACACACCGTGGAATTTGCAGGAAGCCGTCAGCAGCTCGACGTTTCATTCCAGGCCTGGAAGCGAAAAAGGGTTGTGATGAGCATTGGATTCCACAGCCTGGGCAAGAGTCAAGCAGACCTATCATTGTTTTTTACGAACTATAGACTCGGGTTGATCAGCGCTGGTAACATGAGGCCCCGATGGTTTGAGCACAAGCTCAGGGCTGCCAACCCCGTCCGAGGTCAGACCCTTATCACGATTTGCCCAGAATTGGCTGCACCCTTCAACGCCCTTCTTGCCTCCTACTGCCTTGTCCACCTTCGGGCCGAGGCTGCCCCTCCATCCCCCAAAGCCTTGCCAGTTCTCTCCTTCTCCGTCCTGGGGACCAAGGAGGCCCCTCCCAGCCATAGAAAACACGCTCACATGTGGTATCCAGGTTTGAGAAATTAAATTTCACTTCCATTCCTACCTGTTGAATAGCTCCTAGTGGGAGGCTCGTTCCTGGTTCTCTAGTGACCATCACTGTGGATTCTAGAACTGCTTTGTCAGCAGCAGAGCATCTTTTTTCTTTTTTTAATGAATCATAAGCGGGACCCCAATAAACCAAATAGATTCTGGCCAAGTTGCTCAGCCTGGGGCGTGGGCGGGGGTCTGGACTTGGTCCCATCAGCCCAGACCCAGCCCTCAGGGATGCTGAGACATCGCCGTGGACCTCAGTGGAGATGCTTGGGCAGCAGAGAGAGACAGAGGCGCTGATAGCCAGAGGACAGCAACGGGAGCACGAAGGGCTGGGTGGCACTTGCTTCTGCCGGACAAGAGGGTCAAAAGGAAAGGTCCGGCAAAGGTCTGGGCAGAGCTGCCCTGAGCCCAGGCTGGGCAGGAGGGGCGTTCAGGGCCGCGGGCAGCGTGAACGCACACGGGAGGCCTGAGCACGCCCAGAGCAGTGCAGGTCTCCTTTGGCGTGTGGGAGAGAGGTTGCCAGGAGACCGGACCGCAGTCTGGGTCAGGTTGGGAAAGCCCGGACCTGTTTCCAGAGATCACCACGAAGTTCTCTGAGCAAGTGGGAAGCACTGAGAGCTGTGGTTTAGAAAGACAGGCCTGGCAGCAGTGGGACAAAGTGTGAGGTGGTGAGCATTCAGGCCGGAGCCCAGCGAGGACTCCTCACGAGGAGGGACGAGGGGGCTGAAAGCCAGAGGAGGCGGGAAGAACAGATGCGGGGCGGGGCCTGAAAGGGAGAGAGGACCTGGTCCCCAGTGTGTGAGGGGCAAGGCGGAATAGGGGACAGGAGTCAGCTCTCTGCTGGGGCAGAGGATCTGTGCTGCTGCTTATCGAGAGAAAACAGGAGCAGAGACGAAGGATGGAGATGGCGAGTTCAGGGAGGGCAGACCAGCGGCGCCAGGGTGATGGTGTCAGCAGCTCCTCTTTGTTGAGAATTGGCCGAGAGACTCTGCAAAGCACTTTGTTTTGTCTTATTTGACCCACAAACAACAAGGTAAGGAGGATGTTGTTTTCCCTTCTCTTTTACGGATGAGGCCACTAAGGCTCAGAGAGGTGAAGGCATTTGCCCTAGATCACACAGCTAAAAGCAATGGAGGCAGGCTCTGCATCTACATCGTCTGACTCCAGGGCCTGGCTTCTTAGCTACGACCCTACATTACCTGTAGAAACGTAAAGACGTGGACCCAGAGCTGGGAAATGGGGTCCGGGGTCCTCTTGTCGGGATGCCATCAAGACTCCAAGAGCAGGGTGTTCACAGAGGTGAATGAGGGATAGGAGGTGTCTCAGGTCCAGACCCCAATGCGGCTACATCAAATCCTCCATCTGCCTCGGAGTTCCAGGCCCGGCAAGGAGGTGCCTGTAACACTGAAGAGTCTTGAACTACAGGCCCAGGAACTGTAGCTCTGCCAAGATACATGTGCCCCGTGGGACCAGGATGTGCATTTCAGCTCAGGCTGGGGCAGCGCTAGTTATTAATTGTAACACATTAATTATGACATTTGAGGAGAGCTCAAAAAGGAGGACGGCAACCCTCTCCCAAGGCCATCTCTTATATTTCTCACTTGACGCTGTGACTAAGGCACGGCATTAAGGGCACATCAGTCCTCGTGCTGGTTGGCATCTGGATGGGCTGAGGGAACCACGTCATCACTAGTCTGACTTGAAAACACTGACCTTTGAACAAACAAGAGAAGCTAAAATGTATTGAGGTATATATGCAGCAAGGAGTCCAGGGAAATGTGCCTTCTGATGAGAGGTGATGACCCAAAGAAGAACCAAAACTGGGCAAAAATTTTAGCCACAAAACTGTGAAGCAGATTGGGCTTGTGTTTCGTATAGAAAGAAAAAGCTTGTGTTTTCAATAATTAGCCCAAAGTGAAGGAAGTAAAAGAATCGAGAAGGCGGTGCTACTGCCCACTCTTATTTGACCAGTTTTTTTTCCCGACCAGTTTGGCCAGTGTATCATTGAAGGGCTGGAGGAGGGGATGCTGGTGTTTCCAGAGAGGGATTTCTAACTCCCACCTCAGCTCCCCAGAGGCAGGTAAGAATAAATTTAGCAGGAGAGTCTGCAGTGTGTTCCTTCTGGCATGGGGGTATGATATTAACAGCTAACATTCTGGGGGCACTAATTATGTAGAGTTCAAAGGTGTATTAATAGATTAACTCATTTAATCCCTGCCGCGATCCTGTGGAGACAATATAGTTACCATCACCATCTGACAGGAGGGTCGAGGCAGGATGGACCTGCCCAGTGTCCCCAAACTAGGTTGCTAGAGCCAGGAATTGAGCCCAGGAGGTCAAACTCCAGAGTCTATTTCTGACCCTCTGCCATACTGCTCAAATTTTAGGAAGTGTAAGAACCACCTGATGTATATACCCAAGAGATGTGAAAATGTTTGTCCTCACAAAAACTTGTACATGAAGGTTCATAGCAGCGTTATTCATGGTAGCCAAAAAGTGGAAACAAACCAGATGTCTACCTACTTATAAATGGATAAAATGTGGTATATCCATGCGAGGGAATATTATTCACCCATGAAAAGGAATGAAGTGTTGACACTTCAATGCTACAATGTGGATGAACCTTGAAAACATTATGCTAAGGGAAAGAAGTCAGACCAAGAGACCACATACTGAATGCTTCCATTCATAAGAAATGTCCAGAATAGGCAAATCCACAAAAGTAGCTTAGTTGTTTCCCGTTGCTGGGGAAAGGGGGAATTGAGAGTGACTGTAATAGGTATGGGTTGCTTTGCAGAGTGAGAGGAATGCTCTGGCATTAGCGGTGATGGTTGCCCAGCACGGGGAACATACTAAAAAAGATCACTAAGTGGTATACTTTCAAATAGTGAATTTTACGTTATATGAATTATATCTCAATTTAAAAAATTGCCTCCCCCCAAAACTCCATCCCATTTGATACATCAGTGAGAACACTTTGAGCTTTGCCCTTGGCTGGTCCCTGGGTTAAAAGACGGCCACCCCAGTTCCAGGCATCACACAGACACAACAGCATTTAGTGGAAGGAGAGAGGAGCGTTTCAAAGAACAAGGAAACCCTTCCGCCAGCACCTGTCCTGGCACATCTCCTTGGTCAATACTGGGCTCCTGCCCTCTGCTAAACCTGTCACTGGCAGGGAGATGAGGGGCTTCTTGATCTGTTCAGACCAATCAGGATTTGCCCCTGAGTTTCTTCAGGGAGGGGTGGACAGCTGAACAAAACAGGATTAAGTCAGAAGAAAGAAGGGCGATGGCCGTTTGCAGTCACTAAGCCATGTCTGGTACCCCTGGTGCTCGTTAGCACACAGATTCCCAGGGCCTGGCCCCCGAGCTTCTGATTGGGCAGGTTTGTCATGGGTTTCAGAACCCTGCGTTTGACACGAGCCCCTCAGATGCCTCTGATGGGGGTGTCCCCGGACCACACTCTGAGAAACATTGCTCAGTGAGGTCTGAAAACACACTCCAGCTTTCCTGTTACCCCAGGTCTTCAAATAATCCCACTGCCCCCACCCTGTCTGCCCGCACACCCTCTAGAAAAAGCTCTTCAAAAAATGAAGGAAAGAAGGAAAGGGTGGGGGAGAAAAGAAAAGAGGAAGATGAGAGAGACATCACCATTTCCTCAGCTGCTATCCTGTGCCTTTACACACATTCCACAATGTCACTGCAAGGCAGCTATTACTCTGCCCATTTCATAGATGTGGAGACTGAGGCTAAGAATATCAGCAACTTTGTCCAAGGCCACGTGAAAGTGGAGGACCAGGAATTCAGACCTGGGGCCTGGGTCTGCATCTGGAGGTGCTGCCAACATACCCTCCTCCCTACCAGACACACGGACCAATAGACCAGAGGATGGTCAGGCCCCAATGCGTGGAACTTCTGGAGTAAATGCAAATAAGCTTGGTTTTAAAAGTGATCAACTCTTAGCAAAGAGAGTTCAGGACTCCTACCTAGAATATAAGGTCTTTCATTTTTTCATATCAAAAAAAAGGAAAATTGTTCATTCTCCCAATATTAAAATTGTGCACCTATACCCTTTGACCTTTTCTGCTTTATTAGTACACTTTCTCTGCACTTGGCTTTGATGTTACTAAAAAGATGAGCCTAGTGCAGTCACTCCCCGTGGATTTATGCTGAAAAGATGAGCATTTAGAACACACCACTTCTGTTTCCGTAGAGCTAGATGTCGTGTTCTCCAGACCTGTGAAAGGGCAGAATCGTGGGGAAGCTTCTATTCACAGTCACAAAAATGGGTCAGAAAATACTTCACAAAAGAGACACATTGACACAGAGCTGCTACCTGGGAAAGGCTTTCACCTGGAACCAGGTCATTCGTCTTTTCAATCAGAAGCACTTATGTTTTCCTCTGTCCAAGTCTCTCTTTTCTATGGATCCAAACCTCTTGAGACTAGGGTTTTAGGAGAAATAGAAATCTGAATTTGAACGTAAATGTCAACTCTGCAGCACAATTTCCCTTGAGAGTTTCGCAGGACTGTTCCTAAGGGAAGAATTCTGAAATCTCCTGCCTTCCCCACTCCTATGGGAGACTTGTGGTTCTTAGAAGGTCAGAACTGTCTGGCCACAAGGAAGACACATTGGAAGGCTTTGGGGTAGGCACATTGGGGCATGTTGGCCTTCTCCAGGGAAAGCTGTCATCTTGGGCTGGGACTCTGAAATGCAGAATGGGGCCGAGAAGGTCAAGCTCTGAGCATCGAGGTGGAGGTCTTATTTGTGCAAATCTGCCTGAGTGGCTGGTGAAGTCACTAGTGAACATAACCTGTGTGGGTTTGGGGATGAGTTGTGAACCTGAAGGTTGGGTGGACAGAAGGCAGCTCCAGGCAAGGCTGGAATTCACTTGAACCCTGGCAAACAGAGGGGCGTGTCCATGAAGGAAGAAGGCAGGGACTTCAGGGGTAAGGGTAAGTGCTCATGGGCAGAGGTTTGCTGAGTAAGAGCTGGTTGGTGCCCATGCAGACCAAACTGGAAGACTGAGAGTTCACACAAAGACCCTCTCAGCTAAATCGGATTCATTAGCCTTAAAAAGTAAAGTATTTCTGGGAGCATCACTTGAGCATCAGGGAAGCCCAGATGCAAAGTCTCCCCACATAATGCAGGTGACTGATCCTCGGGGTCACGTTACAGTCCCTGAGGCAGGATGCTTGAAGCTGATAGGGTAGTTTAATATAACTTGTCAACAAGTCGGACATGTAAGGACTCCCTGTGAGATGGGCAATGTTCCATGAAACAAAGTCATAAGGAATTAGTGTCGGAAGGTATGGGCATGGGGTCACCCCGGATGTACGCCAGTGCCAATGTGGCCAGCGTCCTGCCGGTGTGCCCGGTGCTGCTCTAAGTACTTACCCTGCATCATGTCATTTAATCTGCTCCCAACAACCCCCATAAATATTCTCTTATTATCATTCCCATTTCACAGATGAGGAAACTAAAGCTCGGAGAGGAGAAGTAACTGGTCCTGGTCACATGGCTCAGAAATAGTGGAGCCAGGATCTCAACTCTAAGAACCCCACTCCAGTGCTGTCCTCCTCTTACAAAGAGCTGAATCGATACCTATTGGACTGAATGTGAGTCAATGACCTGTTTCCTGTATTGATCTAAACAATCTTAATTAGGGGTGTGACCTCCAGGCTGACCCCTCCCTGAGGACCTTCGTTGAAGCTGGCACTGACTCAGGAGGTAACATCCAGGCCACGCTACCTGCCATCTTAGGTCATTACTTGAAAGAGTTGAAGGCAAGCCTTCCGATTTATATGTTTGCATCTCACGTTGGGGAGTGGCATATTAAAACATGAACTAAAACAATGCAACTCTGAAAAGTCTGGGGCTAAGTCTTCGCCTTAGACGTATGCAAACCATTCCCAAATTACACTACTTGCTTTGCATCCTGCCGTTAAACTGTCATGATGCGAAATAAATAAAGTCCCAGTGCACTGTTTGGCAATTAGCAATTATATCTCAACCCCTTCGGTAGCCTTCACACTGCTCTGTAATTGTGAGATTAAAAAGCTATCATTTACACGGTTGGCTATGAGTGTGTGGATATCTTGCTATGACAAAGCAATTACCCAAGTCATTATCCTCATAAGGTAATCTGCAATTGTAGGTAAATAATGATTATGTGGCTGACAAATGTTGCATTATTGACTCTTAAAACAAATATTAAGATTTATCTTTTCATATGGCCGTCTATGATATATATTCCAGGCATCCAAGGTAGGGTCACTTTAAGCTAATAGAACATGAGATAGATTTATATGCCACTTCAAAGTCTGGAAAGTACTTTAAGATATATTTTCCTAACTGGTTCACACTATTATGACATAAAGAAGGCAGAACAGGTAATGTCTTGTCCATGTTTTACAGGGAAGATTGAGTCTCAGAGAAGCTAAGGGACTCAACTAAGCAGATGTGAAATTCCTTTTCTCAGGAATATTTAAGTAGATGAACGTTCCCGAGACAGCTTACCTTTCCCCTCCAGAAGGCTCATAGGCTGATACAAAGGACTCTTCCGTCTCTGTAGAAAGCTCCTGTCCATGTCGATGAAATAGAATAATTCAAGCTGTAATGACACCCCCACCCTCAAGAAAAAATCAAAAGGCACTATATACTTCAACTATATTTTATTGCCTTGTTCAGTAAAGTTGGCCAAAGGTCGTAATTCTTTCATTGTGTCTATACAACGCCAAATGGCCATTTGAAAAATGTGAAGCTAAAAATGTTCAAATGAAATGATTCCATATCTACCTCTCAAATTTTATTACTTGCCTCAGTGTGACCAACATTATAATAAATGCGGTCTTATTGCTTTGTAAAGACAGAGTCAAGAGCCATGGCAAGCACTGGAGAAGGGAGGAAGTCTCCAGTGCATCTGGCCCACAAGACCAGATTTCAGATCTGAGCTACTCTGAAAATGTGTGTTCAGAGACCCTGGGGTGGAAACAGGATGGGCTTTGTTCTACCGTAAATGGTCATGGAATCTTGGCCATTGAGAACCTGAGTTTTCACTGATTCCTACCTTCATTCAACAAATACATATTGAAGGTCTAGTGGGGGCCAAGCAATGGCCCTGGAGCTCCTCCCACACCCCATGAACAAGATGGGTGTGTCCTCACGGAGCTGGCAGAAAGGAAAAGCAGGAAGAGGAAAGATGACTATTCCATTTAATAGAAGGTGGGAAAGCTGTTCAAATACCAAAGTTTTATTGAGTTTTATTCATTTTTTAATATTTCTGTTTCCGTATGTTAAAAGTATTCCAGGGGTTAAACT